>NC_134712.1:210218307-210843307 GCF_049634645.1 Pelodiscus sinensis | reverse complement strand
TAAAGATATAGGAAAAGATCTTATGGTGGTATGAGTCAGCATAGCTGATTAAGCTATCCTTATTTACAAGAGCTGAGGATCTAGCCCATAGTATATGAGAGACTTTTCACAAACAAAGGATGTTCTGTTTCTTTCATAAGTGAAAAATACTTCATAACTCAGGAGTGCCATTGGCATGAATAAGTTATGAAAAATCTTCACAACCAAAAGAAACATAATCATCCTTCATGTATAACAGATTTGTTTATTCTGTAAAGATTCATTTCAGTTGATTAATTATCAGTATCTGCTGATGGTGGAGGTAACAAGCCACCTCTGATGAGAGAATTATTGGTGTACATGCTCAGAATATTTATCACTTACCACATTGTATATGCTTAGAATATTTATCACACTATGCACTACTATTATTATAGGCTTTCCAGATAGAAACCAAATATAAATTATACTCCAGATACATAAATACGTATATTTTTTCTAGATTTTTTTAGATGAGGGATTAAAAAAAATCAATAGAAAATTAATAAGATATAGTCTTGTGTTTGCATGTCTTCTGCAATTCCTAAGCAGTGCTACTCTCAGTGTTAAATCATTGTTATTCTGAACTAGTAAAAGATTTGCATAAGTGCAAATGGCAGCTTCTAACAATGCCATCAGAATGATTTTAGTTGATACCAAATTGAATCTGTGCCAGCTAGTTGCTTACTCACTGACCATTATTCACAGATGTGGTTCAGTTAGAAGGAAACCAGTTTTTATTCCCCAGTTTAATTTATTACTTAAACAAAATTATAATATGTAAACTGAAATCAAATGCAAAGGAACAATTACATTTTCCTTATTCCAAAACATTTATGCAAAGAAATAAATCTTGCAATAAAAAAGTTCACTAATCATAGAAAACGAGGACTGGAAAGGATCTCAAGAGGTCATTGAGCCCAGTCTCCTGCCCTCAAGGCAGGAAGAGGCACTGTCTAGATCATCCTTGATAGATGCCTATCAAACCTGCTCTTAAATATCTCCCCTGATGGAGATTCCACAACCTCCCTAGGCAACTTATTCCATTTTTAACCACCCTCACAGTTAGGAAATTTGGCTCCTTAACCACTGATGTCTGAGTATTTCTGTTCAAAGGGCTTGATCCAATGTTGATTTGAACTCAGAGCATTTCCATTGACTCTAATAAGGCTTGCATCAGGCTCTTTCTACTGTCACCTGATAGTTGGCCTGGCACTCTGTTAGATAAAGACGATCTGGATAAAAATAAAGCTTAGAAAGGTTTTAGTGGGTTACAAAATCTCATTAAAATTGGAAGGGTGCAGTTGCAGATATTCTAACTAAATAAAAGAATTTAACTGAGAATTCTATTGAAAAGTCCAAATCCATCTAAGACTTCAGTGGCAGGAACTTCATTTGCAGTTTTCTTCCAAGACTTTCCATAGTCTCCATCATAATTTCCACTTTTTACTACCCTGGCAAAGTTGTCGTATATAATAAAATCACATATAATGTTGTGTCCGAGCTTCAGAGGGTCATAGCTGTAAATGCCAGATTCAGGACAAACTGCTGAGAAATAGGGCAGGCTTACCCTCTCCCTGACCACCCCAAAGCTTGTAGTTATTCTGTCATAAGATTATTCCACATAGGAATCAAAAGTAAACTTCTGGCTCACCATGCTGGTTTACAAGAAGTCAGAAAGGCAGTATTCTTTGGGCATACCAGCCCTTATTTCACCACCCCAGACCCTGGACTTTATCATGGGTGCATAAATGGTTGGATAATTATTATCATACAGTAGTTATTAATGGTTCACAGTCATGCTAGGAAGGCATAACAAGTGGGGTTCTGCAGGGGTCCGTTTTGGGACTGGTTTTGTTCAACATCTTCATCAATAATTTAGATATTGGCATAGAGAGTACGCTTATTAAGTTTGTAGATGATACCAAGCTGGGAGGGATTGCAAGTGCTTTGGAGATAGGGTCAGAATTCAAAATGATCTGGACAAACTGGAGAAATGGTCTGAGGTAATTATGATGAAGTTTAATAAGGATAAATGCAAAGTACTCCAATTAGGAAGGATCAGTTTCTCACATACAGAATGGGAAGCAACTGTCTATGAAGAAGTTCTGCAGAAAAGGATCTAGGGGTCATAGTGGACCATAAAATAAATATGAATCAACAGTGAGAAACTGTTGCAAAAAAAGCAAACACGATTCTGGGATGCATTCACAGGAGTGTTGTGAGCAAGACACAAGAAGAGATTCTTCCTCTCTATTCTGTGCTGATTAGGCCTCAGTTGGAGTATTGTGTCCAGTTCTGGGCACCATATTTCAAGGAAGATGTGGAGAAATTGGAGACTGTCCAGAAAAGAATAACAAAAATGATTAAAGGTCTAGAGAACATGAGTTCTGAGGGAAGACGGAAAGAACTGGGCTTGTTTAGTAAAAGAGAAGACCAAGAGGGGACATGATAGCAAATTTCAAGTATAAAAGAGTTACAAGGAGGAGAGAGAAAACATTTTCTCCTTGGCCTCTGAGGATAGGAGAATAAGCAATGGGCTTAAACAGCTTAACGGAGGTTTAAGTTGGACATTGGGAAAAAACTTCCTAACTGTCAGGGTGGTTAAACACTGGAATAAATTGCCTAGGGAGGTTGTGGAATCTCCATCACTGGAAATAGTTAAGAGCAGGTTGGATAGACATCTATAAGGGATGATCTAAACAGTTCTTGGTCCTGCCGTGAGGACAGGGGCCTAGACTCAATGATCTTTTGAGGTTCCTTCCAATTCTAGGATTCTATGGTTCTATGATTCAATGAGTGATTATGGAAAACAATTTTCACCAAACAAAGGGTTCTTCTAATCTCAGGAGATCAGGTAAATAGCCAACTCAATACAGGTTGAACCTCCCTGGTCCAGCACTCAGGACCTGACTGGTCCCAAACAAGGGAATTTTTCAGACCAGGGGAAGACTCTGCACCCGGCCCACCAACCCCACCGACCCTCAGCGCTGACAGGGTCATTGACCTAGCTGCCCCCCTTGCCAACAGGCCCCACTACTCCCGGCCCTGGCTGGGCTGCCATGAACTCCAGCCTGCCACTGCTGTAGGCCTCCATGGGTCTGGCCTCAGTCCTGTTGCTGTGGGCTGCCAAAGGCTTCACAGTCTTCAGCTCGGGCTTCTACTCCACCGCTGCAGGATGCTGGGGGCTACTGCCAGCCCAAGCCCTGGCCCTGGTCCCATTGCTGTGGGCTGCCGGGGCTGCTGCAGGCTTCAGCCCAGCCCCGCTCCTGGTTGGCCCTCCTGCCACAAGGCTCCCGGCACTCTCTTATCCAGGAATATCAATGGTACTGCAAACCTCGGATGTTGCCAGACCAGAGAGTGCTGGTTTTGGGAGGTGCATCCTGTATATACAACTCAGATCTTGTCCAATGATCTCTGCAGCCAGTCCTTTAGTAATTAAAAGGTTTATTTAGAAGAGAACAGAAAAGAGTTAATAATGGTTAACAGATCATATAGATAAAGTCATTGCAATGTTCTTATATCAAGTTGGTAGCAATGATGGTATGGATTGCTGGCTTGTAAAGTTTCTGGTAACTTCCAAAAGATTTAGAAGTCCTCAGTCCATCGTTCAAATGTTCTTCTTTTAGTTGAAAGTCCAAAGAATCAGAGCAGGAAAGATGTCACATGGAGATGATTCAAGGGTCTTTTATATCCTCTCCAATATGCTTGGAATTTTATTGCCCCAAAACAAAATTCACAGCACAGTTTGTGGAAAATTATTGGCACAGGATGGAATCCTTACATGAGCAAGTCACATGAATAAGGTTGACAATGCCATGCTATGCCACTCTTTCTTCTGCGCTGCTTCCTTCAGACCTGAATGGACAGAGACTGGCAGTTGCTGACCAGGGGCTCAGCTCAGAAAGCAGCAACAGAGAAGTAAGAGTGGCAACACCATCCCATCCTTACTTCTGTGGTAACGTTTAACCAGTTAACCGTCTAAGCTGGGATCCAGTTCTAGGGCTGGGGTTAGTGCCGCCAGTGGCAGGACACTCCTGGTCGGCTGGCAGCAACAAGATGCTTCTGGCCCCAGCTCCAGTCTTGGGATGAGGAGCAGGAAGGACTGCTGTTGCCTCTGGCAGAAGAAGGCTTCTAGTCCGGCCCCAGGGCTGGAGCTCCTGCCAGCTCCTGGCTGGTGCTGCTCCCAGACACCAGCTAACCACTCCCCAGTAAGCATCACCCAATAAGGTTGATGCTTACCACTTTCACATCCCCAGTCTGCATCACAACAATAACAGGCTACAATGACAAAGAGCAGATTTCCCACAAAAGTCAGCGGGAGAACCAAGTGCAGAGCTGCTGTAGAAATGGATCCTTACCTTCCAGTCATTTTGGAGATACTACATTATGCTGCTAAAACGTGCTGAAGGTAGTGAAACATCATGAAGCTGCTGGAGCTGATCATAACTGTTGGAAGCCCAATTTCATTTAATCCCATTCTTTTCTCTTGTTTATTCAGAGACTTCTATTCTGTAGTTCTCTGACATCAGAACAAAACTGCAAACAGCAGTTAGCAATCAGACTATTAGAGGATTTCCTGCATAGTACAATGATTCTACATTAGACATTTGGTATAATAGAAATCATGTCACTGTAACTGAACATTGTCACAGGATCAATGTCTCCTTTCGTGATACTACACCTTACAGCTTTGCTGCTGCATGTCAGTAGCAGCAGAACAGCATTATACTTGGGTAACATTCAGCTGACATTGTCTATTAAAGAGCTCTTATAAAAGAGAGAGCACAAATTTGTTATTGTGGCTTTCCATTTATTGTAAGTATCTTTAATTAATGTAATTTTGCAGATCTACTTGCTTTTTAACATAAACACAATCTTGGAAGTTGTACAGGAAAGCCTACAAAGGGAACCACTTTATATCTGGAAAAGCGAAGGGAATTGGGGAAGGTAGAATTTTGCATTTCTGTAACATGGTCAGAGGCTCCTTTGTTTGCATATCACTTTTGTTTCTGTTACTGTAGCCTATGTACCTTAAAACTTCAAAAAGCTCAGGGAGGAAAACTTATTTATTAGAAAACTACCTTTTCCGTTATGAAACCAACAGATGCAATTCCCAACCTTAGCAAACCCCTTATAGTTATGATGATCAGATTACTGTGGGTTCAGTCACTGCAGGGCTCACATCCTCAGTTTTTATTTGTGCACATGCAGTTTTGTGCATGCCAGATACCTGTACACATAATATATGTACATGGCCAGATATGCTGACAAGTGACAAAACACATTAATATTTGAGTTGCCCTTGTATAAATCCTTTTTGTGCATGTAAACTATGTCACTTGGATGTACAAGCAGTGATATGCATTCAGGGGCTGCGTCTAGACTGGCAAGTTTTTCCGCAAAAGCAAGTGCTTTTGCGCAAAACTTGCCAGCTGTCTACACTGGCCACTTGAATTGAAGCAAGAACACCGACGATCTGATGTAAGATTGTCAGTGTACTTCCTCAAATACTATGATGCTCCCATTCAGGAAAAAGCCCTCTTAAGCAAATGTATTTGCGCAAGAGGGCCAGTGTAGACAGCTCAGGACTGTTTTGTGCAAAAAAGCCCCAATGGTGAAAATGGCAATCAGGGCTTTCTTGCGCAAAACCGCGTCTAGATTGGCACGGACGCTTTTCCACAAAAAGTGCTTTTGCGCAAAAGCGTTCGTGCCAATCTAGACATTCTTTTCCACAAATGCTTTTAATGGAAAAACTTTTCTGTTAAAAGCATTTGCAGAAAATCATGCCAGTCTAGTTGCAGCCAGGGTGTGTTTATACAGCAGGGCTTAACTTGAAATAAGCTACGCAAATTGAGCTACGTGAATTGCGTAGCTTATTTTGAAATTGGGGGTGTCTACACAGCACTCATTTTGAAAGAGAGCACTTTTCCTCCGATTTCCCTTAGTGCTCGTACAATGACGGTTACAGGAGTTGGAGTAAGAAGTCCTCCAGCTTGACAGCATTTCAACATTATTTTGAAATAACATCCTGTTGTGTAGAAGTGGACGAAGTTATTTTGAAATAACGTTGCTCTGTGGACATACCCTCACAGACCTCACATCCTGGGTTCAAATGGAGGCCTCAATGTGGTCCTTTACATCCAATCCTTTGATTAAGGGCACAAATTGTTAGAAACTCCTTTTGTATCAGCACTTTTAAGGTAGATTTTTTTTCTGAAAGATATGTATATCTTTGGCAATTTATTCTTTTCCTGAATGAGATTTCATCCAGATCCTCAGTTCATGTAAATGGATCTGTGCCAATTTACACCCGCTCAGAATCTAGCCTTATGCATTATCTAGGTTGTGTACTAGTGATTCATCTAATGGAAAACAGTCTTGTAATTTAAGACTGTTATGGTTCCTTCCACAAAACAAAAACATTTTTGAGTGTGTCTTTTTGAGATGCCTTTTTATATAGCTATGAGAACTGCTATTGTCTAGGTAATGACATTTTAAAACAGATTTACCTGATTTCTTGATATGTATAATTTATACCTTTATTACTGAATCATTCCTCCTAAAATATGTGTAAAATAGGTTCTGGGGAAGATGTTTTCATTCATTACTAATTTCCAGGATGTGCAATCCATGATGCAAGGTTAAGTTTGCTTCTCAACATCGTATTCCTGCTCCTCAGCTTCACTTGGTTAAGGCTACATCTTCACTAAGAAAAATGGTATGGTCTTACCATACATGTGCTAACATTGTAACTAACATGAGGCAAAATCCTAGCAAAGACATAGCAGTTTACAGTATCTGTGTGTATTAGCAATTTTAACTAATCACAGTTCTGTTTGAGTTCCCCACTTGTGAACAGTCACCAATCTTCTGTAACGGGACCCAGCTTTTGGATTCCATGTGCTGCTGTTTGGCTAAGCCTTAGGATCTGAGTAAAGACTGGTCACTGCTCCTAGTTCTGGGTCACTCAGGCCCACTCCACTAGGACAGATCCTGAGTCTGACACCCATCCTGGCAGTGGGATCCAATGGTCAACTGCTTAAACACAAGAACCAGTGCCTCACTCCTCATAAGCCCCACAGTTGCCTATGCATGTTTCTGCCCTAAAGTACACCCCTAGGGGCACCCTTGATTATTGTTAACTGTTCGTGGGCTATGTGACTGTTAAAGCAAGGGACATGCAAGCTTTGCAAAGGAATCTTGAAACTGTCACACACGTCGCTCTTAGATATCAGAGAGAGATACAGATCATGGAAAAAACCCATATCAAGACCTAAATCTGTACTCAATTCCCTCCTCCCCCGTTAAAGTCCTCACCACTCTTGAGAGTGCCCGGGGATTTGGTCAGTGTTCTGGGAGGATGGCAAGGCCTCCTGCCACAGCCAGGGGCATAGCAAGGGTGTTATGCGCCCGGGGGCAAAGGCAAAATTTGCGCTCCCGCTGCCACCGCACAGAGGGACCCTGAACCTGGCACATGGCTGAACATGACCCGGGGGGGGGAGGGGAAAGAGCTTCTACCATGTCTTTTCCTGTGCCCTCCAGTTTGGGGCTGAGCCCCCACACTCACTAACCCGCTGACGGAGATAAAGGAGGGGTTGGGCTGGGGGCAGAGAGGAGGATCCAGCCAGTGGTGGTGGGTGGAGGAGGAGCAAGGAAGCCAAGGGAAGATAGGGGGAGTGGAGGGAGACTAAATTGGTGCCCCCCTAGCATGGCACCCGGGGGCAACTGCCCCCCCCCCCCCACTCCCCTTCACTCTGCCACTGGCCTCAGCACATCTTCCTTTTCTTGCCAGAAAGCACGCCTCCTTTTCAAAACTGCCTGTAGCATTTTGTCAGGAGTCAGCTAATAGAAAAACTGTAGTTCTTCCATTCAACAATGGAGTATTTTGTTCAATGTTGGACACCAAGCTTTAAGAAAGATGTGGACAAGATGCAGAGAGTCCAGATGAGAACAACAAAAGTGATAAAAGGTTTAGAAAATCTGACCTATGAGGAAAGATTTCAAAAAATGAGAAAAGATGACTGACAAGGAACCTGATGATGTCTTCAGATATAATAAGGGCTGTTATAAAGAGTTCAGTGGACAACAGTTAATTGAAAATCTTGAAGTAACTTACTTAATTCTACAGCAAGGGAAAATTAGGCTGGATATTAAGGGAATATTTCTAAATATAAGGGTAGTTAAGTTCTGGAATAGCTTGTAAGGGTGCAGGTTGGACAAATACCTGTGAGAGATGGTGTGGGAATATTTGGTCCTGCCTTAGCATGGGAGGATGGACTGGATGATCTCTCAAGGTCCCTTCCAGCCATGTATTTCTATGATTCTATCTTTTCAGGCTGTGGGGAGAGACTACAAGGACAGTAACATGAATTGTCAGCTCACAGAGAAAATCTGCATCTTGCCAGCTGCTATTTTGTCGAACTGGGTTGGTCTGTTTACAAGAAAAGATAGAACTGTCACACCATTGGAACTCATTTTTGGTCCATCTATATTGTTGGGTTGTAGATCATTCCCCCTTTTGGATTATTATTTCTATAGTACTGTAAGCATGCATGGCAGCTTATCAGCACAGTACAATATTAGGAGGTCAGATTCCTGCCTTGGAGAGTTTATACAAATTGGACAGGTATCACAACTGAACTACAGACATTCATTGACCGCAATGAAAACATGTCAGGAACCTGTCACAGACCAAATTCCTGCTCTATAGCTTTTTTTTATAGCTCGGTAAGTCCTTAAATCTAGATGTTCCCCATTTCATCATGCTGAATATAATGAATACCACAGATCACTATAGCATGCAGGAAGACTTGCAGTGTTGGACCCTGCTTTCATCATTTAATGTGGAAAA
The DNA here is from genome assembly GCF_049634645.1 of Pelodiscus sinensis. Taxonomy (NCBI): domain Eukaryota; kingdom Metazoa; phylum Chordata; order Testudines; family Trionychidae; genus Pelodiscus; species Pelodiscus sinensis. The sequence goes on along the minus strand of NC_134712.1, from coordinate 210,834,435 downwards.
CATTCTCTAGTCTAATTGCACAGTGTAAAAGAGTATTTTATAATTACTAATTTTTGCACAATCCCCATTCCTATAATGGCTCTTCTCTTTCCCCTCAGCATATGCTGAAACAAATACAATAAAAGGTATCCTTTCCTTTCCTGTGGCTCAAACCACTCACCTGTATCCTAGTACTATCCTCAAGTAGGGCATATACTGCACCTTGAGCATGTTAGCAGTAGGAAAGAGGAGGATGAGCAAGGGGAGATTGAAGAGTTAATTATTATGAAATGCAAATGAAGTAAATACCATTAGCAGCTGGGGTGTGGTATTTTCCTACAGGTGGTCATGATTAATCATCCCTAAATCCCATGTGAAGTCTGAGTCTAAGATGGATCAAATGAAGTCAGTCCCTTTGCTTTATGGCAGAATACTTAGCATCTACTCATTGTAAATCAATTTGGGGAATCCCAGAGTGAATTACAACATATAGCCATGTTCACACGGCCTCCCAGTAGGTTAGTTCTTAAAGACAAAATGTTATTGTTATTATTTATTTCATGCTGCACACAAACAGTGTGTTCTGTTCTGGTACAGACTGTAGAGATGAGATGGTCCGTACTCCAATAAACTTACAATCTAAATAAAATTTAGCTGGTTGAGGTGAAACTCTCCATCCGGCAAGCTGTCTAAAATCGGTGGCTGAAGTTTAGAAAGATTTTTTTTCTTTTAGTTTGGCTGTCCTTAGAATAAGTATTGAAGTGATGGGAAGAAGCAGATTATGGATTTTTTTTCTAGTTGCCGACCTTGCAAACTCAGTCTATGTATACACTACAAAGATAAATCGGAAAAAGAAATTGCGTATCTTTATCTGATTTACTTCCGAAAGAGGCTTTTCTGAAATTTGGTCCATCTACGCAGGGCCAAATTTCAGGAAAAAAACCCTTTTGGAACATCCCTTCTTCCTTGTAAAACGAGGTTTACAGGGATGCTGAAAAAAGCATCCATTTTTCCAACATTTTTTTTGGAAAAGCGGACACATTCCTTGGATGTGGCTTTTCTGCAGTCAAGACATAGCTTCAATCCTTATTCTGAAAGTTAAGCTATGATGTGTTTTTCTAGCTCATGTATTACTGCTCATGTAATAAGCATACAGCAATGAGTACAAAAAACATATTACTGTTCTTATTGAAATCAGTGGCAAAATTCACTGTACTTTCAATGGGAGTATGAGTTAGCCCACATTTAATAATTCTATGAATGGGTGGGCGATATAGGAACCAGAAAAGCATCCAGTCCATTTTCTCCTGTATTACTTTTGCTGTACTAACAGGGGACTAAGAAACAGTAAAAATATAAGACCATATTGTGATACCCCGTACAAGTGCAGGCAGAGAGCATAAGATGCAACAGCAAAACAAGTCTGGTGCATGGAAGTGTCATCAATCTTATGCTTCCCTGTGTGTTGTTTAGTGTGCACCCTGCATGCTCACCTCAGGGATCATGGTCAACCCCACTCTAAGTTTGGAGAGATGGTGAGGTGATCTGGACAGCAATGCCAGATGACACTCAGTTGTCAATGTTTATTTCAGCAGGCTTGACTATCACAATTGATAAGCTTTTCTCTTCAAAAATTAAAACTAAGGCCTGGGTACAAGCTAGCTGTCTGAAAACCCAACCTGGATAAGATGAGTGTAAATATATATAGGGTATGTTGATTGAAAGATGTTCAACTTTTACTACTCAGGTCTAAAGAGAGTGGTTTTTTTTTTTAGCTCTCAGTTGCTTCTGGAGGCAGTGCTTTTTTTCCAATCTGCAGTGTGTATTCTTTTCTTTTGTATGTGGGCATCATCACATTTGTCCATGCTATTGCCTCCTCTGTGTTAGACTATTCATTGGGTTCTAGATGGGCACCAAAACAACAATCAGAACCAAGCAGAATGCAGCTGACCACTTAATGTTGCTCCTTGCATGTGGCACTAGCACATTTCACCTATGCCACCAAGTCTGATCTGACTCCCAGTGAGTTTCTAGATGCATATCAAGACATTGATCTTGATCTCTAAAGCTCTTCATTGTTAGGTTGTGTATAGTCTAGTTCTCATGCTTTATTGTGGTCAATGAGATTATATGGGATGCCCAAGCTGAGACATAAGAAGATAAAAACATAAGAATGGCCGTACTGGGTCAGACCATAGGTCCATCTAGCCCAGTAGCCTGTCTGCTGACAGTGGCCAGCACCAGGTGCCCCAGACCAAAGACAATGATCAAGCGATTTGCTCCTGACATCCTTCTCCAGCCTCTGACAAACAGAGGCCAGGGACACCATTTCTATCCCCTGGCTAATAGCCTTTTATGGACCTAACCTCCATGAAATTATCTAGCTTCTCTTTAAACTTTGTTATAGTCCTAGCCTTCACAGCCTCCTCTGGCAAGGAGTTCCACAGGTTGACTACGTGCTGTGTGAAGAACTTTCTTTTATTAGTTTTAAACCTGCTACCCATTAATTTCATTTGGTATCCTCTAGTTCTTCTGTTAAAGTCTCCTCTTTTCTAAACTGAAAAGTCCCAGTCGCTTTAACCTCTCTTCATATGGGACCCGCTCCAAACCCCTAATCATCTTAGTTGCCCTTTTCTGAACCCTTTCTAAGGCCAAAATATCTTTTTTGAGGTGAGGAGACCACATCTGTACACACTATTCAAGATGTGGGTGTACCATAGCTTTAAACAGGGGCGGGCAGTAAGATATTCTGTGTCTTATTTTCTGTCCCTTTCTTAATAATTCCTAGCATCCTATTTGCCTTTTTGACCACCACTGCACACTGTGTGGAAGTTTTCAGAGAACTATCCATGATAACTCAAAGATCTCTTTCCTGATTTGTCGTAGCCAAATTAGTATGTGTGAAAGGGCTGGTGTTGGGCATTCTCAGATGAGGGACTTTAGCTTTAGCATATACTTTCCCTTTGGTCTGGAGAACCTGAGATTGTGGGCCATCAGCACATGGGCTCTGCACTATCTGCTTTCCCAGGCTTTCTCAAACAAGGTTGAGTGTGTGAGGTAAATGGCTGGAAATGGGGAGGTGATCAGTTTCTGAGATATTGTCTAATATTTACATTGGATCAACATGACATTTTTGTGGTTTTAAAGGTGGAACTAAGCAAGCACCTATAGCTTTGGGCAGATATATTTTACACATTGAAGTAATAATCTGATTTTTTGGAGTTCATTATTAGTGAATGTTGGAATATTATCAATGGAAGTAAAGACATTGCTTGAGAGAGTATTGTAGAAACAAGATGATGTTAATGTTCTTAGGGGAATTATAAATACTGACATAGGTCAAATATTTCAATGTTTGAGCTTTCCATTTTCCCCATCCAGATCAGCTATCACTGAAATGGAAGACACTTCACTGACACTGATTTCAAAAATGTTTTGTATAAATCATTAACAAGAAACATTTACTTTAAGCTCAGCTTCATGGTCAAATGTAGATAATATTGGGAATCTGTTAATCATTACTAGTCAGCTATTTGTTGTGTAGTACTCAGAAACATCCTTTACTATTAGCCCATTATCATGCAATTGTTATAAAAAGAGATCAGTGCAACTAGCCTTCCTTGCATAATTAAGCCCTATCTAACATCTGTTACATTTGAAACAAATGTCTGACATGCCCACTCAGATGCATTTGGTAACCCTTTTAGCATCACCTAAGAGCCATCTGAAATTCTTTTACCATGAAAGGATCATCTGACTCAGAGATGTTACAAGGAAAGCACAAAGAAAACTGGGCCTGATTCTCCACTTGTTTATGCCAGTTTAACTATATTGACTTGAGCAGAATTACTCCTGATTCACAGCTGTAAGGAGGAAGAGAGTTAGGACTAAGCCTAACCAATTTCACTGCCATACTCAGGGTGATATCCTCAACCAATATAAGTCAGCAATAGCCCTGTTTAAAATCAACCGAGCTACATTGGTTTACATCAGCTAAGGATTTGGCTATATATGTTTAGCCATGTTTAAATATATTGGCTACTTGTTTATAATCAGAATAAATGCAAACATATTTTTATTCTGCATTAGAAAGCTAGGGAAAGAAGTAGTAAGGAACCTAGCATGAATAGAATGCACCAGTTATTTCACGGTCTTTCCGTGTCAGCAGGTTATATCTGTGCTCTATAGTACATATTGGCTTTCAAGTGTGTTTCTACACTACCAGGTTATTTCGAAATAAGTTAAAACTCCTGAAATAACTATTTTGAAATAAGCTTATTCCTCTCACAAGCCGGAGTTATTATTTCGAAACAAGAAGCCCATTATTTCTGAATAACGGACTTGGTAATGTGGACGCTTGTCTTGTTATTTCAAAATAAGGGGAGGTATTTCAAAATAACTCCCCAGTGTAGACATGCCCTAAGTGCAGTGCAGGATGAGGCTACATTGACATATGAAATCCATTGTGATTTAAACCCCTCCTATTTCTGAGCTTTCCTTTCTCCTCATGTTTCATCCCAACTGTCATGTTCACTTGAGGTAACTCATGTAACCTGGGGATTGAAATGTCTTTTTAATTTCAGGAAGGGTTTTCTCCATGATAGGCTTTTGATCAGGAATTCATTATTAGAGCTTGTCAGGAATATTTGATGAAACAGTAATAATAGGGTTTTGACAAACTTCTGCCAAACAACAGACAGAGTTCTTGGGTGGCTTCTTGCCAGCTTGCCTGGCAGGTTACTCAACAACCCAGGCTTCCAGAGTCTGCTGTCCTGGAGCATCCCTACCACATAGACTGCTCTGGAGCTGGGTGACCCAGGGCTTCCAGGCTACCTGCCATAGTACTGGGAATCTGAAAAGGATTCTCAGTCCTGATGCCTTGGGAGTGTGCGGGAATTGGGGGGGCAGCCAATTGCTCCATTTTGTTTAGGAAAAATCAAATGGAAATGTTGCAATTTTTGCAAAAAAAGATTTTTTCAACTTTATTTTTGTGGGAAAATTCAAAATTTCTAGTTTTCATTCTAGTGCAAAACAAAACAAAACAAAAGTCAGACTTTCCTAAAAAATAGAAATTCTGAGTTTTGACCAGCTCTACTCACAATCTTCATTAGTTCAGGAGAATCTGGGTTTATTTAATATTAGGGTATGCTTCAAAGAATCTCTATTTACATAGAACTCTCCTTGATAGGGGTGGCTTACTGGAGTTTGAAGTGTGTGTGTACGTAACTAGGACAATTTTATCAGTTAACTTTATGAATAAAATCAGCTAAAAATAAAATAAGCTCCCAATAATAGAAATTACAATATCATAGAAAAAAATCTTCAGCTTATGCTAAAAATTAAGACACATAGATGCAAACAAAGGAAACACAGTTTACTGTGCAGTGACATATAGATTTTAGGAGGATCAAATCACTAGGAACAGGTTGGGGAAAACCGAAAAAAAAAACCCTCTCCGGTTTAGTGTGTCACAAAGGAGAACATTTTTAAACTTCCAATTAATGGTATTTTTTGGAGATTCTGTAGTCAAATCAGGTGACTCATTTGATATTGGCTACACCTGCCATCTCACAACACAGTTAAGTCACAGATTAGGGTCCAAATGAAAGAAATCACTAATAGCCAAATTATTTCATTTAAGCACGGTCCATGTGGGATAGATCCCAATGTACCATTGGTAGCTTGGGGAGGGATAGTGTCTCTTTTTCAAGACTACTACATTAAAATAAATGAAAAAAATAGAAAGGGTAGCTGGACATCTGTGCATGACTTCCCTCTTTGACTTTCTTGAACTACTTTTCTATTAAACACAACAATATGTTAACAGAGTGTTATTAAGGTTGCAAAGTCAAGCACTCAAAAATTAGGAAATGTCAGACTTAAAATTGCCTAGGTCCTTAATTTGACCTCTTTGTGTGTATCCATTATGATACAGTCTATAATTACATGATCAAATTCTATTTTTTCCACACATAGGACACCTGCCTCCTTCAGCACACATGATGGCTAGTATTCAATTAATGAGCAGTTATTAAATATTTAATAATTAGGCCTTATTTGCTTAGCACACCACACAAATGCTGCTTCACATATGGAATTATTAATCACCACATCATCTTTGCTATGGTGTTCATTAGTATAGTATCTGAGGGCACGTCTATACTGCAACAAAAAACCCACAGTAATGGGTTTCAGAGCCTAGGTCATCTAACTTGGGCTTATGGGGCTGCAAGGATGAAAACTGTGTGGTAAAATTGCCGTATAGAAATGTGGGTGCTGGCTGGAACTTGGGCTCTGAGACATGATGGGGTAGGTCTCAGAGCCCAAGCTCCAGCTCGAGTACAAACATCTACAGTGCAAATTTTAGTCCTGCATCCCACGCTCCATGAACCTGAGTCAATTGACGTGGGTCAGTCATGCCAGTGTTTCTTAAACTTTTTAAGACCAAACAATATTTTTTTGATGAGGAATACCAAGGATTTTTTGTTGAGCAAAAAACAAAAAAATAAAAAAGGTTGGGGGTGGGGGGAAAGGTCTGGGGGAAAGTTATTAAGAAAAAAAGAGTTGGGGGAAAGTTATTGAGAAAAAAAACTCACCTGCCCCTTTAAGAGTGGCCATTTTGAATTCTGTTTTCCACAGCACACCTCCAACTGCCTCGCGGCACACCGGTGTGCCACGGAACACAGTTTAAGAAACACTGGTCATGCCTATGCTTTAACTGCAGTGTAGATATATACTGTACTTGGTGCTTTACAAACATCAATTAATTTATCTTCACACCACCCAATGAACCTCATTTTTTGGCATTTGTAAACTAGAGAGCCTTAATGATGTTTTTGATGTAGTTTTGTAAATAAACAGAAACCTCCCCAGAATTTCTATCATGTTACTAGAATCAAGCCTGATGTGGGTCACCTCTGAGATTGCCAAATGCAGGCCAGACTGACAAAAACATGATAGTCACATGCAAAACCTGGTGATTATTCTAACATTAGAGTCCACCAATCTAGTAACAAAAGTGAGCTCCTGTTTCTCTACACCGGTTAACAAAAAGCCAAAAAACAGTCTCCTGAGGCATTCCAACTTCTGACTTATCACCCAGACAACTGGACTTTATGATGAGAAGTTACTGAAAACCAGATAGATCACACATCAAGTTCTGGCAATCCAAAGGATTGGCAGAACCTTTCACATCAACATATAAATATGTTACATCTTACCGCATACCACGCTGCAGCCAATTCCTTTAGCAGATTTATAACTAAAAGCGTATTAATAAAAATAAGAGTTTTTAACGGTGAAAGGAATCGTGCATTTTAATGTTTAAAGGAATCATGCAGTTACTTCCCAGCTGCTTAGTAATTCTGACAGACTACTCCTACCACCACTGGTCACACAGCAACAGGTGCTGGCTTCCTCTGAGAGCTGGGGTGGTCAATTTTCCACTTCACCCCACATCTTGCCCCCACCTGCCCACTACCTCTAAGTCCCTACCTCTGTCCCAGATCATTCTTCCCATGCTCTTCCCCAGGAACTGTCCCCACCCCTCCCAAACCCTCATGTTGCCCCATTTCTTATCACCCATTTCCACCAATTTTCCACCTCCTCTCACCCATTTCCTCCTGCATGCCATGGAACAGCTGATCATAGCGGGAAGGAAGGGGAGGAGTTGATTGATGGGACTGCCAGTGGATGGGAGTCATGGGCATGGCTGGGAGCTCTGGCTACTGGTGGGTGTTTGTCCGGACATCCAGGTTCAGGAGCTGACATCTTCTATCACATCCTCTCTTGTCCATGTCCTTTCTCCCCATCCTAGATTCATGTATTAGCCCCAGCCTCTTACCTTACTCCATTCTAGTCTCTCCCATTTCTGGGCTCCGCAACCTTGCTCAGCCCCTCACCAGCCTCCATTTCATCCAATGGCTCCCACTCAGAGTCTCTTTTCTCAGACAGTCTCATACTCATCTTCCTTGCTCCTCATGCAATCTCACCTCCTCCCTGTCCACTGCACAAGCTTCAAGTCCCTCCCTGCCCTTATTTCCTCCTCTGGTTCCTATAGTCCTTGTCTCTTTGTCCAACCAGTGTGTGATGGGGTGTACCAGCCCCACACTGTGAAGGTTGAGCCTAATCAGGCCCACCTGGCTGAAGAAGCCCTGCCCCCACAACCCTGCTGGGCATGCCCAACTATAAAAGCCTGGAGGGAGACTCAGTCTGGGCTGACTGCTGGAGGAGAAGGATCTCAGAGGAGAGCTCCTGACCCGCACCAGCCAGCTGTCCAAGGGGAGGACAGCGGAGACTCTAGCATGATTTGGGGTGTCTCCACCACTGACTACACGGAGGAAATAGTGCCTGAGGTACTAGAGGACCCTGCGAGCACATGGGAAGCTACCCCAGCAGCCCAGGTAGGAAGTGGTGGAGGGAGGGTACAGGAGCAGCCTCTCCCACCTAGAGATCCCCATTGCGTTTCGGACAGATTCCCCGCCGAGGGAGTGGTGGGCCATCCTGCCACTCCCAGGCCAGGACCTAGTGGAATATGGTGGGTCTGGGTCCCCCTGCCAGGGCACAGCCCCACCCTGTGACTTGGCTCAGTGAGCCACTCAGCCCAGCTTTACAGGGCCCACGATTGACTTTAATAGAGACTCCAGCAGGCCGGCCACCCAGCCTAGCCTTAAAGGGCCGGTGAGCAACTTTGGGTTATTGCCTCTGGCCATCCGGCCATCCAGCCCCGAGGGTAGGGGCCAGTCTACAGACAGTTTACGGAACACATGGGGTGGGCCGTGGGCCCCGACGGTCCTGCGACGCAGTGCTGGAGGGAAACAGTTGTAAAACCTTTTAGCAAAACAATTTCCCCAGTTTTTTTCTCAGAAACAGTTGAACTAAAATCACCTTGTGGCAGACCCCTAGTAGCATGAGATATTTCAGCCTGAATGGTTAAGGTTTGGCAATGCTGTGAATAAATGAAAACAGTGTCTTATTATGGAAAGCTTTGGGCACCCTTAATAATAGGTAGCCCTATTAACTTTGCCTATGGTAAGTGTATCAAGTAGTATTCAAATTATTTGTATAAATCCAATTCTCTTGTTATTGATGTGTCATTATATTTTTCTTTTACCTTTGGGACTCATAATAGATGAAATATGTAATATTGTAAATCGATCCATTTAATATGTAAATGAAAACCAAGCAACAGCAGAAAAGAGACTGAATCAGTTGTGATTCTTGCACTATGAGACAGTTTATTTTGACTAAGTGGACAAATTGAAAAGAATAGCCAAGGGAAACTGGAATATTTTGGCTGGAATTTAAAACATCTACTGTATGAAGTCTTCTGAAAGCAGTAGCCTGCATAAAATGCATTCAGTGAGCAGCTTAACAGAACTCCTTTTGACACAGATACAGAACAGAAGCAGTGTTGCCTGCAATAAGGATGACATTGATCTTTATGGAGTGAAAGAAAACCAGACCTGATAAGACTATTTACTTTGGCAAGATGGAAACAAAGTTTCTAAAGCAAAATAGCTTTCAGACATGTATCATACATCTGACCTTAGAAGATAAAAAGCAACCCAACAGGAACAGGAGCTCAGATTTGTACAGGATTTTTCTAATTGCTTGTTTGGCTGACTATTCTCATGACACACATATGCTAGGAGTAGTAAAAGGTAGATTTGTAAATATTCCCTTTAGTCTAGACAAATCCTTTAAAATAAAAAAAATTAACTGTATTTTTACTAATTCAGATTTTTCACTTCTAGTGTAAGCATAACTGTAAATAAAAATACAAAAGAAATACATTAATAGAGGAAAACCCAAAATTAAATATAAACAAAACCATCCTATTAAAAATTTCAAGGCAAAAGTTGTGATACTTATTTTTAAAAATATATAGTACAGTGGGTTAGAAGCGATAGATATTATGGAGCGTTGTTGGTCTGGAACAGAAATGTTTTGTGTCTTTTCATTCTTTGTTAGAATAGTAGGAGGGTCATTATGCTCACCAACCCTGCTCTCTCTGGGGGTAGGCAGCCCCAGCTCTCCCCTCCCTCCCCCGGCCACTGGGCAAGGCAGAGGCCGCACCAGCCCTGACTCTATCCCCTTCCCCTCTCCCTGCCGCACCAGCCCAAGCTCCCTCCCTCCACCCTCACAGTTGCAGGTGGGTTGGGCCAGGCCAAGGCCAAAGCCATAGCATGGTAGGACCGTCTCTCTCTCTCCGGCCACTGGGGAGTTGGGCCAGGCCAAGGCTGTGGCACAGTAGGAGCTACCCCGTGGAGCACTGGGGAGGGGAAGAAAGGAGGCTGAGCAGCACCCACTCCCACAAGCACTGGGAAGAGGGGAGGGAGGGAAGGAGAGAGGGAGGAGGCATGCAAAATACAGAGTGAGGTGATGCCTTTTTTTATATAGAGAGAGATTTCATCTGGAATGAGAGGGCACTATTCTTGAGCAACACTTTACCTTAGCAGAAGTCCACAGAAGAGAATGACACCTCTCTTAGGCTATGTCTACACCAGGAAATTATTTCAGAATTACTAAATTAGACTTAACTCCCAATGTATCAAATTTCAACTAGTGTATCCTCACTATGGAGAAGCCTCGGAATTAGTTTGAATTAGTCTGAAATAGCGTGTCCACATTGAACAGAGCCTGCCAGGAAGCACTCTGGGGAGGGCACCAGGAGGGCAGATACTTCCTGTGGCTGCTTGGTCAGGCAAGCTGCGATGCATGTTTACAGGGGCTCCTCTCTACGACCACCTCTCACGTGCCACTCCTCCACTGCCTCTCTACTTGCAGGACAGAAAAAAGACACAGTGGGCATGTGCCTTCTTGTGCTCTGGTTGTCCTTGTGGGCACCGCAGCACTGCCACCATGGAGCCAGAGCTTCTGCAAAGCAGTGCCAGGCTCATGGGCCTAGTGCTGTGCCTCATGGCGCAGTACTTCCAAACTGCCTGCATGCTGCTCCAGCAGGATAAGGAACTCTAGCATGGCCTGCAGGCCCTGCTCACCCTGGTGCTCCTGCTTTGCGCACGCCCTTCAATCCCCTGGACACCTCGGAATGCTGCTTCTGGTCGAGGGAGACGAGCTCAGGCTGGTGGGACCGCATCATCCTGCAAGGAGGGGACAATCAGCAGTGGCTGCCCAACTTCCGTATGTGGAAGGCCACCTTCTTGGAACTCTTTAAGTAGCTCGCTCCTACCCTCAGGTGACAGGACACACACATGAGACCCACCATCCCTATGCAGACGTGTATGGCCATTGCCCTGTTGAAGCTTGCCACGACAGACAGCTACTGCTCACTTAGGAACCAGTTCAGCATGGGGAAATCCCATATGTGAATAAGGGTTGTGGGATTGGGTTCACAAGAGTTCAAACATTATCCAGCTCCCACTAAAATTAGTGGAAAGACTTGCATTTACTTCACTGGAAGATGGATTAAGCATAAGAGAAATACCATCAAGACTCAAAAAATTGACTTTGATTTTCCTTGTATTTGTTTGAAAAATCTGGGCTTTGTTTATTAATTATTATTATTATTAATAATAACAACAACAACAATAAGTTTAGCAATGAGAGTGTGCTCAATCAGTGCTATACAAGACGCAGATGAAAGCATTGCTTTTCTTGCCCCATGAGCCTTACAATCAAAAGTATGATATTGGTGTATGAGTTTTTATTTTTAAATCATTTTTTTTGTTTACCTAAAGTAAGATTAGTGCCATCAGCCCAAAATGTGTGCACAGAAAGAAGCAAATATGCTCACAGGCTGGAGGGGAAGGATTTAGCACAAAAAAAAAAAAATTATTTCCATTTCAGGATTTCAAGGAGAGAGAGAAAAAAACAATTAAAAATATTCTATGCACATGTACTACATTCATCTGAGACTTCTATATATGCAGTCACAAAAATCTAGACTGTTATTTGCCCCCCTATTCTGTGAGCATCAGCACCCCAGATAGGGATCTGGCTGCAAGAATGCAGACATAGTCCTAGAAGTGCCATCTGCTGTCTCTTGTGCAGTTGTTCTACCATGCCTCCAGCAGATCCATGAAGTAAGGTATAAATCTATACATATGGCTCACCTAGTGTTTAGCATTAAGGATGTTAAATTGTGCTTATCTGGCTAATCGTCTATTCCAGGGGTGGCCAACCCACAGCTCACGAGCTGCATGTGGCTCTTGCCCCCCTTAAAGTGCGGCTCACAAAGCCTCCCCCGTGGCTCATGAAGCTGCCCCTGCGCCCCGAGAAATGGTCCCCGGCCCCCGGCTCCCTGTGCTCACCGGGGTAGGGGAGCCGTCTGGTGCAGCGATTCAAAATGGTGCACGGGAGCCTGATGTGGCCAAAAAGCCTTGCCTTTTCTTTTAAAGAGACAGCATCCATTTTTTTGGGGGGGGGGAGTGTGGTGGGGAGCACTTCTTTTTTTTTTTTTTTTTGCTCAATAAAAATTGCTCCAAAAAAATTCTGGTGCGGCATTTTTTCCACCGCTGTTTCGGCTCTCTTTGTTTAATGTGTTGGCCGCCCCTGGTCTAGTCAATACAATTTGTATCGACTACACGATTAGTTGATAAGGACTGCTCTGCAGAGTCGCAGCAGGGGTTGCTCCAGGAGCCAGCTCGAGCCAGGACTGAGCAGTACCAACTTGTGCTGGCTACGGGAGCCACCTGTACTTCAGCTGTGCATTTTAAATGTAGTAAGAGCTGCCAGGCTCTTACTACATTTAAAATGCACAGGCACAGCATCCCGGACCAGCGTGAGCTGGGACTGCTCAGTCCCAGCTCACGCTGAATCCAGCAGCCTCTGTTCACAGCAGCCAGCCCTGTCCTCTGCAAACACAGGCTGCTTCTGCACCAACCCGTTTGCAGAAGCCACGGCTGGCCACAGACAGGAGCTGCTGTTGGAACTGCCGTGGACAAGGACTGCTTGGCAGCAGCAGCCCCTGTCTGTGGGGGAGCTCAGCTGCCCACTGGGAACTCCTTAGACAGGAGCTGCTTTGCAGCAGCTCACCTATTCCCCCCTCTGCTTCTGATAGAGGCGGTGGCGGGGAGGAGGCAGGGTGGCACTGTGGAAACAGTGCTGGGGGTGGAACCGGCTTTTCACCCAGTTCCCCCCATCACCAGCTCCTGTTCCGCCCCCCCTTGCTGCCTCTCGGGGCGTGGGGGATATATTCCAGTTGGCTATCCGATAAGCTTATGCTTGTTGACTACTTGCTAACATCCCTATTCAGCATATCTCATGATATTCACTGCAAGTTTTGTTAGCGAAATTCATGTTCAGATACTGAAAGCTCCTCTACTGATCTCCAAGAAGAAAGAAAGAAAATGTATGGCCTTTACTGCAGAATCATAGAATTTAGAGATAGAAAAGAGGAGTTAAATCATCTTGTTTATCCATTGTCAGAGCAGGATTGTTCTCTTCACTATATTTCTTAGATATGACCAATCCAATTTGAAATTATTTAAATGAGATAGCTTCCAATATTTTCTTTAGGAAGTTAATAGGAAATTTCACCGGTAGGCTAAATATTAGAAATAATCTCTTACATTTTTTTCATCAGTTTATGTTTACATTCTATTTTTCATATTTGTTTTCAACTATGGTTGGCTGAAACTTGCCATGTGAGTTTCAAATTAATCTTGTAAGGTTTTTTAGTTATAGAATAACAGAAAATATGAAGTAAAATCTTCCCCTTCAGGTGTTAAATTAACTTTTGCTGGAAATCCTTTTGGGTCTAATGGGAGAAAGGAATAACATTGGGTTGGGTACAGTGGATATAAATTAAGCTCTATCCCTTCCTGCTCTCTCTCTCTACTTACTGATCCTGATTTACAACCTCCACAGAAAGGCCTCTGTGGGACTTGGAGAAAGGAAGGAGAATATTTCAGTCAGCACACCTCTGCTCACCACAGCTCAGGTCTGCCCAGATCTGCTCACAGATGGTATAGCTCAGTGTACAGGGACACAAAGACAAACCAGATATTTGGTTCTATTAAGAATGGGATAGAAAATTATGAATATCAGATAATTATAATTATTAATGGCTTGTGTAATTAATATGAATGATTAGTACAGTCAGCTTAAATATTGTGTTCCATTTCAGTCACCTCTGTCTCAGAAAAAAGGATCTCTCAAAAATAAAGAAAAGATCTAGACTAGGTCAGTAACTATTAGAGACATGGAAAGACGTGCATCTGAGGAAACACTGCCAGCGTATGTATACACTACAGCACTAATTCGAACTAACTTAGTTCGAATTAGTTAATTCGAACTAAGCTAATTTGAATTAGCGCATCTAGACTTAAAAACTAGTTCGAATTAGCGTTTTGCTAATTCGAACTAGCATGTCCATACTGAGTGGACCCTGAACCCAGGTTAAGGATGGCCGGAAGTAGTGCCAGCAGGGCATCAGGTTAGGACTTAGAGCGTGGAGCTGCTGTCTCAGGCTAGCCGAGGGCTGTGCTTAAAGGGACCCAACCCCCACCCCGGACAGACAGTTCTCAGGGGTTCCCCGCTTGCAAAGCAGTCCTGGCTTGGAGTGCCCTGAGTGCCCACACTCAGCACATCACAGCACTTGGCCATCAGCCCGGTTGCACTTGCCGCAGGCTGCCATCCAGAGGGGGGGTCAATCAAGGGGCTTCAGGAGAGCTTCCACCCCGAGGAGCCCACAGAGCCAGCCCAGTCCTCCCCATCGGGGGCTCATACCCCATTCCTCCCTCACCTCCTTCCACTTACCCCTCCCTAGCCCCCCTTCCTGATGTACAAAATAAAGGACACGTGTGTTCAAAAATAGAAACTCTCTTTATTGAACAAAACTCGGGGAGACTGGGAAAAGGAGGTGGGAGAGGGCAAGAGAGAGGGTGGGAGGGGGAGGGCAACTAAAATGATCAGAGGTTTGGAACAGGTCCCATATGAAGAGAGGCTAAAGAGACTGGGACTTTTCAGCTTAGAAAAGAGGAGACTGAGGGGGATATGATAGAGGTCTATAAAAGTGGAGAGGGTGCATAAAGAAAAGTTCTTCATTAGTTCCCATAATATAGGGTATGTCTACACTACAAAGTTAGTTCGAACTAACGGATATTAGTTCGAACTAACTTTGATAGGCGCTACACTAGCGCTCCGTTAGTTCGAACTTAATTCGAACTAGCGGAGCGCTTAGTTCGAACTAGGTAAACCTCATTTGCTGCCACCACGGGAGGGATGTTGTGCTCGGCCAGGTCCAGACGGGTGAGGAGGCATCGAAAGCGGGCTTTCAGTCGCCCGAAGGCCCCCTCCACCACGATGTGGGCCCTGGTCAGCCTGGCATTGAAGGCCTGGCGGGAGGGATTGAGGTGCCCCATGTAGGGCTTCATCAGCCACGGCTGCAGTGGGTAGGCGGCATCCCCCACCAGGCACACGGGCATGTCCACGTCCCCAACCCTGATGTGGCGGTCGGGGAGAAGGTCCCGGCCTGCAGCCGCTGGCACACGGAGGAGTTGCGGTACACCCGGGCGTCGTGTACTTTGCTGGACCAGCCCACATTAATGTCCGTGAACTGGCCCCGGTGGTCACACACGGCCTGCAGGAGGATGGAGAAGTACCCCTTGCGGCTGACGTACTGGGATGCCTGGTGTTCCGGGGCACGGATGGGGATGTGCGTCCCGTCGATGGCCCCCCCGCAGTTGGGGAAGCCGAGGGCGCCGAAGCCCCGGATGACGGCATCCGGGTCGGCGAGGCGGACCACCCTGCGGAGCAGCACCCGGTTGATGGCCTTGACCACCTGCGGAGAGAGACACAGCAAAGCACCAATCAGTGGGGCGCCCGGGTGGCTGGGAGCGTTCGTGCCCTGGCAATGCCCCGCGCCCCACTCCTGGTAGCAACCCCCCTGGTGGCGTGTAGTACGGCTGGGACAGACCGACCCCTCCGGTGCGGAGCGCTTTCACCTCCTCCCGCCCCCCCTTTGTCCCTGGGGCGGCCCATCCCCTCCTCGCAGCCTTCCTCCCCCCCGGCTCAGAGGCCGACGAGTGCCATACCTGCACGAGCACCGCTCCGACGGTGGATCTCCCCACGCCGAACTGGTTCCCGACGGATCGGTAGCTGTCCGGCGTGGAGAGCTTCCATAGGGCGATGGCCACCCGCTTCTGGTGGGGGATGGCGGGCCTCATGCGAGTGTCCCTTCTGCGCAGGGCAGGGGCGAGCCACTCGCAGAGCTCCGGGAAGGTGTCCCTCCTCATCCTGAAGTTCTGGGTCCACTGTCGGTCCTCCCAGCGCTCCAGGACGATGCGGTCCCACCAGTCGGTGCTGGTGTCCAGACGCGGCGGGGCATGCCGGT
Source organism: Pelodiscus sinensis (assembly GCF_049634645.1). Lineage (NCBI taxonomy): Eukaryota > Metazoa > Chordata > Testudines > Trionychidae > Pelodiscus > Pelodiscus sinensis. Next base: position 210,818,159 of record NC_134712.1, on the reverse strand, counting down.
GCCGGGGCGCCGCCGCGGCTCCTCCACGGCCCCCAGGGCGGCCAGGCGGAGAGGCAGGGGCTGACGTGCACCAGGAGGTGCCAGGCAGCCTCGAGCCATTGATGGCAGGCTTGCAGCAGCAAGTCCAGAAAGTGCACCAGAAGGTGCAAGGCGAGCTGTGGCTCCATGTTGCCACCTGCGGCGGCCCCCCTGAAGGGAAGCACCGACACAGACAGGCACAGAGACCAACGCTTTGCTGTCCCTTGGTGAGGTTGGCACAAAGCAACTACTGACCTGATGCCCTGCCAGAACCTGTTTCAGCTGCTCTTAAATGCCCCCCTGCATCCAATCAGTGTGGACGCGCTAGTTCGAATTAGCAAAACGCTAATTAGAACTAGTTTTTAGTTCTAGATGCGCTAGTTCGAATTAGCTTAGTTCGAATTAGCTAATTCGAACTAAGTTAGTTCGAATTAGCGCTGTAGTGTAGACGTACCCATAAGGACTAAAGGACACCAAATGAAATGAATGGGTAGCAGGCTTCAAACTAATAACAGAAAGTTCTTCTTCACAAAGAAAATAGTCAACCTGTGGAACTCCTTGCTGCAGGAGGCTGTGAAGGCTACAACTAGAACAGAGTTTAAAGAGAAGTGAGATAAAGTCATGGAGGTTGGGTCCATGGAGTGGTATTAACCAGGGGGTAGAAGTGGTGTCCCTGGCCTCTGTTTGTGGAAGGCTGGAGATGGATGGCACGAGACAAATGGCTTGGTCACAGTCTTCAGTCCATCCCCTCCAGGGTACCTAGTGTTGGCCACTGTTGACAGACAGGCTACTGGGCTAGATGGACCTTTGGTCTGACCCAGTACGGCCATTCTAAGCTCAGGGTCGGGGGTCTCAGTGGACCACCTTGATTTTCATGCAAACCTGCTCCTGGGTGGCCAGGCTGGCAGCTATCCTGCCCTAGATGGCCACTTTCCTGTGCCTAGTGCGGAGGTCGTGGATGAGGTCCACGATGTCTGCACTAGACCAGGCGGGCGCCCGCCTCTTGCGGACCTGGGCAGGCTCCCGGGAGCCACCAGCCTGGTCCCGGGAAGAGGCGGAGGGCTGGGTGGCAGCGGGTGGCTGGCTCGAGCCGTGCCAGGTGCAGGGTCTGCTGGCTGGGTGCTGGCAGGCTTGCATCTGGCACGGGCACCGTAGCCAGCCCGTGCCCCTTTAAGGGCTCCGGGGCCGGGAGGGGGGCAGAAGAGTTTCCCTGGTGGTGCCCAGAGTGGCCACCAGGGAAAGCTGGGGGGGGCTAGCCTCCCACTAGTTCGAATTAAGTGGCTACACAGCCCTTAATTCGAATTAGTTAATTCAAACTAGGCGTTAGTCCTCGTGGAATGAGGTTTACCTAGTTCGAATTAAGCGCTCCGCTAGTTCGAATTAAGTTCGAACTAGCGGTTCGCATGTGTAGCGCCTATCAAAGGTAATTCGAACTAACGTCTGTTAGTTTGAATTAACTTTGTAGTGTAGACATACCCCCAGGAATTGGGGCTGTTTAGTTCAGAAAGGAGCTGGGAGAGTTATATAAAATAATGAATGATCTAGAAAAGGCCAGTTTGGTGCTCCTATTTACTGTATCTCAAAATGCAAGAACAAGTTGATAGCCAGAGGCATTAAACGTCAAACAGACAAAAAGAGAGATCTTTTTACACAATGTGTAATTACATTCTGGAACCCATGACTATAAAATGCTAGTGAAGCAAGAAAATTAGGGGGAATTCAAAAGGGATTTGATGGGGTTTTTTTTGCCTCAGGACAACAGCCAATCACTAGTTGGTTGCCATTGAGAAAAAATTTTTCTAGCTAAAAAGTCATTGCATAGTTCTCCATTTCATGTGAGCCACCAGACTAAATGACGCTTTGGTCTGAACTGGTAAAGCAATGCTTATATTCACGCCATGCAGGGCCATCTTTAGGATTTACAGGGCCCTATGCAGTACTGCTAAACTGCTATCCCTATGCCTGTTGGCAGGGGGGGAGGTGATTTTTAGAGATGTGATTTTATTATCTTCAGCATTGTACTAATGAAGTACTTTTAAAGCTAATTTTAAATGACGATCCTATAGACTAACACAGTAAATTCAGAAACAGTATATATCTGGGACTGGCAAATGCCTGTTAAATGGCTTCATTACTATTTGAATGGCTCTTTCACAGGTTCAATGTTTGCTAATAGGGTTGGAAGGGTTTTTTCACTTTTAAGTTAATTAGATCCTCTCTAGAGGAAGTGAAGCCATAGAACAGGGATAAGAAGAGGTGGGTGGATAGACATTAAGACCCAGTGGTGCTCCAAATTTTCGGGTGCTCTATGCAGCTACATATTCTACATATGGGTAAGGATGGCCCTGACTCCATGCATATTAACAGAGAGAGAGAGAGAGCAATAGAGCCCATAATTTAGATAAGAATTTTCAGAAAATTCTGCCTGGGTTGTGAGAAAATAACTTCTCTGCAATTTTCCCCCCATACCAGCCTTCTTTACTTACAACTGCCTGCTGCAGATACTTTTTGTTATGATTTGAAAAAATGAGTAATTTTAAGTAATAGGAATGTTAGGCTGCCTGAGATAAAAATATTCTATTGTTACAGATATGCAGTGAAATAAAAAAGTTGATCTGCTCATATCACTTTGATGCTTCAGTTCCATCCTTTGGTTCATGAAATGATTGCAGCTCTAGCTTTGTTTTGATTTTAGACTTCTGTATTTTCTAAAATGTATCTTTTGGAAGCCATTGGATTGCCGACTCTTGAATATCTCAATCCTGATCTTCAGCCATTCAATTTTATATTACTGGCTACTATTTATTATTTGTCCTACAGTGATGCCTAGAAGTCACAACTCAGATTGGGCCCTCTTTGTACTAAGCACTGTGCAAATATAGTAAGACATAGGGGAAGATTTTCAAAGGCAGAAGAGTTATATTTAGAAGACAGAGCCATACTGGTAGGACAGGGATGCTTGTACTGTTGCTGTCTGTGCTCGCTCTCTCTCTCTCTCTCTCTTTCTCTGTGTTTTGGATACATAAATGCAGAATTTGGTCATCATGAAATCCAAACACATAAGGTGGTAGACAAAATGTCTCTTTTTCAGAGGAAGACATTAGTATTAGTAGGGGCTTAGGGAGCAGGATGAAGAAGCTTGAAAAACAGATTTATTGTATTGAATCCCACTAGGTTTGGAACTACAGTGTCATATAACTTACAGCATGCCCACTGTCAAATCTTATTTATAGAAGTTTGTAATTCATCTGGAAAAATATACCCTAATCTGAAGCTTGTCATAGTGACTTAATCGGGAAGTATGTAATAACTGTGAGTTAAAAACTTTGACTGGAGAATGAATTGTTTTCAATCTCCTCAATAAGTAGAAAACCCCTTTTTCTGTGTTAATTACATCTAACCACCAGCAAAATGTTTGTCAGTTCATTCTGAAGACAGGATAGTCTTGTATCTGGATAGTATTCAAGATGATTCACTTGTGTCTATTTTGGTCTTTTCTTAAAGTCCAGATTATCTTCAATATCTGAAAGAGTTTAAAAATTCCTGATACATTTTAATAATGTCTAGTAATTGTTCTTTTGCTTAGAAACTCATTTTATTATTTAAATGAACTCTTTTATCTTTCTCTATATGTGAAATTAAAACTTCATATGAATTTTTAGTTCATGGATATAAGACAAGAAGTAATGGCCTTAAATTGCAGCATAGGATGTTTAGGTTGGACATTAGGAAAAACTTCCTAACTGTCAGGGTGGTTAACCACTGTAATAAATTGCGTAGGGAGGTTCTGGTATCTCCATCACTGGAGATTTTTAAGAGCAGGTTAGATAAATATCTGTTAGGGGTGACCTAGATCAGTGGTACACAACCCGTGGGTTGCAACCCCCTTGGGGATCGCAGCTATCTTCCTGGAGGGTTGCAGCGCCGGGCCAACCACCATTTTGTTTTCCCAGCTTGGCGTCCAACGTATGTGGGGGATAGGGAGAGTGGCATGAGAGTGGACCAGCGCTTGAAATTAAAGGGGCTGCAACAAAATGTTCTGGCAGGCGGGGTTTCCTACCCCCCCCAAACAATTTTCCCCCTGGGGGTCGCAAATTTAAAAAGATTGAGCCCCACTGATCTAGATGGTGCTGGTCCTGACATGAGGACAGGGGACTGGACTCGATGACCTCTCCAGGTCCCTTCCAGTTCTAGCGATTTATGATTCTGTAAAGGAGTTCTATATTTAGAACTGTTAGCCTGGAACCTTCCATAATAAATTATGGTAGTAGATGCTGTAGTATTGGCCATATTCTGCAACAAGAACCAGACACAGTGAGAGCTCAGTCTTCTTGTTCTCCAATATCCTCCATTTCTGTTGACTTAATCCCAATGGGAACTGAGTGCCCCCCTACACCTTGCAAAAGGTGCTCAGCACTTGGAAATGGCAAACAAGTGCTAGGGTCGGATCCTTCAAGCTTTTCATTGGTGAAATCCTGGTCATGATTTGTTCTGACCTTGAAGTCTATAAGTTTATGGATGGCTTGCAGGATTGGACCACTACATTTAGCTATAGTCAAGGGACAGAGCTTTTAAAAAATCCATAGAGGAAAAATCTAAAAGAAACCGGACTTCCATAGAGGACCCTAAAAATTTTTTTCTATGAATTAGCAAAAAGCGCATTATTTGAATTGAATGTGTTTTCACCTTGTTCATCGTTAGGAAAATGGTACATTTCTTGCTTTTACCATTTTTATGTATTCACCCTATTATCATTAATATTGCAGAATACAGCAGATCATAGCCCCTCTGTACTCTCTGCCACAAACACTTTACAATACAAGGTCCTGCTTATGTCGTCAGATATGTGTGGACAGATTCCTCCACCTGTGCAGAGCCCCATCAGAGCCAGTAAGTTTGTATGCAAGTGTAAAGCTATGCCTGCATAAATCCAAATGCAGTTGGGCTCGATGTACTATTACAGATTATCATTCCATTCAAATTGAGATTTTTTTTACATTTCTTTCTTTTTTCATTCATCACTTTAATTTTAGTGCTAACCCTGGCCTAAAGTGTTTAACAGTCTTTACAATAAAATATAAAATAAGAAAATGATACATTAAACTATTTTAATTCATAGTATAGAGAATCATAACTATGTAATCCTATGGTGTTTCCTTCCTGATGTTTTTCAGAATGTGCTATAAAAATAAAAACTTACCACTGTCTCCTGGCATGTGGTAACATGGTACTGGCTTTCTTTATTTGAAATTGGCCGGAAAAGAAAAAGTCACTCTGTTGAAAAAGAAAAAGTCTTTTTATTTTCTTCCTCTAGATCACTTTGTTCAGAGTAAGCGTCCAACAAAAAAGAGACACAACAAACTAGCATGTCCCTTTGTTTCCTCTTTGAGAAAAACAATATTATGCATCTTTGCTAAATCTGAATGACAGGCATTAGCAAATCAACAATTTTTTGGAGTAACTTTGTACAGTCCAGCTCATCTTTATACAAAATAATTTATGTTTAACAAAATAATCTTATTATAAATGAAATTCAGCTCCTGAATTGCTCCTAAATATAGCTGGAAACGGAAATTATTGGAGTGCTGTGTTCCTTCTAAGCTGCGCGGCAGCACAATTTCACAGGTGATTAATCAACCCCTCCCAGTCAGTCAGCTCCCTTCATGGAGATTGGAGCTTCTTACTGGCCGGGGTTGATTAATCCCCTGGGAAGCTGTGCTGCCGTAGTTTAGAGGGAACACGGTTAGAGTGCCTAGTTTATCAGGACTAGTCATTGGAAAAAAAAATCCTGTTATTTCATGGTAGATTAAGAATGCTGTTCTGTTGATAAGGTGAGGAAACTTTCAGTGTCCTTCCAGCATGAGATACAGCCAGAGGAGACACTGCTCTGAATTTATACTCATTACAATAAGCAGGGCTTGACAAATCGCTGTTTCTACTCGCCTGTGGCGAGTAGATTTCAGTCATTCTCTCCGTTCTCCCCGTTCACCAGCACTGTGCGGATGCGCAGTGCTGGTCTGGCGCATGCGCAGTGCGGGGCTGGTGAGTAGATCTTGCTGCGGTTTGTCAAGCCCTGACAATAAGTAACAATGGATTTGTAAAAGTAAACTAGACACAGTACCATGCCTGTCAATAAAGACATGCTACACAGCATAAAGGACATACTTTGTTGTGTACAGATATGGTAGCCTCTTACATGCAAACATGCCTCGTCTTAAAAACCCTTATTGAAAAGGGGTAGCCTTTACTTCACGTAAGTGCAATCAGAGGACAATATACACCCATTCAAAAACTATGATCCCTGCCCCCAAAGGTTTTATAATCTAAGCAATTCTAAAATTATTCTCAGGGAATGGGCTATGCATTTTGAATAATAAGTATTATTATAAGTATACAAAAAAATAAGTATATAAAAAAACTTTAGGCTTCGGGCATACATTACTTTTATATACCATTCACTCTCTGTAGTCTTTACATTTCCTGATAAGAAATCATTTTTATCCTGAGGTATACCAGCCCAAATTCTTTTGCTATATTTATAATCTAACGACTGATTGTTATCATGGGCATCACTACTCACTTTGGATAGGAACCATTTGTGAATTCATAATATTCATATTCCAAGCATGAGTTAATTTTATTTGCCATTAATGTGCTGTTTATTTGAGTCACAGTGATTACCCAATTCCCGTGGATATTGCTGTCTGTCAGCACGGCTGAACACTGATTGCTATTCAAGAGCCTGTCATACCATAGAATATTTTTATAAAACCAAATGGGTTCACTTCAGACACACAAGACCTAGGAATTCAAATGGCCAGCCCCAGTCTCCAAGAACCAAAGAAACCACATAGCTGAGCTCAGATATGGAAAACCCTGCAAACCAAACAACCCACCCAGTACACACTGCAAGTCCAAAAATCTCCCAGACACAGAGCCAAGGCAGCCAGCTGAGAATCACTGTAACTAAACAAGACAGCAAGTAGGCAATCAGGATCTACTTAAGCCAGCAAGAAGTGAAACAACATTTTAATTAAAATTGCACATGGTTTAACATAGCAACGATCTCATCTGAATTATTTGCAGTGCAAAGTGCTACAGACAGGAGAGCCTATTTTACAAAATATCTGCAAAAGAAATAGTCCTGGTAATGGAATGTGTGTTTCCTATACTGTACCTAACATACACACAGTACTATAATATTTTAAGTGAGTGTAGTTGACAAATGGATCATTCTGTAGACGGTGTGTAACTCAGAAAATATTGATGAGTAAACATGTCTTCTGGATGGCCTGCATCACAGACACATATCTGAGCCACCACTAGGCAGAGCATCAACTCCATCTTGCAATCCAGGGTTTGGTCTGACTATGTCACCAGCAGGTCATAGCAGACATAGCAACGTCCCGGACGTTGCTATCCCAGTCTGGAAAGACAAGCTTCAACTTTATCTCATGTATTCAGGTCCATATAAAGGGGCCCAGAAAGTCTCACAGACAAATAACAAAATACAGGACTATGGAGCACTTTAAAGACTAACAAGATGGTTTATTAGATGATGAACTGTTCAAGAAGTGAGGATTGAGTTAGATTAAGCACTGACTATTACTTTAAAGAGCCTCTTGCTGGATCTGATTCATTGATTAAAAAATAAAACTAATATGATTAAGTAAGATTTAGGGTGACTAACAGGAGTCATTTTCAAGCAATAATGTTCAGTAGATCATGGAATATAATAAAAAAGATGAAAGATTGATCTATTGCTGTTTCATTTAAAAATAGCATGGACAAAGCACTGCAAAGGAATAATTCTGTACTGACAGAAAGGTGGACTAAATGATCTAATTGGTCTCCCCCATCTTTAATTTCTATGATTCTATAATTAATGAGAACTGGTATCATACTCAACAAAGGTCTATTACATTTTTCCTTATAAAATGTAAGTTACCAAAACAAACAAAGCCTGTACAATCAAATTCAGAAGTGTTCTGGTTTCAAGAACTTGTATGTGGCTATCCAGAGCAAAGAGGTCAACATCTCTCTAACTTTCACATGGTATGCTTAAAAGTTAAATTCCTTGGTTTCCTGCAGGTCAGTCTTCGTACCTAATATGCCAGTGTGAGATATTCCTTCCAAATAACAATCATTTTCTAACCATTACAGTGCATATATCTTTCCTATATCCAAAATGCAAAATCTCTGTGTGACGAACCATCATCCAAGCAAATATGCTACTCTGTGGGATGCTAGAAAGAACCTGAGGCCTATAGCCTTTTGCACTTAGAAGAGTTTACAAGACAGGTTGTTGTGCTGTTTGTAATTGCTGGGTAATAGTCTGTTGAAAAACTTGTGAAAAAGACAATTCCTAACTATAACTACTTCACTGGAACCCTGGAAAAGAATCGATTGTAAGGACAATTACCATTGTTCCAAGGCAATGCTGACATTTACTATTGCATAAATAAAGGCAAAATAAAGCCTTTAGAAACTCTAACCTTCTGTTTATTCATTTTCTAATATAGTTCAAACTTAAACTGAATGGAATTAGCCAAACCCTAAACTAGGTTAAGTGCCTGTACTTATATGTCCCCCCACCCCCACTCTGGTTACTGCAGTATCTGGATAATTCCCAATCTTCAACAGTTTTGTGAGGCAGGGATATGCTGGAAGTCTCACTGTGCATTTGAGGAACTGCTGAGTAGAAAGATCAACAGTAACAATGTCAAATGTGCCTAAGGAGCTTACCTCCCATTTCCAAAGCAATTTATGCACCCTGGAGCTTAAGCTTCATTGAAAATCAGTGGGACTTAAGCTCCGATTTGCTCTAGTCACTTTTAAAAATTTTACCTTAAATGAATTACCAAAGATTACATAAGAAGCCTGTGACAGAGCAGGGAATTAAATGTAGGTCTTCTAAAAGTGCCAAGGAAATGTGCCTATTGAACATTTTCATAGAACACTAGAACTAAAAGGGACCTTGAGAGTCCAGTCCCCTGCCCTCACAGCAGGACCCAGTACTGTCTAGACCAGCCCAGATGGATGTCTATCTAACCTGCTCTTAAATATCTCCAGAGATGGAGATTCCACAACCTCCCTAGGCAACTTATTCCAGTGTTTAACCACCCTGACATTTAGGAAGTTTTTCCTAATGTCCAACCTAAACCTCCTTTGCTGCAGTTTAAGCCCCTTGCTTCTTGTCCTATCCTCAGAGGCCAAGGAGAACAATTTTTCTCCCTCCTCCCTGTGATACCCTTTTAGATACCTGAGAACTGCTCTCATGTCCCCTCTCAGTCTTCTCCTTTCCAAACTAAACAAGCCCAATTTTTTCAGTCTTTCTACATAGGTCATGTTCTCTAGACTTTTAATCATTTTTGTTGTTCTTCTCTTGACCTTTTCCAATTTCTCCACGTCTTTCTTGAAATGTGGTACCTAGAACTGGACTCAATACTCCAATTGAGGCCTAATCAGCGCAGAGTAGAGTTTGAAATACAACTTCAACAGAAGCTTTATTTTAGATATCAGAACTGGTATATGCATGTTGAGTGCTCTTAGAATGGGTGATCTGGGAAACTATCCAGGCTTAGAAAAGATATGGGATACCACTGAATTAAGAAGTGTATTTATGTATCTATATACATATATACACACCTAATAATTTTGGAGGATCTGGGGAGGGAATTAAAAATTCTGCATCACCCAGAGCATTGAGGACTTGCTCTACTCCCCAATACAACACTTTCAAAACATTCACTGACTTTCCTAGTAACAGGATTAATGGATTTGGTTTTTCCCATAGTAAAAAAAGGGTAAAACTAGTTTCAGGGATGATGATTTTTGGAGTAAAATTAATAAGGGAAAGATAAAGGAACATTGTTCTTCTTGCCCCCAGTGATAAGGATGGCTTAACACAGAAAATGAATAGTCCTTGTTTTAATTGCAAAATATGTTAAATATGTGCTTTGTGTCTTCTTTCTTGTGCTCCTTTTGGCTTAAACTAAATTCATGCACCATATAAAATATTGTATGATAAACAAACTAACATTTGTTCATGTTTCATAGAAAAGAATACACAGATACTATTTAAATTCCTTTCTGGATAAGCAAGCTGGACAAGAAATCCTGCAGCTGATTCTCAGTTGATGTAAATTGTCACAGCTCTAATGAAGTCAAAGGAGGTATAACAATATAACCAAGCTGAAGTTCTGCCCTCTGCTTGTAAATAATGGATAGCTACTAACAACAGCCATGGTAGAAACATACAGGCCATCAGCTTTGAGAACCAAGAGATGATAATCATTTAATGACATAACTTCATCTGAATAGACTATTCAACATAAAATGTTTTCAAAACTTGAAACTTGATGATATAAGATCAATTAATGCAGAAAACTGAAAGGTAATCAAACCTGAGCAAAGTTCAGATATAAAGCCAATGTTTTATAATGAGTATGATTTCATCACATGTAAAAAGGAATTGTTTTGGTAGAACAAGTGAGGAAATTAATTGAATTTTACATTCTGTAGAAGAAAATGTTTTGGTGAATACTACTTACAAGTACATCTGTATTCCTACAACCTGTGGATTTTATATCTGTATATTTCATATAGATTTTATATCTTCCTACTCATATCCTTTTCTTTCCAGTCCTGCATATTAAGCCATAAACACCATTTTATTAGGGAGAGAAAAAAAGTACAAGAAGGTCCTGTTAAGGAAACTTTTATGTGGTTGTTTACTCTCAGATCTCTGAAATGTAGCTTTTAAAATGAAACAGAAAAGACGGCTGTTTGACATATCCAGAAGATTTATCATTCTTCAAATACATTTTAATGAATCTGAAAGGTCTTAAACTCTTTCTCTTTGACTGTACTGCTTGTTACTCCCTTTGAAAGTAGTTTAATTTCTGTGAGCAGGCAGAGTGTGCTGGGACGCTGAGTCTGCTGACAGAATCACAAACATACCACCACTTGAGATATTCCACTGGGGGAGGGGAGAGAGGAAAAGAAAAGAAGTTTAGATTTTATAAGGAAATCTGGTCCAATATCTAGATTTTTCTTTCAGTTTTTATGTATTTACAGCATGAGATCACAGGCCAATAGACCCAGAGGCCAATGCAAAGACTCTTCATTCCACGGTTCACCTGGTATAGTATTTGAAACTTCAAAAAGCTACACGCTGGACACAAAGATTGGTTTTTCTGTTTTTTATTATTATTTTTACAGTAAAGGTATATAATAGAGCTTTTGTGCTTTCTCCTAAGAGTTAATAAAGTGCATGCTGAACCTTTAACATAAACAAAATTACACCATTAGTTCAGCTGGGCAAATTGAGCAAATCCAGTGTTGTGACATTAAACAATCTCTTGTTCTCATCAAAGGACAGGTGAACATTTCACAGAAACAGGAGCCTGAAAATGTCAGAGCAGTTTACGCACTGGAAAAGGCATTGTGAGGAAATATCAGCAGAAAATCAATATGCTCTTAATACACATGTTCCTATTATCTGCCTTTGCTCTGAGGTAAGAATATAAGAATGACCATACTGAGTCAGACAATGGTTTATATAAGTTAGTATCCTGTCTTCTGAAAGTATCTTGTGCCGGGTGCTTCAGAGTGAATGAACACAGCAGGATAATTTATTGAGTGATCCAGTCCCAGTTGTCCAGCCCAAGCATAAGGCAATTAGAGTTAAGAACATCAGGAGAATGGGCTTGTATCCCTGACCATTTTGGTTTACAGCCCTTGATAGACCTAGCCTCCATGGACATCCGTAATTCTTTTCTCAATCCAGTTATACTTTTGGCTTTTACATCTCCTAGCAACCAGTTCCACAGGTTAACTATGTGTTGTGTGATAAAGTACTTCCTTATGTTTATTTTAAACCTGATACCTATGAATTTCAGTGGGTGGTTCTTGTGTTATGGGAAGTGGTAAATAACACTTCCTTATTCACTTTCTCTAAACCATTCATAATGTTATAGACATCTCTTTCATCCCCCTTAGTTGTCACTTTTCTAAGCTGAACATTTCTAGGCTTTTTTATCTCTCCTCAGATGGAAGCTGTTCTATAACCTTCATCATTTTTGGTGCCCTACCCTATTCTTTTTCTAGTTCTACTTTGTTTTTTTTTGTTTTTTTGAGATGGGATGGCCACAACTGCACACAGAATTCAACGGGGGAGGGGCGGGATACCGTGGATTCATATCATGCCATTATGACATTTTCTGTCATATCTATCCTTTTTAAAATGGTTCCTAATCTTCTGTCAGTTTTTTTTTACTGATGCTGCATATCGAGCAGATTTTTTCAGAGAACTATGCATGATGACTCGAAGACATCTGAAGATACCCAGTAGTTCCCACATTCTGCAGGTACATTGAGCCCTGCTTTCCAATCTGTACATGCTTCTACTTGTAGAAGTCAGGGAGAGCATCCAGGAATGATGGGGTATATCTTATTGCATTGCCTCGGGTTCTCCTCTAGCACTTTATTATGCAGCATGATGTGACATGTCATCATGGCATAACCAGTACAAGGCTTGATTTAATAAATGTTGAGAGATTTCCCCTGAGAGACTGAGGGTGCATCTAGACTGTAGAGTTATTCCAGGATACCAGGGGTATCCCAGAAAAGCTCTGCCATGTCCAAGGAACATGTCTGCTTTTCTTGAAAAAAATTCAGAAAAGCAGACGTGTTTTTTCGGCATCCCTGTAAACCTCGTTCTATGAGGAAGGGATATTCTGAAAGAGGCTTTTTTATTGACATTTGGCCCAGTGTAGATGGGCCAAATGTTGTAAAAGCCTCTTTCAGAAGAAAAGCGGGAAAAGATATGCAAATTGCGGTTCACAATTTGTGTATCTTTTTATGACTTTTCTTTGTAGACTAGACACAGCCAAGAGGAACAAAGTGTCATATCCCTTCTGTGTTGCTACAAGGGCCAGTGGTTGAAAAATCTTGAAGACTGATGAAAGTCAGAGGACAGGTTGCCAGTGAAAAAGGACGATGAGAAATGTTAGAACCGGGGATAAAAGATGGCAGGTGTGCCTCTTTCTTAACCAGCTGGCTTTCTAGTTTGTGGAAAATGTTCATGCTAAAACAAAAGGTAAGTCAATAGACTCACTAGGCTCCTGGGCAAGGTGTGTGTGTGTGTGGGGGGGGGGGGGTCACTTCTGTGCCCCAGAAGAAATGAGGCTTCGGGCAGGAGCAGGGACAGGGCAGCCAGCCCTCAGTGCCATCCAGATTGCCCCACTCTCCCCACACCAGCATCGTCCAGAGCCCGCTGCCTGGAGCTCTGCAGCACACTATATGGGGCTCCAGGGGTGATTTAAAGGATCCAGGGCTCTGGCCACTGCTGCAGCAGCAGCATTCAGGAACCCCAGGCCCCTTTACACTGCCAGGTGTCTACGCAGTTGTCCCCTTTGTCCCCTCCCCCATCAGCAGCCCTGAAACACCATGGGCCAGATTGTCAGTTACTGCTCTGCCAATGCAGGTGCCAACAGATCTGTCTGACTTAAAAATAAGCCAAGCCACGTGAAGGAGCTGCTTGTATAAAAAGAAAGAAAGGGAGTGAGTCACCTCTGACTGATATTCACAAAACATCTCTACCCTGTTTTCCAGACCTATTTTCCCTCACACAAGGTGACCCAAAGGACATGTTAAGAACAAGGGTTACTCCCCGCGCAGATTAGATTTTTTTTATTCTGTCATTACAATATGTTTATATAGGAAGAAATTATTTCTCCTTTTTCTTGATATAATAAATGGAATTTTGGCATTTCAAATGGAAGGTGGTAGTATGAATGTATAGCATATTAGCTGATTGGTCTCAGCCCCAAAACCAACTCTTCCATTGATGGAGATGTTATGGAACATGGTAGATAGCTAAATGTGTTAAACTGCCAAGGGATAGGAGGGCAGTTAGCGTCTTTACTTACTGTGTGTGAGATACAAAGGTACCCCCAAATACGTCCCCATTTACAGGTTCTGGCGTCCACAACTGCACACACATACACATGCTACCAACATTTTTTCAAGTACCAACACTGTGCAGGCACAGGTGCCTGTATTCAGACTTGAACTCTTCTAACACCTGTGAACATTCAAGCCAAGTACATTAAATGTGAGAACTGGGGATTAAAAAAGAAAAAAGGAGGAAACTAGCAAAATAGGCCAGAGAGTCAAAAGTAAAGAAGTGATTAAAATCCTTTGTCATGGCTGCTGCTTAAGGGAATGCTAATAGAGGCTCAGAAAATAAATCAGAAGGAGGAAGCAGCGAGAGAGAATCACTGGGTCCACTGAGAATCACAACATGTAACTGGCACGTGAAACTCATTGGCATAAGGTATTATTAGGGCCAACATGTTAATAGAATTTTTAAAAAATTGAATATTTATATGAATAACAGGAATATCCAGCAATTTAATAGCAAAACATAGTTTTAAAATAAGCAAAAATTTTGAAAGGGATATAAACTCTTATGCCCCAGAGCAGAATCTATCCTATAACTATTAGGGATTAGGAGTACACTTCCTCATACTTGCCTACGGCAGGCTTTTTTCCACTTTGCTCTGAGACAGCTGATACTGGTCATTGTCACAAACAACTGGGGCGTGATCTGATCCAGTATATGGCAAATCTTATGTTCCCAGTTACAAAACCCAATTGCTATTGTGACCGCAAACTGTAATCTTACATGGAATTCCCCCAAATGTAGGTGCAAAAGTCTCCACTTGCAGTATGCTTGCAAGTATTCATATCCACAAGTGACAGCTGGGTAAGTCTGGTTGAAAAATTGGCCAGAAAGTTCTGCGAACAACCTTTTAAAGTGCTGGCTATGCCACTTTTTTTCCCTCAGGGAATGAAAATGGGACCATATTTGAGTTCATTGTTCATACCTCTTCTCTGTCAAGCTATTTCCTCAGTTGTGCACCTAATCTCTGCCAGTTTAGAGTTATTAACTAGGTAGGACTGTTTTGGAGAATCTAAGGTACACTAATAAAACTCCAGGAAGAACTTTTTGACAAGTAAATGTTCAGGAGAAATTTGACTGCTGGTGTGGCTAACCATACAGAAATTCAGTTGCCCCACCACAAACACTCATGGCTTTCCTCTTGCTGTTCCTAAGCCCTTTTACACAATCATATCACACCCTCCAGATCTATTGCCTACAGTCTGCAAATTATGCTGTAATTGTTTCACAATATGTTGGGAACAGATTTTCCTGTTTTTTTTCTATTTAAAAACACCTCTGTATTTTTTAAAAAAATTAGCTGCAACATGGTGATAAAAGCAAGAGAAAGGAAACATGGATTATAGCAATGAAATGGTTAATCAGGAAGCAGGTCTATATTCAGAAAAAAAAGGCCTCTTGAGTTATTGTAAGTTCAAGAGAGACTTTTCTCTGAAGGATGAAATTAAGTTGTTTTAGACCTTCACTTTGATTTTACCGATCTAACTAAGGAAGAGGTATTATTATTTTCATACTAGGGTTGATCTACTAAAATTACACAGTGCCAGTCTGTCACTCACAATGACAACACAGACAAGGGATCTTCTTTGATCTCTAGACAGTTGAAGTTGCAGACCGTAGTCCACACTCCACAGGGAAGATAAAGTTAACACTCCAGACCCTAAACTTCAGAAAATTCATGGCAAAGGGAAGAAGAGATTATATGACATATTTTGTGAGTCCTCTGTGACTGCCATTGATTTGCTGGCTAATAGCTATTATGATAAGAATCTGGTAAAGCTTAGAAGTCAATTACCAGCTGCACTGCTACCATTACATCACAGTTTAACTTAATTTGAAGACATTATGAAAATGAATCAGTTCTCCATTCGGATTATATTGGACAGATTCTCAGCTGTTGTAAATTGACAAGTAAAATAAAGTTTGAGTTCCATTGAACTCAGTGGAGAATGGAGGTATAGTAAATTACACCATTTGAGGATTTGTCCTGAGGATATACCATTGACTACTATTTGGGATGATATTTGAGATGGGTGGAATGGGGAAAGCCTATAAAAATGACAAACACATTTTTCTCTAATTTTTGAACCATAAAAAGTAAATGGGTTTGTTTAAACACAAGGCAGCAGATTTATCAAAATGTTTTAAAATGTAAGTCCATTTAAAACAGTCCATCAGCTTTACTCTTTGGAGAGTGACTCAGAGCAGAAGTCACTATGTGGTTGTTCCAATTTTCTGTTCTGACATTTCCAAGCAAATATTTGTACGAGTGGGTTTTTGAAGTGTGAATGTGAGTATTACCGACAGCCCATGAGACAAAACAATCAGTGCATTGAACTCTTGAATTTTCTTTTAAGTTATCCTGGTTTGTGGGAAATGTGGACACTGAGTGTCTCAAGTCATGTGCTTACTGGCAAAGTTAACGATGGGGACAAGAGAATAGAAGCAGTCAGAGGTGGAGCAGTACAGAGAAGCTGCTGTGTAGTAGGAAGGAAGAGTAAAGATCAGGTGTAGGAAGTGACACCTTCCTAAAATATGCTATCTTCAAAATGCTAATCTGCCTCGTGATAACAATTTGTGAGTCTGTGGCCCTATGGCATATTTCTGTACTAATCAAATCTGTGAACTCTTTGATATGCCAAGTTTAGTTTTTAATAGAAAGTGTAGAGCCAAAAACAATGGCTGAAAGGGCATCTACACTTTTGGAAGAGAGGAAAAAGGAGAGGAAGCTTATATTGCTCAGGAAAAACTTTCAATAAATGGAATAAAAGGGTTAGAAAACAGTAATGAAAATATATTCAAAATATTAAGATGTTTACTGCTGTGCCCTCAGTACTTTCTCTTATTGTTTTAGTGAAAGGACACATATGGCTACGTCTAGACTGGCATGGTTTTCCGCAAATGCTTTTAACGGAAAAGTTTTTCCGTTAAAAGCATTTGCGGAAAAGAGCGTCTAGATTGGCATGGACGCTTTTGTGTGTCATGGGGCGCACGCCCCCCAGTAGCCTCAGTGCCCCCTGACTGTCTTCACATGGCCCATCTCAGGGCAAGTTACAGTCTGTATGGGTTGCTCATCATCGGCTTCACCGCAGTTTATACTGGCCCTTTAAACAGGCCGAGTCTCCAAACAGATTCTCGTCGTAGCTGGGCACCCCCCCGGTAGGGGGACCCGGGCCCACCCTACTCCACCGGGTCCCGGCCCAGGGCCCTGTGAGCGACCGGGTATAGGGTCACTCCCTCGGTGGGGCTAGCTAGCCAAAACCCACCAAGTCTCTCGGGCTAAGAGGGGCGCCTCCCGCTCCTGCCCTGGGCCACTTCCTACCTGGCCTTGCCCAGCTGGCTGCGATCTCCAGGCCGGCGTCCCCTCGGCAGGTAGTCTCCAGGTGGCACCAACTCGCCTCTGCTTTCCTCCCGGCCTCTCCTGGAGTCCCCGGCAACTGCTGAGGGAGAGCTTCTCTCTCCAGTCCCTCTCCTGCAGCTGTAGCCCTCCCAGGAGCTCTTGCTGCCTCTGCAGTCAGCCCTGCCTCCTCTCCAGCAACTGTGCCTCTCCTTTTATAGCCGGCAGCTGGGCTCATTAGCCTCACCATCTCAGCTGGTCTTCCAGCTTCCCTCAGGCTCGGGGCCTGAGCCTTGGGCTTAAAGGCCCAGTGCAGGGCAGGCGCCCTGTCACACACCTTCCCCTTCGGCTCGTGCTTCCCTTCTTCCGCCAGTCCCAGCCGGGCCTCTCTTATCCCTTCCCTCGGGGCCTGGTATCCCCTGGAGGCCTTAACTGCCCTCGGGCTCGCCCTCGCGGCCTCTGAGCATGCGCCGCAATGTCGGCGGGTCGGCAGGCGTGCTCCCCAGAGGGTCACCCCGCCAATGCTGGTATGGGACTCCACTGCCCCCTCTCTCGCCCCTTCTCCCAGGACTCCATCCCCTTCCGCCGCCTCGCTATTGGCTAGGGACCTAGAAAAAAAATCTGCATTGTTATGGGTTTTCCCCGGCCTATGACAGACCTCAAATTTATAAGGCTGCAAGGCCAAGTACCATCTCATGACCCGCGGATTGGTTTCCTTCATCGTCTGGATCCATCGTAATGGTGCGTGGTCTGTTATCAAGGTGAAGGTCCCCCCTAGCAGATAATAGCGGAGTGCCTCTATTGCCCACTTAGCTGCCAGGGCCTCTTTCTCGATCGTGGCATATTGTAGCTCCCGGGGTAGTAATTTCCTGCTCAAATACAGGATGGGGTGTTCCTCCCCTTCCTGCTCCTGCGAGAGGACGGCTCCTAGTCCTCGGTCTGACGCGTCTGTCTGTACTATAAATGGTTTAGTAAAGTCCGGTTGATGGAGAACCGGTGTCTGCATCAATCGGCGCTTTAACGTTTGGAACGCTTTCTCACATTGCGCGGTCCACTGGACCCTTTGGGGTCGTGCATTTTGGGTCAAGTCTGTCAAGGGCGCCGCAATCGTGGCAAACTCCGGGATGAACCGCCGATAGTAACTGGCTAATCTCAGAAATTGGCGGACTTGCCTTTTTGTGGTGGGGGCTTTGTAGCTTCGTAGGGCCTCCACCTTGTCCACCTGCGGTTTTATCCTTCCCTGCCCCACCACATAACCTAAATAGGATACTTCCCTTTGTCCAAAGTGACACTTATCGGGGTTAGCCGTGAGGTTGGCGTCGACCAGGGCCCCAAGGACCGCCTTTAGATGTTGCAGATGTTCCCGCCAGGTTTCACTATAAATGACAATGTCATCAATATATGCAGCAGCATATTCCTGATGTTTGTATAATACCTTGTCCATTAACCTCTGGAACGTCGCTGCGGCCCCGTTCAATCCAAATGGCATTGTGGTGAACTGGAACAGGCCAAATGGTGTGGCAAATGCGGTCTTATCCTCCGAGGCTGGCGTCAAGGGAATCTGCCAATACCCCTTAGTGAGGTCGAGCGTAGAGATGTAATGTGCTTTACCCAACCGTTCCAACAGTTCATTTACTCTGGGCATAGGATAAGCATCAAATCGTGAAATTGCGTTGACTTTCCGGAAGTCTATGCAGAAGCGCATCGTGCCGTCAGACTTAGGCACCAATACGATGGGACTGCGCCACTCGCTTCTCGACTCCCTGACCACCCCCATTTGCAACATCCGTTGCAGCTCTTCCCGAACGGGCTCCCACATTTTCTTGGGGAGGGGCCGTATGTGGTCCCGGATCTTTTTACCTGGGGTTGTCATGATATGGTGGCTCGTCAAGGCCGTCCTGCCCGGTTGTGTAGTTAAGACCTGTTTGTATTCCCGCAGAAGGGCGTTCATCTCTCGGCGTTGTGCCTCCGTCAACTCTGCCCCGATATGCGTTGCCCCTTCTGCCTCCAAGTCGCCTCCCCAGGGTCCAAGCTCCGGCTCTGGTTGCTGTAAGGTGACAAGCATACCCTCCCGTGCATTCCACTTCTTTAGTAAATTGACATGATAGATCTGCTTGTCTTTCCGTTTTCCTGATAATCTGATCTCATAATCAACTGGCCCCACCTGCCGTATGACCTCGAAGGGTCCTTGCCATTTGGCCAGTAATTTCGAGTCTGGTGTTGGTAACAGCAGGAGTACCCTGTCGCCTGGTTGAAATGTTCTGGATTTGGCCCCTCGATTATAATATTGGGCCTGCCTATTTTGGGCTTGGAGAAGATTCTCTTTAGCCAGTTCACCGACGGTTCGGAGTCGTTTTTGTAGGTCCAAAATATACGGTACCGTACCCTTCACCCTTGAATCCTGTTCCTCCCAGGCCTCCCGCACCAAGTCCAATATCCCCCGGGGTTGTCGGCCATACAGCAGTTCAAATGGGGAAAAGCCCGTTGAGGCCTGGGGCACCTCCCGGACTGCGAATAATAAGGCCGGTAATAACCGGTCCCAGTCCTTTGGGTCTAGCTCCACAAACCGCCGCAACATCCCCTTTAGTGTCCTGTTAAAGCGTTCGACAAGTCCATCTGTCTGGGGATGGTAAACTGAGGTACGCAATGCCTTAATGTTTAATAGGCGGCAAAGTTCTGCCATCAGCTTAGAGGTCACATTGGTCCCTTGGTCTGTTAATATTTCCCTCGGGATTCCCACCCGGGAGAATACTTGCACCAATTCCTGTGCCAGCGTTGACGCTGTCGTATTCTTAAGGGGGACCGCCTCCGGGTATCGGGTGGCATAGTCAATTATAACCATTATATATTGATGTCCTCTTCGGGACCTCTCCAGAGGTCCTACTAGGTCTAAAGCCACCCGGTCGAATGGTACCTCTACCACGGGGAGGGGGACTAAAGGGGCTTTTGGTACCCCTCCCTGTCCCGTCTTCTGGCAGTCTGGGCAGGACTCACAAAAGTCTCGGACTTCCTTATAAATCCCCGGCCAAAAGAACCTTTGTGTTATGCGCTGTAGGGTTTTTTCGCGCCCCAAATGGCCTGCCCAGGGATTAGCATGTGCAAGGTCTAATACCCGCCTTCGGAATCTTGCCGGGACCAACAGCTGGGTAACCTCCGTCTGCCCTTCAGCCGTCCGCGCGACCCGATATAATCGGTCGGCTCTTACCTCGAATCGCGGGGTTGGTCGGGGCGCTGTCCCGTCGGGGTCTCCGTTCTCTCCAGTCGCTTGTTCCCAGGCATGGGTTAAGGAGGGGTCTTCTCGCTGGTCTCTTTGGAAGTCCTCTTCCCCTCCTACCTCCTCTGAAGCGAGGGTTTTCTCCGGTTCGGGCTCCTCCCTTGGCCCTTGTGGCATGCCCCTTGTCGAGTTTGCCACCCCAGCTGGTGGCGGTTGCTCCTGCGCATCCCATTCATGCAGGATGCGTCTGAACCCCGGCCAGTCCCGGCCCAGCAGTACCGGGTATACCAGTTTCGGGGCTAACGCTACCCGGCAGATCGCTTCGTCCACCCCATCTGACAGGCGAACCCACCCCGTGGGGTAGGTCCGGACATCTCCATGTATGCATTGCATGGAGATGTTTCCCCCTGCTGCCTCCCACTCTGGGACCAGCTCTGTCCGTACCATTGTCTGGCTGCACCCAGAGTCCACCAGGGCGGACACTGTCTTCCCCTCCAGCTTTACCTGTAGGGTAATCTTTGTCCTATCCTGTGGTCTCGCTCGGAGGTCTGCAGCCATCACCTGGCCATACACACCCTCGGTAGGGGCGTCGCCGGCCCGCCGGGGTCCTATGGGTACCGGCCCGTACGACCTCTGTGAGGGCTTCCCGCCTGAGCTCCCTTGCTCCTTGATTCCACCTGGGTCCAAACCACCTTCTGTTCGCCCTTCGGTTCCCCTTAACGTCAAGGGCTGGTGGTCCCCCGGCCTCCTCCCGGGGCTTTGGCTCTTCATCCTTCCCCTTGAGCAGGCTGGGGCTTCCCTGGTCCTACTCGGACATGCCCTCCGTAGGTGGCCGGGCTCCCCACAGGCCCAGCATAACTGTGCCTCCCCGGTTACCTTCACCGGGGCTGCTCTCCCTTTGTTCCTCTTAGTTGGGTGGGGCCTCCTGGCTCCCAACCCATAGGGGCACTCCCTCCTCACGTGTCCCTTGCGCCCACAGGCCCAACACGTTTTCAGGCTCGGCCCTTGCCCCCAACTCTTGGGGCCTGGTTTATTATGGAGTCCAGGGTCACCCCTTTTCTGTGGCCGGCTCCCCTTTTTCCATGGCCAAGCCTGTAGGGCCTCCCAGGCCCTCCAATACTTATTCATTCTCATAAGGAAAAAAAAGGTTTTTTTTTTTTTGTTTGTTTTGTTTTTCAACTCCCGGTCTAGTCCCGCGGCCGACGGACCACTATTGGTTCATGAAGACCCCTCTTTTACCTTGGGGTTGGGGTATGCCCACATTCTCCACCATCTGTCATGGGGCGCACGCCCCCCAGTAGCCTCAGTGCCCCCTGACTGTCTTCACATGGCCCATCTCAGGGCAAGTTACAGTCTGTATGGGTTGCTCATCATCGGCTTCACCGCAGTTTATACTGGCCCTTTAAACAGGCCGAGTCTCCAAACAGATTCTCGTCGTAGCTGGGCACCCCCCCGGTAGGGGGACCCGGGCCCACCCTACTCCACCGGGTCCCGGCCCAGGGCCCTGTGAGCGACCGGGTATAGGGTCACTCCCTCGGTGGGGCTAGCTAGCCAAAACCCACCAAGTCTCTCGGGCTAAGAGGGGCGCCTCCCGCTCCTGCCCTGGGCCACTTCCTACCTGGCCTTGCCCAGCTGGCTGCGATCTCCAGGCCGGCGTCCCCTCGGCAGGTAGTCTCCAGGTGGCACCAACTCGCCTCTGCTTTCCTCCCGGCCTCTCCTGGAGTCCCCGGCAACTGCTGAGGGAGAGCTTCTCTCTCCAGTCCCTCTCCTGCAGCTGTAGCCCTCCCAGGAGCTCTTGCTGCCTCTGCAGTCAGCCCTGCCTCCTCTCCAGCAACTGTGCCTCTCCTTTTATAGCCGGCAGCTGGGCTCATTAGCCTCACCATCTCAGCTGGTCTTCCAGCTTCCCTCAGGCTCGGGGCCTGAGCCTTGGGCTTAAAGGCCCAGTGCAGGGCAGGCGCCCTGTCACATTGTGCAAAAGCACTTTTTGCGGAAAAGCATCCATGACAATCTAGACGCAGTTTTGTGCAAGAAAGCCCCAATCGCCATTTTCACCATCGGGGCTTTTTTGCGTAAAACAGTTTTTAGCTGTGTACACTGGCCCTCTTGCACAAAAGCATTTGCGCAAGAGGGCTTTTTCCCGAGCGGGAGCAGCATAGTATTTGTGCAAGAACACTGACAATCTTACATTAGATCGTCAGTGTTCTTGCACAAATTCAAGCGGCCAATGTAGACAGCTGGCAAGTTTTTCCGCAAAAGCGGCCACTTCTGTAGAAAAACTTGCCAGTCTAGATGCAGCCATAGTGTAAACCAATCAAGATTATCAGCCCTTTTCTAAAAAAAAGGATATGATATTTTAAATGAATAATACTTTAATAAACTTAAAAAAAACCCAAATAGTTGGGTAGCACTTTAAAGATGGGCAAAACCTGTAGATGGTATCATGAGTTTTTGTGGGCACAGCCCACTTCTTCAGATGACCAGAGTGTTGGATGTCTAGGACCAAAATAAATAGGGGAGATGGGAGAGGGGGGAGATGGAAGAAGGAAAAAATTGGAGGGGCGGTAACAAGAAGAGGCAGTGGGTAAAAAATATCAAGGCGAAAGCCAAACTGGAATGTAATAGGAAAAACAAATAGTTTCTAAGTACCTGAAGGCTGGATAGTCAAAAGAGGCAGATAAGAACCATTAATTAGCAAACAACAATAGAGAGCTATTGGATACACTTCCTGTGTGGATGAAGACATGGAGACCAAAACACTTCCAAAGAACGCACCAGTCACCAATTAATTCTCTGGTTTGACCCATTCCTACCTGGCAGGTGGAGCAGGGGAATTTTCAAAAGCACAAATGAAGAGTTGGGCACCCAATTTTCAAGGAGTGGAGCAGCTTACTGCCCTTGGAATATCTCCTTCATAGTCTATTAGCACCAAGCTCTGTTGCTCTTGGTGCTCCTCATCTGACACCATCTGCTGTCTTCTTCTAGAACCTCCTCTCTGGGTTTCTGTAGTATCACTGGTTTGTATCAATCCTCTTGACCAGAATTAAAGCTTGTCCTAGCATAAAGAATATAACTTTCAGGTATTTATAGACAGCCCCATTCTCTTGATGTTGGTTAACACACATTTTGATTGCTAACCTGGACCAAGCAGTAGAATGGTTACCGTTGAAAGACACTCTGCATTGGCAGGGGCATGGAGCAGACAACTCAGCATCTTTTCCATCTCAAATTTTTACAAAATAAAAAGAGCCCTTCAGATATACTGGAAAAAACTCTTAGCAACTGGATGTAAAATACATTTTAGCTTTCCGCTCAAAGGGTGCCAGTGCAGACATTACTGAGAGAACATTCACATTTCTCCTGTGTTTTACATCAGGGGGTAGGTGAAAGATGGAAAGGTCTATGTACTAGTTTTGTCACAGGCAACAACTTACAAAATAATAAACATTTTGAGGCGGTGTCATGATGACACAATGAATCCTGGTAACTGGCTGCTGACAGAGGTCAAACAAGCCAAGGCCTTGCTCTACTGCTGTGGTGTTTTTTGGAAGCCAAAGGTGGCAATCCAGGTGGGAAGCCTGGGGTTGGGACTTCCCCCTTTGAGGCCAGAGGCAGCACACACAGGCCCACTGTGAAGTATGATCTCTAAGCAAGAGCCCTGTCTGCTGTCTTTGTAGAGTACCCACTGCCAGGTAATCCACAGAGTGGCATTGGCAACAGTTTCAAAGGGGTTATTTTGTTGCAGTTCAGGCCCAGTAATGCTGTTAGCATAGCAAGAATCAGGGAACAGACCTAGGGAGCAATGAGAATAGGAAACAGTAAAAACAGGAGTAAATGGTGCTCTAGATTATGGAGGAAGACTGTGGATTTTCATCACATGGCAAAAGGTATTTATTATTAAAGAAAACTGCCAGTCTTTTCTGTCATTCTTCGCCTGGCATCTTAGAGCGATGGTACATAAAATCATCATTTCTGTTCATGATCTTTAACAAGATTATACAGCCCACAACCAGAGCTGGGTGAGTTGTCAACTTTTTTATGGGTGGGATTTTCAGAAGTGTTCAGTATTGCTCCTGCTAAAGTGAATGGGTGATTTACCTCCACTGACTTCAAAGGGAGTAGGATAGAACCAATTCTGAGTGTATTTCAAAGTCCCACTTGTTAGAAAATGACAATTTTTTGAAACTCTGGTGGTTTCACGAGTCCAGAATGGAACTGGGATGGGAGTGAGAACACCATCCACATACTCCAGAACACAGTTTGATGGTTAGGACATTCTGGTGTGGGGTGTCTCACATTTGGAGTAGGGACTTAAATCCAGGTTTCCCACATGCCAGGTGAGTGCCCTAAACATATATATGTCCAATCCTTTTTGAACCCTGCTAAATTCTTGGTCATAACACCTTCCTGTGGCAATGAGTTCCACAGTCTAATTGCTTGTGGTGTGAAAAAGTATTTTCTTTTTTTAGTTTTTACTTTTCCTACCTTTTAATTTAACTGGCTATATCCTTGTTTTTGTGTTCTGCTTCATCTGAAGACAAAGGCTCCTCCACTGCCCAAGGTGAATGGGCTCTTACAGACTCCTCATCTTCAAAATTCTCAGACTATAAAGGGTTCCTGACCACTGTTATTTATTTAGGGGTCCTGAACATATTTTGGAATTTTTAATTGGCTTGTCCAGGAGTGGAATTTATTCTCAAAGTTAACAACAGGGAGAACACCTCTACCAAGACTAGAAGTCTGACATCCAGTAATACTGCATAACGTTCTGCTGTGAAGCATTGAGAATCTGGACAAAATTTCCACTTTCATGATATCTTCCACACATTTCCCATAGTTGTCAGATACACTGAACTAAAATATGAAGACAAGGGGTATGTCTACACTACCCTCCTAATTCGAACTAGGAGGGTAATGTAGGCATACCGCGCTTGCAAATGAAGCCCGGGATTTGAATTTCCCGGGCTTCATTTGCATGAAGCCGGCCGGCGCCATTTTTAAATGCCGGCAGTTCGAACCCCGGCATGGAATGAGGAGTACAGCTAGTTCGGATTAGGAAGCCTAATCCAAACTAGCTACTCCGTGCCGCGTGTAGCCGCGCGGCACGGGATTCGAACTGCCGGCATTTAAAAATGGCGCCGGCCGGCTTCATGCAAATGAAGCCCGGGAAATTCAAATCCCGGGCTTCATTTGCAAGTGCGGTATGCCTACATTACCCTCCTAGTTCGAATTAGGAGGGTAGTGTATACCCAAGAAGAGTGCTGCTAGGGAATGAACCACACAAAATTCAGCTGAAAATACCGTGCACAGAATTTATAGCAGTTGGCTATGGCTAAAAGATCCTTCCTCCATGGAGTTTATTCATTCTTCACCTAAAGAGACGTCCTAACTCACTATCTGGTCTATCTGGATTGTGGGGGAAAAGCAGGGGGGCCATTTCAGATTATGGCAGTGGAGGCTGACCTGTGCATGTTATAATGGGGGTGAGGAGGAGGCGGGCAGAAGAGAGTGAGAGCATGGGGTGGGGGCTGATGATAGAGGCTTTTGTAGTGTTACTGAGTGTGTAGGGAGGGAACCAAACCTATGTGCCCTCCCCCACACATACATCATCTCTATCTAGGGCCTACTAAGGCACTTGAAAAATCTACTTTTTTTAACAGAAAACTTAGCAGTTAGCTGACAGGAGCACTGTATCTAATTCCTATATAAAACAAAGAAAATTAAATAAATATTCGACCCACTCAGCTCTTTTCACAAGATGTCAGAATATGTTAGTTACTTAAGGGACACTTGTTAGCCTTAAAATTTTAACATATATTCTTACTTTGTTACTAACTCTATAAGGAGAGAGTGACCCCATCAGGAGTCTTGGGCTCTATCTCAGCTCTGGAAAAGGAGTGGGGTCTAATGGGTTACAGCAAAGGGGCGGATACATTTCAGCTCTATATAAGAACATCAGACTGGCCATACTGGGTCAGACCAATGGTCCTTCTAGCCCTATATCCTGTCTTCCAATAGTGGTCAATGGCAGGTGCTTCAGAAGGAATAAAACAGAAGAGGCAATCATCGTGATCCATCTCCTGTCGCCCATTCCCAGCTTCTGCCAAACAGAGGCTAAGGACACCATCCCTCCCCATTCTAGTAGTAGCCATTGATGGACCTATCCTCCTTTAATTTATTTTGTTCTTATTGGAACCCTGTTATGGTTTGGGCCTTTCCACCATCACCAGGCAAAGAGTTCCATAAGCTGACTGTGAAAAAATACTTTATTTTGTTTGTTTTAAATCTGCTGCCTATAAATTTAATTGGGTCAGTGTCTTGTGTTATGTTAATGAACTAATAAATAACATTTCCTTATTCTATTTTTCCACACCATTCAAGAGTTTCTAGATCCCTCCACCCTTTAGTAATTTCTTTTCCAAGCTGAAAAGGCCCATTCTTGTTAATTTCTCCTCTTATGGAAGCTGTTCCTTACCCCAATCATTTATGTTGCCTTTTCTGTACATTTTCCAATTTTTTTTAGATAGAGTGACCAGATCTGCATACAGTATTCAAGATGTGGGCATACAGTAACTTTATATAGAGACAATATGGTATTTTGTCTTACTAGCTATTCCTTTCCTAGTGATTCTCAATAGTCTGTTAGTTATTTAATTTTTTAGACTGCCACTGCAGATGTTGCAGGGAACTATCAACAATGATTCCAAGATCTCTTTCTTGAGTGGTAACAGCTATTTTAAACCCCGTCACTTTTGTATTTATAGTTAGGATTATATTTCCCCATGAACGTTGCTTTGCACTTATCAACACTGAATTCCATCTGCCCTTGTGTTGCCCAATCGCCCGGTTTTGTGAAATCCCTTCGTAACTCTTTGCAGTCAGCTTTGGATTAGTCCCTGTTCACCCCTTTTTCAAGAACATTTATATGTTTAACAGCAGTGATCCAAATGCAAATCCTTGCAGCACAACACTCATTCCTTCTCCCCAAGAGCTCTGATAAGTGGATTCACTCATGACAGTCTCTGTTCAATAGTGAGCTACAGCCTTTGGGTGAGAGGGCATGGAAAACTGATCTTATGCCCTTCTAAGAAGTTCTCAATGCATTTTTATAATCCCTGAATAGTATCACATATTACCATGTCACCGTGTGACAGGTTGAACCCGTCCCCTCTTGCCGGAACAACCCTGAGGCCCTAAGCCTGGGGATAGGCACAAGTGGCCCACCCCCGGCGGTGCTGCGCATGCACTGTAATCTGCGCGCCGCGTTTAAAAGCGGCGCCGGCTCAGCTGGTGGAGGGAAGGGCACCGGTGCAGCTGAGCGGGCGGAGAGTGGCTGGAGATGCCGGAGCCGGGGTGGAAGTGGCTGGGGACGCCGGAGCCGGGGCGGAAGCAGCCGGAGACGCCGGAGTTGGGGTGGAAGCAGCCGGGGACACCAGGAACAGGGAGAGAGTGGCTGGGGATGCTGGAGCCAGGGTGGAAGCGGAGGGCGACACCAAGGCCGAGAGGTCAGCAGCCAGCGTGGCCGGGCCAGAGATCCTGGCCCCAGGCTGCAAACAGGACCTACAGGTGCTGAAACAGACACTTCCAACCCGAGAGGGACGCGTCCAATGGAGGAGCCTTCGAAAGCCATTGGGAGTAGTCCCAGGATGGGGGTGCCGGCATGGACGGCAACCAAAACCCTCCGAGAGGGGTGGTGAGTGAACTGCGTCTAAACTCACCATTCAAGTGAGGTCAGTGAGGCCTTACCTCAGGGTTCTGGGGCCGGAGCTCGGGAGTGGGGGAGGGCCGAGTTCCCCCAACCCCACCTGAACCAAACATTATAAAGATGAGGAAGATTAGCCCCTAGAAGGGGATTTGTGTCTTGCGAGACTCTTGTGAGTGCTGAGGTGAGGACGAAAGGTACCCCACCTCCTGGTCCACCGTAAGGGGACGGATGTCTTGCGGGGGAAGAAGGCTACCCTACTTCAGGCTCGCCTTTCATAGGAATGCGCCTATCCCCTAGGACTTACAAGCCCAGATTAAAACCAGGGATTGGGGCCTCCATGCCGTAAATGTGGGTGCCCCGATCCCACATAACCCGGGGGCAGGGGAGGGTGCGTGACACACCGTTATAAAATGTTTTATAGCTAAATCACAGTCAGGAGTTATAGTACCATAAGTCTCGTTTTTATTAAGGAGAATCCACTGAAATTAGCAGATTTTTAAAGTTTCTTCTTGCACAGTGTTCTAAATGTTCTACAGAGTGGATATTAGAAGAGGCTTCAGAAATGATCCCTTTGAAAGAATTCTACTTCTCCTGGGAAACCTTACTCCCGATAGTCACAGGAAAGAGTTTCCAATCATTTTGATTTGGGAGACCTTATTTCCACATTTCTAACAGTGGAGTGGAATAGTTTTTTCCAGTTTTGATCTGAAATAATTGCACAGGAAAATCTAGCTTGTCTGTTAGCAGAATCAGGTTCAAAACAGTTCCTGAAGCTAATGTATTCCAGGATGGTGCAATTGGACATCATATGCCAGTAGTACACAGCCAGGAGAAGGAGAGTGATAACTAAGACCTTGGATACCATCTCTGGCAGCTTGCTGGAATGATGTTTACATTGAAAGAAGCCTGTTGTTTGCATTCCTAAGTAATAACATTATTAACACCATATATTAATTTAGTGCCTTTCATCCAGAAGAATCACCAAGTTTTTGTCAATTTGTTTCTAGTATACAGGCAGTCCCCGGGTTACGTACAAGATAGGGACTGTAGGTTTGTTCTTAAGTTGAATCTGTATGTAAGTCGGAACTGGCGTCAGCCGCTGCTGAAACTGATCAGATTCAACCGCGGCTGAATCTGGATGCCAGTTCTGACTTACATACAGATTCAACTTAAGAAACCCAGGCGTCCCCAAGTCAGCTGCTGCTGAAACTGATCAGCGGCTGATTCCAGGAAGCCTAGGGCAGAGCAACTCTGCCTCGGGCTTCCTGTAGTCAGCCGCTGGTCAGTTTCAGCAGTGGCTGACTTGGGGACGCCTGGGGCAGAGCAGCTGGGGTGCTGCTGGGTTGCTCCAGTAGCGCAGCTCACCCAGCTGCTCTACCCCAGGCGTCCTGATTCAGCTGCTGCTGAAACTGACCAGCAGCGGCTGAATCAGGACGCTTGAGGCAGAGCAGCTGGGGTCCTGCCGGGTTGGTCCGGAGCGGCGCTGCGGGACCAACCCAGAAGCCCCCAGCTGCTCTACCCCAGGGGTAGGCAAGAAAAGCCTGGTCTGCTGGGGGGGGACACTAGCTGCACCCCTCCTCTCCCCCCCAGCAGACCAGGGAGACCTAGGAGATGCTGACCTAGGAGATGCGGAGCAAAGTCGCAGAGCACGCGGGCAGCGGGACAGTCCAGGCGCGCCGCGGCTGTCCCACTGCTGGCGTGCTCTGAGGCTTTGCTCCCCATCTCCCTGGTCTGCTGGTCAGACCAGGGAGACGGGCCCGGGCGCGCTTGAGCTGTCCTCCTGCGGGCGTGCTCTGCGGCTTTGCTCCCTGTCTCCCAGGATCCGCGTAACTCGGGGACTGCCTGTATAGGGATCACTCATTCATCAGTGATTTAATTAAGCGTGGCAGCCATTTTTTCCAGGAACACTATGAAATGGTTTTTAGGAAGGGAAGAATGACTTCCATTTGGAACCAAATAGTGAATCATTTGGGGGTATGAAGAGAGCATTGACCCAGGTTTGGGATATGACCAGGGCAATGGGTAAGTTGCTGCATGCTGACCACTAATGGAAAACCAGGAGTGGGAAGAAAATATCAGTTAGCTACAATACAGGCTCAATTTATTGTTTTCAGAATAAGCCAGTGACCCATTTGGTACATCAGGGGAGTAAGGAGGCTGCAAAGGAAACATCAACGACTAACTTAAATGCACGACTTAAAACCAAGTCTTGCTTGAGTGCCTTAGAAAATCTTCTGAACGGTAAGCTAGACAACTTTCAAGCTATTTGATATTCTAAGGAAAAACAATCTTCCTCTGCCAATAAAATAACTTTCCTTCACTTCTAAGCAATCCTGAGTACAGCTCTAAGGTGTAAAGTGAAGACAAACAATAAACTGGCCTTGTGGTTTGAGAAGTGCAAACAACCTGAAATGACAATGGAGAAAAAACAAGTTCTATGTGTAACCCCTCCTGTTCACTAGCCCAGTATGAGGTTATCCAGCATAGGGGAAGCCTTGTGACTTCTTACACCACTGTGGGAGGCTAGGCCTGAGGCTGCTTGGTGTGCTCTGCGTTGTGTATTATGTGTGTGCACCTCAGACCAGACTCACTCAGACAAACCACCAGGAACAGGCTTTATTCTGTAAAAAACCCCATAGAACAAGATCACAGTTCAGCAGCCCCATCTCCCTGCATGCAGCCTGCATGCTGCTTCTAGCTCAGTCCCTGCTGAGCCCCTGCTGGGTGCAGAGGGTATATCCTGGCAGGAAACAGGAAGTTCTCCCACCATGCCACGGTTTGTACAAGTCCACAACTTGTAGTTCCCTGGGCTGCTGTTGAAGCACATTGGACCTTGGACTACCACAAAATAACAGGAAGTGTGATAGGAGAAGCCAGCATATTGTATCTTAACCCAATGATAGTATAGAAATCTTAAACATGAAATTCTTAACCTATGGGTTCAAGTTTCTAGTAGTGCATACTGGGACATTGATTCCCACAGCTCCTATTGGCCAGGAACAGTGATCCGCAGTACCTGTGGCCATGCATGTAAATATAGTGGTGGGGGCCCATCAGAAGCAAACGCTGGTGGACCGGATCCAACCCGCAGGCCAGTATTTTCCCACCTCTGCTCTAAAAGGTATGTCTGGAGAACTGCAGCTTTAAAACTGGCACAGCCTCTATACCACATCACAATTTTAATGGCTTATATGCTTATAATCATATTAACAAATGCAGATGAACCCAAGTGTGAGCTTGTGACAACACAGCCTAATGACCAGAGTCTGGGTAGTAGCTCCTATGTCACAGGGCAACACAGCCCAGAGCCCAGTGCCCAGAGTCTGTATACTAGCCCTTGGATTGCAGGGTAGCCTAGCATTTTTGCATTTTCAAAATATTTTTCAGGTATCTGTCATGTAGCGGGTTCATCAGTAACTAGATTGTAATGAAAATGTTATCAAAACAAAAGGGGAAAAGGTAGCCATTGAAAAGCCTGTACTGGTCAGCGCAAGCAAGTACATCAATCCAAAGCTTTTATTAGTAGGATAATATTTTGGAATATAGGACATAGCCGTCAAGAGAAATTTTGTAATGTACTGAAAAATAGGTTCTGGCTGGGTGTGATAAGATGTCAAAAGAGCATAGTATTGTTGTTGAGAAAACAAAGTCAAACCAAAACAAGCTTTTTTCTTACTGGTGTTGTTTAAATATAATGAATGTTTGGGTACATCCATTCAGCAGCGTTATTTCGAAATAACTGATGATATTCCGAAATAACAGGGTGTATCTACACTAGAAGCCTTTATTTTGAAATAATGTCAAGCTGGAGGACTTCTTACTCTGACTCATGGTAACCCTAATTTCACAAGGAGTAAAGGAAGTCAATGGAAGAGTGTTCTTTCTTCAACTTCCTGCTGTGTAGACTACACCAAAAGCAGAGTTAAGCTATTTTGACTATATATACCAACACAAAATTACTATGTTAAAATGAAGTTAACATTAAGAGTACATATTGGTAATATAACTGAAGGGTAAAGCATTACAAGGTTGTTTTAATTATCCAAAACCCAATTTTTACAGACCCAAGAAATTCAGAATTAAAGCAACCCTTAAAAGAAATCCAAACACACCAAAGGAAGACATACACAGTTAAGGTAGCCAAACAACCTTAATGTTATCCTTTAATGTTGCTATGCAATAGCCATACAATTATTATTAAAGTATTTTAGTATTTGTGGTTCCTCCTAGAGTAAACTTACATATTATATTTTCCCCCCTCATGGTGTCACTGCTTTCCTATGAGCATTCACTCTCTTCTTAAGTAGCAGTGAACACATATAACCAAGTGAGTAATTGCCATCTGCCTGTATTCCTTATATCCAATTGTCAAATGAAATTGGTTTACAAAGTCTTTAACTAACAAAATTATAATAAACTTTTACTAGAAAAGAACCTCTTTGAAATTTAATGATGGCCAAATAGTTCTGGGAGGCTGGTAACAGAAGCTCTGTTGTTACTTGGGAGAAAAAAATACCCACAGTTTCTTATTTTTAGCCAATCTATTTTTAACTTTCTAAAATTAGTGTTAGAATAACAAAGTAGTAAACCAGGGTCCTAGACTACTTCATTACCTTAGTTATTAGCCTGACAGACTAAGTGACTTGCCATTAAACATCAATGACAGAAGAGTTGAAAGGTTTAAAGGTCAATAAATACGGTGATAGGAATCCCTCAAAGTAGCTTTTCACCTAGGAACTTTCGGAGCTTAAACATTGACAAGCTAATAGCTCCCTTTCCCTAATTAAGCAAACCCTTCTTCAGTAGTTGTTTGTCATGCCTGCACATTTTCAAAGTCTTAAAGATCTATCTCTAATATAGATTAATGAGTAAACAGCAGAAATAAAGCAATCCCAACTAGTTGACAATATTAATCAAATCTTTGTTGAAAGTTATTCTATCTACAAATTGTGAAGGTGAAAAGACAGATGGGTCAAATCCTTGCTCATAGTTACACAGGAGAATGGCATGCTGAAGAGGATCAGTCCCATGTGACAAATCACTGCTTCAGGACCAAGATTTGAGCAAACATTATTAGTTTTCTGGAAAAATGTCATATTTGGCGTTCTATACCACAGACATGACTAGAGATGGAAGAGCTCCATCAGCCATCTTGTCCTTTCCATCTTGGTAAGAATCCTAAAACTCTTCAAGAGTAATGTGGGACCCAGTCGATTCTCTGTCCTCTCTCCCATTCACCCAACCCAAGGTCACCTGTGCTCGGCTCATTTCCTCATCCTACCCATAAAGATCTTGAGGCTGCTGCTTACACAAAGCTTCTACTGCTCAAACTACTCCAACTTCTTAATCTTTATTGTCTCTGCTGCTCCTTGATCCAATGTTCCAGCCAACGTCATTCTCCATTAATGTATGTATCCAACCTAGATTAGTATGGACTGAGGAGTGGTTGCTGCCTTTTTTTCCCTATGGCTCAAATGATGAAACCGCACCTGGGACTCTTTACAAGGCCTGCAGTACAGAAGAAATACTTTTCTCCAGGCCTTGGAATAGTGATAAAGCTGCTTCAGGGCTGTAGGCTCTCTAGTGGCTGCTTCACAGATAGACTGACTTGTGGACTTTCACACCCATAGATCTACCAAACCTTTGCCCAACATTATCCCCCCAAGCAGTGGGGTTTTCCTATTATGGACATATTGGTCAGAGCCCCATGGTGAAGGTTTAGTTTCATTTTGTAGTACAAGTCAGCTTGCTATGCACGAGGAACACAGTGGATGCTCCCCATATTTACAGCACTTACTTTTTAAATATTGAATACATTTTAGGAGAATTTGGAAGAAAACCAATTTATTAATTTATTAGTTAAAACTGATTCAAAGGTGGCTCATTTAAGAGATTAGATATTTTTTGTCAGACTTATTCTTTTGGCTTAAAGGTTCTCAGCTCAGGCATGGAATGCTGTTGTTAATCTTTAGAATTGATTAGATTATATTCACATTTACCATGTAACTCGGGCAATAGTTTAAAAACTCCCAAATGCCTGAATTCATTTCCAATAGATTCAAAGAAAATCTTGTCACACTAAGCTCTCAACAATACACTGTTTTTAATAATGTTTATATTGAATTTCTTGTGGTCTGCTTTTGAGTTTTATGACTCCAGTAATAAAGCACTTCTTTCTTAATAGACTTTGTAGGCATGGGTCCTTTGAAATGTTGACTCATATTCTTTCTTTAAAATACGTAATAATTCAAAACTAAGAAGGATTCTGAAATTTGAAAATGAGTTCTGAGTACTGTCTGATATTCGTTCAATGTAGTTTTATCAGCAACAGTAATAAATCCTAAAATTCCCATGCTTTCTGTCTAATATTTTTTTAATCTGCTGTTGGTGTGGTGCAAAGGATCTGTGCCTAGTCTTGCTCCCCACAAGCAGACTCATCCGGTGCAATCCTGGCTCTGTTGAAGTGGGAGTTTTGCCATGAATTTCATTGACTTTGTTATGGAAAATCTACCCTTCTTGCTTGAACACAAAGGAGGCACTACAAACCCTAACACTGATTATTATCACCCCACCTTCCATATATGGCAGATGAGAACAGCCAGAGTCAGGTAGGGTTCTGAAGCATGTTGCAGAATCAGGACCTAGTTTATACTTCCCACATCAGATCTTACTGTAGCCAGCCTGTTCATTTAATCATTTAAGTGTATTATTAATTGTCATGGCAAACTCATATATTATTTCATGTGTAATCAGTGTGCGTTGAATAGATTATGATTGTAGCTATTGGTATATAGATAGAAATAGGATATGATTATAGATCAAAGATTACCTGCTTTTTCTCAAAAAGGAAGATTTACCTTCCCAGGCTAGTATCTATGCAGTATATTCCATCAGAATAGGTAACCAAATTACCCAGAGACCCATCTGTCTCCACTGAAACTGGTTTCATTAAAATCCTGAGACCTGAAGTTACCTCAGAGTATTCACACCTGTTGCCCTATTCCCAAGGTACTGTTTCACACAATATTGCATCCCATGGCTGCCTCTCAACTACTTCTCTGGCCACTGTGTACCAGCTGCCTCTCAGCTATGCAGAAGGGAAACCAAAAGCATACTCAAACCTGGTTACAGGGGAGATGTGCAAACTCCAGCTGCAGTTCCTGGCCCACATATCAGTGGAAAGAGGATTTTACACCTTTTCTCCAGGCCTGGGTAAGAGGCAGTAAAGACATGGCAAGCAGGGTAAAGGAAACTTGGAAAAGGGGAAGAAAAGACAGGACTATGCAGAACTTTAAAGACTAACAGGATCGTTTATTAGGTGATGAGCTTTCGTGGGCCAGACCCACTTCCTCAGATCAAATTGTGGAAGAAAATTGGCATGACCATATATACCAAAGGGATACAATCAAAAAAAGTGAACACGTATAAAATTGACAAATCATATTTTAGAACAGAGGAGGGATGAGGGGGAAAGGTTAATGTCTATGAGGTAATGATATTAGAGGTGATAATTGTGGAAGCTATCTTTGTAATGGGTGAGATAATTAACATCTTTGTTAAGTCCTATTCGTAAAGTGTCAAATTTAAGCATGAATGACAGTTCAGAGGCTTCTTTCTGAAGTCTTGTGTTAAAGCCTTTTTGAAGCAGGATGCAGGTAATAAGGTCATTGAGACAATGCCCAGGCTGGCTGAAATGGTAAGAAACTGTTTTTTCTTTGTGAAACTGTCTGATGTCTGTTTTGTGTGCATTGATTCTTTGGCGAAGTGTCTGAGAAGTTTGTCGCATATACATAGCAGACGGACACGGTTGGCACATGATGGCATAAATTATATTTCTGGATGAGCAGGAATATGTGTTCTTGATCTTATAACTAAAATGGTTAGGTCCAATGATGGTGTCAACAGAGTAAATATGTGGACAAAGCTGGCAATGGGGTTTGTTGCAAAGGGAAGTTCCAGGGTTGGTATTAGTGTGGTATGTCCTGTGATTGTTGGTAAGAATCATCCTGAGGTTAGGTGGTTGTCTATAGGAGACTATGGGTCTGTCTCCCAGAGCCTCTCGGATTGTAGTATCCTGTTCCAATATAGGTGTAGTTTATTGATAATGTGTTGGATGGGTTTAAGTTGGGGGCTGTAGGTGATGACAAGTGGTGTTCTATTGTTGGTTTTCTTGAGTCTGCCTTGAAGTAGATGGTTTTTGGGTATTCGTCTAGCTCTTTCAATTTGTTTTTTTATTTCTCCAGGTGGGTAGTTGAGGTTTATAAATGCTTGGTAGAGATCCTGAAGTTTCTGGTCTCTGTCAGTGGGATTAGAGCAGATGCAGTTGCATCGAAGGGCTTGTCTATAGACGATGGATTGTATGGTGTGTACTGGACGGGAGCTGGAGGCATGTAGGTAACTGCGTCGGTTGTCTGTAGAGAGTGGTATCTAATTTACCATTGGTGATTTAAACTGTGGTGTCCAGGAAATGGATCTCTCGTGTAGAATGGTCCAGGCTGAGACTGATGGTGGGGTGTAGGTTGTTAAAGTCTCTGTGGAATGCATCCAGTGTTTCTTGGCCATGGGTCCAGATCATAAAGATGTCATCGATGTAGCGTAAGTAGAGAAGGGCTAAAACGGGACAGGATCTGAGGAAACGTTGTTCTAAGTCAGCCATAAAGATGTTAGTGTACTGTGGGGCCATGCGGGTATCCATAGCTGTGCTGCTGATCTGGAAGTATAAGTTGTCCTGAGATTGGAAATAATTGTGGGTGAGAACAAAGTTACATAGGTCTGCTACCAGATTGGCAGTGGTATCCTCTGGGATAGTGTTTCTAAATTGCTTGTAATCTGTCTTCATGTGGGATGTTGGTGTATGGAGCTTCTACATCCATGGTAGCAAGAATGGTGTTATCAGGGAGGTTATCGATGTTTTGTAGTTTTCTTAGGAAGTCAGTAGTATCTCGGAGATAGCTGGGAGTGTTGGTTGTGTAGGTTTTGAGAAAATAAGAGAGCTGACAAAACAGGATGAGGAGTGAATCAGAAAATACATTCCAGGAGGGCAAGGAATAAGACTTGGAGCCTGAGAACACACACGTCAAAAGGGAAAGGAGTGTGTTAGAGGCAAAATAAAATAATGCACCAGACAATGAGGAAGCACAGAGGTGGAAATGCACGTATCTAAATTTGGCCCAGTATTAATGTATATATTTATAGAAGCCTGTCCTTCGCTCCCACCCCCACCCCCATGCACGCACATACACTCCTATTCTTAAATCTTTCTGTATTTATTTTTCTGGCCAAATCTGGTCACTCTGCTCCATTTTCACTTCATGGGAAGGTTGTAGCTGGGATGGGAGAGTTCTAGACAGGAGTGTTGTGGAAAGTCAGGCTGGAAAAGGGGATACAAACAGTATAGGAGAGAGGTGAGCCAGTCCAGAGTACATGAAAGGCCAGGAGTGAGACCAATTGAGGGAAATTTCAGTGTACTGAATTCAGTGGAAGAGAGTTGCACTGCTCCATCAAGACATTTGGGAACACAAGAGAAATGGGTGGTTACTGGGGTATTGAGAGTTGTCCATCAAAGTTTCTTGGGTAAAATGTACCCTATAGTCAATTTATATGCAAAATTAGGGTCTGTCTGGTGACATAGTTTTACATATCTTTCAACTAAATTAGATACCTAGCAAAATATCAAATGGAAAATCTAGCACACTGGCATTACACAGGTTTTTAATGCTCCCAAGGACCATAGCCACACACACACACTCTCTCTCTCTCTCTCTCTCTCTCTCTCTCTCTCTCTCTCTCTTCAATACAAATTGAAAGGTATTAAGCAAATTTCAAGATAGAAAATGTTTGAGTCTCCTGTCACTTAGGCCGTGTCCAGACTCAGGGGTTTTTTCGGGAAAAGTAGCCTTTTCCCGAAAAAACTTCCCCTGCGTCCAGACTCAAGCCGCGTTCTTTCGAAATTATTTCGAAAGAACGCGGCTTTTCTTTCGATGGTGGTAAACCTCGTTTCCCGAGGAAGAACGCCTTCCTTCGAAAGTTCCTCTTTCGAAAGAAGGCGTTCTTCAATGTAAAGAGGCTGTCTTCGAAAGAGAGCATCCAGACTCGCTGGGTGCTCTCTTTCGAAAAAGCGGATTTCTCTTTCGAAAGATCCGCCTGCAGTCTAGACGCGATCTTTCGAAAGAGGCTCTTTCGAAAGATGCTTTCGAAAGAGCCTCTTTCGAAAGAAGCCTGCAGTCTAGACATAGCCTTAGAGCACATCTACACAGCCGTGTTATTTTGGAATAACTGATATTATTCCGAAACAACAGAATTTGCGTCTACACTCAAGCAGTTATTTCAACATAATTTCAAAATAATGTTGAGCTGGAGGACTTCTGACTCTGACTTCTGTTACCCTTATTTGATGAGGAATAAGTGAAGTTGGAGGAAGAGTGCTCTTTCTTGGACTTCCTGCTGTGTAAACAGCACAAAATGCCGAAAAAGCTATTTTGATTTAAGCTATGCAATTGACATAGCTCAAGTTGCATAGCTTATTTTGGCTTTAGCCCTGCTGTGTAGATGTGAACCTCACACAGGTGAGAATCAAGAGTAAATATACATGTAAAATCAAGTTACATTGGTATAAAACTGCAGTTCAGAGAAGCCCCTGTTCACAATGCCCGGGGCAGGTATGAAGCTGCTCCATCCCCCACTAGTTAACCTTAACTGGTTAAACATTCACTTCCCTACCCTGGATTGACAAGCAGGCTAATGCCCTTAGACTGGGATTCACCAGCAGGACAGATACTTAACTGCCACTGTAGGTTTTAAATCCAACAGTTAGCCATCTTTTGCATACACAATCTGCCTGCTCGGCTGGCACATAATCCTGCAGGTATCCATATAGAAGCTTCGGGGGTAGATGAGTTAGTCTGTACAGGATAAACTTAAAAAAAACAACAAAGTCTGGTAGCACTTTAAAGACTAACAAAACATGTAGATGTGCCCATGAAAGCTCATGACACCATCTATATGTTTTGTTAGTCTTTAAAGTGCTACCAGACTATTTGGTATCTATATAGCCACTATTAGAGTCTTTGAGGTACCTACAATCCTGCTGATAGGCATGTGCACAGGCTGCCTGAATCTTGAGGTCACATCCCCTTCCTAAAGTTTTCCCAATGACTAGTGAAAGCAGTCCTCTATTCAGCATGCTGGCTGCTGTGAATGTCTCTTCTAGGTGCCTAGTTCTCCCCATGCATTGCAATGGGAACTTGGGCATCTAGGGTATGTCTACACTACCACCCTAGTTCGAACTAGGGTGGTAATGTAGGCATACCGGACTTGCAAATGAAGCCCGGGATTTGAATTTCCCGGGCTTCATTTGCATAAGCCGGCCGGCGCCATTTTTAAATGCCGGCTTGTTCGAACCCCGTGCCGCGCGGCGACACGCGGCACGGGCTAGATAGTTCGAACTAGCAAGCCATTCCGCACTATCTGTATGCCTCGTTCCACAGAGGCGTACAGATAGTGCGGAATGGCTTGCTAGTTCGAACTATCTAGCCCGTGCCGCGTGTCGCCGCGCGGCACGGGGTTCAAACAAGCCGGCATTTAAAAATGGCGCCGGCCGGCTTATGCAAATGAAGCCCGGGAAATTCAAATCCCGGGCTTCATTTGCAAGTCCGGTATGCCTACATTACCCCGCTAGTTCGAACTAGCGGGGTAGTGTAGACATACCCCTAGTTCTAGG
Organism: Pelodiscus sinensis; assembly: GCF_049634645.1. Classification (NCBI taxonomy): domain Eukaryota; kingdom Metazoa; phylum Chordata; order Testudines; family Trionychidae; genus Pelodiscus; species Pelodiscus sinensis. The sequence goes on along the minus strand of NC_134712.1, from coordinate 210,778,200 downwards.
TTGTGAATTCCACTAGGCTGCAGGGCATCTAAGAGTGAGGTGTTGCAGCAGTCTAAATCCCCCCTATGAATCCCACCATTGCTGAATAAAAATATATTACTACTAGCTATCTATACTTGATCACTGGCAGTTGCCTGCCTGTGTTTCACAGAAGTACAGAGATGGAAATGTGTACAGTAGACACACTGATTTACCAAAGCAAAAAGAATACGCTGGAGCCTGACAGTTCTTGCCACAGCGAGTAGAAGCATGGGACTGGCCACTGCAGTGAACTCTATACCCAGCTGTAAGAGTTCATGACTATTTATGACCCTGGTCATTTGTTTTGCACTAAGCTCAGTACCAGGCTTTTATTTCATTCCTCTCCTCGACTCTCACCTCCCGACTATTGCATGATGTATGGGGATTTACTCTAGCTGTGTGAATCCCTTAAGAGCATCCCAGTAACTTCCATCCAACCCGACAAGCAATTATTAAGTCTAAAGTTGCAGCTCCCTCCACTTGCACCCACTTATTTCATATACATCCCCAAAGAAAAATTCCCAGCCACTTTTGATAGATTTCATATGCCTAACTTCTGCCCAAGAGCCATTTTTATGTGTTAAAACCCCTTTTTTAAAGTGCTAAACACCTGAAACATGAGGTGTCAATAGAAATGCTGATAGTCCCTTAGCTCCAGTGAATGTAATAATGATTTTTGTGGATCACCTCATTCATGCATGAACCGCACTCAAAAGCGCTAGCAGTTTGATAGTAAATACAAGAGCTGGAGTCAGCACTGGCTTTGTTTCACAGGAGGCCCTGCCCTACAGAAACCCAGATGAGGGAACTCTAGGATGTTATAGTGATGGGAACACAAATTGAGAAAGCCAGTAGCTGGAGAAAATTAGCCGACATTCTCTTGCTGTATGTTTATGTTACAAAATGATCAACAACAAAAATGTCATAGCTAATTGATACTGCTACTATTTCATACAGTAAAAAGGTCATTTCCTATCATAGCTACTTACTAGCAAGCAAAATATATTTCTGATGTTAAAACCAGGAATGACAGAACTTTTAGAAATGTGAATGGATTAAAAAAAAAACCCACAGGCCGGTTGCAAGAAAATATTGCATAGAATATTTTTCTCTGTAGCTATTTTTGTTGGGGAGGGTGAGTTGGGGGTTGACGTTTTTAACAACCAGATCTGTGTTGTTGTGACAGCATCTGGGAATGTCAACTGTGGGCATTAGTCTATAGTTCAAAGCCGTAAGTTTCAATTGGTGTCAATTCTAGCTGTAGGGAGTTCTGCTTTGAGGTTTAACTGAAAGTAAGGTAACCAGACTGTATCTTTTTCCTTCCTAAATGATATGAAACTTTTCAAGTGAAATGTTACCTTGTATTCTCAAGTCCAGATGTAAAAGTCCCATAGCACTTAATTGTCTATAATTAAAGAAAAACGCAGTCTAATCTTTTTAAGAACCTTTCCAAGGTAGAATATGCAGCTATACTAATAAAGACTAATTTTATTTGACAACCAATGGGATAATTAGGGCTCTTTTTTTTAAATGTTCCATTTATTCAGTGAGATCAGGACTTTCACTTGTTCTGCCTTTATAATAAATCTTCTTCTTGCTTTTATTTCTTTAAGCATATCATTTTGAAACAAATGTAAATTCTGCTCTCAACTGCTATAGACACACCATAAATCAAATCTCGCTGCTTTTTGTTTATCAAAGAATTAATGTATTTGTCAACTAGTGTCACATGAGAAATTTCTATATAAAATCTGGCTGCAATGTCAGGGGAAAGCCTGCTTGTGGAGGAAGTAAAGTTACATAAACTCATTGATAATTACGTTTTTCATTTAAGGCATGTTCTTATCACTCATTATTAAATAGAAAGATCCTTGACAAGGAACTCCTTTAGGAAAACATGTGGCATATATATCGATATATAGCACACTTATCATGCAGAAAATGTAAAGAACCCAGAAACCTTGTTAAAAAACTTCTCCAACAAATCAGTGATTTAATTAGCCCTGGGGTAACTCCAGTAAGCCAATGGCATACATATAATTTACATTAAGAATGGCCTACAACATTAAGGAGAGGATGAAAGCTTGGCTTGACTTCTTTGGACCAGGATTTCACTCCAGAAATTTAAGGATGTTTTATTGGCTGTATATACACATTTCAAAATGGAACACTGTTGTCCCAGGTAAAGGAATAATATGGACTTTAAACAACATATTTTAGTTGTGATGAAATTAAGTTAAGAAAAATTTAAATGAATCCAGATTGTTGAAGTTATTTAAAATAATAAGTCAAGTTAATTCCTGGTATAGTTCCATGAATTCAAGGGAATTACCCCTGGGATGACTTTACCCAATTTATTTTTGTAGGTATATTCATATGCTATTGGGTATTAATCATGGATAATATAAATTGTACTAAGTGGTCGAATAACAGCCATCAACTTGCAACTCAAAACAGACCACACTTCCTGGTAATGGGCATACATGTAGAACTAGCTTGTTAGAAACTAGAGTTAGATTTTCCTGTTGGACTAGTTGAACTTGTTTTTATATGCAGGCAACAGACAGATTAAAACTGCTCCATGGGAAAAGCCTTCTCTGAAATCTTGCCTTGTGCAGGATAATCCACTGGAAAGGAAATGGCCTAGTCTGACCCTCCTCTGTGCTTTACTTGCACATGACATAGCAATGAATTAGTCATTGCCATTTGCTGTGTTGGGCTGATAGATCACTAATTAGGATAGCAACACTGTTTATTGTAATATATACCAGTGGAGGCAGTTGGTGTAAAGCATAGGGACTCCTGTGTGAAAGTGAGGAAATTAAGACAAAACCAACACACTGCCATAAATTAAGTAAGATTTTAAGCTCTCTGGGCTAAATTTATCTTGGGTGTAACTTCATTAGATTCAGTGGAGTTACACCTAGAGTGAATTGGACTTTTTGTCATGAAAAATGAATGCTGCCCTATTTTACATAAAGCATGAGCTGTCTGCCTACTAGCAAGGCTGATTTCTTCCTGGCACTTGCAATTCTTCTTTTAAAAGAGTTTGCTTCGGAAGTTTGGTTTCCTCACCATTCAGTATAGGTCAGACAGGGCTCAGGAGCAGGACTGCAGAGATCTGGGTTCTATCTGCTGTGTCAGTCTTTTTGCCGCTCTCTGCCTCAGTTTCCCCTCGTACCATTTGTTTATTTGGACTACAAATTCTTTGGGCTCAGGGACTTGTCTCTCACTTTGGGTGCATCTACACAGCACCCTAAACTCAAAATAAGATATGCCATTTGCGCTACATCAATTACGTCTCTTCTTTCAAATCTATTTTGAAATTGCTTATTTTGAAATTTGGCGCATCTACACAGCACCAAATTTTGAAATATGTGCTATTTTGAGCCATCCCTTAACCCTTGAGCAATGAGGTTTACTGGGATGATGAAATACTGCGCTTGTTATTTTGAAAAATATTTCAAAACTAGCCAATTAGCCCGTCATAAGACAGGATTTTCAGGTCTCTCCTCTATGTTGGTATTCTCTCCTGAGCCTCCGGTCTCTCACTCCGTCTCTCTCTCTCCTCCTCCTACTGCTTCCCCTCTCTCTCTCAGCTCTCCTCCGCCTTCTGCCTCTCTCTCCCTCTTCTCCCCCTCCTGCCTCTCACTCTCTCTCCATTCTCCTCTGTCTCCATCGGGGATGCATGCTTGTCCAGGACATGCCCCATGGGCGTGTACATAACTGCCCCACCCCCCTTCGACTCATGCCGTGGCGCTCGGCTGACTTCTGCACCGCTCAGCTGGGCTGCCATGAGGGAGCAAGTGGTGCAAACGGTCTCTCTTTCTCTTCTCCTCCTACTGCCTCGCTCTCCCTCTCTCTCAGCTCTCATCCACCTCCTGCCTCTATCTCTGTGTTTCTCTCCTGCTGCATCTCTCACTCTCTCTCGCTGTCCTCCATCTCCTCCGTTCTCCTCTCTGCCTCCTCCGTGTTCTCTGTCTGCTCCGCTTTCCTCCTTTTGAATCCAGCGCCCTTTCCTGACATCAAAGACGCACGCTCGTCCAGGCCCCGCCCCCTATCTGTTCCCTCTGGGCGGCACTGTTGCCGAGCGCCATGGTGGGAGGCAACAGCGCTGCCCAGAGGGAACAGCCAGTGTTTCAGCATTACAGAGTCACAGACATTGGGCTACTGTATATATAATAACGGATGGCTTGTGTAGACATAGGGTAGACATCCGGTATCCCAAAATAGCCGGGCAGGGTAGAACAACACAGTGGGGATCCAGTCTTGGAAGGGGAGGTTCCCAACTAACCTCTGTAATACAAACAACAATAAAGCATAAGCAATCTTTGTGTATGAGAAGGGAGGCAGAGAAAAGCTGTTAGGGAAATGGGTTGAGTAGGGAGCAACGAAGGCTAATGCAAAAGTCATTCTACAGCAGAGCCATTTTGTTAATGTTGTTGTGGGGTAACAGCTACAAAGATAGCTCGTGACTCACCACGGACATTCTTACAGTGAACATGAGAGTATGGATGAGATCCAGCCCCTACATCTGCACATACCTGTTCCTGATTTCCTATTCACCAGAGTATTGCACATCTGGATAGGTATTGCACATCTGGGTGAATCTTCCACCATTAATATTCCATACAACACCGCACCCACAAATCTGAACATACATAGCTATATTGTTGATCTATTTCCCCAATAGGGCACTTACTTACTTATACTTCCTTTCAATGCTCCTCTGCTGGCAGCTGGTCCATAGAGCAGTTAATATTAATAATAATAACGTAATAGCATAGAGCAATTTGATGAGATGAAACTCCATTAAAAGGCCTGTCCTGGCACCTGGTCCAAACTATCTGGGAAATTCCCTTCTCCGCCATTTGTATTACAGTTCCCAATAGGGGGTATCTCTCTGATAGTCAAATGAATAAGTGGCATTTGGAGTAAGTTGGTTCACCCCTCCCTCCGTCTGTTAGTCTAACATGGAGACAGAAGAAGGCGATACCATGGCCTATGTAGAAGTATAACATTTAAGAATCCCTTAAAACCAATTTCCTGCAGTGCCTGTCTCCTGGAACTGAAGAATCTAGTGTCTGAGAATCTGCACTTGCTCAAGGACAATACAAACATAAACCTCTCCCCTCCCTCTTTTCCCTCTGCAGTGAAGTGAGTATTTTAAGGTTGCAGTGTCTCCATTCCTCCTAGGAGCTCCTTCCTGCCTCTGCCTATTAGCATAAGAAGGGTCTCATTTAACTGAACCTGTATGTGGGCGGTTCATCTCTTCGTGCCTTCCATTGTGTAGTGGGTGTTATGGTTGCAACATCACTTAGTGCCTGGATGAGTATGAAATGTTTTTTAGAATTAGGTCATAGGGAGTGGGTGAAAAATACAGGAGGAGAAAAATCGGAATAGAACAACTGTTCTCACAGCTGTAGGAATGTTCAGGCATATTTCTGAAAAAATCCCAAGCAAAATGTTACCATTTATTTCCTTTCCGTTATCCCTTAATATAGGCCACAAAGGAAGGAAATAAGTTTTAGAAACTAACACTTTTGGATGATAGGGCCTGATCTTGCACTCTGCTCCATCTGGACAGACCGTTGGAGTTCATCAGGTCTTACTTATTTCTGGTGCCATTTCACTGAACTCAGCAGAGTTACAGCAGGGATGAATTTGGCTCATTACATTTAGGCTATGTCTGCACTGCAGGCTTTTGCCAGCAGAGAGTATGCTAATGAAGCACTCATTAGCATCTGTCGCGCTGTCATTTCCATATTTTCTGCCGATGCTTTTTGCGCAAGAGGTTTTTGCAAAAACAAGCAGTGTAGATGGGTCCATTTTGTGCAAAAAAACCCTTTTGTGCAAGATCCTTATGCCTCAAAAAAGGTTTTTGTGCAAAAGGACAATGTGGTTACTTTTATCTTTGTGAAAGCATATCCTGTACATCTTAAACATAGAGAGCCTCATTTATTTCAGTGACCCTCCATGCTCTGACAGGGATGAACCCACGCAGAGCCAGCAGCAGGATCAGGGTTCTAATCAGTACACTCCCATAAGAGTTCATGTGTGACCTATAGTTTTTCCTGTTACCACATTTCAGTCTTAGTGGTAGAAGAGAGAGAGAGCGCAAAAGACTGGAAATTATCCACTTGCCCGATATCATGTTCATTCTACCATTTAAAAAATCAAATTGCTTTCTAAATTAAATTACAAATACAAATAAAGCAAATGAAATAGTTGTGCTGTCTGAAAGCTGGAAGTAAAAATGGCACGTTATTTTTCACGGGTGTGCTACTGGGTAATACACGTCACAGGAGACTTTGCATAACCTGCTGCACAGTATGTGACAGCTTGTCAGGAAATGAACAGGATAGGCAATGATTTGGGACTAATTTCATGGATGTTTTCCAGTTTCTATTTTCTCTCCTGATCCTCCTTTCTCCTTCTCCGAACAAGAGTGCTTCTGAAATTTCCTGCTTAACATCTTTCTCTTTGAATAAAGAATACACTAAACATGCCCCCTGCAGCTGGTCTCGGTGAAATTGCTCCTCTTCAGGGACCATCAGATGATGTTGCCTTATTTGAGAAGGTCCAGGCAGAAGGTTTTAGTGCACAACACAGCCCACACTCAAGCCTGCAACCTGAGAAGTTGTGTCCCTCCCCCGCTTACTACCTTATAGTTACACACACACACACGCACACAGAGGCAGGCAGGGACGTTAAATGAACACAGATGGCTGGCACACAGAGAGTAGGCATCTTGGAAAACTGCCTCAGGGTTCTCTGGTTGCTGTCATCTTATTCTACAGACTGAGTGCCTTCAAGATGTCTGTGTTGTTTCTTAATCTTAGCTCACTCCCGTTTGGGCTTTTAGCCACTTCCTGTTGGGAAATGTCACAGAGGCATCAGAGAGATACACAAAGATTGATTTGACTGAAATCAACATTGCCTTAACTCATAGGTTGTAGATGATTATCTTTAATAAAGACCATATTGCAATAAAATCCAAATCAGATCTCAATTAGCATACTGTACTTTCCCTTCTTCAGTGTGTGTACCATTGTCTGATTGAGCGATTGGGTTCTTGTGTGAAAGAAAATAATTGGCCACAAGTAATATAAAATGTTTATAAAAATGTGAATGTAATGGATGTTGATAACCAATTAAAAAAAAAATTCAGTTGCACTGAACAAATGTTTTCCCTCTTTATTTCTCTATAAAATATGCAAACAATTACCTGACTTCAGAGGACATAATTACAAAGAGTTTCATCTCTAACAGGTTATTTTTGATTGAGAGTGTTTTTTCATTTTACAGGAGATAGACTGAGGAATAAAAGGAAACTTACTCTTTTCCCCACAAATCATAGAGGGCCTACAAGGGAAATGTAAACTTTCAAAATAATATTTATAAGATCAACATGATGTGTGGTTCAGGGAGATGTTTTTATATGTACACAAAATCATTCAGAAATTCAAGTGTAGCAAGAACTTTATAGCCATCTTCTAATACAAGCAATTCAGTGTGAAGCATTTTGACATGCCTTGATAATCGGTATCCACAGATGGTGCTCATGATAAAGAATGTGGAACGCTATACAAGCACACACAGAGCATCAAATTTTAAAGGTAGCTTTGCAATCAGAAATGCACATATAAAGTAAATTCACTTGACTTCTGATTGATAGCTGGCCGCAGTTCTTCTGGACAAGTGTGAAAACAAGGGTGTCTGGTATATACTTACTCTTCACCAAACATAGTGGTCCATTAACTCAGTACATCAGAGCTTGTTCTTACTCACATTTAAGCCAATGGGCAGAACTCCTGAGACTTTCATAGATGCAACACCGGACCCTAAGTTAAGGCACAAATCAAACTATAAAACTTACGGTTATTTCTTTTTTGTGATGTGTTTTCCTAGAAACGAGAATATTTAGATTGTAAGTGCTTTGGTGCAGGGTGTTTTGTTTGTTGTTCTGTGTTTGTAAAGCAGTTAGTACAATGAGTTCTTGTTCCACGTGGAATGGTAGGTGCTGTGACAGTACATATAAACAAATAAAAGAGAACAGAACACAGTTTGGTTTCATATAGAGCTTTTCCATACTTATGGAACCCTACAACTAGCAGGACTAAACTTAGGTAAGCAGGACTTGGCTTTTACTCATGTGAGCAAGGTCAGCAGAATTCAGTCCTGAGTCTGTATGCAGTAGCAAATCTCACCTCCCCTGTATAGCAGAATTATCCACCAGATCCCTACAGGGTTTATTGCTCTAAGCACATGCAATATATTCATTTGGATGTAACAAGAGAAAAAGATAACTACCCGTAAGCTCTAGGAGGCCTGGGAATAATTAGTCTCACATCCATATAAGGATAAATGCTGTGGTCTCATAGACTAAAGATTAGTATGCAGGCCAATACTGCAACAAAACACTCTCCCTTCTCCCCCCCCTCCCTCCCCCCGACTACCACCATTATACTGCAGATATACTCTACCATATAATCACTTTTACAGGATGCCCTGATGGTCCACACAGATATTTGAGACCAAGGTCCAGAGCCAATAGGCTCTTGTGAAGAATACTCTTCCTGCTACCCCCTCTTTCACCTAATTAATATTGCCTAAATATTATAAAATGGCCTGTAAACAGATCCAGTCTAGGGCAATTTTAAAAGTAGTCCAGATTAAAGCCCCCAAAAATAAAACAAAACGACCCCCTTCCCCCACATACCTTATATATACATGTAATTGCTTGTAATCATCATTCAGCTAAGTTGCTCAAATGTGTGTGGTAGGGGTTTTTCTGTCTGTTGAGGGAAAGTTCTCAAAGTAAAGGAAAGACGTCACATAACTTTTCTGTTCATCAGCATTATGAAGAGAAATCAAGAGTTCCAAGCTGGTCATTTTAAATAATAATAAGCTGGTATTAGGAAAGCCATGTTACAGTTATTTCTGCATAGGGATCAGTGCTCAGTGAAAAATGATGGTTTCCAATCTTCTGTGCTCTGTGACATGTAAAATGCAAGTTGCACCATTTGTATCCCCAACAAGCTCCCCCCTCCATAAGCCATGGAGTTACACATGTTCTCCACGGCTAAAGTCTAAATATTGGATATTCCATGATGGAATCTTAGTTAGAAGAGCCTGGTGTTTCATTTAACCTCATTACAGATAGCACAGAGCCAAATCCAGTGGTCTTTATTATTCTCTAAATTAGATAAAACTCCCATTAACTTTAGGGGAAGAGTTTCCTGAAGAGCTCTTTTAGACCTTGCACTCTTTGGGACAGGAACTGTACTTTCTTATACATTTGGAAAATGCCTCACATATTGTTGATTCTGCTGGAGATATTTATTTAGTAGTGTTATACTCTCAGTATTACAGCACTGGATTTTTTAAAAAATAAGCAGCCTTCACAACATTCAAGATCTTTAAGCACAAAAAAGGGGAAAACTACCATCTAAAATTTATCCCCACAAGTCACCAATAAATCCTGACCATGAGTCAACTCCATAGGTTTGGACCGTTATGAGTTTTGTCAAACCCTTCACAGAATCCCTGTGACTTTCATTGTCCTGTGACTGTCCTTGAAAGTCTTGCAGTGCCTAAGAGGGTGTGTCTTAGAGGCTATTCATGGTTATGCACTCCTAAAGTGTTCCTGAAATGTCCAGTCAGACCCTTAGGGATCACTTCAAGTGCTCCAATAATCACTGAGATCATCTCTGAGTTTTCCATAATTGTCTCACCTCATGGCAAAGTTCCTTCGCCTTTGCCCTCTTCTCTTCTTGTTTTTTTAATGTTTCCATCTGCTCATTCAGCAATATCAAGCAACATAGTTTTGTTTGTCCTATTCTACAACTGCTAGGTCCAGCCTGTTTACCTGCACTGATCAATCTGGGACTATAATCTCCTTTTGTGACTATTCCTAATAGTTTCAGATGTAATAATACAATTTTAAAAAATCAATCAATATATTATAGAAATGTGCATCTGTCCATCTGCAAGTCCATTTGTTCAAGAACTCCTCCTAAATGGTAAGAGCTAGGGCTACCAAATTTGGTAGGCAGCTTCTTCTTCTCCTAACTTAAAACAAGATTCGGGTTTGTTTGTGCCAGGAAAGCAGGATCTGCCTGAAATGGGATTATTTTTAAGGAGAAAGAATGGATCTGATTCTCAGATTTGTTTGTGGAACACCTCCAGGATCAGACACAATATTAGCAAAAGAAAGCTTCTCTCATTGGTTTTCATCGAGCATGGGGACAGGTGTAGTATGTGCAGCACAAATAATGCAGACAAATATAATAGCTCAAGTATTAACTCCTCCCATAAATGGAAACTGTTCACATACTTCTTTCACTTATCTCTCCAAGTGGCATATGAGAAAAATGGCGTGTGAGTTCTGACTGGTGCCACAGAAATGACAGCATACACATGGCCCACTGCTTTTCACTAAGGATTTCTTTGTTCTTTCGAATCCCGAGAGCACATGTTCCATGTGAAGCAGTGACAGTTTTTGTTATCACACAGACATATCTGTTTGTGACTATTACTCACTTAAAAAAAAACAAAACAAAACAAAACTCATGATTGTCTCCTGCTCAGAAAATTCAGACTTTAAAACCAAAGAAAGAGAAGAGCAAGGGAGAGACATCTAATGACCTGGTGACATAAAAGTGAAATAGGTGTTATGGCTCGATCAGTCAATCAGCTCAAAGGGGTGTGGACCCACATATGCATACACAAATTCAATACTCTCTCCTCAGTGACAAAAGAGAGTCCTTGTTGCTCAAACATGTTACTACATTAGGATTCTGTGGTTGCACAAGTTTAATAGATATTGCAGGAGAAACACCACATGCAAAGAAGTAAAAAGAGAAAGGGGGAAAGGACTAGCTAATAACAACATATTCCTTCCTTCCTTCCTAACTCAGTGACACATGTGACTTAATGGAGCCAATAAGTTATGAGCATCTGATGTAGAAGTTAAAAAAAAAGCTCTTTAGCAAAGACCACTGGGTAAACCATGTCATTCCTAATTTCTACAACTGGCCTGATTTAACACAGGCCCAGGACCTGAAATTCACACCAGCTCTTTGTGTGCTGGAGCCATGCAGATACCCGGCCCAGTGAGAAGAAACGGCATACTTCCTATTTTATTTCACCACCGCTCGACCTGCTTTTCCTCAGTTTTAAAATCATTTGCCAGGCAAAAATAAACTTTTCAGAACCCCAAAGTGAAAAATGTACCTAACAATTCAATCCTTGTAAGTTGGGAATTGGAAGAGAAAGTGCAGCAGAGTCTAATTAAATTATATAATAAGCAGCTTAACTTGCAGTTTCAGTTTGGTTTCTGTTATTCTTATTATCCTGTGCATTGTAACAGCTGGTGGTGTCATTAAACTACACAAATCAATTAGCTGTAAGTAGAGATGGCAAAAATGGGGTTATAGGGATTTTGCAAAAGCTTGTCTGTCTGTCTGGGTTTAGTTTCGTGAAACCAAATCCAGGAATGATGAAGCTCCAGGTCTTTATTCAAACCCCAAAGTGCCAGCCAAGGTTTCTGGTTTTGGCCCACCTCTATTAAGGACAAAAAAGAAGGCTGTTTTGGTTCTGCAAATTTACATCTGTCAAGTTTGGTTTGAAAACTCAAAGCAAGAGTGCCTTCAATCTGGGCCAGGTTTCAGTAATAATTTTAGCTTTGGCAGAAATCTGGCCTTAAATCATCAACAAGTTAGTTGGTACTAGCTAGACTGATGGTGCTTGTATGGAGAGACACTATCCTTCCTAAATATCTGATTGCTTTAATCCTCAACATTGCTGGAAAGGCACACTGCAGGTTACCACATTTTCCATATTAGTGATCATGGGAAAAGAGTCATGACTAGGAGGAAAACCAAACAAATAGAATCAAAGAGACCAACCACAGCCAGCAGGGAATAAAGGCATTTCATTTTACAATGGAAAATATATTTGGAAGATGAGCTTGGATATAATTTTTGAAGTGAAGGCCAGACTCTAATTGGCTCATATGCAGGTGCACAAGAGGAGGAAAGGGTGCAAAAAACCTTGTACATTTTTATTTCAGATTCTTATATTAATGTATGCAATAGAACAGTGAACAAAATATGTCACAAGTCATCTTTGGACAACCTGTGTTGAACAGGAGCTGCTTCATACAAGTGCTCCTGGGGTATAAGGTGAAAAGTTGGAGCTATGGTTCCTTTATACATTACAGTGAACAGGTTGCACCTTCCTAATTTCTGAAACTTCTTGAGCACTAGGCCCTGGTCTAAATTAGGGAGTTATTTTGAAATAACTCCCCTCATTTTGAATTAAGTGAAGTGTCCACACTACAAAGCCCATTATTTCGTTATTAAGGGACTGGTTATTTCTCAGTAACTCCAGCTTTGCATGAGGAATAATGCTTCCTTCAAAATTGTTATTTCGAAATAGCAGTAGTGTGAATGCTCCACTGCTGCTATTTCGAAATAGCTACTCCCCAGAGTCATTCAGAGTAATTATTCCCCAGTGCTTCCTTGGGCTCTAAGTCAAGGTAGCACGTCCACATTAAGGGAGCCTGCCTGGGACTAATTTTGAGGCTTCCCTGTAGTGTGGACACGCTATTTCGAAATAGTTATTTTGGGAGTTATTATTTTTTAAAAAGTTATTTAGAAATAATTCCCTACTATAGACATGCCCTAGGAAACTTGTGCAGGGCTTAGGTCTGATGTACGATCCTCTTTTAGGTCTCCCTAAGGTTGTGAATCTTCTTAAAGGAACATCCAGTCCATAATTAGTATTTTTCTGTGGTTGAACTCTTTTTGTGTGCAAACAAAATTCTACTGCACCTCAGAAACTTTTAATAAACAAAGGACTACATTGAAAGTGCTTCTTTGTATGCTTAATAAGAAAAGCAATTAAAAATTAGCTGTTTTATTCCTTTTGGGGGGGAGGGGTATTTCCCTTGTTTCTGAATATCTATGTTCCTTTTTGTGCCAGTAACTTTTGCTGAAGTCACAGTGTTACTACTGGGTTTGCAATGATGTGCTGCATTAGCAGTACTGTATGCTCTTATTGTTAGGGCCCTACAAAATGCATGATCCATTTTAATCGATCTCATGGTCCTAGAATTTTTAAATTGGTAAATTTCATGATTTCAGATATTTAAATTTGAAATTTCACAGTGTTGTTATTGTAGGTGTCCAGACGCACAAAGATGCTGTGTGAGGGATGCAAGATTATAGAGGGGGGGTTGCCGCTCTGCTACCCTTACCTCTGCACTGCTGTTGGCAGAGGCGCTGCCTTCAGAGCTAGGCAGCTGAAGAGCTATGGTTGCTGGCTGGGACGCCAGCTCTGAAGGCAGAGCTACTTCCAGCAGCATCACAGAAGTAAGGTTGGCATGGCATGGTATAGCCATCCTTACTTACGTGCTACTGTCTGCAGAGCTGGGACCTTTGTCAGCAGCTGTCACTTTCTGGGTCCCTGGCACTGAAAGCAGCATTAAAAAAGTAAGAGTTACATGGGTATGGTATTGCCACCCTTACTGCTGCTGGCTGGGTGCTGCCTTCAGAGTTGGGCACCCAGCCAGCATTACAACCACTGCTCTCCAATTGCCCAGCTCTGAAGGCAGTGCAGAAGTAAGGGCCGCAGTGCTGTGACCCTCCTACATAACCTTGTGATCCTCCTACAACTCCTTGTTGGGTAAGAACCTCCCATTTGAGAAATGCTGGTCTTCCCCATGAAAGCTGTATAATATAGCGTAAAAGCATACAAAAGGACAGATTTCCTGTAAGGATACTAGATTTCATGGTCCATGATGCACTTTGCATGGCTGTAAATTTAGTAGGGCCCTAATTATTGTAAATATCATAGGCTTGTTGCATTTTCTTTTATTATGCATTGCTAGTGGAAATGGAGTTGGTTTAGAAGATAAAGTAAAAAAAGAACAGGTTAAAATTACTTAGAAAAGTTAGATGTCTTCAAGTCACCAGGGCCTGATGAAATGCATCCTAGAATATTCAAGGAACTGAAAAAGGAGATATCTGAAGGCTTTAGCTATCATCTTTGAAAAATCATGACAGTCGGGAGAGATTACAGAAGACTGGAAAAGGGGAAATATAGGGCTCATCTATAAAAAGGGAAATAAGAACAACCCAGGAAACTACAGGCCAGTCAGTTTAACTTCAGTGCCAGGAAAGATAACAGAGCAGGTAATACAGGAATTCATCTGCAAACACCTGGAAGGTAATAAGGTAATACGTAACAGCCAGCATAAATTTGTAAAGAACAAATCATGCCAAACCAATCTGATAGCTTTCTTTGATAGGATAATGAGTCTTGTGGATAAGGGAGAAGCAATGGATGTGGCATACCTAGACTTCAGTAAGGCATTTGACATGGTTTCATATGACTTTGTTATCAATAAGCCACGGAAATGCAACCTAAATGGGGCTACTATAAGGTGGGTGAATAGCTGGCTGGACAATCATTCTCAGAGAGTAGTTATTAATGGTTCACAGTCATGCTGGGAGGGCATAACAAGTGGGGTTCTGCAGGGGCCTGTTTTGGGACTGGTTCTGTTCAATATCTTCATCAATGATTTTAGATGATGGCATAGAGAGTACGCTTATTAAGTTTGCAGATGCCACAAAGCTAGGAGAGGTTGCAAGTGCTTTGGAGGACAGGGTCATAATTCAAAATGATCTGGACAAACTGGAGAAATGGTCTGAAGTAAATAGGATGAAGTTTAATAAGGGTAAATGCAAAGTGCTCCACTGAGGAAGGAACAATCAGTTTCACACATACAGAATGGGAAGTGATTGTCTAGGAAGGAGTACTGCAGAAAGGGATTTAGGAGTCATAGTGGACCACAAGTTAAACATGAGCCAGCAGTGTGACAATGTGGCAAAAAAAAGCAAACATGATCCTGGGATGCATTAACAAGAATGTTGTGAACAAGGCACAAGAAGTGATTCTTCCATTCTACTCTGCGCTGATAAGGGCTCAGTTGGAGGATTGTGTCAAGTTCTGGGCACCGCATTTCAAGAAAGATGTGGACAAATTGGAGAAGGTCTAGAGAAGAACAACAAAAATGAATAAAGGTCTAGAAAACATGAGCTTTGAGAGAAGGCTGAAGGAATTGGAGCTTGTTTAGTTTGGAAAAGGGAAGCCTGAGAAGGGACATGATAGAGGTTTTCGCGTATCTAAAAGAGTATGGGTATGTCTACACTATAGCACTAATTCGAACTAACTTAATTCGAATTAGTTAATTTGAACTAAGCTAATTCGAACTAACGTGTCTAGAACTAAAAACTAGTTCGAATTAGCGTTTTGCTAATTCGAACTAGCATGTCCACATTAAGTGGACCCTGAACCGGGCTTAAGGATGGCCGGAAGCAGTGCCGGCAGGGCATCAGAGGAGGACTTAGAGCGTGGAGATGCTGTCTCAGGCTAGCCGAGGGCTGCGCTTAAAGGGTCCCAACCCCCACCCCGGACAGACAGTTCTCAGGGGTGCCCCGCTTGCAAAGCAGTCCTGGCTTGGAGTAACCGGAGTACCCACACTGGGCACATCACAGCACTCGGCCATCAGCCCGGTTGCACTTGCCGCAGGCTGCCATCTGGGGAGAGGGGGCAATTGGGGGGCTGCAGGAGAGCTTCCACCACCAGAAGCCCGCAGAGCCAGACCAGTCCTCCCCATCGGGGGCTCGTACCCCATTCCTCCCTCACCTCCTTCCACTTACCCTTCCCTAGCCCCTTTTCTTGATGTACAAAATAAAGGACAATTGTGTTCAAAAATGGAATCTGTCTTAATTGAACAAAACTGGGGGAGACTGGGAAAAGGAGGTGGGAGAGGGGAAGAGAGAGGCTGGGAGAGGGGAGGGCAACTAAAATGATCTGGGGTTGGGAACAAGTCCCATATGGAGAGAGGCTAAAGAAACTGGGACTTTTCAGCTTAGAAAAGAGGAGACGGAGGGGGGACAGGATAGAGGTCTCTAAAAGCAGGAGTTGGGTGGAGAGGGTGCATACAGAAAAGTTCTTCATTAGTTCCCATAAAGAAGGACTAGAGGACACCAAAGGCAATGAATGGGTAGCAGGCTTCAAACTAGTAACAGAAAGTTGTTCTTCACAAAGCAAAGAATCAACCTGTGGTACTCCTTGCTGCAGGAGGCTGTGAAGGCTAGAACTACAACAGAGTTTAAAGGGAAGTGAGATGAAGTCATGGAGGCTGGGTCCATGGAGTGGTATTAGCCAGGGGGTAGGAGTGGTGTCCCTGCTCAAGGTTGGTGGAAGGCTGGAGAGGGATGGCACATGACAAATGGCTTGGTCACTGTCTTCGGTCCATCCCCTCCAGGGTTCCTAGGGTTGGCCGCTGTCGGCAGACAGGCTACTGGGCTAGATGGACCTGTGGTCTGACCCAGGACGGCCATTGTAAGCGCAGGGCTCAGGGTCGGGGGTCTCAGTGGACCCCCTTGATTTTCATGCACACCTGCTCCTGGGTGGCCAGGCTGGCAGCTGTCCTGCCCTAGCTGGCCACTTTCCTGTGCCTAGTGCGGAGATCGTGGACAAGGTCCACGATGTCTGCACTAGCCCAGGCGGGTGCCTGCCTCTTGCGGTCCCGGGCAAGCTCCCGGGAGCCGCCAGCCTGGTCCCGGGAAGAGGGGGAGGGCTGGGGGGCATCGGGTGGGTGGCTCGATCCATGCCAGGTGCAGGGTCTGCTGGCTGGGTGCTGGCAGGCTTGCACCTGGCAGGGCACCGTAGCCAGCCCGTGCCCCTTTAAGGGGTGGGGGCCGGGAGGGGGGCCTACGAGTTTCCCTGGTGTTGGCCAGAGTGGCCACCAGGGAAACCTGGGGAGGGCTAGCCTCCCACTAGTTCGAATTAAGGGTCTACAAAGCCCTTAATTTGAACTAGTAAGTTCGAACTAGGCTTAATCCTCATGGAATGAGGATTACCTAGTTCGAACTAAGCGCTCCGTTAGTTCGAATTAAATTCGAACTAACGGAGCGCTAGTGTAGCGCCTATGAAAGTTAGTTCGAACTAACGGACGTTAGTTCGAACTAACTTTGTAGTGTAGACATACCCTATGACAGGGAGGAGGGAGAAAAATTGTTCTAATTAACCTTTGGGGATAGGACAAGAAACATGGGCTTAAACTGTAGCAAGGGAGATTTAGGTTGAACATTAGGAAAAACTTTCTAAATGTCAGGGTGGCCTAACACTGAAATAAGATGCCTAGGGATGTTGTGGAATCTCCATCACTGTAAATATTAAGAGCAGGTTAGACAGACAGCTGTCAGGGATGATCTAGACGGTGCTTGATCCTGCCATGAGGGCAGGCTACTGAACTTGATGACCTCTCGAGGTCCTTTCCAATTCTAGTTTTCTATGATTCACTCTTCTATTAAGTGAATTGTTAATACAAAAATCTCAAATAAAAGCATAACTTAGTCAGTGAGGCCCTAATTCAGGAGAGTGACAGTCATACTGCACAAGAACAGAGAAAGGCCCAAACCAGAATCTTTTAAATGAACTCTAGAGGAGGATCTAAACGTCATGACCAAGAGTTCTCAGGTCAAGTTAATGAGAAAGAAGGAAAACAAGCGGCTTTAAAACTACATTTGCACCTTGCATTCCTTAATCCTTAGATGTCGGGCACCCATCTGAACTTTTATAAATAGTTTAGTCTAAAGAGCAGAGCAGAGTAAAGGCTGGTTTCTTATGCCTACTGCCGTGGCCTGTAAGGTTAGCTCTGGCAGCAGTGGATTATCACTACATAGATATTGCAGCATTTCCCCCTTTCCACTGGCCATGTCCTCCCACCCTATGCTGGCTGCCCATGTTGTAGCCATGTGGGCCTCATCTATGTACTGATGCGTGATTTTCTAATGATACAGATACAACCCCATGTGTGGGCACAGTTATACCAATATATAGGTGCCTATACCTGCATTTATTGGCCTAAGCTACGTTGGTAATAGATTGGTGTAACTGCATTAACACCTGAGGCTTGGACTGATTTAGCTATACAGCTTTAATATGATATAACTGAAGTGGTACAAAACTTATGTATAGACAAGTCCCTATTCACTGCTAGAATGGCATATCTCCTGAGTGGAAAGGACAGATAAAACCTGATTTGAGGTTGCTTTACATTGTCAGGGTGGTACAAAACTTTTGGAAGGCCTTGTCTAGATCTAAAAGTTTTGCTGATTTCATTATGCCAGCATGCTTAAACTGGCAATACTCTCCTAGCATTCACACAGTTATGCTGGCAAGAAAATGTATATAACAGCATGGCTTATGCTTGTTCAGGCAATAAATTACACAGATATAGGTATAACTGCTTGTATGCGAGGGCTCTTACTAGCATAGCTATGTCAGACACACAAACTCCCGCCACCCCACATATCATAACTGTGTCAATAAAAATTTTAAGTGTAGACGGATTCTAATATGATCCATGAATCAGACCCTGTGTCTCTTTTAATAATGTGCATACTTCGGAAATTGGGGCTTCAAAATACAGATCTGCACCCAAACTTCCCCAAAATTTGGTGTGCAACCCTCAGCCTGCTTTAGAAATGGATGTGAAATGCAAACTTGGATCTCAATCCAGATGTGGGATCTAAATTTGGAACTATCCATGTTTTTGAAGACTGTCTCAAATAAGCATCATAGAAGAATAATTTCAGTCTGTTTAGTGGTCACTAAAGCCTTGTACCCTATCTACAAATGAATTGCTCTATTCTATGCCCTTAGGCTTTGACCATTATAAACAATGACTGAAGTCATTGGCAAAAGAGAAGTTCACAGACTGAAAGGGGAAAATATGCTTTTTCATTACAAGTGTAAAAAAACTGAATGCTTTGTTTGAAAATGTCACTGCATGAACTAGACTATATGGAAGCAGACAAACTTGGCCTCTGGCATGTAGCTCTCCCCTCTCCATTCCATTTTGCCTAACTTGACAGCTACTTATGAGACACGCACGCTCAGAAATTTAAAAAAACAAATTCTTAAAGGGACAGCCAGTAATATTGTCATATGGCCTCTTTCTTTTTATTGTGTCTTGACAGGAAGCATGACTCAGGCTGTGTCTACGCTACAGAGTTTTTTCAGAAAAATGGCCGTTTTTCAAAAAAACCCATCACGTACATCCACATTGCAATCATGTTCTTTCAACAAAAAAATCAAAAGAACAGAGGGGGTTTTCCGACATTGGTAAACCTCTTTCTACAAGGAAGAGACCTTTTTCCGAAAGAGCTCTCTTAGAAAAAGGTGTGTACGGATGAGGAAGAGGGAGTTCTTTCGAAAGAAGAGGAAAGAGCACAGGTGCCCTGGTGGCTTATCCGTCCATAGAAATCACAGCTTAAATGAGAGATAGCGTCCATTCAGTGTGGATGCTCTTTTTGGAAAAAGAGGATCGCTTTTTCAATGCACTTTGGCAGTGTGGATGCTCTCTTTTGGAAGCTTTTTTGGAAAAGTTTCTTCCAAAAGTAGCCTGCAGTCTAAACATAGCCTCAGTGAGTAGAGCAGGGGAATGAGAATCAGGGCTCCTGAATTTGAATACTAATGCTGCCACCGATTGACTCTATGAACATGGAAAAGACACAACTCCAGGCAAGGAGATTTTGCAAATTGGAGATAGTAACACTTACTTTCCTTAGAGGGACGAAGTTTAGTTTAATTAATGCTTAATGTTGGTGAAACATTTAAAGAACCATGGATGGAAAGGGCTATAGACTATCCATGAGATTCTGAGTTGGTTTACATCAATCAGTAAAATGGTGAAGCCAGAATAACTATGCTGATTTATATTGGCTCATGAGCTCATAATGTAAATGTAAAGTATTAGGACTATGGATAGTTTTTCATGATGTAGAAGTTGTTTTTCTGGTGTTTATGCTAATTTTCAATTGTAGATAGTACAGGATATAATCAAGTCCCTAACATTCTTTCCTATGAAAAAGAGAATTATATTTACAAACACAGAAAATTTTATACAAATCAGCTGACAGACTCAGTTCCAGGACACACAAAATTGTAAACACATTAAAGAACTAATTGGATCTCCAATGAAGATTTTGGTAAGAGAAAACTTTCGTTTTGCTCATGAACTTGTTGATTTTTCCCTGTCATTATTAAACACTTACTAGAGTGCATCTCCCATCTACCTGCATGATCCAAGCTCACCAGTGTGACAATTCTGGAGTTCAATTTTCAAAATGTGCCTCAAGCCAGCCTTTAATTTTGTACTTTGAATCAGATGTTGGCACAAGCCTGCGGGTGCAATCAGGCAGCTAAACATCCAAATACTATAATTGGCTCCTGCTACTGAGTGATCCATTATTGACTGTTATAGACAATTACAAAATTGTCTGAAGTTGGATTGAATTAGCTTTCAGTGTCAATTCAAGACTCTGGTCTTCATCCTCAAGGCCAGCAATGAATCTAGCTCCAGTGACATTAGGAGCCACCTTTCCATCTATGGCACTACTATGGAGACAGGTTTTCTGAGAAAATGCAGGTAAAAACCATAGGATCAAGGCTGTGAGAAAATCATTGTTGTCAAATATGTTCTACTATGGGATGAGCTGCCAGAGAAGATACAACTAGGTCAAAGTCTGACTGCTTTCAGAATATGCTGCGGGAAGCACTGATTTGCGGAAGCCTTCCTGCTATTACAGAAGATGAGGGGTAAAAGTCTATCAAGGGAAGTGAAGAGGAATATATTTATTTTGTTTAATATATTAATCCCTCAATCCTTCTACATTAAGTTTTACCTATTAAATAGGAAAATCCTAAGATTTCAAACAATTAACAAAAATGCAATCTGAACAGAACCCTAGGGTCAAATCCTGCCTCCATTGAAGTCAGTGGGTGTTTGGACATGGCCATGATTTCACCCCTGATATTTATTTCTCAAGCCACAGCCAAAAGTGTGAGAAAATACAGCTACTTATCAAAAATTTGTGGTTGAAATCAATCTCTAGTACAGAGCAATGGCTATGAGACAATAAGATATGACAGGAACTTCCATTTCCTTACATATTACTATTCTTTGCTCTGTGGGATTGCAAGGAAAGCTATTCTAATAGGAGATGCAAATTCCAGTTTTCAACTTTTGACTGATCAGTTCTTTTGTAACCAGGTTCAATTTTTCATATGCAAATCTTTGCTCTCTGAGACTTCACCCTAGTACCTCCTCAATGGGGAAAATATTTAAAATTAGCATTTTATATGTATTATTACTGCTTGTAAATCTAAATTTATAAAAAGGAAGTCTAAATCAAACACATTCTAGTCATAATGTTTCATCAATAAAAATGCCTTTTAAAATACTTTCAATTAATGACAATTTTCACTTCAACTCAAATCACTTGATCTTGTTCTTTGCTATGCAGCCATTGTCACACACACATGCATATACAACAGTTTTTAAGAGCAATACTTGATTTAACAAGTTACATGGGCCTCTGCCTATATTCTTTGCTCGCCTGCCCAAAGCCCAAAAAGCCTAGGGGAGATTAAGATGAGCAAGGAATGCAGAACTGGTCTATCCCAGACATGCCCAGGCATTGGAGAGTAGGAGAATAAAATCATAAGTACAACTGAAATAACATTCAGTTGATTAGATTCATTATGGGAAGTATAAACTTAATAGCAAGATGACACATGGCCAATATTAAAAGCAAACAAAACAGGTGTCTAAAATCAGACTCTGAAATGCTTATTTTGATCCCTAAGAAATTGGCCTGATTTTTAAAAGTGCTGAGCTCCCAGGCATTTACTTTGACCTACTCTGGATTTAGGAGTCTATTAGTACATTCCTATTTTTGAAATCATGGCTTATGTATTTAAGGGTTAAAAAACCCTCAGTTTAACACTTACTGCTAGAGGTCAGATATGGACTAGAGTGCCCATTACTCTGACCAGATATGCCAATTGCTGCAGTCTTAGATCCATAAAGGGCTAAACTTTATGAATGAAGAATGCTTGGCCCCAAAGCAGGCTTTAGAGAGAAACTAGAATATAGGTGCCTCCATTAAAAAATTGTTCAAGAACGTCAAAAATGTTAGGGGAGGAAAGAAAGGAGGTGGTGTGGTGTATGTCCTCACAGGACATCAACTCAAGGCTTCAGCAAAATGAACTTTAGACACAATTCAGCCTAAGCGTTTGTACTGTACTGACGTGTGCAGTGTATGAGTTCCTGAAGGCTTAGTGCTTATTACAGTGGGCAGAAAAATTCCTGGTGGAAAACTCCACCAAAGCCGACAGAGTTGCATCATGGATGAATTTGGCCCATTCTCTTCCGCTAAGGTAGCTGTTCAACTTCAATACATATACACACGAGAATCAATTAATATTCAAATGATATACTGTAAAAGTCTTGTTAAATGTAAATTCAATGCAGTTACTCTTTTAGACAATTGAAAGTGTCACCTTTATGTTTTAAAGACAGTGACATTTTATGCATTCAGAGCCACATCTTCACATTGGTGATGCCAGTCTGAAATGACTGGGCCAAATTCAGCTCTTGTGTAAGCAGATGCAACCCTGTGGCAGTCAACAAAGCTGTCCCCCATTACACCGAATTCAGCCTCTTATATTTAAATCCGGGGGGGAAGTAATTTAGGTTTCTTACAGGTACCGCTCTTTTACCTCCCTCATGGTGGGGGGTGCTCAGAGCAGAGGGATGGGAGTGCAATATGACAGTACCTGTAAGAAACGTAAGTGTGGGATAGAGTGCAAGGGGCTCATGGAGTGGTTTGGCGTGTGTGTGTGTGGAGGGTGATTCAGAACAGGGGGTAGGGAGATGGGCGGTGCTGGAGTCAGGGCAGCGGATGTGGGGAGTGCAGAAGTCAGGGTTGGGCATGGAAGGAGGGGCTCAGGGCAGAGGTGTGTGAGGGTATGGGAATAAGAGCAAGGGGCTATGGATATGGGAGGGCTCAGGGCAAGGTGCTGGGGCATGGCAGGCAGTGCATAGGGACAAGGGAGCCCTTTAGGGAGGCCAATGGATGCTAAAGCCCCCCACTCTAATTCCTATTGATTCTGTTTGTTGCTTGTTCTTCCCCTGTCAGTGAGTGAGGGAAAAAGCTCACAGTGGAAGTCCTCTGTCCCTTCCCCCACCAGCCAGGAGGGAGATGTGTTGTGCTCTCGCTCCTTGACAGTGATGGAAGGGGAACAGCAAGCAACAAGCAGCATCGGTAGAAAATGGAGGAGGGTCAGTTCCCCCGTCCTCCCTAATCGATACCATGGGGAGGTGGCCTGGGGTCCGGGCAGTCCTTGGACTGGTGTGGGGCATGCCCCCAGCCAGCCTCTTTTACCTACCTGTTGCTTAGCGCGGCAGCCTGCAGAAAAGCCCCAGGAGCCCAGCTGGAAGTATGCTGCCTCCTCTTGCAGTAAGCACCCCCGCCAGCTCTTTCCAGAGCAGCACACTGTGGTAAACCTGCTTACTTTTACCTCTATTTAAAGGTAGCATAATTTAATTGAAATAGCAGCCTGAAATAGTAACATTTGATCTGTAACAGAGACTGCATGATGGGCAACATTTACAACTGGTGGAAACTGGAATAGCACCTTTGACTGCCATCAGTCAATGGAGCTACACTGATTTACACCAGGTAAATCAGTAAAGATTTTGGTCCTATATAAAAAGAAGAAAAGAAGAAACCAAATCCAAGAGGAATTGCTCTTCGAGACCTAAATAGTGTCAGAGGGACTTACAATGAGTCACTAAAATGATTAGTAATAATTAGTGAGCTTTGTTCTGCATGGCTGCTGGAGAACCTCCAGAGGTTAGAAGTTGGGCTCAGATAAGCATGTTGAGAGGAAGATGGTCCTGTGGTTAAGGCACTAGCCTCTTACTCAGCTGCTATTGGTTCCACTGCTAGCTCTAACACAGATTCTTTGGGCTAGTCTCTCTGTGCCTCAAAGTAAAATGGAGCTATTGAACCTTCCTTTGTCTGACTTACCTAGTTAGGTTGTAAGCTGCTCAAGGCAAGGACTCTCTCACCAGGGCTGTGTCTAGACTGCATCCCTTTTCCGTAAAAGGGATGCAAATTAGACACATCACAATTGCAAGTGAAGCGGGGATTTAAATCCCCCCGCTTCATTTGCATAAAACTGGCTGCCGCTTTTTTCCGGCTTGGAGCTTTGCCAGAATAAAGCGTCAGTCTAGATGCGGCTCTTTCGGAAAATAAAGCCTTTTCTGAAAGATCCCTTATTCCTTATTTTAAGAGGAATAAGGGATCTTTCGGAAAAGGCTTTATTTTCAGAAAGATCCGCATCTAGACTGGCGCTTTTTTCTGGCAAAACTCCGAGCCGGAAAAAAGCGGCAGCCATTTTTATGCAAATGAAACAAGGGGGATTTAAATCCCCGCTTCATTTGCAATTGCGATGTGTCTAATTTACATCCCTTTTACGGAAAAGGGATGCAGTCTCAACACAGCCTGGGATTTTAGTGCCCAGGTATTTCTGGAAATCCAGCTCAGTGCAGATCTTTGGCCAGGTCTATACTCGACTTGGAAGGTCGGCTTAATGTACACAACTGCAGCTGTGTAAATAACATAACTGGAGTCGACATACCTTAAACCGAGCTTAGCGCCATCTCCACAGTGGGAGGTCAATGGTAGCAAACATTCCCATTGGTTTTCCTTACTCCTCACAAAATGTGGAGTACCGGTGCTAACTGGAGGCACCGTCAGCCTTCGATTTAGCAGGTTCTTACTAGACCCGCTAAATCCAGAGATCTCTGGCATAGCAAGTAGAGACATGGCCTTACTCTTTAGGTACCTAATTACCTTTAAAATCTGGCCCTATATTTGTATAAATAAAAACAATAATGATAATAATCATAATCAGGGTTTGACAAATAATGCAATCTACTTGCCCGTGGCGAGTAGATTGCAACCTGGAAGAGCCGGGTTTGGGCAATCTGCGCGTGCGCAGATCGCCAGGCAGCGTGGCTGGCGAGCGGGGCTCGCCGCGGTTCGGCAAGCCTTGATAATAATAATAATAATAATATTGGGATCAGATAAAATATGAAGGCTTAACAGAGTGGATCAAACCTATGGCTACCCTTCACCCCAATGCCAAGACTCTCTTCCTTACTCATCTGTCCTCCTATCTTGTCCTTCCCAACTGTAAGCCTCCAACTCCCCCACTGTCTGCTTTTTGTCTTCTTAGGGCAACCAGAGTCACCTGCTCTATTCTTTTCCAGAAACTTCATAGACAACAAGTAGAAATGGAGGGTTTGGTTTTATGTAACATTTGTGACATTACAAAAAGAACAACACAGCAGAGATTAGGAGAAGCGATGAGGTTAAATGAATTGGTTTCACAACTGGCAGCTACATTGTCAAAATCACCCTATTTTTCAAAAACAGCAAGATAATTGACAAATGCTTCTTGCATTTTGGTCATTCCACATAATTCAGCTTCAGAAATATGAAAATTTCATCCAAGCATTTTCAGTGCTAAAACATTAAGGGTATGCCTACATTGCACACTAACCTCCATTTTGTGGGGCACCAGGTTGGTGGACTCAGTGTTTCCAAGATCATTCATCAGTGTCCTTGTAAACCTGGATTTACAATTGCTGGACCCAAGTCTCTCAGCAATGCTAATGCATTCATTCTGAACTCTACAGACCTTCTGACTTTGGTCAGCTGCATGACCTACATCCACATTACAAAATGACTTAGACCCAGGTCATAATAGGCCTTGGGGTTTGAGCCATTCCCCGTTATAGTCCTCGCAACCTTAGTGTATGACTTAGTGTTCAGTATAGACCTACCCTAAGTGAGAAGTTAACATTTACTATGAAATTGGGTTGCTATATGTTTTTCCTACCCTCAGCTGTTTTTTCTTTTTTTTAAATCTTGCCAATATGGACTGTTTTAAATAAAACATTCATTGTCATCAACATCTAGAGCTGGTAAATTGGCAAATCTATCATCCCATTATAATCTTTGCACCTGTTCCAGTCTGTTGTTTGTGGTGTTTTTTAGCCAGTGTATGGTGAATGCATCTGCTTAGTGAGTATAGTTAACTGACAGAATTTGTTAATAAACCCACTGACAAGCTAAATGAGGCAAACTGCATTATCTCACATGCTAATTACATTTCATTGCAGACAAACATTTATTAAAGATACAGACAGCAAACCATACATTCTAATTCTATTTGTATACATTTCTGGTTTTACCCCAGCTTCCAGAATTTCTTTTCTCCATGATGTCTGCTAAAATACTGAGAAGCAACCTAACAGGGCCTTATGAGACACCTTCTTAACAACATCCAAAATATACACACCCAACAGCTGGAAGAACAATGCTTAGGGGACAATTTATTAGAGGAATGGAGCCAATTTTGTCTGTCTAGAAACAGAGTTGGATTTCTGGTCATTTGTCGTGTGAAATTATCTGTTGCATGTTTTATATGAACAAATTTCAGTCTGTGGCTTGAGCTGCATTTGCAGCAGCTATTCTCCAAAGTAGTTTTTCTCTCCAATGCTTCAGAAGGGCTATGGGTAAAGAAGCTGTTTGATGGTCTTCAAAGAAACAGAGCAGCTGATCCTATTCTATTGGACCTTGCAGCTACTTTTCCTTCTGCTGCTGTTCTCCTGGAGAGCAACAAAAATGTTCAGAAGTGAGGAAATGACCAGTGAG
This sequence comes from Pelodiscus sinensis, assembly GCF_049634645.1. Classification (NCBI taxonomy): domain Eukaryota; kingdom Metazoa; phylum Chordata; order Testudines; family Trionychidae; genus Pelodiscus; species Pelodiscus sinensis. The sequence goes on along the minus strand of NC_134712.1, from coordinate 210,751,519 downwards.
GAAAGGTTGAAAGAACTCGTTATGTTTAATCTAAAGAAGAGAAGGCTAAAAGGGCATGTGGTAAGAGTCTTCAACTATGCATAAGGTTAGTATATAGAGGATGATGTTCAACTGTTCTCTATGTAAGTAGGACATGAAATAATCAGCTTAATCGTCAGAAAGGGAGAGTTTGGTTGGTTATTAGGAAAAACTTGCCATCAGGAGAATGAAGCACCAGAATAGTTAACTTCAGAACATTGCAGAATTCCCATTCTTGGATAATTTGAAGAACAAGTTAGACAAACATGTCAGGGATGCCCTAGGTATATTCAGTCCTACCTCAGTGGGGGAGATGGAAGGAAAGGTGATCTCTTGAGATCTCTTCTAGCCTACAGATCTATGATTATGTGATTCTTGGCCCTTCAGTGAAATGAACCTACACAGGTGATAAATGGATGCTCTTTCTGCCTTCTCTTGCTCTTCTCTATGCCTCTTCCAGTTGCCCAAACTACCTCTAACTTTCCCTCCACTCTTCCCACACTTTCCCCCCTCCCTATACTTGCACTTTTACTTGCTTTCCTTCACTCGCTTCACAAACAACATTCCACAGTGGCTTATACGAGATCTATGTCAGAAACACATTTCCGTTTTAGTTTCTTACAATTTAAATAGATGGGATGGCAAAGCCTCAGAAAATAATGAAGCATTATTCTCCCCATTTTATAGATGGAGAACTGAGGCACAGTGAGATTAACGTGATCCATTGAAATCAATGCGAAAACTCCCACCGAGGTCAGAGGGTCTGGATCAAATCCTAAAATAATTGCTGTAGGTCACACAGGAAGCCTCTGGCATATCTGAGAATTGAATCCAGATCTCCTGAGTTTCAGTCAAGTGTTGTAATCTCAGACGCAACCACCCTTTTCCCATGAGCTCTTTTCCTGTGCCTTTTTAACACTGAAAATTGAATTCTTTGGGGATATATTGTTAGATCAGTGTTATAAAACAAGCAGCAAAGCCAAGCCGCTTCCAAACATAGGGAGAAAACAATCTGCATTCCTCACAGTCTAAAGGTTTGCCAGCATCTAAAGAACCTGCAGTTTTGTGGAGATTAGCTGGAAGAAGAGCAGGTTTAAAATATTGAGCTATGTGAAGATTACCCAATTTAAAGAAGGTGGGTTGCATGGATAAAGGAGGGTTGATTTGATTATTGGTGAAGCTGCACAAAAAGGAAGGGACCCATAGGGCAAGTGAGTACCATTGTCGCACATCCTCATCCAGTTTCATTTCCTAACCCCAGTCTTAATTTTCAGGTCTGGCCGTTAGAGAGGAAAACATTTTTGTTTTTCTGAACAAATTCAATAGGGAAATCAATGAGACACAATAAATGGGGAACCCCACAATGTCACTTCTGAAGAGACAGCTGTTCAGAGTAGAACCACACTTTCATTCTTGAACTGACAGACTCCACTAGTGTATCCAGAATTCCCCAGTGTTTTCCTATTTTTAAGATCATTAAAGCTCTCAGTAATTTCAACAGCTTAAGTGGGGCCCTCTGACTTTGCCATACTAGACACATCTGGTCTTGGTTTGTTGATTTTACTTGGGAATGCATCAAAATCCAGAGAAGATGGGGAAACTTCTGAAAGATAGTTTCTTCTAGTACGCACCACATTCTTCAGCTCTAAGCATATCTTTAGTCAGCAGACCTTCTGCCACGACCTGACCATGGCTGGAGTTCTCCTGTTGATGATGGCAGGCCCAATTAACCACTGCCATACATCTGGGGTAGTGATTTATATCAGAGCAAAGTGAGTGCAAAACATTGTAATTTACACCCAATTTGCTCTGATATTAACATTCATATAAGATGGAAAGCAAAGGTGTTTTGGGTTCCAAGGTTGAAGAAGCGAGAAAACTGCATACAAACAGACCAGGTCCTGCATTAGTTGTCCTGAATAGCAGGCCAAAGAGTAAGCACTGGTCTTCCCTATATGGCCCAACGAAGATTGGCACTTGCTGCTAATATAGAGAAACCTGAGGGAAATTAACACTTCCCAAGAGTACCAAGAGTAAAAGCAGAAGTAGCCAGTCAAGGCAGAAAGAAAAGGGAAAGCTGCCAGGCTAGGAAATTTCTTAGCATGTGGCTCTTATCCACTGTACTCTTTGCCACATATGCAAAATGTTTGCAGAATTACATCCCCTAATCCAAATACTTTAGGACTTATTCTCTAATTTCCCTCGGAAATTCATTAGTTTTCTTAAATGACTGGTAATGCTGCTTGCATTTTTTTGGTTATGGCAAGATTATGCGAAGGAAATCTTTGCCTCACATTATCACAGTTACTTAACCTAAATATATTCAGCTCCTCTGAAATGTTGAAAAAGAGCAGCTCTTTGGTCCCTCATGTTTTAGTGTAGAACTCAGCAGCTTGCTCAAATATTGCTGTCTGAGCAGAAATACTCAGCACTGGGGAACTGATGTGGCATGGGAATGAAAGGTTATTTGTTTGCCCTGGCTGGCACTGGGTCTGAAGCAATACCAGCACCCTGCCAACAAGAAGTTGATAACATGACTTTCTGACTATCTTCCAAAGCTTGGCAGAAATGATTACTTTCTTAATGCTCTACACTTAAGCCCCTACAAATTTTCTAGAGAAGAGTGGCTTTTATTTATATAACTCCACATATTACAGCAGGGCAATTGTAATAGTTAATACATACCGGAAAGATATTAATGTTTAACATGTGTAGATTAAATGCAAACAATAGAACAAATGTTCCAGTTTTGCATGCTAAATCCTTCAGCTTAACACACCACATATTTAATACCTGATTTAACAAAGCAATGCTTTAGGCTTCCAGCTGCCCTATGTTCATGCTTTAGTCATTTGTACCACAGTATCAAACTAAAGTCCTTAGACACTGATGTTCCCTCTTTCTTTCCTAACAGGAGATGCTTAATTGAAATGTCGAGAAGTTTTCACTTAGTTGTGCATGAGTATTACAGTGCCTTCAAGCATGAGACTGGGCCGTTAATTCATGCACTTGCTGTGTGAAATTCCCCACACAACTTTGCCTATATATATTTCAGTCTTGAGCTATAACATTTCTGACAGTTCCATCTTGGGCTCCTCATGTAAAGACCATATTTGCTTCTTTGTGCCAAATTGGGTGAGCTGAACACAGAAATAAGTGGGGTAGGACCAGTATTGAGACCAACAAACTAATTTCCTCTGCAACCTGAATTTGAGCTAAGATCACCAAAGGAGAAAGTCTGCTGCACTAATCACCACCACAAATGTGGTCAGAATCTGGCACACTCCCATTACACAAAACCTTACTTTTCAAGAAGTTCTGCTAAACTTCCTGGGTGAAATCCTGATTCTACTCATGCCAGTGGCAAGCTCTCATTGACTTCAGCAGGACCAGGATTTCATGAAGCGGGTGTACTCAGCGTGAGCAGAGATGGGAGAATGTAGCCCCTAAATACACCTCTCCTGGAGATTGAAAATAATAGACTTTTTTTTCATCTTCTACATGAAGCAAATTTTATGACCTGTTACTACCTGTGCCTTATACTTTAAACAGAAAACAGATTGCCTGTTATCCTGTAATATATATTTGAGCTTTGATGAATACCATCTAGTGCTTTCATGGCAGAAAGGAATATTACTTATCTGAGCAGCAAATTAGCTGTGTGTGTCTTCATCTTGGGCTTGATTAAGTAAATGACTGTTGACTCCTACTGAAGTGGGACCAGGCTCTTAATACTATATCATTGTACAGCTATATAGTGCATATCACCATGAAATGTATTCAATATTACCATTAATCACAGGAGCAGCCCCTGGGATTGACTGGGGGAGGGGGAAATCTGTCACTTTCTTGTGTGTTGTGTTTTAGTTAAAGTTCCCCCAAAACAGCTTGATAAACAACAGAACCAGAATCCCCAATATTGGGCAAAATGATGAAGTTGGATGTTGATTAGGGCAGGGAGAAGATTCCTTGGCAAACCCAAAACAAGGGGAAATTGGGGTAACTAAATCCCTCGGTACTGAGCAATAAAAATTAAATCCATAGGCTGCGTCTAGACTGGCAAGTTTTTCTGCAAAAGCGATCGCTTTTGTGCAAAAGCTTGCCAGCTGTCTACACTGGCTGCTTGATTTTGTGCAAAAGCACTGACGTTCTACTGTCTGAAATCAGTGCTTCTTGCGCAAATGCTTTAACGTTCCCATTTGGGCAAAAGCCCTTTTCCGGAAATGTTTTTGCACAAGAGGGGCAGTGTAGACAGCTAAAAACTGTTTTGCGCAAAAAAGCCCCGATGGCAAAAATGGCGATCGGGGCTTTCTTGCGCAAAACCGCGTCTAGATTGGCATGGAAGCTTTTCCGCAAAAGTGCTTTTGTGGAAAAGCATCTGTGCCAATCTAGATGCTCTTTTCCGCAAATGCTTTTAATGGAAAAACTTTTCCGTTAAAAGCATTTGCGGAAAATCATGCCGGTCTAGACGTAGCCACAAGGTATAGAGCAGAGATAGCCACATTTACTGACACGTCAAGCCACATACAATAGTCTTCAGACATTCTAGACCTACAACCTGCCCTGTCAGGTGGTGCCTGCTGGGGTGTGGGGCTTCTGCCCCTACATCTCTGCTGCACAGTCAAAGCCCGCAGTTATCCCTCCCTGCAGGGCAGACAGCCCTAGTCCAAAGGTGGGCAATAAGCAGCCCAAAGGCCAGACACAGTTCACCAGGGTTAGCCCTGGGGGGCCCGTTAGATGCTTTATTTACCTACTCACCTGCAGGTTAAACTGCTTGTGGCTCTTTCTGGCCACGGTTCGCCATTCCCAGCCACTGGGAGTTGAAGAAAGTGGTGCAGGCTGGGCCACTGCTTCCTGCAGCTCCCCTTAGCTGAGAACAGAAAACCACATCCAACAGGAGCTGTGAGCAGCCAGACCTGCAGACACGCAGGTTAATAAAGTGTCTGGCAGCCTGCTAGGGACTATCCCTGGTGAACCGGATCCGGCTCACGGGCCGCTTATTATCTACCCCTCTCCTAGTCCCACCACCTTCAACAGGGCAGACACTCCAAGTTTCCTTCCCACCCCTGGCCACTCCGGTAGGTGGAGATGGGTGGGAGTGGGGCGCTGTGAGCTTCACTTTAACTGTAAAAGTTAAACTAGTAGGTGCAATCCCATGGAAAGGCAATACCCATGACGTCAAATCCCTTAGTGCTGGGTAAACATCAGGGCTATGTCTACACTGGCGGCTTCTTGCACAAAAACCTCTTGTGCAAGGATTCTTGTGCAAGAAGTCTTACACAAGAAAACGTCCACACTACCATGTGTCAGCTGTGCTTTTGCGCAAGAGCTCCCATGGCAGTGTGGATGCTCTCTTGCACAAGAAAGCTCTGATGGCCATTTTAACCATAGGGCTTTCTTGCGCAAGAAATCCCTGCTGAGCGTCCACACTGCCCCTTGCACAAGAGCTGCTGCGCAAGAGGGCTTACACCTGTAAAAAAAGAGTGTAGCTCTTGTGCAAGAAGTCCTCTCTTACCGCGCCATACTGTAAATTTCCTTGCACAAGAGTGGGTGGGCAGTGAGGACGTTCTGGGAATTCTTGCGCAAGAAGGGCCGTGCTTGCACAAGAAGTTGCAAGTGTAGACATAGCCCAGGAGTTTCTGAAAAAGTGTTTTTTTGGAGGCCCCTGGGATGGAGCTGGCTCCTGCATTTGGAAAGCAGAGAAAAGGGACTTGCTGAAGGTGTAAGGAGGTAGAGTGGGATCTCCAGTGAACTCAAGGATAGGGCATCAGCCTCTGGAGCACAGAGTAGTGGGCTGGATCCCACCCACCGAGGCTATCTACCTGCCATGAACCGGAGTAATTTTGTTATTATTCTTAGAAGAAACAGCTCCAAAAACACAGTGCACAGAGGACTAATAATATAAAAACACAGTGATTGGGCGAAGCTGTGATGTCAAATCAGGTGATTCAAAGCATCTGTGGCGAGGTGTGGGGTTTCTGGAAGGGACCCAAATTAACATTTGTTTTTTAGTCCTTGAAGACACTGAGCCCTCTGACCTGATCCATCAAAGCGTGGGCTTAACTAAGCATCTGAGCAGCTCTGTGGAAGTCAATAGAATTGTGGATGTGCTCCAAGTTAAGTATACACAGAAGTCCTTTGCTGCATCAGGCCACCATGCATGATTGAACTGTAATAGAAGCATAATTCCTACAAGCTAAATTACTTAGATATTATAAATGGATTCGTTGGCAGGGGTGGCATTTGGTGAAAGGAATCTGTTACCTTAAAGCTGATGAGAGAGTTATCAATGGACCTGATTTCAGTCCAACTCCAAGGACCCTGACTAGAGACAGGCATTAAACTCATCTCAAAAGCAACAGCTTGCCTGCGTTGCCATTGGAGCACCAAGGGCATTTTCCAATGTCTTTCAGAAGGTCCAAGGATGTGAGAAGCAAAGAGTTTCTACCTCTTAACAGAGCAAACCAAAATCCCAGAACCAAACATTTCCAAATTTCATCTGAATTTCACATCTCAGGACCATCTCACATGGGAACTTGTGGACAATAAATAAGAGCAGTTGTAAAAAGACTCTAGCAAAACAGTGTTTGGGGGGAGGCGGTAGAAGGGATTGTAAGCAGTAGGAAGAGATGAAGTTCTCTTTCTACAGCTGTTTTTTATTGAGTACTTAAGCTAGGCTATAAATATCTGATTTTTAAAACATGAGTATTGTTTATGCCTTCTTTCTATGTGCTTTCCTTTGAGTCAGTGGCTAGAAGGAGTTGTCATCACTTTTGTCTGCCATTTTGTAGCAGCAGTCAGCTATGTTACAGACAACCTCTTGTGGATTAAACATTTCAGAATCCTGTTGTCTGCCTCCCCATTGACTGTGACCCCCAGTGGTTCTGAAGTACTTCAGGTCAAACTTATTATACACCATTCACTATCCCAATAAACAAGTAGTGTGTTGTCACATTTGGAGTGCTGCATATTTTTCTAGCAATTATGTCTCATTATATATTTACTATTCAGAAAACGCAGGTGTGGGTTGTTGAACCACGGCCAGTGAGAATTTGCCTAGCTGGCAGCAATTCCATGGTGAGTCATGTTTCACTGTCTGTCGGTTTTATAACTGTTTTCACTACTAATGTAGCTCTGCGATGCAATATGCAATTAGTGCTATTATACAAGCAGCTGTATTCAGTTTTACAATGGGCACTTTCCCCTTTGGCTTGTACCAGAGCCTGTTGTGGTTCTGCTGGTTTGATGACTGGAGCTGTAAAGTGGTATCTGGATGAGCCGCAGTGGCCCAGGAGCCTGATACAAAATCTGATTCTTACTTATTCCCTTCTGCTTTAATGCTGTTTCTTATGGCCCTACGCGGTCTTAGACGCTATGTCTACACTACAGGGTTTTTGTGCAAAAATAGTTGTTTTTGCGCAAAACCCCACAAAGCGTCCATACCTCAAGCGCATTTTTGTGCAAGTAAATGTACGTGAATCGACAGAACAGAGAGGTTTTTGCAGTGTAGGTATTCCTCTTTCTACGAGGAATAACTCCTTTTTGCGCAAGAGCTCAGATGCAAAAAGGTGCGTGTGGATGGGAAACGGGTTTTTTTTTGTGCAAAAACAGCCTATCGGAAGCAGCACAGGTGTCCTGGTCACCATTCTGTGAATGGTAATCAGAGCTTTCTTGTGAGAGCGCGTCCATCCATGCAGTCTGGATGCTCTCTTGTGGAAAAGCGCATTGCTTTTCCGATGTGCTTTTGCAGCGTGGACGCGCTCTTGCGCAACAAATTTTTGCAGAAGATCTCTTCCGCAAAAAGCTTCTTGTGCAAGAAGCCTGCAATGTAGATGTAGCCAGAGAAAGCTGCGTCTTGCAACAGTAAGTACTGTTGTCACACAGAAACTTGTTACTGCACTTGTGTCACCTCTGAAGTCTTGTGGCTTATTACACTGTAGAATGTGAAAACAATAATCTCATGTGCCCGGAAATGAATCTCTGAGGTTCAGTTCAGATAAACATTCTCTAGCCTGACTCTTTGAAGGCCTCCATATTCTTCATCCTTCTCTCTTTACTCTGAGAGGGATTCAGCAGTCTCATTCTTTGGCGGGACTTAGCAGCTTTCCACCTCCCTCACAGCACTCTTCAAGGGTAGCAAGTGGGGGGCAGGCAGACTCCATGCCATTACCCTGCTCTGCTGATCCCATGGCTGCTTGCTTGAATCTTCAGATCAGACACAGGCTTTTCCCTGGCAGTGAGACCAAAAATCTCTGGGGAAAGCGCCAAAAGTGTGAGATTTGAAGCTTCGCAGATATGCAGTGAACATTGGGCAGAACAGTTTGAGAAAGGGACAAATTGTGACAAGAGCAGGCAGCTCAGATTCTGTCACCAAAATGTTGGAAAGCAGATTACCACAGAATTTATCCCAAACTTCAAATAAGGGTCAGGTTTGCTTTGAGGCCATTTGTCTGTAGTATGAACAGAATTCATATGGAAACAGTACAAAGTAGATTGCTGCCAAGCTCCTCCATGAGGTGGCATAAACCACAGGGGAACCATTAATCTAAAGGGGGAAATGACTAACCTACAGTCCAAAACAAGTGGGTAAAGAATGAAGGTTTGTTTGCTGCTGACTGCAAAGGCTCTTTCTGACTATTTATTGTCTACATGAAATGAGTTGGCGGCTGTCTCGTTCCAGATCCTAGTGGATGACATATCACAAAATGCTTCATCACAATTGGCCCCCTTGTTATCAGTATGGCCAGACAACCATGGCTACTGAGAATGAACCGGTTCTTATCCTTGGTGGTGATCCTTCCTGGCCTTGACTGAGGTAGCATTTAAATCCACTATGCCAGGGGTGGTCAACCCATTACAGACGGAGAGCCAAAATAGTGGTGGATATAGCACAAAGAGCAGAGGGAAAAGAGTTGTTGAGTTTAAAAAAAAAAAAAAAAAAAAAAAAAAAGAGAGAGCACACCCTGGTTGCCTCCCTTTTAAGAACAGAGCAAGCAGGCATTGCCTTTTTAAGATGGCCATTTTGAAGGTGACCATTTTGAAGTCTGCATGGTAGAGATGCCACGACTCCGGCTGTCTCTTTCAGACAGAAACATGCTGCCCCTTTTAGAGCCACGAGGTGAGGGTGCTGCAATTTTTTCTTTGAAGAGCCGCGGGTTGGCCACCCCTGCACTATGTCTTTAACGCTCAGTCCTGTCCCAGTGGGAAGCACTGAGGTGTGGTATTTAGAGCCAAGTGCCTTTAAATATCTAGCCCTAAATCCCTACTAGGCACAGTATCAGCAAGTTACAGGAGGAACACAGTGGCTGTGTTCCTGTTACAGGATGCAATCACTTGCAACTAGCCAGTTGTGCCTTCCCTGTCTTGCTCAGGGTGTGTGTGCGTGCGTGCGTAAAAGTAGTGTTCTCTGTAAACTGTGCATTTGTGCGGCCACTCAGAGATTTAAATGCCACCCAGCTGATTAGCAGAGTGCCCATAGCTAGGTTTTGTGCTTCTACTGGTGGTGCACATTTACACATGCTTTGGTGCACAAAAAATATTCCACACATGGATGGGAAAAAAATCAGCACATGTATGGGATTAGCGGTAACATTGGATGACAGGACTCTGTTTTTGCCCAGTCCAGTACAGGAGTGTATACTAGACTAGGCAGGTCGGCTTAAGGTACATAATTCCAGCTACTCAAAATGCGTAGCTGGCGTCGGCTTACCTTGAGCTGAGCCATGTCAGCACCCACACAGAGGGAGGCTGATTGGAACAAATGCTCCCATGGGCTTCTCTTATTCCTTGCAGAAGGAGGAGTACTGGATTCTGGCAGGGGCTGCCCTCAGCATTTGATTTAGGGGCCAATACTAAATTTGCTAAATCAAACACCAGAAGATCAACGTCTAGAGCATCGATCTTCTGGTCAGGATAGATATGCCCTTAGAGAGATCCCTACTGCCCTTTCTCCCTCTAGACTACCACTAGAAAATTGGGCCCAATACCCACTGTGCTGGCTCTGTGGCTAGAGGCCATGAAAATTCTGTTAAAAATAAAATTGAAGCAGACAAAAAAAGTCCCAGCTTTTAAAAAGCAACCACAAAGCCCAAATTATTTAACAGCGTTTGTTTTAAAGAGATCATTTAAAAATAGAATACACATTATTTATTTGTCATTATGAAAGCTAGTCTATTCCAAAATACTAGGGTCATGAGAAACTTCTGAAAAATGTTAGTGAAACGATTCACTGAATTTCCTACTGTTTTATTCCCCCCATTTTCACGCTCTTGTATGTTGCGTTTTTGTGACATGTCAATAAATAGCAACATGGTTGCTTAAAAAACCAGAAAATCATGGCATCTCATGTGCGTTCTCAGTAGGGCAATAATTTAGTTCACAAAATTTTCCACATAAATAGGGCCATTTGCAATTTAAATGTTTTCATCGCAATAGGAACAATGTCATGAAAATGAAACCCATTTCAGGGAAATGCAAACTGCCCACATTTCAAGTGCTTTGAAAAATCATGGAAGTCGGGAGAGATTCCAGAAGACTGGAAAAGGGCAAATATAGTGCCCATCTATAAAAAGGGAAATAAGAACAAACCAGGAAATTACAGGCCAGTCAGTTTAACTTCTGTGCCAGGAAAGATAATGGAGCAAGTAATTAAGGAATTCATCTGCAAACATCTGGAAGATAATAAGGTGATAGGAAACAGCTAGCATGGATTTGTGAAGAACAAATCATGTCAGACCAATCTGATAGCTTTCTTTGATTGGATAAGGGAGAAGCAGTGGATATGGTATAACTATACTTTAGTAAGGCATTTGACATGATCTCGCATGACCTTCCTTTCAATAAGCCATGGAAATGCAACCTAAATGGGGCTACTGTAGGGTGGGTGCATAACTGGCTATACAACCATTCTCAGAGAGTACTTATTAGTGGTTCACTGGGAGTCATGCTGGGAGGGCATAACAAGTTGGGATCTGCAGGAGTCTGTTTTGGGACTGGTTCTGTTCAATATCTTTATCAATGAGTTTAGATAATAAGCGTACTCTCTATGCCATTAAGTTTGCAGATGATACCAAGCTGGGAGGGGTTGCAAGTGCTTTGGAGGATATGGTCATAATTCAAAATGATCTGGACAAACTGGATAAATGGTCTGAGGTAAATAGGATGAAGTTTAATAAGGACAAATGCAAAGTACTCCTCTTAGGAAGGAACAATGAGTTTCACACATACAGAATGGGAAGTGATTGTCTAGGAAGGAGTACTGCAGAAAGGGATATATGGGTCATAGTGGACCTCAAGCTAACTATGGGTATGTCTACACTACCCCACTAGTTCGAACTAGCGGGGTAATGTAGGCATACCGCACTTGCAAATGAAGCCCGGGATTTGAATTTCCCGGGCTTCATTTGCATAAACTGGGCGCCGCCATTTTTAAATCTCTGCTCGTTCGAACCCCGTGCCGCGCAGCTACACGCGGCACGAACTAGGTAGTTCGGACTAGGCTTCCTAGTCCGAACTACCGTTACTCCTCATTCCACGAGGAGTAACGGTAGTTCGGACTAGGAAGCCTAGTCCGAACTACCTAGTTCGTGCCGCGTGTAGCTGCGCGGCACGGGGTTCGAACGAGCAGAGATTTAAAAATGGCGGCGCCCAGTTTATGCAAATGAAGCCCGGGAAATTCAAATCCCGGGCTTCATTTGCAAGTGCGGTATGCCTACATTACCCTCCTAGTTCGAACTAGGAGGGTAGTGTAGACATACCCTATGAGTTAATAGTGTGACACATGCAAAAAAAGCAAACATGATTCTGGGATGCATTAACAGAAGTGTTGTGAGCAAGACACGAGAAGTCATTCTTTTGCTTTACTCTGTGCTGATGGGGGCTCAGTTGGAGTATTGTGTCCAGTTCTGGGTACCACATATCAGGAAAGATGTGGAGAAATTGGAGAATGTCCAGAGAAGAGAAACAAAAATGATTAAAGGTCTAGAAAACATGTCCTGTAAGAGTAGGGTGAGAGAATTGGGCTTGTTTAGTTTAGAAAAGAGAAGACCAAGCGGGGACATGGTAGCTGTTTTCAAGTATCTAAAAGGGTGTTGCAAGGAGGAGGGAGAAAAATTGTTCTCCTTGGCCTCTGATGATAGGACAGGAAGCAAAGGGCTTAAACTGAAGCAAGGGAGGTTTAGGTTGGACATTAGGAAAAAATTCCTAAATGTCAGGGTGGTTAAACACTGGAATAAATTGCCTAAGGAGGTTGTGGAATCTCTATAACTGGAGATATTTAAGAGCCGGTTGAATAGACATCTATCGGGGATGATCTAGAAGTTACTCAGTCCTGCCATGGGGTTAGGGGACTGGACTCAGTGACCTCTTGCTCCCCTCCAGTTCTAGTATTCTATGATTCTGTGGATATTTTGCAATCTCTGAAAAGCACATACACATAGCTGATTTATGCCGGCTGAGAATCTGGCCTATAAAGAACACATTCCCTGCTGGCATTGTGTCTAAACAGTACTGACGGCAGTTCTTTCTTTGACCTGACCATTGCTAGTGAAACCATTTTCCAAGACCTTTTCACTGTAAGAGACAAAGAAACTTTTTGCTCTGCAGAAAGTAGCTATTCAGGAGATCTAGACTGACTAAGAATTGGTAGTTTGCCCAGAACTTGTCATTTTAGTACCCAGAGACTGAGTTTATTTTAAGGGAAACAGCTGGGATTATATACCATTTTTTCAGAGAAGGCATATAAAATAATAATGAATTTTATAGAGCTGTAAAGATTTAGAAAATTAGTCCCAGGTCTAAGGTTTAATTGTTAAATGTCACCAAAGAACTTTACAATAATTGAGCACTATGGAATGGCAGAAGTTAATCACTTGATTGAAGTGAATTAAGACTTTCTAATGCCACATTTATCACTCATAAGTTTCGTTTTCCATTCATAAAATTCAATTTCAGATTCAAACTATGATATTTATATAGGCTGTATATAGCAAATTTATGTTTTACAGGACATGCTGTTGCAAACTAATGTCAAAGCTGGCATATATACTGATTGCAACAAGGAAATTCTAGTTTACCTTGGCATCCTTAACCTACATTGTTCACCCTTGGCATTGCAGCCTACATGATGTAGTATTTAAGACCCCCTCTACTCCAGTACTTATACAAAAACTTGGTGGCCAAAATTTTCAGCCAGCATTTGCTTGTTTTGTTTTCCTAACTAAACCCAGGAAACTTAGGCTCCTATATTCCTCAATCAATTTTGATACTGGGATTTAGGCTTCTAAATCACTAGGGTGCTTTTGAAATTTTTACCCATTGTCCTCACTTACACAAAACTCCCATTTAATTTAACAGTAACAAGTCACTGGGACCATATGGCATCTATCCAAGAGTTCTGAAAGAATTCAAATGTGAAATTGCAGAACTATTAACTGTGGTTTTCAATCTATTCATTACATCAGATTCTGTACCTAATGACTGGAAGATAGTTAATGTGATGCCAATATTTAAAAAGGGCTCTAGAAGTGATCCTGGCAATTACAGACTGGTAAGTTGAATGTCAATACCCGGCAAATTAGTTGAAACTACAGTAAAGAATAAAATTGTCAGACATAGATGAACATAATTTGTTGGGGAAAAGTCAACATGGCTTCGGTAAAGGGAAATCATACTTTACTAATCTACTACTGTTCTTTGAGAGGGTCAACAAACATGTGGACAAGAGGTATCCAGTGATATAATGTACTTAGACTTCCAGAAGGTTTGACAATGTCCCTCCTCAAAGGCTCTTAAGTAAGTTGTCATGGGATAAAAGGGAAGGTCTTTTCATGGATTCATAACTGGTTAAAAGGCAGGAAACAAAGGGTTGGAATAAATAGCAAGTTTTCAGAATGGAGAGAGGTAACTAGTGGTGTCCCCGAAGGGTCCTTATTGGGACCGATCCATTTATAAATGATCTGGAGAAAGAGGTAAAAACAGTGAGATTGCAAAATTGGCAGCTGATACTAAACTACTCAAGATGTATAAGACCAAAGCAGACTCGTGAAGAACTTCAAAAAGATCTCGTAAAACTAAGTGATTGGGCAACAAAATGGCAAATGAAATTTAATGTTGGTAAATGTAAAGTAATGCACATTGGAAAAATAATCCCAACTATACATACAATATTATGGGGACTAATTTAGCTACAACTACTGAAAGGCCGAGATCTTGGAATAGTTATGGGTAGTTCTCTGAAAATATCCATTCAGTGTGCAGCGGAAGTCAAAAAAGCAAACAGAATGTTAGGAATCATTTTTAAAGGGATAGAGCAGACGACATAAAATATCTTATTGCCTCTATATAAAACCATGGTACGCCCACATTTTGAATACTGCATACAGATGTGGTTGCCTCATCTCAAAAAAGACATATTGGCATTGAAAAAGGTTCAGAAAAGGGCAACAAAAATTATTAGGGGTTTGGAATGGATCCCATATGAAGAGAGATTAAAAAGACTGGGACTTTTCAGTTTAGAAAAGGGGAGACTAAGGGGGGATATGATAGAGGTCTAGAAAATCATGACTTGCGTGGAAAAAATGAATAAGGAAAAGTTATTTACTTGTTCCCATAACATAAGAAATAGGGATCATCACATGAAAGTGAATTGATAGTGGGTTTAAAACAAACAAACGGCAGCTTTTTTTTCCCCCACACAGTGCATGGTTGGGCCCATGGAACTCCTTGCCAGAGGATGTTGTGAAGACCAGGACTTTATCTAGTTCTTTCTTGAACTCTGTTAAATTCATGGAGGTTAGTTCCATCAACGGCTCTTAACCAGGATGGGTAGGAATCACTGTGTGTCCTTAGCCTCATCAGAGGCTGGGAATGGGTTACAGGAGAGGGATTGCTTGAAGATTCCCTGTTCTGTTCACTCTCTCTGGACCTTTTGTCTGACCCAGTATGGCCATTCTTATGTAAGTTCCTTGGATATTTGCCCAAGATAGGAGTGCATGACAGGACTCACACATTGGACCTAAGCCTCTGAAATGTTGAACATCCATATCTGTCTTTGAAGGCTTTTTCAGGATGACATTTACAAGTAAAATGTCATCAAAATGGAAATATATTTCCTTTCAGTAGCAAGAGCTAGAACAGCTATGGAGAAGATCAGTTTAGGGCCCAATCCTGCAAGGTTCTAAATACCTTCAACTCCCTCTGAGGTCAGTGGCACTCAGTATCTCTCAGAAAGGGTCTCTTCCTTTTTAGGGATATAGACATAGTCTTGCCTATTACTGTGTGTTTTCTCTTCATTCCGCATTTCTAGAAACACCAACCCTGCAGATTCAGCACAATTCATACTTCGGGGAAGCAGGCACAC
Source organism: Pelodiscus sinensis (assembly GCF_049634645.1). Lineage (NCBI taxonomy): Eukaryota > Metazoa > Chordata > Testudines > Trionychidae > Pelodiscus > Pelodiscus sinensis. Next base: position 210,736,143 of record NC_134712.1, on the reverse strand, counting down.
CCCAATTCAACATCATGCAATTGTCCAAACAAACAAGAAACTCAGGGATCATTGTTGACAAAAGAGTGAAATGAACTTACAGTGCAAACCACAAAGTGATCTGATGTTGGATTTTACCCAAACAGGAAGAGAGAGACTGGAGGGAATGGATCTTCCAACAATGGAAGGAGAGAAACAACAGTTAGAAAGAAATGATCAAGCATAGACTCCTGGGAAACTGGGAGCTTTATCTGGAAGCGGAGAATTTGTGCAAACTGAGATCAAAAGCCTGAAAAGAGAGAGATTCGTAGTTTTGTACCACATGGAAACATATTAGCAGAAGGAATGATACCGGATAAACAGCAGCCCTAAAGGGGAGAAATATCAAGGACAAATCTGCAGGAAATATGAATGATTTGTTGACTGGGATCATGCGGCATCTAAGAGACATTGAGCACCAACTAGTGCTACCAAGTATGAAATGTGTAGATCAGCAAAGACTGGATTAATGAGGCGTTCAAGGAATCTGTAAAACCAGTGAGTAGAGTCAGCTGAATGATTTAATTTATGCTTTAGCAATAGTAGTAACTCATTGGCTTAACATCTATGCCTGCTGAGAATGTGAACCACCAATAAGTTCCCTATATACAAGAACCCTGTGATGGGGTGAGGCAGCCCTGCACTGAACCTGCAGGGCCCAGCCAGGGTTACCTGGCTGCAGAGGCCCCTTCCCCACAGCCCTACCAAGCATGCCCGGGCTGTAGCTCCACTATAAAAGGGGAAGGACTCAGTCTGGAGAGACAGCTGGAGGAGAAGGACCTGTGAAATGGGCTTCTGCACAGCTGTTGCCAGAGACTCCAGGGGAGGCCAGAGGGGACGCGGAGGTGAGCTGGTGCGACCCATGTACTGCCTGCCGAGGAGACGCCGGCCTGGCGGTTGCTGCAAGCTGGGGGAGTACAGGGGAAGGAACACCAGGGAACCAGGTAGGAAGTGGCCCAGGACAGGAGCAGGAGCCTCCTCTCCCACCCAGAGAATCTTGGTGAATTTTGGCCGGATTGCCCTGCTGAGGGAGTGACCCGCTACCCGGTTGCTTACAAGGCCCTGGGCCGGGACCCAGTAGAGTAGGGTGGGTCCGGGTCCCCCTACCTGAGGGTGCATCCCTGCTACACCCTAAACTGTGTTATGGACTCTGGCTGGAGGGCCTTGGCCTTGTCTTAAAGTGCCAGCTTTAAACTGTGTTGTGGACTCAGGCCAGGGGCCTTGGCTTTGGCCTTGTCTTAAAGGACCGGACGTGGACTGTGTTTTGGACTCAGGCCAGAGGACCTTGGACTTAAGAGGGTAAGCGGGAGGGGCCTGCCACAAACCCCATATAGAAATATAGGTAAAACCAGAATATTATGCATTTTTAATGAGATATTAGTGCATTGGATGAGAAATATCCCTGGAAGAGAAAACTGTATCAAATGGTCCTGCAACTGAAGGAAAGGAATGTAAGAGCCGTGAAGGAACAAATCAAATGGAAGCTGATCACATTGAGTCATAGGCTTGCAGCACAAAGCTGTCAATATCAAGAGAACAGACTCTTAATGAGAGACTCTGAGCAATTCTTTGATCAGATCGACATTAAAAGGAGAACAGAAAAAAACCAGGAAGGCAATAAATAATATGGAAGTGTTTCAGTGCTACTGGATGGAAATCTGACGCTGCACAACATAATTACATAGCTGACTGGGTTAAAAATGTGAGCAAAAAAAAAAAAAAGCCAACACAAGAAAAGAAATGAAAGAAATAGGTTAGGTCCTGAGAGGAATGAAAAATAAGAAAGCACTTGGACCAAATGGGATGCATGGATGCTGGCTGAAATATCCAACCACTTTCCCTGGTGTTTACTTGAACACCTTAATAAATGTTTGAAGAATGGATGTCCAAGATTGATGGTGCCAGGAACAACTATCCTCATATAAAAAAGAATGCCTTCTTATAAATGATAGACCAATTTACCATCCATGTGAAAACATCTAATGACAATTCTAGTGAAAAAGATCCTGGAGAGTGCTATCAGACAAGGGAATAGCCTACATAGCGAACATGAAAGAGACAAAAGACCTCTGGCTGAACAGGAAGATCACAGAAGCAGCAAAAATAAACCCTGACCCTTCAAATTTAGAGATACTGTGGGTAGATTGTCAAAAAGCAATTTACATTTTTGCACTGAAAATTCGCAAGGTCCTTCCCAAGTTCATTTTCTGCTTGCAGCAATTCACGGAGAAATGGGGCACTGGGATGTTTGAAGGCTGCTTGTTTAAAAAAAATCCCCACTATAATACTGAAGGACAATAAAATAAATAATAAGATTAAGATGGCAAATTGTATTATACAGGCAGTCCCCGGGTTACGTACAAGATAGGGACTGTAGGTTTGTTCTTAAGTTGAATCTGTATGTATGTTGGAACTGGCGTCCAGATTCAGCCGCTGCTGGAACTGACCAGTGGCTGACTACAGGAAGCGCTAGGCAGAGTTGCTCTGCCCCGGGATTCCTGGAATCAGCCGCTGATCAGTTTCAACAGCGGCTGAATCTGGATGCCTGGGACAGAGCAGCTGGGGCGCTTCCCGGTAGGTCCCCGCAGCGCCGTACCTCGGGCTTCCCGTAGTCAGCCGCTGGTCAGTTTCAGCAGCCGCTGACTTGGGGACGCCTGGGGCAGAGCAGCTAGGGTGCTGCCGGGTTGGTCCAGTAGCGCCGAGAGCAGCGCTGCGGGACTAACCGGCAGCGCCCCAGCTGCTCTACCACAGGCATCCCAAGAAAAGCCTGGTCTGCTGGGGGGGGGGGGGGCGCACTAGCTGCACCCCCCCCAGCAGACCAGGGAGACGTGGGCGGCGGGACTGAGATGCGCCGCGGTCCCGCCGCCCGGGTCCCGCCGCCCCCCCGCCCTCCGCCAGCAGACCAGGGAGACGCGGAGCAGCTTTTCTCGTCCCGGAGGATGCGGGCAGCGGGACCACGGCGCGTCTGGGCGGTCCTGCCACCCGCGTCCCCGGGGGCGAGAAAAGTCCCATTCGTAAGTACGGATCCAACTTAAGTCGGATCCGTGTAACCCAGGGACTGCCTGTAGTAGGTAGTCTAGAAGACACAGTTGAGGATCAGGATTCCATTGTGGTTGGCTCTGTATACACACATATTAGAAAGACATTTCACTGGCAATTTCAGTAAGACATTGTATCCCGTTTCCCCTACCTTGGTCTCTCTAACATGTTGCATTGGTGTGTACTTTGCAAATAATTAAAGGGAACATATCCAGTGATGGGGCCACAAAAGGTGAAATCTCAAAAGCAGTTGGTTAACAGGGAGGAAGATGTGTGATGAATACAGGAAAATATTTGGTGTGTTAGGCATGCTATATACCCAGGGAGGGACCTTTGAAGTGTCTGTCTGCATAAGCAGAAAATCTATAATATTCAACACATTTGTGTTAAGAGAATGAGTCTAAGTGGGTGAGGTAATATTTATTGGACCAACATATCTGTTGGTGAAAGACACAACCTTTTAAGCTCCACAGATCTCTTATTTGACCTTTCCTAAACCTAAGAAGAGCTCTGTGGAGTTTGAAAGCATGTCTTTTTCACCATCAGAAACTGGTTCTTGTAAAAAATATTACCTCATCCCTGTTGTCTCTCTCATATCCTGGGACCAACACAGCTATAGCACTGCAAAAAAGAGAACTGTTAACACAAGCATGAGGTAAGCACGGCATAAGAAAATCATTTATTTATATAACTAATGTTTGGAAAGCCCTTTATAGATATGTGCAATCACATCTCTACATTAAAAAAAGTCAGAAATGATATCACTCACTGAATTAGAAAGGCAAAGTTCTGCAGATGGAACAAAATGCACATTACTGAAGAATCACTGTGTGCTAAACTAAGCTTCTCCTACCACCAAATACTTATTTATACCAAGAAATAAAGATGCTACTTTTGCTTCAACAGATTAATACATATAACCAAACTTTTGAAGAAGAGAGACTATTACCTAAGAATGACACATCATTTTTACAGAATCTTGGGAGGGAAAAGGGAAATCAAATTACAAAAGAAATCAATTGATGACCACCTGGATGACAAAAGGATGTGTTTGCTCAGTGAAAGATCCAAGTAATGTAAGGATAGAGTCACTTATTTTAAATACTTCATCCACTGTTTAGACAGATGCTATAGAAATCAAAATTTGTTGGGATATTTCAACACTAGTATCCCACACTCTATGGAATGAGCAATTTCATCTGCCAGATATTAATATTTTCTGGTACACACCAGGCTTTGTATGGGGTGATCTTATGAATAGGTTGACGCTTTCTCCTTCTACAGTTAAAGACCAAAGAAGCACTGCTAGCAGGTATTCCAAGAACTAAGTAGTCATGTGACACCTCTACTCACTAGGTCTGCTATGTTGGATTATATAGGTATTGATGTACTTCAGTGGGTTGTCATAGAAACAAGGAAATAGTCAATTGCAACTCAAATGAAACCTGCCTCCCTTCTGTTAGTGACACACCAGAATGAACTCTAAGGATACTGGGAAACAGAAGTATAAAATGAAAAGTTATTTCAGATAAGAATCAACATTGGGTACACAGGGAGTCCCTCAACTGACTATTGTGGGGCCTTTGACCATCCACTGTCTACTTTAACTCTTGCAGGGAAAATCTGCCTTTGCCCTAGTAGTTTCACAGTGGAGCATGCTCACTGGCTCTGTGGGGAGAACGCAGCCTCAGTCTAGCCAGCACTAGGAGTTGTGAGGGGATGGATCATGCTCAGTGCAGATAGGATCTTCAGAAATTTTGGCTGCTAAAATTAAGTCTCTGTGAAACATGTGAAATGTAAGTTTTCAAGGGCTTATACATTTGTCAAATTTGGCCAGACATTCACGGGGACAGCAAAAGGCATATTCCTAGTATGAAGGTCACCCGCTCATCACCAAATTTCAAGTTCCTGCCATTAAGAATCGGGCACTAGAGTTATTCAAAAAGTTGTTCAAAATGATTTTTAAATGGAAACAAGGCAAAAAATTTTTGTCTTGTCCTATGAAATGGCTAAATTTAATAATTTTTTTTTAGCCAGAAATAGACACCCAACATGGATAATGTCAGCCCAAATGATTGAAATATGACAAGGTTATAAGCAACTGAAAACAGGAATAATGGGAAATTTTTGACAACCCAAATAGCAAGTGATGGTGCCAGTGCTGTCTAAAATAAAGTAAAAATAACTGAAAAGATTTAATATGAGGGATGGAAAGAAACATTTGTGTATGGTTAATGGTGATAAAAAGAAGAGCAAAATCTGAAGATAGAAAAAATCTGTTTACATACAGAAAAACATTTATTTGTAAGAGGAAGCAGAACGAGGCAATTGACTAACTGGTTATGTATTTGAGTTACCTGTTTCTGAATACCTCTAATAAAGGTAAGATAAAATTCCAAGTGAGGTTAGTACAGGGAATGGTCCTGTTCCTTGCAGGGGGTTGAACTAAGGGTATGTCTACACTGCCACCCTAGTTCGATCTAGGGTGGCTAATGTAGGCATTCGAAGCTGCAAATGCAGCCCGGGATTTAAATATCCCGGGCTTCATTTGAATCTTGCCGGACGCCGCCATTTTTAAATCCCCCTTAGTGTGGACTCCATGCCTGTGGCTACACGCGGCATGGAATAGGTAGTTCAAATTAGGCTCTCTACGAGGTGTACCGGTAGTTCGAATTAGAAAGTCTAATTTGCACTACCTACTCCGTGCCACGTGCCGCTGCAGGCATGGAGTCCGCACAAAGGGGGATTTAAAAATGGTGGCGCCCGGCAAGATGCAAATGAAGCCCGGGATATTTAAATCCTGGGCTTCATTTGCAACTTCGAATGCCTACATTAGCCACCCTAGTTTGAACTAGGGTGGCAGTGTAGACATACCCTAAGTGACTTGGGAGGTCTTTGCCAGTCCTATTATCTATGATACATTCATGACATATTTTGAACTCCAATAACTCGAAAATGTGTTTGCCTTTTAGAATGACATTTTACAGCCTACAAGTCCCCAAAGTGGACTAATGGCTTTTGGGGGGATGGTGAGAAAACTGAACTTAAAGTTAAAGGGTTGCTTTGTGCTCTAAAACTTTTAAAAGTTTTAAACATTTATTTAAAGGTTGAAAGATGGCACACATATTCTTCTTTATAAATAATGGCTCAGAAGATGCCATTAGAGTCTAAAAGGTCAATAATCTGTGAACCACAATTTCAGTAAGTGGGCTTTACATAAAAGAGTGCCTTTGATTCAGTCCACGGCATAGCATTCTGACACCGTATTAGGGCTCTGTTCAGCAGTATAGAAACATTTTAGCACATCCTGTGTGCATCAATTTGCATCTTCAAAGTGTGCGCTGCTGTACTTTTTTTTTTTTTATAATGTATTTGAACTAAAGGTATTTTTATTCATGGATGTGTACGATTTATAGATATAGCCATCTGGGTTTAAAAAGAGACCCTTTGTCAGTGTAGAACTCCTGCTTAATGGAAATTGAAAGAGTAGGGTGAGGACAAAGCACAAAGGTGGCTGGAATTACCTATCTCAATCCCTGAAGCTGCTAGGGATAATTTAGAGCAGCCTTAAAGGTAATTTCCATATATGCTGACAGAACACTCAATTTGAGGGACTGAGGTTTGCAAAGATATAAAATTGTAAATTAAGAAATGTTTATCTCAGTGGTTTGCAGAAAGTGAGAGATTTAAAAGAACAAATAGTGGATGTAGAAAAAAAGTGGCTTTGGTCTGAATTTTTATTTATAAAAATCTTAATTTGATTTCGAGTCTATTTTTAGTGTTTCTATTCATATGCATATTCCAGCAGTCCTTGTGTATTCCAAGTATCCACAATGTCAAAGGACATTTGTGATGTACAAATGCAGAATTGGACACATAATTTGAATATTTTAAGTAAAACTGAGATATCCGGACTCGACAAACAGTTATGTCATGTTTTCTACTCCATCCATATGGATTAACAGTGGCCCAGGCCAGCGGGAACTCATTCCATAATCATGCATCTAATTACAGGTTACTGGATAGCAAGAATTTCTTCTTTAACTTAAAGATCTATTTTTCTTTGAAAGAGAGAGCATGGGTATGATGAGGAAGAAGAATGGAGAGGATTTAACTCTCTCACTGAAATATTCTGTATCCTAAATTATACTGGCATCTGAATGCCCTACAATACCTTAAGGTGGACTGAAAGTCATCCTTGGTTAAGCCAAACCTTGATTGAGTTTGGGACAGTCCTATAAATCCTATGGCTCCCCCACTCTCCCCCCCCCCCCCCCCCCCGTCATTATTTTAATACTATTAGCCATGCCTAAGCATAGTGAGTTATTATTAGCCACTTCAAACATTTTGGCTGATTTGTTATACCCATTGTGCCAGACTTCCTTACTAGACTCTATTATCATTCATCCTTGGTGAATCTCACTGATACCAAATTAATCTGTGGACTTCTTGTTTTTGCTAGTATCACAAAGTAATGCATTGCATGTTTGATGGGTTAGTATTTTTACAGTGTATTAGGATTAGTTTGCTTTTAATTATCTATATCTACCTTGGAAATAGATATAGATTTAGATCTCATCAGCATATTCTGGATGGGGGGGGGGGGGCGGAGAGATCAGAACTGAAGAGGAAGGTTTTATTATTGTCAGTTCACTGCTATTTACATCTTAATATGATGCACATAAGCCTATTTTCCCTCCGAGTTACCAGTGCTAGTAGGAACATCAGTCATCATTATATAGGTCATCACATCATCATATGGAGATGGAATCTGTATTTCACAAGCTTTGATTAGATTTTCAATATTAGATTATGTGGATTTGTTGATGATAAAACCTGTTTAGTTGTAATTATAAAAACAGTGCCAGCTAGACCCTCCCTTCTTTCTGGCTACAAGCAGTGAATTAATGTTACCTTCTAATTTCTGTATTGCCCTAGGTTTTTTACGTGGCATCTATCACCACAGTATTTAACTACAAATGTTTGGCATAAGAGTTTGGAAACTTAGTGCAAGGTATAGCCTATATGTAGCCCAGTTATGGATTTTACCAAGGGAGGAGAAAAGGTAAATCTGAAGTGTTGGGAAAGCCAAGGTGGGTGAGGAAATCTCTCTTATTGGTGCAAGGTACAAGCTTTTGAGTCACATGAAGCCCTTGTTCAGGTCTGGGGAAGCAAGCTTGTACATTTTGTCAACAGATGCAGGTCCTCTCCTGCCTTGTCTCTGTAATAACCTAAAACCAACATGGCTACAACAATATTGAAACAGTGTGAAATCTTCACAGCTGCCCAAGTTGTGAGGAATCTGATACATTATCAAATTGGAGGGACGACAGGGAGCATGGCTATATAAGCAATGAAATGAGATGATCAGTGAGGATATCTGCCCCATAACTCAGATCTGGAGTTATGCTTGAGAAGAATCAGTCTCTTCACATTACTGCCTGCCTCCTTCCTTGCAGCAAAAACTTCCTCACAAGCCCTGCAGATACTTGTTCTCTCCTTTACAGCTGAGCATGACACCCCATACCTAAAGATAGTAACCATGGAAGACAGTTATCAATGGCATCACTGAAGAATGTTGATTTCGACCTGCAATCATAGAATCTAGAAGTGGAAGAGAGATCATCGAATCCAGTCCCCTGACTGGATTGGAAGGACCAAGCACCTTCTAGATCAGGGCTACTCAACAAGCGGCCTGTTTGTTTGCGGCCTGCAGGTGGGAGCCAAAACAAAAAAGTAGTCAATATAATGGTCTTCTGTTGATATGCATTTTAGTAGTTCAATTCCTGGACTGTCATTGCTCATTAAAAGTGCTGTCATATGGGTGGAAATCGGATAAATGTTATTTTATTAATATCAGAAGAACTGACTTAAATGGGGCCTGTGTGTTGTGTAGTCTTCCCCTTAATCTTTGTATTTATGCCTAAAAACCAGCAGAGTGTAGACTTAGCCTCAATGTGTATCCTGTTAGGGTGGTGAGGCAATTTCCAAAGCTAGATGAAGACCGATTGCTTCCCATTCCTTAATGAGACTTTCTTTAGGGAAGGAACTCTTCATTTATTACCCCATCCTCATGGGAAAACTTCAAATTCAAAATGGATTCCAGTAACAGGTAGTATGATCACATGTCTTTCTAGGGCCAACTATAGTTTGGATTCACAGGTCATTGACTTGATCACTGAGCCATTAAGTTCCTAAAGTATCACTAATGGCCCTCATTAGCACATTGTGAATTAAAAACAGATTCACAATTCATATTTCTAGCTATACATACAAGAATGATATGTGCACAAAAATAGGATAAACAGATTCAGGGGATCACAGGCTCTTGAATGATAGGTTACACGGCCTGTTTTGTACATTCATATTCTTAAGCCAACTTTCATAAAGTATGGAGGTGGCCCATGACAGCAGGGAGTATGCAATGTAAGGGAGTTGCTCCGTGTTTCATCCTAGACACACACCCCTTTCCCAACGTGCAAAACTCCAGCCACATACCAGTTGTTTGGTGAGGTTTCTGCAGATTGTCAGAGAATGAGATGTGTGCTGGGCTGGCTTCATCTATTCTACCGCCTTCACTGCATTAGGAGAATTTCATCCCCCTTTTCATCTTCTTTGCTCCTTTACGTACCACGAAGTCTGGGGGAAGCATGTACATCGTCAAAGGGAGAAGCAGAGGAAGAATACATACCATGAATACAATAAGATAGCAAACAGTTTTATATAACTGACTTGTGGAACACATCACTTCTGACTTTCAGATAAAACTTGGAATCAAATTTTAATTGAATGGATTTTTTTTATGTGCCTAGATTCTGCAGGGCAGAGACATTGACCCCTCTTGCTCCAGCCTGGTGCAAGTCAGAGTAGTTTGGGTGCTGTTTTAACTTGCACCTGCTGTCTATGGCTTTCTATGAGCCTGTCTATGGGCCTGATGACAGCTGGGGACTGATGGAGTCTATTGTACTCTGGCCTTCTCCCCTTCCCTCACATTGTGTTGGAGACTGCAGGAAGGAAGACACAATTGCCATCAACACTGGCTCAACTGCCCGCATGCACTGGGAAAATCCCCATAGAGAGTGGAAACCATATGCAGATACCTTTAAGTGCCACAAAGGAAGCAGAACAGGGCAGGAAATCTGTCACATTAGGTTTCAAATGATTTTCAAAACTGAGAAATTAGGGGACAAAAATCAAGCGTTTTGTTTTTCTGGCATTTATTTTGACACTGATCTCTGGAGAAGAAAGAAAGGGAAAGAGACAGACAGAAGACAGACTGTTAGAAGAAAAAAACGGATTTACTTTCAGTACAAGAAACATTTGTTAGTATAACATGGAGAACAATATGACTTTTGTGCAATGCTAAATAGGAACAACAATTGCAAACAATTGGATTTTCAAGCAAAAGTGATATAAGGTTGCCAGCTCCGCCATTATAGCTCAATAGCACCAGTGCCTGGTGATGCAAATACCTTTTTGTTTGCAAATAAGCATCTGTGTACAGCACATCTGCCAGCACACAGAACATTTGTGTCTAATCTGTGCTATTTTTATTGTAGATGGGGCATTTCCCTAGACCAATATAACTTCCTACTTAGCTTTTTTTTTTTTTTTAAATGATAAAATACAAGACAATGAGTTTTCTGAAGAGAACTGGCAAAATTCCCTCTGATATCAATGGGATCAATTAGGCCAACCCAGGCAGTTTTTGAAAATCCCATCCCAAAATAGTAGAATCTCTCTCAAGTTGAAAATAAAATCTATTTTATATCTAAAGAATAGTCTGCTTCACAATTAAACAGTGCCTTCCATTATAGAAACTCAAGTACTTGGCAGACATAATGTTCCCTATTTGCCTCTGAAGTAGGTAAGCATTTACTATACTCATGTTGCAAATTGGTAAATTAGAGTCCAAAATGTTCCTCTCCTCCATTTCTACATTAGACTCTCTAAATATTATGACCGACACAGACCCCTCTCCAAATGTTATTGCCCTCTAATTCCACACTAGATCCTCTCCAATCCAACTTCCATTCTCTCTAGTGCATTGAAGTGATTCTTTCCAACTTTTCTAATTACCTCTTCTAAGCCAAATGGGTCTTTCACTCCCTGCTTATTGACCATTCAGCTGCTTTTCACACCATCAGTCAGATTCTTCTGCTCAAAACTGAGTCCTTCCTTGCCTTCCCTGACTCTGTCCTCACTTGGTTCTCCTCCTCGCTTTCTAATCAGTCCTTCGGTGGATCATTTGGTGGGGTCACTCTTATGACAGAACTGGGCTTGACATAGCCACAAGAATTTCAGCAGCCATTAACTGGGAGCAAGAACACCTTGTAGTCAGGAAAAAATTGGCCTTTATCTGCACAGACAAAACAGCTGCCCAGCTTCAGTGTTGCAAATAAGGATAGATAAAGTGATAGATTCATGAAAGTGGGAGGGAGTGTGGACAACTGAACTTGGATCTGGGTGTCAATGATCACGAGTGTTTTGGCTGGGAGTTGAAGTTTGCTGATAAGCAGAACTATGAACTATTCTGCTGATGCTTCAGAAGTAGTTAGCTCACTAGGGGTGATTGTAAATTATATGCTTTGTTTTGAGCAAAGATATTAGTGTGCAATTTGGAGAAGTTCAGAGAGGTTTTTGACAAGCTAGGAGTCTGACATCCAACTCCCCAGCATCTAGGAGGAAGACTGGCCACCAGAAACCTGCTGCTGAGCACTCTACACCATCTCAGACTTTGAGTAACTACAGATTGAACCTATCTCATCCAGGACTCCCTGGTCCAGCAGGCCCACAGATGTTGCTTGACCAGAGAGCCCCGACAGCAGAGGTTGAGAGCAGCTGGGACTCAGCAGAGCCATTTTGGTTGATGGCAGCCTGAAGAGGCAGTGACCTGGGGGTAGAGAGCCCTGGGAGCAGCTGCCCTGCTGTGCACAGTCCCCAGAAACCCTGGGAGCAGCTGTCACAGCGCGTGGGGCTGGAGAACCCCATGAGCAACTGCTGCTGCCACTGCCATGCATGGAGCCGGGGATCCCAGGGAGTAGTCACTACCCCACACAGGGCCGGGGAACCTCTGAAGCAGCTGCCACCCAGTGCAGGACTGAGGGCAGGGAGCAGAGCCCCATGAATGGGCTGGGGGCAGCAAACACTGGTAGGTGAGTCAGAGAAGATCAGGTCTCCGGATTCTCCCAGGGCAGCTGCCAGGCGAGGAGCCCCAGGAGAGCCCAAATGCCTGACCTCCCTGGTCCAGCAAGTTCCCTTGTTTGGGACCATTCCAATCCTGTGGGTGCCAGACAAGGGAGGTTCAATCTATAAATCCATTGGAAGCAGGTAATGTAGTCAAGGGAAGACATTACCTTCCCAGAACTATCTACAGTGCTCAGCTGCCTGGCGCTGTGTGGCAGCCCTGGCCCTTAGCTGAGGTGGTATGGGGCTTGGCTGGGAGGGAGGGAGAGGTTGTTGAAGGGGCATGGTCTGCATGAAGGGGCAGGGCTTTGAGTGGAAGGGGCGGGGCTTCAGTTTGCCGTACACGGATAGACCGTCTCCTGTCACCCATGACTATATCTGGAGTACTCTAGACCAGGATTTCACAAATTTCAATGTGCCACAACCCCTTTCTAACAACAAAAATTATGATATGACCCCACAATGTGGAACTGGAGCCAGAGCCCACCCAAAGTGAGGTGCCAAAGCAGAAGCATGAGGAATTCAGCCATATTGTTTTCATCTCTTTAATCCCACTGGATAACATTTCCCATGTTAAGTGACTTAGGCACCAGAACCCTCTTTCAAGTCCATAGGACTTAAGTACTTTTGAAAATGTTTTCCCCTCACGTGTAATAAACTAAATTTCCCATATCTCTCATTTTGTTTTAAAAAAAATTAGCAAGACAATTTTGCATTTTTCCCCCCCATGGAATATCAAAAATGAAAAATACATTTTTGTTCAGATTTCAAAAACCAAAAGAGCTATCAGTTTGTCACTACTGAAAAAATTTAGTTTCAGAGTTGGTGTCTCTCATTTTTCATCCAAAAACAACTTAATCAGCTATATGTGTAATCATAGCTAAAGATGATGCTGATCTTCATTTTTAGGCCCTGGATGTCAGCAGCCTCCATATGGGAGCATGAGCCCACTTACTTAGAGGTAATTACATACCTGGCACCCTCAATAGTAAATACAATAATTGCCACCTGAGTGTAATTGGAACAGTTGGGAAAAGGTTTTGGTGCAGGATTTGTGGAACATGAGGACCTAACATGGGAGATACAGGACCAGAACCTAAGGATTACAACTGGAACTGGGGTGTTTTTATACTTCCAAAGAACAAACCCTTAATATTCTCTGCCTTTTACATATTAGATATTTTACTCCAGAAAACAAGTTAAGAGTTATAGTTTCTGTCGAACTGCAGAATCATTAAGCAACTTTGTATTTGACTTCAGAATCTGATGAGCTACTAAAGTTTGGCATCTTCAGTCTAATATTGTTAAAGTGCATGAAGAAACTAGCACGTAATTTAGTATTTTAAAGCACTTGTTAAAAAGAGATGAGCAGATTTAATTGAGCATACAGCCTTGTCAGCTTATCAGTCCTCAAGCAGGTACTTTGTGGATTAGGGTGGAGAGATGTTCCTATAGCTGTGTGAGTAAACCTGTTTTGGGGACAAAAGGACTGCTCCTGCATTTCTTGAATTGCAGAAACTCTTTGACTACTGTCAGGGGTAATGTGCAGTGGGGCACAAGGGGCCATGTGCCCCATGCTGTGGGCGGGAGAGATGGGGGGGGCAGAAGCCAGCAGAGCCAGAGCCTCTAGGCAGCCCAGGGGACTAGTGCCAGCAGCAGGGGTTATTCCCAGCCACACACTCACTGGCAGCAGTGCGGGAAAGCAGAGTGACATGGCCCTAGGTCACTCTGCTCTCCTGGGGCAGAGTGGGAAATATCCCAGCCCTCCCCTGGGGTAGGGGTGGCACAAGGAGGAGTCACATGGTGTCAATGCCCCCCCCCCCCCCATCCCATGTCCCTCTTCATCAGTTGCCCCAACTATAGTAAAAACTTGGGGTCTGCAAAGACTACAGGATCAGGCAACAATTTTGACCCCTTATCTATTAACATTAAGTCTCATAGGTTGGGGAGAATGTATCTAGGAAAAAATGTCCCAAATTGGTACCATAATTTTGGCTCTGAAGCTGCAGCTGTCTCTTTTCAGGTAGATTCCTGTAGCTGGGTGGAGTCTAATTCAAGTCAAACTGAAGTCAATCAGCTTCTTGTAACTGGAAGAGTCCTTCTAAATGCAACTAGGTACAGGAGTGGGGCCTTTGTTATTAAAAGCCCTGGAGTGGTAATCATGAGAAAAACATACCTTTTGGGCTGAAAATGGAGGAAATGGAGAATTCAGTGATCACATGGCAGAGTATCTAAACTAGTGCAATACACTTGTCAACATAATTGTAGTTATTTGCCTGATCATACCATTAAGTGTTACAATTCCTCTGTTTTTCCCCATGTTAAGTATATTTTAAAATTAATTTGGGAATATATATTTTTAACCAGTTGCATGTGACTTAGGGAAGAAACAAGCTTTGTAATAATAATAATTGTGTTGTCTTTTTCAAATCAGTGCTTAACATTGTCAGCAAAAGACAGCAAAATACATCAGGTGTTACCTGAACCTTTACTTTCAATTCTCTTTGTACGCTAAGCATCTGCAGTATTAATTTCAAAATAAAACTATGCCAGCTTCTAAGAAAATTTTGTATGGTGGAAATTATTATTTATATTGCAGTAGCAATTGGAGTACACCATCAAAATTAGGGTTCCTTTGTGAGTAGAACTGTACAGTCAAATGTGAGAGACAGTTCTTGCCCTGAAGAATATATAATTTACATACACAAACTAGATAAAGGGTGAGAAAAAAAGAGGCAAAGTGACCTGCAAATAAACAGTCACATGATAAAAGAAAGGCATAGCTGGAAAGAGAACCAAAATTTCTGGATTCCCCATCCTGTGCTCTATCCACTGAACCACACTGCCCCCCCTTGCAAAGTCTCATTCTAACTTAATTTTTTAAAGCATTTATAATGCACCCATCACCATTTTAGCTAGAGATCAATTACAATTTAAGAATCATAAGAACGGCCATACTGAGTCAGACTAAAGGTCCCAGTATCCTGTCTTCCAACAGTAGCCAATGCCAGGTACCGTGAAGGGAATGAACAGAACAGACTATCATCAAGTGAACCAACTCCTGTTGCCCATTCCCAGCTTCTGCAAACAGAGCCTAGGGACACCATTCCTGCCCACCCTAATCATTTCTGGTCACACTGGACCTTATTCTCCACCACTCATGGATTCAGTCATTGGCTTACTGAGTTCTCTCAGTACTTTATCTTCTTTCATGAGTAAGGATGATTCTGTCATGGGGGTCACAGATTCTGGGTCTTCTGACCAGGGCTGGAGTAGCTGTCAGCCCTGGGGCTGCTGGAGCGGTGGCCACTGGAACATCTCAATGCTGGCCACTGCCAGGCTGCCAAACAGCAGCTGCAGTCAACCCTGGGGCTGCTGGAACAGCTGACCACAGGCCAGCCAGAGCAACAGCTGGGGTAGGGTCAGCCCCGGAGGGCTGGAGCAGCAGCAACAATCAGCTCTGCAGAAGAAGCAGCTGCAAGCTCCTGCAGTGCTCTATTGATTCCCCAGCCAAGTATCTGTAGTAAAAATCAGGGACAGGTTTTTGTGAATTTTTGTTTCTTGCTCTAAGTTGTCCCTGACATTCGCTTAAAATACTTGTGACAGAAACTTAACCTCACACTTGAGAGAAATCAGGGCAGGTCAGTGGCTTTCCAGCCCTTGCTATTGAAGGCAGGTTTAAGCTAATTGACAGGTCTAATTCCATGCTCTAACAATGGTCAGGCTCAGGTTTTGCTTGGTCTCTGGAGGTAATGAATGCCACCTCTGAGGGCTACCTACTGCCAATGCTCTTGGTGTTAGGAAGTTTTGCCCTAGGGCTGACACCTGCAGTATCCCTTCTGAGTGCAGCTGTCTTGGTGGCTTGCAGACAGAGAAGTCGTCTTAGGCTACCTGATCCCATAACCCAGCAGATCTCAAACTGTGGGTTGGGACCCCAAAGTGGGTCACAACCCCATTTTAATGGGGTTACCAGAGCTGCTGTTAGACTTTCCTGGGCCCTGGGCTGAAGCCAAAGTCCTAACCTCACTGCTCGGGGCCAAAGCATAAGCCCAAGCCGCAACATGGAGGGCTGAAGTCAATGGCTTCAGCCCTGACTAGTGGGGCTCAGGCTGTATGTCCTCTCCTAGGGGCTAAAGCCTTTTGGCTTTGTTCCTAGGTAGCAGGGCTCAGGCTTTGGGCAGTGGTGCTCAAGCTTCACTTGTTCCTTCTATGGTTGTGTAGTAAATTTTGTTATTAGAACAGAGTCGCAGTACAATGAAGTTTGAGACCCCCTGCTACAACCCATCCTCATGTGAGAAACCCTTCCTCGTTCTCTTCGTCTTCATGCTGGAATGCAGGCATGACAAAGGGCCACAGGATAAGGCTTTTAGAACAGAGTCCTGAGAGGCACTGAGACCTATGTGAGGCAGTCTGGGCACCCTTCAAGTGTCTCAATGGGAGCTAAGAGCACTCAGGGTTGGATCCATGAAGGACCTTAGCTGTGGTGATGCTGAGTTCCACATAGCCTAACTTTTAAGCATCTAGAAAAAAAAATCACAGGAATAACATTCCACCAAGCTGAGTTAGGTACCTATACTTTTTACACAATCAATGGGGGAAACAGGCTCCTTAGTTTGCAATCCACAAAGCCAGTATACTAGACAGAGAATGGATGAAGCAAGCCAATGAGAGGTGCCAACCAGGGATGTGTGTGCTAAGCACATATTTCCAAAAAAGGTGTGGGCTTAGGTTAGGGCTGTACAGGGGAGCCCAGTTCTGCACAAACTAGGGGGGAAAGGCGATTTGCTGCCTCAGTTGCATGCAGGACTCAAAACAAAACAAGCAGGGGGAAGGTTAAAAGAATCTCCTTTATAACCTAGTGGACAGGGCACTCACCTAGGATGTGGGAACATGAATCTGCTACCTATCAGGTAGCACTAGATTATACACTCGATCTACCTTTTTCCATAGCCCAGTGACTGGGATGCTCATCTACAAGGTGGCAAAGTAAGTGGGAGATCCCCACATTCTGAATGAAGACCCTAATCACTAAGCTAAAGGTGGATGGAGTGTGACAGTTCAGTCAGAGAGACCTCCTTGGGATTGCCATTTGATATGCTGAAATACCCCTGAGCCAATCTCCCTGCATTCCTGGATGCCCCCTTTACTTTCTCTTCCTGAGCCAGGCCCTCCAGCCTCCTCCCTCACTGACACAGAGACGGGGTCACAGCCCTTAGTAGTGTCTGTATTACACTGCTATCACGTCAGCTCTGAGAAGACTCAGTTAAAAGGGTCTTGCCTCAGCACCCAGGTGCACAGCCCCAGTGGGACCTGAACCCCAGATTATTCCATCTTACTTTGTATAAAGTTTTATATGGGGTAAACTAATGTTGTTTGCCCCTTTCTTATGTAAAGAGAGATATGCACAGCTGTTGTCCCTCCCCAGTTAATAATTATTTATACTTAATAACCCCAGTGTAAGTGATTTTATTAAGGAGTATTTAAGCCGTTATAAGTAATAGCACACAGAACAAAGTAAATTGCTAAGCAAAATAAAACATGCCAATGAAGCTTAATATACTAAGAAACTTGCTACAAGTATTACCTTACCCTAACAGCAGTTCTAGTTGTCTTCATAGACTGGAAAGCATCCAGTCTGGGCCAAATCCTTCTTAATGTTCAGTTTCAGTTGTTTCCAGCAGACATCTTGGTAAACAGAGGTGTTCTCAGGACTGGCAGCGTCCCCTCTAGGGGATCCTCTTTTAAAAAGGTTGTGCAAGAGGTGGAAAGGCTTTGTTTGCTGGCAAGCTTTGTTCCTCCCTCCAAATGAAAAGATACAAAATTGATGATGGACCCCCATATCCTGTGACCTCAACACATGTTCTTGTGGGGACTCACAGCCTCTCCTAAGTACAGGTCCATAGGAAAAAACAAACCCATTTACACATCATTGACCTTATCAATGAGCCATCAAGTTTCTGAAATACCCTTAACGATTCTCACTTAGCATGACTGTATTAATAAAACAGGTTTATACTTCATATTTCTAGCTTCAAATACAGGAGTGATACATGCATACAAATGGGAAAATCATAGTCAGTAGATTACAACTTTTCAAAAGTACCTTACTTTAAGCATTTTGCATAAAGTATTTTCCAGTTCTGCATATTCATAGGCAAAGTTCCATAAAGCATATAGCCTGTGACAGGAAGGCCCTCATCCCCAGCAGTTTTGTGTGAACTTGCCTGAGAGGCCTGATCCAATAGAGTCTTGGAGGTTGCCTACCAGACTGAGACCTTCACTTGCTACTTGGGCAGTCTAACACCTATCTTCCCCAGTTTGTGGACTGCTCTGGAGCTGAGGCCTCTTGATGTCTATCATGAGGTAGTAATGTGCATGCTCAGGCAGGAGATAGAGACTTGGGTGCCTAGAAAGGCTGCAGTGCATATGCCCAGGGGCAAATAACTTGGATGTCAAATGAGCTTAGGTAGCAACTGAGCTGTAATTTCATTTTTAGCCTTTCCCAGATAGTACCCTGTACCTGGCAGGATAGGGCCTTAAGCGGGCTTAAGCACCAGACCATTACAAGCTTTAAATGCTAAGACAAAGGGTTTGAATTGTATATTACATAATATATGGGGTCTTGCATATTATCAACAAATCAGTTAGCTCAAAAATCCTGTCTAGAGCATTATTAGCTTCTATTTATGCATTTGTATATTAAATATATTAAAAGATCACACAGTAGTAATGTTACTGCTCTATAAATAGCAAGGGCTCTGAACACTTACAAATTATCTTACAAGTATTAGGTTTCCCTTCCCCCCACCTCCTAATTTATTTTTGACTTAAATCCTTTCTCTACAGCTATAATACAAATCAGGCCCTTGGGGCCTGTTTATTTAATGAGGCTTTATGTCATTTCAAGGCATTTGCTAAGTTTCAGGGAAGCACCTGTAATAATTGTATTTCCTGCTCATGTGCTGCTTTTGTTTGCAATAAAAGAATTCATCTCAGGTGAGTTAACCTTGCTTTTAGAGAGGGCACCTGCAGTTATCTTAGTGCTTATTGTAAATCAAAACATGTTGAGCCTGTAAAACAGTGAAATAAAGAGGTGCTGACAAGAGGGTATGCCAAAAGGATTAGGAGCCTTTCTCACTACTTGTATTATCAGGATGGAGAATTGAGTCATGTTAAATTACAGGGGGAAAAGATATTCCCAGAAATTCCACAGATGGGAGATTGACTTGCTTCTTCAGTAAGCCTAGGAGTAGGAGGGTCACTCTGTGTTTTGTGAGGTTAAAAAAAAATGAGAGAGAGAGAAAAGACACCTCCCTTTTAGCCTTATGCGTCTATAATTGACCAAGATTTTTCTGCTTGTGATTTGATCCATCCAAACCCTGTTAGAGGCACTTGCCCCCAACTGAGACCAAGGCTGAGGTGAATAAGAATTAGGTGACTCACTCATATGTCCTATACATGCATTCACATCTATTAGGATAAATGACATGCCGTTCAATTTAAGCACAGGCAACTGGAGATTGTCATATTTTGAAAATGACAACTGTTATTTATTTATTGAGAATATTTATACAGGTTCTTCCTAGGTACAGAGAATGCATTTTTCAGCAGTGACTGTGACACCAGCACATCACATGATTACACAAAGCCTAGATATGCATTACCACAAACAGAGAAACAAAGCAGAAGCAGTAGCGGCCAGAATATCAAATGAAGTAGGTGGAATAGTGCAAAATGTTGCAAAATAATGCCAAAGTCATTTATCTAAAAGGGTTCGGTAATCATTTTAAAGATTGTTCTTGATGATCTAGCCAACCTCAATTATATTAATAAATTACTACAGAAAGGCAACATTTGAGGTGTAAGCAGGTGCTAAGGGTTAGTTGGATTTTTATATCTAGAAAAATTGCAGCTGACCAGGGCTAAGTAAACATATGACCCATTTGTGTAAGAAAGAAGCAGAGTATTGTCATTGCAAAAAATTATTGGACGAATTATTTCCATCAATTGTTGAATAATTTTATTCATAAATTATTTTTTCCAATATTCAATTGGCTATAACTGTTTTGAAGTTATACTTGTCTGGGTAGAAAAATAATATGTTTTGGGCCATATTTTCAAAAATACTTAGCACCCACTTGGGCATCTGAGTGAGATGACCAGATTATAATTATCAGAAATGCTCAGCATCCACCATCTTCCATTAAAAACAAAGAAAGCTGCTGGGTGCTGAGCTCCTGAAAACCTGAACCTTAGTGTCCTTACTCCAGAGGAGATCTACTTATTCAAACATATTACATATGCCACGAATTGTGCTAATAAGTGCTGGATAATATGTACAGTACATGTATATGCATTTTCCTGTCATCTTTATGTTTGAAAATAATGAACTTTCCTATCGTTTTTGTTATCTTTGTACCTCATTAAATGCCAGGTTATAAAATCCTTCTGGCGCTTTTCTCTGTGAATATACAGAAAGTGCATGATACTGATCTCTCGCATCTATGTGAATTAAGAGTTACTCAAGTCAAGGCCAGATTGCCATCCTTGGCTCTGATCCTGTATTGAGAACCCACAGATTAGAGTTAATAAAATTCTGCAAGGATGCATTTGCATTGTTCCCAGTGCATGATTAGAGATTTTTTCTGGACATCTTTATAATATTCATTCTATAACATAATAAATCTCTTTTTATAGAGTCTAATAAATAAAAGCATTTTTATTCTGAATTTTAAAATTCTTGTATCCACTGTATTCTATATTGTCTTGGAAACCTTGTACTTTTTCAAAAAGTGTTTGAGTCTTTTATCCGTGCATATTAAACAAAATGCAGAGCTTTCAGTACCATTTGCAGGTTCCACTGAAAACTACAGTTGAGAGAATGATGATTTGCTCATGCAGAGTTTGATGACAATTTGTTCTACATGAAATCATCAGGTTTACCAGAATCAACTTCTTGTTGGACATCACTTATATAGTCCTTTCAAAATATTGACCCTCATCCTTTCAGGCACTGAATGCCCTCGAATGTTAAGTTGAAGGCCCTTGGCACTTTACAGAAGGCGCTTGACACCTTGCAGTGGCAGGGATGGTAAATATCTTTTCTCCACTAAAATGTTTACAGTCAAAGATCCCATCTTATAAAGGACTAAGCCTCAATTTCTCAAATGTTAGTGTCTCTAAATAAAAGGTCTGAGCAACAACCACAGCTAGTGTTAAAGTCAGTGCAAATCAGGCCAGTACTTTAGGTTCCTAAACACAGGTTTAGGGGCCTAAGTTTAGAGATACAGGTTTAAAAATTTTGTCCTAGGGATTCAATTCCATCAGGGCATAAAATGGGTAAAAGAAATAAACACAACAGAAGGGGCAAAAGGAGCATCTGATTGAATTTTGACAAAAATATTGGAGGAAATTGTTTCCCCGTTTCTCAGGCAGCACTTACTACTAGCAAGGGGGAAAAAAACATGAAAAATGAACTAGCTGATGGCATCTTCAAGGTAAGTGGGATGATCACTTAGGCAACAAGGGAAAAGTCCTGTTCCACATTTGTGGATGCAGAAGGTCCTGAATGCATACTGAGTTGTAGTTCTACTGATTGGATATGCCTGGAAGAGGAGATGTGAAACCCATGCAAATGCCCATAGTCCCTTCATGCTGAAAAGCACAGTTATTCTCGGTGTGGGAGGGCTGGTATTTTAGAAGGTGAGTGTAGTCATTCCTTCCTATCCAGTTTGGAGGGAGGCCACTTCAAGTCACTGTGGCATACCACCACAGCAATTAGCCACCAGTGCAGGGGTGGACTGGCCCGACAGGATACCGGGAATTTCCCGGTGGGCTGTTGTGTCCGCACGCCGTTGCCCCTCACTCCGAGCGGCTCCGCGTCGGCGCTGTATGTGGCACGCAGAGCCCAACCCGCCACCTCTGCTGCGTTTCAGACATGACACGGGGCAGGGCTTGAGGTGCACGCAGGGGTGACGTCATGGGGAGGGCTATTATCAACCCATTTCCCAGGCCTGTTTTGATTGCTAGTATGCTCCTGCACCAGTGTGTCACGCTGGCTTGCCAGGGGGCAGTGTATGACGTGGTTTTAACCTCAGCCTCTTGGCTGGGCAGATGGCAGTGAGCAATCTACCACGGCCAGTCCTCTGAGTGGGGCAGCTCACTCAATAAGCAGTTTTTAGCTTCTGCCTATGTTGGAGCAAATAGCAGTTACAGTCTAAAGTCCTGGCTGCCTGAGCAGGGCAGAGTATCAAGCAGACTCTAGTTTCAGCCTTCATGCTGAAGCAGAGAGCAAATACAGTCAGGGCCCACAGCCTTCTGGCTGGGGCAGAGTAAGGAGCAGCCATTAGTCTCAGGGTTGGGAACCTGTTTTGAGTTGGGGGGCCGCTCACACACAGAAAAATCAGTCGGGGGCCACACACAAGTGAGAAGCATAAAATAAAACAAAACCCTCACTGAGGTGGCCCCTGACTGAGAAGGAGAAAGACACTCCTCACATTCCCCTTGCACTCCAGAACCTGGGGGGCCTAGCCTAGTCGATTTTGTGTGCTCCAGCCCTGTGATCAGGTAGCAGGGGACTGGAGCACCAGTGTGGGCTCCCCAATGCTGGGGGGAGAGGGAGGGGACATGAGCCTCAGAGGCCACATCCCAGAAAGCTGAGGGCCACATCCGGCTCCTGGGCCTGAGGTTCCCCCCTTCCCCCGCATTAGCCTAGGCCTCCTGGATAATGCAGCCAGCAAATACCATCTGTGGCAAGTCAAAACCATGTGACAGGCCTTTTGGACAAGGGGAAGTAGGCTTCCATCTCAGAGGTGAAGAGGGGGGACAGTATGAGCTAGGTGGACTTGAGGCCACCCTGCTTCACAGGGTCCCAAAAAAGGGTCGTAACAATGGCAGATGATTAGAGGGGATCCCATCAAAACACACTGACTTACTCTCCAGCAACACAACCAGACTAACATTTGGTTTCCCTGAATTATTTCCTCCGACAGTTTAGGTGTAGGTCTCAGTAGTCCAACGGTGCTCTGTCTCCTCAGAGCACACTGCTGATGGCAGTCCTGGCATCTCCTCTCGACAGTCTGTCTCCTCTAGAGACAGGGTGCTACACCATGCAGTTTCAGCTCCAGAGCTCTGCAGCAGACTGGAGACATCAACCTCCTTCCCTAGCTCCCATCTAACTGAGGGTATGTCTACACTACCACCCGAGTTCGAACTAGGGTGGTAATGTAGGCAACTGGAGTTGCAAATGAAGCCCGGGATTTGAATTTCCCGGGCTTCATTTGCATATTGCCGGGCGCCGCCATTTTTAAATGTCTGCTAGTTCGGACTCCGTGCCCGCGGCTACACGCGGCACGAACTAGGTAGTTCGGATTAGGCTTCCTATTCTGAACTACCGTTACTCCTCGTTGCCTACATTAATCACCCTAGTTCGAACTAGGGTGGTAGTGTAGACATACCCTGAGTTAAAGGTCCCACTTTTTATACATCCTGTCCCACCCTTGTGCATCCAGCACAGGAGCGAGGCTGTTTTTTCTCCACCCACAGGGGGCATGTAGAGGTTCCATCCTGCCCAGTTCAGAAGGAGGTCACCTCACCTTACTAGAATGGGTCAGAGAAGAGGAATCTGTTGCTATGCACTTGCACTGGGAGTAGAGACAGCAGGAGTCACAAGGGCTATTTTCCTCACCATTCCTTCCCCTATTTCCCATGGAGCTGCAGAGCACACCACCCATTTACTTGGTTTTGGCGCTAAGAGCTATGGAATGTATTTAAATGCTGTTAATTATTCAGATCTCAGCTAGTGTAAATCATCATAGCTCCCTTGAACTGAAGTGAGCTACACTGATTTACATCAGATGAGTATATATGTCCCAATAAATACAGTCCTTTGAGATCCTGTAGAAAGCATACTTATAGTCAGTACACAAATAGAACAAAAATAGCCCTGTATTGGCTTAAATAGAATACAAGAAGAACCACTGAGCATGCTCTTGTATTCTCCCTGGAAACCAAACAAGAATCCAGCCCTGTGGTACTGCATATGTCTAATACTTCAGTAAAGTTACTACATCTCTGCATTAAAGATGATAATAATGTGCCTATTTGAAGCAAAAATGTATCATAAACGGAACTATCTGCTGTGGTAAGACAAGTCTTCCTAGTTAACGTGGCAATTGGTTGTAGTGAGATGGAAAGAACAGACAGAACAAGTTATTTTGTCTTCAAGCAGGTTTAATAGAATCACAGCTTCTGTTTGTGGAGTACTCATGGGGGAAAATTAGTATGTGTGGAGCGCCCATTGCTGCCAAGCTCTCTCTCCTGCCACCCTCCCCTCACACCTCTTACACACCAGAGGCCCCACTGACCAACTCTCCCCCTCCCTCCCACAGCTTCTGGAGACCGCAAACAGCTGATTCACAGTGTTCAAGCTCCAGGAAGGAGGAGGAGGAGCAGGGATGGAGTGCACTTAGGGGAGGAGGTGAGTAAGAGGCAGGGTAGGAATGGAGCAGAGGTGGGGAAAGGCTGGAATGGGGGCAGGGCCTGGAATGGAAGTGTGTGGGGGGGGGGGGTTGAGCACCCTCCAGCTAGATGAGAAGTTGGTGTCCAGGGTCTTCATTACTCTTATATGAAATGAATATGGGCATTTATAATGAATTCCAAGGAACATGAGGCCCCCATGAAATTTTTCCAAAATAATCTATTCACAAATATTTTTTCCCTTCTGACATTTTTAGGGGTGCATGTGTGTGAATGTAGTGGCAATGTGTGTTTCCTGATTTTGTACTTACAAGTAAAATTTACATGCAAATATATTCATTCTTGGTTTCTTAAGAATGCATCATGTCTGCTCTATATGCAATACTAACAAAACCAGTCCTCAGCTATGGCCAAGCAACTCCATTAAAGTTAATTGCCCTAGTGAAGTTGATAAGGTTGCATGGATATTGAAGTTTGCCCTTCCTATTCATCAGACTGTGACATAACCACTTTCCTAGAACCATTTAGGAATCAGAGAGGACTAATGACTTTAAGAAGTAAGAGAAGATGGACTAAGTTCCTATTTTCATGCAAATGTACATCTCAAAAATAATGGATGGAATTGAAATACAGAAAATGTCTCATACGTAAACATAAAAATGGTTCTAAATAAGAAGCTGCATCTGTGGCATCTAAAGATCTTTAATAGAAAGACTCTCTTTCGCTTCTGCACTAATATAAACAATGGGTAACATATGCAGTCATCAAAGATGCCACTGATCTGAAAACTCATGTTTCAAACTCACAAACAACTTGTCAATACTTCTAATATTGCTCTCACTTGCCACTCTTCACACTTGAATAACTGTTTTCCAATAATTATAATTATGATCCATCCTAAAGCACCTGCAGTTGTGGGGGGAGGGCTAGCTCAGTGGTTTGAGCATTGGCCTGCTAAATTGAGGGATGTGAATTCAATCCTTAAGGGGGCCATTTAGGGATCTAGATGGGGTAAATATGTCAGGGATGGTACTTGGTCCTACCGTGAGGGCAGGGGACTGGACTCAATGACCTCTCAAGGTCCCTCCTGTTCTATGAGATAGGTATATATCTCCATATATTCTAGCTAGTGTTTAGGTTAGAAGCTTGGAGAAAGAAAATGGCAGATACATTTGTATATAAACTTCCTCAGGACAATTAATTATTTGAAGAGCTGCTGTGAGGTGCAAATCAATTCAGGAGTAAGCCCACTCAGTAGTAAGTATCTTGATTTTTATTTTCTTTGTTTCTTTTCATAAGTTTGAGTTATGCATAATGCAAAACTGCTTTCCCTCCTGCTAATAATTTCTCTAAATTAAAGGCTGCTGCAGTATTTCAAACCTGCCAAAGGTCTCTTGTTGGATTGGCCACTGCAAAAATTAATCAACATTTCAAATGTAAGTGTGTCAGATTTCAGTGGATGAAAAGATCTCAAAGTCATTTGTGAATCAGTATGTTATTCTCCATTAGATTTCATCAGAAGAAAAGATTTTGGTATCTCTTTATTTCACAGGGGGGAGATGGTGTTTTTTTATGTTATTTGTCTCAAAGCAAATTTATAAAAACTTACAAAACCTTTGTGTTATTTTCTGGTACAATCTATTAAAATATTTCCAGAATACTTTAATATATTCAAGCTCTAATATCCCAGAAGCTATTGCTGGGTATAAAATATTTAACACCATGCATTTTGGGTCTGATTCTTGATTCTGTTACAGTGGCATAAAACCAACTTAAATTCATTTAAATCAGTGGAGCTGCAATAACCTAAAATCTGTGTAAGGAAATAGAGAATCCAGTTCTCTGACATTCATTATGCTACTTAAAGAAAGGGTGTGTGTGGAGGGGATTATACAATCAACCAACCAGCCAAGGGTGAAATCTTGTCCTCACTGAAGTCAAAAGGAAGTTTTGCAATTGGCTTCAACTGAACCAAAGTTCTACCTGATAGAACAATGAGAAAGTGAGAGTGAGGTTATATTATAAATAGTATTATATTGTATTACAAATGCAAAATAGTGTACGCTGGAGGGAAGCTCCATACATTTTACAGGGTACTAAATTAACAACCCAAGAAAGGGGTCTGGGAATTATTGTAGTTAGCTCAGTCTCTTCTTCATATGTCCCTATAGTCAGAAAAGCAAACAATTCATGAGGCTGCATAAAGAATGGGATGGTGAATATTACAGAAGATGATGACTTTCTAAAACCAATGGTGCAGCTCCAGGTGGAATATTGTGTACAATACTGGTCATCCCATCTCCAGAAAGAGATGGAAGTAGTACAGGGGCTTCAGAGAAGAGTGACAAGAATGATCCGGTGCTTGGAATACTCATCTAAAGAAAAGAATGAAAAATTTGGGAAAGGAAGAATAATCCATTGGTTAGGCTACTGGCATAGAAAGTG
This sequence comes from Pelodiscus sinensis, assembly GCF_049634645.1. Taxonomy (NCBI): domain Eukaryota; kingdom Metazoa; phylum Chordata; order Testudines; family Trionychidae; genus Pelodiscus; species Pelodiscus sinensis. Next base: position 210,708,978 of record NC_134712.1, on the reverse strand, counting down.
GGACATCTAGGTTCAATTCCCTGCTCCACCACTGATTTTGTTCAATCAAGATGATAACAATGGTCTCTTCTGGCTTTGAAATCTATGGATCTACCCCGGAAGAGGTGATATAAGTTGTGATTTGGGCAAAGGCCTAATCCACAGTTCCCGTGTAGACTGGGATATGTAAAGAGCTGAGAAAACCAGTGCTGGGAAAAGAAACTGAGGCAGGGAATAGGCAGCTGTAACCAAAGGGGGGGGGGGGCACAGTGGCAGGAGCCATGATCCTATGACAAGGTGTGATGATAAAAGTATATACAATAATGAATTATTTAGAGACCGTAGAGGCCAAGAATGTGACTAGTTTCAAATAGAGACTGAACATTTATATGAGCACCAAAGACTACCCTGAGTTATCATAATTTACAACAAAAATGTTGTGGAAATTATAATAAACTTTTTGTCTCAGGCTACGTATACACTGCAGGCTTTTTGCATAAGAGTTTTTGTGCAAAAACTTCTTGCACAAGAGCACGTCCACACCTCAAAGAGCATCACAAAAGCTCTTTCACAGAATGGCCATCAGAGCACCTGTGCTTTTTTAACAAGAAACCCCTCTGGAGCATCCACACTTGCCTTTTTGCACAATAGCTTTAGCGCAAAAGGGAGTTATGCCTCATAGAAGGAGGTTTACTACACCCAGCAAATGCCCTCTATTCTGCCTTTTTACTGATGATTTACTTGCGCAAAAGCACATTTGAGGTGTAGATGCTCCGCAGGTTTTTGCGCAAAACCGGCCATTTTTGTCCAAAAACCTTTCAGTGTAGACGTAGCCTTGGAGTCTAAGTCAAGCTCTAACTCATATTGATGTCTAGACATCAAGATGAGGCCCACGTGGCATGCAAATTATCTCACATCTGCAATTATGGGTTTCTTACGTCTGGTGCTGGCCACCGTTAGAAACAGACTACTGGACTAGATGGACTCGGACTAATCTTTCTGTATCGTGGCTGGTCCTGGCTTTTTGCAGATCACAAGATTTATCTGCCTCATTATAAATAAAAAGAAGGCGTACAAATCATGGGAGTGGCATCAGAAGAGCCTAAGTGATTTAGGAGCCTGAGTCACATCTTTCAAATCTGACAGACACTTCAATAAGACTCAGGCTCCTAAGTGCCTATGTCACATTTGAAGAAAAAGAGTCTTAAGTCACTTAAACACTTTTGAAAATTTTACCTGGAGAGCTGTTTGGCATATGTGGCCCTTATTTTTTAATCATAAGTGTTTTAGCTTGGGTTTGTGAGACTAGTGCCAAAACTTTTACTAATCTACTGTTTTTTAATAGATCATAAATAGGAAAGGATGCAAATCACAGGATGGTTTAAAAGGAACATAGTACAAATATCTACCCATGGATTAACATACTTATTTAGTCTCTATGCTGGCAAGGCACTTCATGAAAGCAGACCTTTGGGTCCATACAGAAATGATTGAAGCATCAGTAACTTAGATCCAAGTATATATAACAATTTCAGAATAGCACACACAGATCATTATATTTTATATACTTTTTTTACTTAACTTTTTTTGTTTCAGTTTCCTGAGCTTTTTTTATGCATATATTTAAAAAATGAAATTATGATAAAAATGCATCTTTAAAAAATGAAATTATATCAGATATATATACATATCACTTGACATGTCAAATCCTGGTTTCCTATGTAAGTTGTGTAATTTTGTCAAATGGTGCATTTACAGAGGTTGTTTAAGGTAATGCCATTAATTTGTGAAGATAAAGTATATCATTTTGTAAATATGTTCCGATCCTTGATATAGCTGCAAGGTGCAAATAGACCACATGCAACAGCTGTATGGAGAATTTATCATAACCAGTTTGTAATTTATCATAATAGCAGTTTGTAATTTATCCCACCACCACCTTTCTCTGCAGCTGCCATTTTACATTCCTCCTCTGCCTGTTTTTTGCCTACATTGATTCATTTTGAAGTTTTTCCTTGCTTTTCTTCTGCTGATTGGACTACTGTTAAGTCAGAGCTTTTCCCCTGGCTATATTAAACCCTCTTCAGAAACTCTATGCCTTTCTTCAGTGAACTTCTTGTTCTAAATTCCAGATTTTCTGCATTAATTAGGCTTAAAGTTAGTCATTTAGTATATGTCTACACTGCACAGCTATTTCGGGATACTGGAGGTATCCCAAAATAGCTACACCGAGTCTAAACAAGTTGCCTGTTATTTCAAAATATTTTTTGAAATAATGGGTGCGCTATTTCACCATCCTGGTAAACCTCGTTGCAAGATGGTTAAGGAATGGCTTGAAATAGCACATTATTTTGAAATTTGGCATTGTGTGGATACGCCAAATTTCAAAATAAGCGTAGCGTAATTGCTTATCTTATTTTGAGTTTAGGGTGCTGTGTAGATACACCCTTACTGAAGTGCCAGTGAATTGTGGGGCTTAGAGAAGTTCTATTTAAGCCATATCTACACTATGAGATGAAGTTGAGTCTATTATGGTTGATTTCTGGTCACCCAATTTTGAGTGTCCCTGTTGCAGGGAAGAATTCAATGTAGTTTGAAGTAGTGCTTCCCTACTAGGGAGACTATCATCTACTTTGAGAGCAATGCACAGTGGGTGGCTATCCCACAGTGCCTGTGCTTCTTTGTATTCTGGGTTATGTTCCCAGTGCATGCTGGGACCATAACTGTGCAGTGGGTGGTTATGGGTTCATATAGTCAGTGTCCCAAAACGTGCTTATCTATTCCCTCACCCTTGAGTGAGAAACAGTCTTTTTGCACCCATTTTGGCCCTGGCTGCCCACGCAGCTGCCACAGCAGCGTAAGCGTGAATTCACATCAAACCATTGTAATGGTGATATCTGCCTTGGTGCACCTAATGGTGCAGTATTTCAAGAGTGTTAGCATGGCACTGCAGGAAGAAGATGACGAGGAGGAGGAATCTCCTCCACCTTGAGGTCCAAGGGGCATGATGTACAGGCAAGCTCTTGCATTGAATAAAATGGAACCACAGCTGGCATTTGGTCCTATTGTCACAGTGAAATGCCAGTTCTGGTGCTGTGAGACAATCACAGACTGGTGGGACTGCATTGTAATGCAGGGATGGGACGATCAGCAGTGGCTACAAAACTTCCAAATGCACAAGGCCACTTTTTTTGGAACTTTGTGATGGCTTTCCCCTGCCTTGGAATGCAAGAATACCAAAATGAGACCTGCTCTGACCATGGAGAAGTTGTGGCAATTGCCCTATGGAAGCTTGCAATGCCAGAAAGTGATTGGGAATCAGTTTGGAATGGGGAAATCTACAGTGGGGGCTGCTGTCATACAAGTAGCCAACACCATCAATACCATTCAGCTACGGAGGGTAGTGACTCTGGGAAACGTGGATGCCATAGTAGATGGCTTTGACGCGATTGGCTTCTCTAACTTTGGTGGGGAGATAGATGGAACACACATCTCCATCTTGGCTCCCAACCATCATGCCCAAGGAGTACGTAAACCACAAGGAGTTTAATAAAGAGAAATGCAAAGTGCTCCACTTAGGAAGGAACAATCAGTTCCATACATACAAGATGGGAAGCGACTGTCTAGGAAGGAACATGGCGGAAAGGGATCTAGGGGTCATAGTGGACCACAAGTTGAATATGAGTCAACAGTGTGATGCTGTTGCAAAAAAAGCAAATATGATTCTAGGTTGTATCAACAGGTGTGTTGTAAGCAAAACTCGTGAAGTCATTCTGCCACTCTACTCTGCACTAGTTAGGCCTTAGCTGGAGTACTGTGTCCAGTTCTGGGCGCCACATTTCAAGAAAGATGTGGAGAAATTCGAAAGGGTACAGAGAAGAGCGACAAGAATGATTAAAGGTTTAGAGAACATGACCTGTGAAGCCAGGCTTCATGAACTGGGCTTGTTTAGTTTGGAAAAAAGAAGATTAAGGGGGGACATGATAGCGGTTTTCAAATATCTAAAAGGGTGTCACAAGGAGGAAGGAGAAAATTTGTTCCTCTTGGTTTCTGAGGACAGGACAAGGAGTAATGGGCTTAAAGTGCAGCAGGGGAGATTTAGATTGTACATTAGGAAAAAATTCCTAACTGTCAGGGTGGTCAAATATTGGAATAAATTGCCAAGGGAGGTGGTGGAATCTCCCTCTCTGGAGATATTTAAGAACAGGTTAGATAGACATCTGTCAGGGATGGTGTAGGTGGAGCTTGGTCCTGCCTTGAGGGCGGGGGGCTGGACTCGATGACCTCTTGAGGTCCCTTCCAGTCCTATTATTCTATGATTCTATGATACTTCTTCAAGGTGCTGCAGGCACTGGTGGATTACAAGGGCTGTTTCACCAACATCAATGTGGGATTGGGCAGGAAAGGTGCATGACACATGCATCTTTAGCAACTCCTGACTCTTCAGAAAAAGGCAAGCCAGAACTTTTTCCCCCAAACTGGAAAATAAGAATCAGAGAGGTGGAAATTCCAATAGTGATCCTCGGTGACCCAGACTACCCCTTGCTCCCATGGCTCATGAAGCTGTACATGGGCAGCCTGGACCTAGTAAGAAGCGGTTCAAGTGCTGAATAGTGGTTGAATGTGAGTTTGGGCATTTAAAGGATAGGTTTAGGAGTCTTCTGACTAGGTTGGACCTCAGCAAATGCAACATTCCCTTTTTTGGTATCAACCTGTTGTGTGTTCCTTAACTTTTCCCCTTGCTCTCACAATTATTATCTGGCAGGGTGGGGAGCTGAGACAGAGTGTTTAGCCAGAGACACCAGGATGATAAGGAAAGCACAGCGTGGTTAGCTCAAATCAAACTGTCTAGACGCGGTTATTTTGAAAGAAAACCCTTAGTTCGAAATTACCCTTAAACCTCATTTTATAAGGAGTAAGGGTAATTTTGAAAGAAGGGTTTTCTTTCAAAATAACCACGTCTAGACAGCGTTTCTTGTTTTGAAATAGGGTGTTTTGAAATAGCGCCCGGATGTGATTATGCAAATGAAGTGTGGGAAACTCAAATCCGCGCTTCATTTGCAGTTTCGCTCAACTGCATTTGCATTCCTCTCTCGACAGAGGAATGTTCTGTAGTCATACCCTTTGGTACTTGCTTCTCTTGTTACACTTATGTGAATAAATCATTAAGCTTTTAGTCAATGGTCTAGTCCTAGCTGCCATTTGGCCTTTTCCACAAAAACTATGGATCAAATTCTGCCCAGATGCATAGCTCATAAATCTTTGACCCCCAAACTGCAATCTGCCCATACCTACCCCTCCCCCAACAATTATAAATAAAATACTGAACAAATATTGTTCACTGTCACTTCTTCTATAGCGAGAATGCTTCAAATTCAGAAGCCAGTAACTATCTTGGGATCAATGAAAATTATGTACAAAATATTACTACAACTCATTCTCTATGGAATCTTCATCCAAGAGTCTCTCAGTGCATCACAGACACTGAATCAGTGACACCCCTACTGATGCTGTTTTGCTTTGTTAACTCCCTGGTCCCTCATTAATATCTATCTGTCTGACAAAGGGGGTGCTATAGTCATCATGAACAGAACAGATTATGAACAGGACGCTGACAAAGGGGGTGCTCAATTGCTTACAGCTAGGCCCTAAGATACAACCGGATATCCTCCAGTCCCACAGACAGAGACAAAAAACCTGAATTCTTAAAATTTGAATACCCACCTTGGGAAGTAAAAAACAAAAACAAAAAACAGATTGACAGAGCTAGATGAGTACCCAGGCATCAGCTTCTTCAAGACAGGCCCAACAAGGAAAACAACAGAACACCACTAATCACCTCCAGCTCCCAACTTAAGCCCCTCCAGGGCATTATTAACAATCTACAACTATCCTGAAAACCAAGGATGACCCCTCACTCTCACAGGCCAATCTTTGAATACAGACAACCCCCTAACCTGAAACAAATTCTTTCCAGGAACCAAGCAGCACACCTCAAACATACCCACCCTGCAATAAACACCAATGCCAACTCTGTCCACACATCTATACAAGCAACGTAATCACAGGACCTAACCACATAAGCCACCACATCAGAGGCTCATATAATTGCACATCTACCAATGTGATCTATGGCATTAAATGCCAGCAATGTCCCTCTGCCATGTATATTGGCTAACCTGGACAGTCTCTACGATAAAGGATTAATGGACACAAATCAGATAGTTGAAATGGTAACACACAGAAACCTATTGGGGAACATTTTAATTTGCCCAGGCACTCACTAATGGATCTAAAAGTGACTATATTACAAAGCTATTTCAAAAACCAGCTGGAGAGAGAAGCTGCAGAACTTGGTTTCATTTACAAGTTTGACACCTGGAAACCAAGGTCTGAACAAAGACCTGACCTGAATGGGTTGCGACATTCCACACCCTAATGACATAAAAAGCTAAGCACCAGGTACTTACAGCCCACTCTATTTGCCTCATTTAGCACAATATTATCAGAGTGACAATATTTTTCCATTTTTTCCCTTCTTTTTCCCTTCCATCCCCTCTCTTTCTCTATTTATTTGTACCCTGGACCCCTTAACTCCATTCATCTGAGGAAGTGGGTTATGCCCATGAAAGCTCATGATACCATCTACACATTTTGTTAGTCTCTAAAGTGCTGCAAGACTATTTACGTTTTTTTCAATAACAGACTAACACAGCTACCCCGCTAAAACAAAATGCTGAACAGAGATACTAAGGCAGTGGTTTCTATGACAACAGTATCCAGGTGACACCTCTCAGAAGAGCTCCACCCCTCCTCATGTTTCTTTTTCTTTTTAGTGTTTTCCATGGCAGGGGGTAAGCAGAGGAGATGCTTACTGGTCAATTCACACACTAACCTTAGGTTACCCACTCATGTCAGGTGCTTTCTCTGCAAAAGACATAGCCTGATTGCTGTATGCCCCGTGCCTCTAATGCAGGGTTGTGTATTTGGCTGTAAGTCAGGTAACAGGCAAGTGAGTGATCAACAAATATGGCCTCAAGAAATGTCACTCTTTTGTAATTGTTATATCCAACTGACTTTTTAAATTAATACAGAAAATGCTTACCTCAGTCTCTTTCTTTCTTTTGTATAAGATAGGCTCAAATGGACTTGACTCAAATAGCCCTCCAGTAGAAATTCCTGGTTTCTCCCACAAAGTATGGCAAAATAATAATAGGGTGATAGAAAGATAGGCAGGGGGTCTTAAGAACTCCAGCAAGGAAACTCCTAAGAACAAATTCAGTGCAAGGGCTGAGAATGAAGAATGACCGAGAGAACTAAATGAGAGGATTCTATGCCCGTTCCCCTTCAGTTTAACACTCACCTGTATTAAGGTGGTCAATGCAAGGAGATATACTGCATGCACTGATGATTTCACCAAATCTCTTCTAAGCTAAAACCTCCCAGGATATAAAAACTTCTAAAAGCTCACACACTCATTTAGTGAGAAGTCCATGAGCCACACAGCTCCTGAAAATCTTTGAGGTATAATTAGGGACAGGGAATCCCTGTCAAACCCCAATGCAGTGGGAGAATCTTCTGGAAGCAAAGCGCTAATGGTTGATAACAAGATAGAGCTCTGTGAGCCCTTGGGAGGCCACCCAGGAGAGCTTCAAATACCACCCAGCTGATTAGCAGAGCACCCATACCCTCCCACAGTCAGCGTACATGTTTCTTCTGGTAGTGTACACCTGATCATTCCTCTGTGAACATAACAGAATTTATTCCACACATAGATGGAAAAATTAGAGGGAACATTGACTGTGAGTCGTATTGGAGTCCAGTTCAATTCTTGTTGAAGTCAATAGAAAGATTCTCACTGATTTCAATCCCATAATCATCATGCATTCAGTGACTGAAGGCCAATTTACACTGTGGCTGTGTCTACACTGGCACCCTTTTCCGGAAATGCTTAAAACGGAACAGTTTTCTGTTTTAAGTATTTCTGGAAAAAGCGCGTCTACATAGGCAGGATGCTTTTCCGGAAAAGCACTTTTTCCGGAAAAGCGTCCGTGCCAATGTAGACGCGCTTTTCTGCAAAAAAAAGCCCCGATCGTCATTTTCGCGATCGGGGCTTTTTTGCGGAAAAGAAATCTGTGCTGTCTACACTGGCCCTCTTCCGGAACAGTTTTCTGGAAAAGGACTCTTGCCCAAATGGGACCAGCATAGTTTTTCTAGAAAAGCACTGATGATTTTACAGTAGATTGTCAGTGCTTTTCCGGAAAAGCAAGTGGCCAGTGTAGACAGCTGGCAAGTTATTCCAGAAAAGCAGCTGCTTTTCCAGAATAAGTGGCCAGTGTAGACACAGCCTGTGAATCCTACAGCAGCACAGCTGCAGTACTTCATTGTAGACACTCATTACAGTACAGGCAGTCCCCGGGATACGTACAAGATAGGGACTATAGATTTGTTCTTAAGTTGAATTTGTATGTCAGTCGGAACTGGCTCCAGATTCAGCTGCTGCCACTGAAACTGACCAGGGGCTGACTACAGGAAGCCAGAGGCAGAGTTGCTCTGCCCCCAGCTTCCTGGAATCAGCCTGATCAGTTTCAACAGCTGCTGAATCTGGAGCCTGGGACAGAACAGCTGGGGCGGTGCCCGGTAGGTTCCCACAGGACCAACCCGGCAGCACCCCAGCTGCTCTACCCAAGGCGTCACACAACAAAAGCCTGGTCTGCTGGGGGGGGCGCACTAGCTGCGCCCCCTCCCCCCCAGCAGACCAGGGAGACCCGAGCAAAGCTGCACAGGCGGAGGGACCCCGCCACCCGTGTGGCTTTGCTCCTGTCCCCCTGGTCTGCTGGGGGGGTCCAGCAAAGCCGCTGGACCCCCCCAGCAGACCAGGGACACCTGAGCAAAGCCGCTGCCTGGGCGGCTTTGCTCGTAAAGCCGCCCAGGCGGCGGCTTTGCTCGGGTGTCCCTGGTCTGCTGGGGGGGGGGGGGGTCCAGCGGCTTTGCTGGACCCCCCCCAGCAGACCAGGGAGACCGGGAGAAGCTTTTATCGCCCCGGAGGACACGGGTGGCGACCCGCCGCCCGTGAGCTCCGGGGCGAGAAAAGCCCCTTCGTAAGTGCGGATCCGACACAAGTCGGATCCGCGTAAGTCAGGGACTGCCTGTATTGGGAATGGTTCTTCTGTCACTTCCCCAAGAGGCCTGAGCTAGTTGAACAGGTGGAATTCTTCCATCATCTGTTTACAATGGATGTTAGGTTCAGAAGGGGGCAACAAAAATGATGAGGGGTGGGCAATAGCTGCCGTATGAGAAGAGATTAATAAGACTGGGACTTTTCCACTTGGAAAAGAGATGACACAGTGGAAGCGATGTTAGAGATCTATAAAACAATGACAGGTATGGAAAAAGTGATAAGGAAAAGTCATTTACTCCTTCCCCTAACACAAGAATCCCTAGGGGTCACCAAATGATATTAATAGACATCAGGTTTAAAACAAACAAAATGAAGTATTTCTTTACACAATGCACAGTCAACTTGTGGAGCTCTCTGCCAGACGATGTTGAAAAGGCCAAGACTTTAACAGCATTAAAAAAAAACAAATAAATTAATGGCATTTAGAACCATCAATGGTTATTAGTCAGGATGGATAGGGATGGGGTTCCTAGCCTTTGTTTGTCAGGGCTGGGAATGGGCAACAGGGGATGGATCACTTGATGATTACCTGCTCTGTTCATTCTTCTGAGGCACTTGGTATTGACTGCTTGTTGCAAGACTGGACTAACTGCATCTTTGGTGTGACCCAGTATTGCTGTTCTCATTATTTGCTTCCAGACCTTTCAGGAACAAGGAGACATGCTGGGACCTATTAAAGAGTTTCTTTAAATGTAGAGAAGCTGGGATTGGGACAGGAAGAGACTGATGGCGCCAAATAGCCTCAGCAATCCATTTCCTACCAAGTTTGTATAGTACAGTATTAATTATAGTTAGTATTTCGTATATGGTTTCATGCACAAACCTGGCTGAAGACTTGTTTGCTTTTGAGATTTGGTTATGTGCACAAACTGATTTTCATAGCACGCTGCAACACTTCCTTTGGTAATGTCCCCCAAAAGATTTTTCTATTTACAGCTCTTTTGGCTAAACAAACAATGATTGTGTCAAAAGCTTCTCATTGTTTCAGCATTATTCGGCTTTCCAAGGCCTTCCCAAATTCCCTCTCTTATTGCCTTCTGGCTTTCCTTTTGCCATCACACTTTTAATTCCAGATTTATTCTCCAGACCACCCATTTTATCTTTAAAATGATCAGAACCAAAATCAACAAGTTCTTCATTCTAACTTCATCATTAACTCTGAGAAACAGTCTTTTCTTTCTTGTGGCCCATGTTGTATCTCTTGTGCATTACATTCATGCAGTTTGCATGGAACAGTTAAAGATGAGAAGTCCTGCCTGCTAGTCTGAAATGTTAGAGAAGACATGGAGTGATTCTTTTACTCCCCCCTGAGATGATTACAGGGGAAAAAGAACCCTTTAATTAGAGTATTAAACAAGGAAATTTGCTAATAAGTATTAAAAAATATCTGAAGATAGTTCTCAGTCTCTATTGATATGAACTGAGCACTTGTGTAAGTAAGGGAAGTTGCAGTCTTAGGCTATGTCTACACAGCAGTGTTATTTCGGAATAATATTAGTGCACATCTACACAGGCAAGCCTGTTGTTTCAAAATAAACTCAAAATAACGGGCTTCTTACTCTGACTTCTGTAAACTTTGTTATATGAGGAGTAAGGGAAGTTGGGGGAAGAGTGATCTATTTTGAAAAAAAGAGCTATGTAGACACTGCCAAAAGTCAAAATAAGCTATTTGGACTTAAGCTACTCAATTATTGTGTCTCTCAAGTTGCGTATCTTATTTTGTGTTTAGCCCTGCTGTGTAGATGTGCCCTCGATCATTACTATATGTGACACATTTCATGATATGCATCAGGACAGGATGGTCAGAGCCAGAGACACAAGAAGTAGCAGGCAAAGAGGAAAAACAAGGAGATTTCCACAACTCAGTGTATGTCTACACTGCAGAGTTTTTCTGAAAACTTCAATTACGTCCACACTGCAATTGTGTTCTTTTGAAAGAAAATCGAAAGAACAGGGAGGTTTTTCTGACAGCGGAAAGAGCTCTTTCGGAAAAAGGTGTGCGTGGACGGGGAAGAGGGTTTTCTTTCGAAAGGAGAGGCCTCCAGGAAATAACACAGGTGCTCTGATCCAAAATAATCACAACTCTATAGTTCCTGTCTCCTGGCCCCTCTTAAAGCTGCAGGCACCCTGGACAAGTCTTTTGGTAGGAAGCTGGTCTTGGAGCAGCACCCTGATTGCACGGCTCTCCCTGCAACAGGCCTGACTGACTGCATCTCTCTCTTTGTGTTGTCCACAGCCGGACCAGTCAGGACTGAGAGGCGAGCCACACTATCTGAGCCAGCTGCCAGAGCCCAGGGTTCCCAAAAGCATGCCAGGGTCCACGAAGACCTGATGTGGCAGCATGTCAGCATCCTGCATGATATGCAGCCAGGGGTTGCCCATGACTATAGGCCGACTTGGCCGTTGCCTAGGGCGCCGCCTTCAATGGGGCATGCGGGGCACCTGATGATGACATCACTCCACTCACGGTCATGCAGGCGGGGACGCCAATCGTGCATTCCGCCTGGGGCGCCAGCTGCTGTAGCTCGCCTCAAGCTGCTCCTGCATGCAGCAGACCCTGGCGCAGAAGATCTGGGAGAATGCAGGGTGGCAGAACTACACGTGGGACCAGCTCATTTCAAGAAAGATGTAGAGAAATTGGAGAGGGTCCAGAGAAGAGCAAGAAGAATGATTAAAGGTCTAGAGAACATGAGCTATGAAGGAAGGCTGAAAGCATTGGGTTTATTTAGTTTGGAAAAGAGAAGATTGAAAGGGGACATGATGGCAGTTTTCAGGTATCTAAAGGGTGTCATAAGGAGGAGGGAGAAAACTTGTTCATCTTGGCCTCTGAGGATAGAACAAGAAGCAATGGGCTTAAACTACAGCAAGGGAGGTTTAGGTTGGACATTAGGAAAAAGTGGTTAAACACTGGAATAAATTGCCCATGGAGGTTGTGGAATCTCCATCTGTGGAGATATTTAAGAGCACGTTAGATAAATGTCTATCAGGGATGGTCTAGACCATGGGTTCCCAAACTGGGGGGCATGCCCCAATTCCAGGGGGAGGGACATGAGGTGACCCAGCCCCTCCCCCCCCTGCCCCCATATCAAGTTTTGCTGCCCCACTCAGGTTTGGTTTTTTTTTTTTTGCTCACGTTTTTTTTTTGGGGGGTGGGTGAGGTTTTTCAAAAATCAGAAGGGGGGGTGATGCTGAAAAGTTTGGGAGCCGTTGGTCTAGACAGTACTGGGTCTTGCCATGAGGGCAGGGGACTGGACTCGATGATCTCTTGAGGTCCCTTCCAGTCCTAGTATTCTATGCAGCGGTGCAATAGCACGAGATGATGGCTCACCCAGCTGCTGTTGCTGCTCCTGCCTACCACCCTCCTGCTCTCCTTGCTATGCCAATTCCCACTCCTCTTGCCCCCCAAAATGATGCCTATGCCCCCTCCCCATGCCCCCCACCATCACTGACCCTGCTCCAGCCCCCCCCTTCCCATCTCCCTGTGGTCCCAGGACCCACCCAACCCCAAGTCCAACAAGGTCCCTGCACTCAAGGTGGCACATCCAGCTGCCCCCCATGCCCCACTCTCCCTCCAGGTGTCCGCGGCTGCTTAAAGGGTCCCTACTTGTGGCCTCCCCCTTCCTCTCCACAATGTTGTAGAAGACACAACATGCTGACACCACCTCAGGGATGTTGTGCTCCCCCACATCCAGACGGGTCAAGAGGCATCTGAACTGTATCTTGAGGAGGCCGAAGGCGTAGTCCACTTGAATCCAGGCCCAGTTTAGGCAGACATTAAATCGGTCCCTGCTGGGATCCAGGTGGCCATTATAAGGCTTCATTAGCCATGGCATGAGGGGGTAGGCTGCACAATGGCATCTGCATGTCCCCAACCAAAAAGCCCCAGCAGGGGAAGAATGTGCCTGCCTCCAGCTTCCTGTAGAGGCTGGAGTTCTGAGAAATCCAGGCATCGTGTGCCCTGCCTGACTACCTGACAAAAATATCCGTGAAGTGTCCACGGGTGGTAGACCAGGGCTTGCAGCACCATAGAACAGTAGCCCTTGCAGCTGATATACTGGGCCACTCCATGTTAAGGTGCGTGGATCAAGATGTGGGTCCCATCAATCACTCCCCCGCAGTTTGAGAACCCCAGAGCAGCGGATCCAGGTCTCCCAGGCAGATGACCCTGCGCAACAGGATGGAGTTGATGGCCCTCACCACCTGCAGGAGACAAGCAAACACACAAAACAGAGAATGAGAGAGGGAGTGCCTGAGCCCTTGGGAGGTTCCTGCCCCCTTCTCATCCCGTACCCCCTCAAATACCTCAGGAGCCACCCCCTATGAGGGCTGTGTGAGGGTGGGATGGCACAACCCCCTGGAGACAGGGCTTCCCCCAACCCCCCTTTTCCCAAGGGTTGCCCTTTTCCAGGACTCCCCACACACACACACCCCTCCCACCCCCCACCCCCCGACAGGGACTGCAGCTCGAGAGTGCCTTACCTCCATGAGGAGGGCCCTGACGGTGGACTTCCCCAGACAGAACTGGTTGCCCCCAACCGGTAACTGTCAGGGGTGGAGAGCTTCTAGATGGTGATTGTGACCCACTTCTCTAGGAGGATGGCAGGCCGCAGGTGGGTGTTGTGTCATTGGAGGGAAGTGGCAAGTCAGGCACACAGCTCCAAAAAGGTGGCCTTCCACATGCAGAAGTTTTGGAGCCACTGCTGGTTGTCCCACCACTCCACGACCAGCCACTCCCCCCAGCCAGAACTGGTGTCCCGCCTCCAGAAACACATGTCCACTGAGGGTTGCAGTGGCAAGGGTGTTGCTCCTGCACCCAGAGAGAGGGTACTCAGAATGAGCTTGGGGGTCCAACTTGGTCAGGATCAGGAAGGCAGCTGGCACGAAGTGCTGCAGAAACTGCAGTATGGTCGTGTGGGGCCATCGCATGCCCAGAGGCAGCTCCAGCTCCATGGCACAAAGGAAAAAGAGCTGGAGAACCACAGCACGCACTGCAAGAGCTTAGCAGTCGCTCGAAGAGGAATGCAAGCAGGCAGCAGAAGCAGAGAAACAGCTGTTCGGGGGGAGGGAGGGCTCCTGCACCAGCACTCGAAAGCAACTGGTGACCTAAAGCCCTGCCAGAAATGGTTCTGGGAGGCCTTTTATGTGAGAGAGCAACCAATCAATCTGGACGATCTCTTTTGAAAAAACAGATCACATTTTCGATGCACTCTTGTGTGTGAACGCTCTCTTTTGGAAGAAGGTTTTTTTGGAGGATCTCTCCTGGAAAAGCTTCTTCTGAAAGAAGCCTGCAGTCTAGACGTAGCCTCATTTTAGGTCAATTCTGCATGATTTTTCCAGATCATTTTTTTCATTAAAAAACCCCCGGAATAAATGAAGCAGAACTTCTCTTCCATAGCTATTTCCTGATGTTTATGTGTCTCAGCCTGAAGTGGTGATCTCTCTGTGCTGAGTCATTTTACCAGGCCACCATTATAGCTGTTTCTGGCTACATTGTTTCATATTTTAATATTTTTACAGAGGGCATTTTTTGAGAAAACAGTTAGTGATTTCATCCCAGTTTAAGGCCAGGTCTTCACTGCCGCAGAGATCAATGCTGCGGCATTCAATCTTCCCGGGTTCGATTTAGCGGGTCTTATAAGACTCGCTAAATCAAACACTGATAGCACTCTCATCAACCATGGTACTCCTCACAGTTGCAAAGAGTAAGGGACATTGATGGGGGTGTTTCTCCTATTGAACATCTGCTGTGGGGATAACGCAGAAACTTGGCATAAGGTACGTCGACTCCAGCTACATTATTTACATAGCTGTTGTTGCATATCTTAAGCTGACCTTCTGGCTTTAATATAGACAAGACCTCAGATTGGATCAGGGGACTGAAAATTATTTGATACTCCCTTCTAATTTTCATTTGATCATTTACACCTAGCAATGGAGACATTCTTGCTGTAGCTATGTACCTGTCGGCATGACAAAGTACATGAGATCTTTCTGGGTTGGTATTTCTAGAAGTCAGTAAACACCAAGAACTCCTAATATCAGTTCCAGGAACATATAACTAAGAGAGAGAAGCAACATCCTGGAATAGCATGAAAATGACATGGTGGCAGGGAGGTGGAGTGAGAACCCAAATTTGTCTGTTATAACCATTGTATATCCCTAAAGCCTGATGGCTTTCATGTCAGCTAAATGTACTGCTGCCACAGGAGAAATCCATGCAATTTTGTCCTCCTGTGTGAATCACATAGTGCGAGGTTTCTGTGTAATAGAGATCAGAAACTCTCCACTTTCTGTTGTCAGAATAAGTGACTTGAGACGATAGAGCAAGAAGGGCAGTTTTTTCTACCAGGGAGTTCCTAGCTGCATTACATACTGGCTAATAATGGAAATATAGTTCTTTGGTAAGAAATGCAGTATTTACATTCTGATGTTTGCCCAGCCTTACTGGAGATTTGAGAGTATCCTATTGAAACCCCTAGTTAGGGGTAACATAGATGATTGGTTGTGGTTCCAGGCTGTTTTCCCCTTTGCCCTTTTTGGGTTGGGGCCTGCACACCAGTGAGAAGCAAAAATGCCACACCTCACTGGCTCCTGAATGAGGAGAAAGACACTTCCCACATTCCCCTCGCACACTAGACCCTAGGGGAACCCAGCCTAGTGTTGGCAGTGGGGGGCTGGAGCGCCAGCTGGGCTCCCCAATGCTGGGACGGGGACCCTGAGCTTCAAGGGATGGATCAAGTAAAGCCAGGGGCCACATCCAGCTTCCGAGCCCGAGGCTCCCTACCCCTGCCCCACCCCATTAAACACACACATGCCATGTCTAAGATAACCCTAATGTAAGGCTTTCAAGAGATCACCTCTCCAGTGACTTTTTCTCTCCAGAAAAAAAGTCAATAAAGCATTGCACCATTTTCTTTTCCATTTATTTGATGGAAAAGTATGGGATAAAGGACAAAGGACTGCATTTGAGAAATGGGATGAAAGGAGGTGTACTTTCTTGTCTGAACTAAGCAAGTAAAGTAAGTAAATATGATTTAGAGATGCCCTATTTTGCCAAAAAAGCTCCCAATTTTGTCTAAAACAAGTTCACAGAGCACTAGTTAGAATGACAATGGATATCTTAGTGTTGATAAGTTCTCAGCTCCTGAACAAACAGCAAGTGTAAAGTGGCCCCAAAAGAGTGTGGGTTGAATTCTGATCACCTGCAACTTCATGAATTATCTTCTTTGGGTCTCAGGAGACCTTCTATGTAACTAAAAAAGGGAAGCTCTTCCCATTTACATGTACTCCTTTTGCATGATAAATGTGAATCAAGTATTCTGTGTTCTTATTTATTTATGTTAAGGCCCCTTTATTCCACCTTGGCAGTGTAAAAGGGCAGTAATGTGGAAGAAGCTTACTTAGTGCAAATGACAGTATTATCCATTTACTTTGAAGACGGACATTTATAACTTCCCACCTCCTCACCAACAAGCAATTGTTTGACAATTAAATAATTCATAGAAGCATGTAAATTTTTTTTCAGAATTTCCAAAATTTCACAGTTTTGCATTTCATTACAAATGTTCATAAAATACGCCCCCAAGACAAAAAGCAAAAATAAAACAAAAGAAAAACACTAGAAGTGCTATTATCATAGAATCATAGAACTGGAAAGAACCTTGAGAGGTCATCAAGTCCTCATGGCAGGACCCTAACCCTTATCACTCATGGCAGGACCAAGCACCAACTGGACCATCCCATCCCTTTTTATTATGCCTATAAATAAATTCCACACAGCATTACAGTGGCTGTCAAATAACCTTACATCACGAAGAAGGAATAATCTGAACATTTAATAAAACACAGAATACTTGATTCACATTTATTGTGCAGAAGGAGTACATGTAAATGGGAAGAGCTTCCCTTTTTTAGTTACATAGAAGGTCTGCTGAGACCCAAAGAAGATAATTCATGAAGTTACAAGTGATCAGAATTCAACCCACACTCTTTTGGGACCACTTTACACTTGCTGTTTGTTCAGGAGCTGAGAACTTATCAACGCTAAGATATCCATTGTCATTCTAACTAGTGCTCTGTGAACTTGTTTTAAACAAAATTGGGAGCTTTTTTGGGCAAAATATTTTTTGTTCAAAAAATGCAGATTTAGGTGGGTCAGCTGAAATATTTCATGAATGTGTGTCAAATTTCTTGAATTTATTCAGTAAAAAACTGTAATTAGTGAAGTTTTGGGGGCAGGGGAGCCTGAAACATTTAGATTTTTCAATTGGAAATGACTTCTTGTTTAAAAGCTTACTTCAATTTAATTTTTTTTAAAAGGTTAAAAAAATCTCTCCCCACAAAACCAAGAATACATTTTTCATTTTTTTCAGAGTTAAATAAAATATTTTTTTCCACCCAAAATGATTTCTTTTCTAATGTTTCAGTTTGCTGAAAATTCAAAAAGTTCTCATGTTGGGGGTTGATCTGAAGTAATTTTTCCCCCTTGCTAAATTTGAACTGAAAAATTAGTTATCCACATAGCTGTAAGCCTAACATTTGCTCATTCTGAATGACTTATTGGTTGGACGCAAACTCCTCCTTCACTTTTAGAGGCTGAACTTCCAAAATCCGGGACTCTCTGGTCTGGCAACATCTGTGGTATGGCAGGATCATGGATGTTGCTGGATCAGGGAGCCCCGGCACCTGGAAGTGCAAGCCAGTTGGGAGTCCTGTGGCAAGGAGCCCCACCATTGGGACTGGTGATCCCCATCCTTGGAGAACCCTAGCCAGGTGGGGCAGCAGCAGGATCAGTGAGCCCTGTGCCCGGTGATCCCCATCTCAGTGCACCAGCAGTGGGGCAGTCATGGAGCTTTATCCCCGGAAACCCCTAGTGGGGCTTGGCAGCACCAGGGCCACCAACAGTCGATGAATCCCATCCCTGGGAAACCCCAGCTAGGCGAGACAGAAGCGGGGTTCAGAGACCCCTAGATAGCTGGTGGCAGCAGGCCGGAGCCAAGCCTAAGCCCAAGGCCTGTAGTAGCAGGGCTGGAGCCCAGTGGTAGTGGGGCCGGATCAGAGCCAGCCAGGAGCAGGAGGCAGTATCCTGGGAGGCTGGTGGCAAAGGAACTTCCCTGATCTGGAAAATCCCCTCATTCGGGACAGGTTAGGTCTTGAGGATGCCAGACCAGGGAGGTCCAACCTATAGTAGTTGGCAAATTGGGATTTTTCCAAAAAGCATAAGTGACTTAGGAGCACCAGCCCCATTGATTTTCAAGACAGGATTTATGTCATGAGATACATCAAATAGATTCACAGTAAGGCTACAGATTCCACAATGGACTCAAAGTCACTGTTCTCTAGGAATTCTTAATATGCCTGTTATTTGATTGACTAGTTCTACTGTGGAACAGAGACAATCTTGTACAAAGTGACATGACTATTTATTTTAATCTCCCATGTGTCTTTTAACATCATTTTATCTGTTTTCTCTGTTTAATGTTCTTTCTTCAGATTTACCTGCACTGAATTGATTTTTCTCTGAAGCACACACTTGCAAACACCTGCAGAAGAGACACTGAGAAAGGCTGAGACTAAAATAGCTGACAAGAGACCAGCATTTAACCATATAAAAATGAATGAGTCAAAAATTTGTTTGATTTTCCTCCCTGCTGGCCCTGACTGTAAAAGAATGATTTCCATTCTGACATGGCTCAGATCCTTGTCAGTTTCATAACATAGGCTGTAACTAATGGGGAGCTACATGTAATGGTCCATATGGCCTGGATAATTTGCATCCTTGGCTCAAACTAAATCAAGGAATTAGCATGGTTCTTCTTCAGAACAAATGTTCATTCCACAATACAGGTACAACCATTATGGAAGATGGAGGGGGACATATATACTTTTTTCATTTAAATGAAAACCACAATTTCCCATGAACCAAACAAAACAAATATCTTGTATATATGTGCTCCTAAAATCTTCCTTTCTTTCTCTGAGCAGTAGTTACAATATTACTCGGTTACAATATTACTCAGTCTGTGGATAAAATTTTTAAAAAACTGCTCAAATTTTGAATCTTGAGATTCAAGAATGCATGGTTTAGTTTTTAAATGTTTCATTTGTATTCTCCATGGCTCAAGGAAAAGTGCCAAAATACCATGAGATACTGTTCTTTAAAACATATTACTAACCCAGCGAGCAGCAGGAAGTGCTGGAAAAATTGTTAGAAAAACTGTTCTGGTGAGATTTACAGCCCAACATCACCTCTTATTTACAAACAAGAATCCCCTATTCAAAGATTTATCTTTTACAGTATAATGATCCTGCTTTCAGATGTTAGTTTTCCTGGCTGGAGATGTTAACTTGACTTCAACTCCTTATCTTCCTTGCCTCAGAGTTTAAAGAGTCATTTAAAATGTATATTATTCTTTCAGCATTAGCTCTAGATCAAATACGAATTATTCACAAATCAATGACATGTCACAGTACATTTTTATTAACAGTAAAATGGATCTCTTTAATTCCTAACACTTTACAGGACTAGACACGTTAGTCCCTGTAGCAAGGTGGTCACCCCACTCTAGGCATAAAAAGGGTTAAAAGACTGGTAGCTAGGGGGTCAATCATAAGAGGCCTTGCAGCAGCCAATCGGGGGGCTATATAAAAGAGACGGCTGGCCAGGCTGAGCACTCCTATACTTTCACTCTAGCCCTGGAGGGAGAAGGATCTAGCTGCCTGCTAAGCAGGGTACCCCAAACAGAGCAGTGCTGGCGAAAGGCAGGGTAAGCCAGGGAGCTCCAGCCTGAGTAGACCCAAAGGCCTGAGGGGCACAAGGGCTGCCGGAAGGCAGCAAGGGCAGGTGAAAGGCAGCAGATCCACACTCTTTGATTGGCTATTTCAGACTGCAGTTTGCCCCTCACTCTACACAGGTCACTCTACACAGGTTTCCTCTTCCAGGTTAGGAAAGCCCCACTGGACTGTCTGCCCTTGTGTCTTCTCTGGCAGTCTTCAGTAACTGCTAATCTGTGTCACTTTGCCAGTGGCAAGTAGGGGAACCCAGGTCCACTGGCTAATCCATGTTCCAGCCCACCAACCCTATCAGGGGCAGCCAAGAACTTCACAGTCTCAATCCTTGCTACTCTTTCACTGGGCTTTTTCTACTCTGTTGTACACAGACTTTCTTCCTTGCAACACTTCTGAGTAAACGCCTTACAGAAGGGGCAGGATCCTGGGTGCTTGCTCCTTCCTCAGGTTCCTCCTACCCACCCCTCTGTTCCTAGAACGCAACTGCAGATTCTATCACTGCAACCTCCTTCTGCTGTCTCCTTCCTGCCTTTATACAAGCCCCGCCTGATCTTGCCCTTTCTTCAGTTAGCCTGATTCCCCAAAATGCTGCCTATGAGATTAATTGTCTCCTTCTGAGCCTCCTTAACCCCTTTACACTAAAGTGATCAACTATTTTATTAAACTAGAGCCCAAAGACCCCCATCAATAATGGGACTCCACTGTACTAGGCACACATATTTATATCATTTTTTTCCAACTTATTCTTCAACTCAAAAGTTGTAGCAATCAAATTTTCTTTTATACAAAACCACTATCTATACACAGAGCCCACAAAGACTCAGCCTCCGTTTATGAGAGTAAATAAGTCATATTGTACAAAATACATGTGTTGTATAAAACATGTGTGATAAATATTTATGTTCAATGGTAATTGGTTCCTTTCACTAAAAACTTTGAAGTGACCGACAGCCCAGACTAGTGCAGATGGTACTGGTTCTGAAATTTTGTATGTCTAACTATAGCATTTTTTATGATGTGCAGAGCGAAAACAGGGAATCACAGTTGTATTGGAAGCCTCTTGCTTAGAACAAGATGTTTTATTCTGTCAAAGGGACTTTAGTATTTCCCCCTTCCAATTATAACAAATTAAAAGAAACAGAAAATACTCTCCTACCAACTGCCATCATATTTCATGACTGTTACAAAGTCAATCCGGTGTGCTTTTCAATAAATAATAATAGTAATTGTGTGAATTATAAAGATGCCTCTAAGTCTAAATGGAGTACCTGCAATTTGTACCTTAAACTGAATTGCAAATGGTTGATAAGTATAGCACAAGGCACATATTTCCCCATTCTTTCTCCCAAAATAGAAAAGCTGTTTAGCTCTTTATAAAACATGCTACATGAAGTTTCCCATAGGCAGATATATTTTCTTAGTTTTGCACTGCTGAAATGTTTGAAAATTGCATGAGCAGAGCAATTTTTGGCACTTCAGCTGGGAGCACAAAATGTTAGCAAATCATTCTGAAAGGATCTTAAGTGTAACATTGGAATAATGTTCTGTGTGACAGCGGATGTACCTTCATTTTACCCTATTTACATATTCACAGGAAAAATGTGTCGTAGTTATCGTCTAAAGGGGCCTATTTAGGAAGAAATTGCATACACAATTTTTTGAATGCATTAGTGAGGGAACATATTCTAAGCACAGTTCATAAAGAAGAGCATAATATCATTTAACTAAAGGACTTGCACGAGAATGTAGAAAAGCTTAAGGCAAATGCAAATGGCTGACTTGGGGGAAATGGAAAGATGGTTAGGTCTTCTTCGGGGATTTGGAGTTCTTCCTTTTTCTCAATAAAACAGAAAAACGTCCATCAAATAGCAGTGTATTTAATCTCTGAACTAGTACACATGGCATTTATAAAGGTAGAGGAATTACTCTGATTAGTGAGCATAAAGCACGCTATATTTTTAATGCACACATTCATCCATCTCCTTATGCCACTCCTCAACCAACATAATATCTGAAGCCCATTAGGTTTGCACATGCATTACAGTTGCTTGGATGCTATAATTTATACAACTAATGGACTCGTATTTTAATTGCCTATTTTTAAATTTTCATTTGTATTTTCATCCTGTTCTCCCACCCCTGATATTACTTTGTTGCTTTTGGGATTTTGCATATTACTTAGTACAACTGAGTGGTGGCCAATTACCATATTGATAAAGGATACTTGATGAATCATACACAAGCTAATCAACAATGAAAATAGCAGCATTTGGGCCTAATTCTGCTGTCTCATACCAGTAGAATATTAATAATGTCAAAGGAGTTACTCCAGATTTACAGCAAGATACATGAAAACAGGATCAGATATGTTAAGTCCAGGAATACTTTTGATAGTATAGGTGATAATACAGAAATTGTTTTCCATTAGCAGTTGCAGCAAACTCTACCAAAGGTTTTAGCAACAGTAATTTTTAGTAGTACTAAGTGATTATCATTATACAGTACTTTTTATTTTCATCAGATATAGGGCACAGTTCTGTAGATTTTACTCATATGATTCATCCTGTTCCTTGCAGAATTAGGCTCATAAATTTTAATAAATAATTTCCCTTTTGGAAGGATTTTATACTTTTCCTCTAGAAGTGCCCTTTATAAAATCACTGTTTAACAGTAAATATATTTTAAGGTCCTGATCAAAATCACAGATGTTAACTCTTGATTGGAAAAAGCTAATGCTTAAACCAGTTCCCAGGTATTTCTATGAAGGCTACATTTCAAATTCTGAGCACCAAAAACAATGATTTTGTTTAGGCTTTGGAGAAAAAAGCCAATTGAGTCCAAGTTAAAAGATACTGCTTTAAAAAACAAGGCTTTCTGTTCATATATAGAGCAACATCTGTGATAAGCAGAGTGGAAAGGAAAGTTTTAACCCCAGGGCTGATGGGATCTAAATGATGAAAAGATTTTTTTTAAATGTGAAAGGTAGATCAAGTGTTTCACTGGAGCTTGGGTCTAAGAGGAGTTTGAAAACTGCCTTTGCTCTGACTATCGCAAGGTTCAGCATGAAGTAAATTCATATCTTGGACATTTTACAGGATTCCATTTTTCATTCTAAGTTTTTTAACCCTAGGATTTATTTTATTTTTGCTATGGAAGAATATGACTGAGAAATAAAGCTGAGCTCTAGAACTTGTCTGATTTAAAGAACTGATCAACTGACTTGGTGCTCATGGTGATTAAGTCTTGACTAAGTAGCTAGTTTTAGAGCTTGAGCCTGCAACATTAGAGCATGTAACTCAAATTACTCCCAGATACATAAAGTTATTTGCATATGTTTACAAGCTCAAACCTTTCATATACTATTTCCAAAACCAAATCTCCTGATGTTTAAAATTTAAATAACTGCATTTAATTCCTATTGAAGTGAAAACAGAAAGAAGTATTATGATGAAGAATTGACCTTGCTGCTAAAACGGAAAGAATCAAGGAATTTATAAAATTGTAACAGACTTAATTCTTATTCATTACAATTAATTAATAATGTGGGGCCACAGTGGTGCTATTTTAGCTAAGGGGTTTCTCTAGCATCCATCACTGTAGCGTTTAGCTATGTATCACTAGAAGAAATGACAAAGGAATTCAAAATGAATTCTTCACCCTCTTGCCCATTGTCTGAGACAGAGTAAGCCTACTCCTCTGATGGCATCTGTCTATGCACAGACATCTTCATGGAAACATTTCAGAGCAACATCAAGCATTACAAACATTGCACTGATCTTGGTTTGGCAAGCACAAACACAGCAACTTCTTTTTATAGTGCTTGTAAGGAGGACCAAATAGGCAAGCACCAGGTCTGTCACAGGACACACTGAATGGAAAGTCAACATGATGATCATAATATATAGTCCACAACTCATGGCCAAACTCAAGAATTCCTTTTGAATTCTTTTGGGGGAAGTCTCAGCTGGTTTGTATACCACAAAGGTGAGGATTTAATTGGTAATTCTCTGTTTCAGAAAAGCTAAGTAACAAAGTCACAGTGTCTTGGTATTTCACACAAAGAAGGAAGTAAAGCCACACAAAGAAGCTTCCTGCTGAAAATTCTTCAGGGGCATCAAGTGCAGCTCATTAATTGATGGCCCGGTTGAGGTTAAAGAGATGCAATTCTTCTGGTGTGGTTCCCTATGTTAGTAATGGCAGTACTCCTCTTTGTGCACTCTGAATGGATCTCTGCTGAGAGGCCTGAGTAGCCCCTGACTTCCTTTGTGGAGTGGGCAGGTCTGGGCAGGACAGTCATCCAGCAGCACTCAGCAACCAC
This sequence comes from Pelodiscus sinensis, assembly GCF_049634645.1. Taxonomy (NCBI): domain Eukaryota; kingdom Metazoa; phylum Chordata; order Testudines; family Trionychidae; genus Pelodiscus; species Pelodiscus sinensis. The sequence goes on along the minus strand of NC_134712.1, from coordinate 210,684,712 downwards.
ATGCTGGCAACATCATTCTGTCCTATAAGCGACTCCAGGGGAAAAATGCCATCCTTTTACAGCAAAAAGTATTCACTGCTTTTAGCAAGTGATGGCCACCCTTCATGATTTCCAAGAAAGGAAATGAACCTCTAATCAGTTATGGCACTTGATTAGGTTACTTAAATTGCCAAATGTCCAGCAAAATCAGTTAATGCCAACTCTCACACACTTTACATGTAACTCAATGGCCCTTACAATTATGGAGCTCCTGTTTTATGAGTTATTTTCTTTGCTGCTATTCAGTCAATCGCATTAATAGAAATCACAGGATCACGATGTAATTTTACAGTAAGAATCCTATTTGAACATGGCTTGAGTCAATTCATGCTTATTTTTACCCAGGCTATTTGCTTAATAAACACCAAAGTTAAAAATAACTATCCCATACGGCCTTGAGTTATTACAACAGTGGCTATATTTTTAATGTGACCCAATAGTTTGAAGTTGAAACTAGACAATTTCAGACTGGAAATAAGGAAATGGTGAAGTAATTAGCCATTGCAACAGCTTTCCAAGAGTTGTGGTGGATACTCTGTTGATGACAGTTTTGAAAGTCAAAATTGAACATTTTTGTGAAAGATCGGCTCTTGGAATTATTTTGCGAAGGCCTATAGCCTGGGTCCTACAGGATGTCAGATGATCACAATGGTCCCTTTTGGCCTTAGAATCTATGAATATTGTGCATTCGTTTTTCATATTAGAAGGAAACAGAGGTTCAAAGCTACTGTAGTTACTAGTGAGTACAAGAGAATTTTGGCATCTGATAACAGGATAGATCATTTCCACAATAAACACTCATGTAGGATTTCTAATCACTGTTCATAGTATATAACTCACCTTTCCTTTTTTTTTAAACTCTTCTCAGCATTGTATTACCAGTGTCATTGCTAGTAAGCATATTAAAAATGACCCCGCATCATACTGGCACTTTGAATGCACTGTATTCTAATTTTTCTCCTCTTTTGGCCTTCTCCCCACCACATCCCCCAATTCAGCTATGGCAGTGGAAAGAATCCCCTCCCCACTCCTGCCTCCTTTCCCTCTGAGCAGGCAGAGATTCTCTGCCATTTTGTGGTCTTAACTCCAAGCCACATAGTTTTGCCCCCTGAGACTCTGCTGTTGCTCTCAGTCACTGCCTCTGTTGTTTCCAAGTTCCTAGGTGAAGGGAAGGATTGAAGCTCAGCAGTATGCAGGAAATGAGACAGAGAAAAAGGAGGGGGTAGTCAGGACTTACTACTAGCCACAATCGTAACCTGGATTTAACACCCAGCATCTACAAACTCATCCCTCCTACTAATCCTAGAGCTCCCAAACAACCTTAGTCCAACTCAGGAAAGCTGTTTGTTCCTACCACTTGATAGCTGGCCAGGTTCCTGAGGGTTCATTTTTTTAAAAAATACATACAGGTTCTGCTAATGGAGACACAAACTGTTACTGCATTATCTTGTAGTCATTAAAGCAGCCCAACTGTACTGCTTGTGGGTTGCTGAGTGAAATGCAACATTGACAAATCAGCAGCAGCCACAGGATTGGACGCTCCCCATAGTTACAGTGAGCCTGCACGGCTGTGACTAAGGGGAGGAATTGACTTAAGGCTTTCAAATGTCAAAGCCTTCAGAAAATACACAGTAATAATTCCAGAATCAATATGAAGAGACTTTTTTTACCTACTGTGTTTTCTTAAGACCACACACTGCAAAAGTGTGGGGGGGACCTGTTGATAATCACATCTACTAAATCCCCTGATTCAGGTGTATTGACAGATGGCAGAGAGGAAAATAGAGCATACAAGAGGCAGGTAAACCAAGGGAGGTGTAATAAAATACAAAACCAGCTGGGTCTAGTCCCAGTGAGAGATATTGTTTGTATTTAGGCTGAACCTTTTGTTCACTTGGTCTGACAGATGAAAGACAGCACTTCCAATCTGAAGCAGAGTCTTTGGGCAAGGCAAAGAGTGAAGTATCTGTAACCCCCAAGGAGATTGCTTGGATTCCCGGGGCTTTGTCTGCTGGCAGCTCAGGGAGAGGCACTCTGAGTTTGCCTTGGCTCCCCCTCCCTACCAGGGCCAGAGTCTGCCCGGCAACCCACAGGGAGTGAGATGCCCCTCCCAGGGGGAAGGAGAGACCATTGTTGAGGGGAGTCTGGAGCCAGCCAGGAAAAGGGGAGGACTGAGTGTGTGGGAGCTAGTAAGCCCCAGGCCTGCATGCAGGGTTCCCCCTGAGAGCTAGCCTCTAGGGACCTGAAGGCAGGATCCCTCAGCTGGGTTTATGTCTCCACTGTTGATTCCCAGTTGTGGAGTTTGCTGGGAGGCTTCCCCAGCCAGGCGGAGTTGGCTCTCCAGTTCCCTGGGTGAGAGAGTCACTGCATGGTCAGCTGGGCTCTAGCAGCAAGTTGAGGGCTGCTGCCTGCTGTGTGGGTCTGGAGGCTGGCCTGGGAGGCTATAGTTTTGAATTTTGGTGCAGTTGTGTGGTCTGCATCTTGAGCCCTGCACCCCTTTACAGTGAGGGGAAATTCTGGGACCGAAGCAGCCTGGTTCCTGCTTGAAGAGGACCCCTGTGAGAAGAGAGCAGCCCCTTTGCAGAGACTGAGTCATCTCTCAACCTGAGGCTCATTCATGGAGTGTGTGAGTGCACCAATTTTTAGTTAGTAAGTCAGGGAATTTGTTTGGGGATTTTATTACCTGCAGCCTATTAAACTGTGGAGGGATTTGCTGCCTTCTCCCATTTGTGAGTCCTTTGGGCTGTACTGGACCTAGTCAGCCCCACTGCTAAACCTCTGCAGAGAAGGATTGTGTGGTCAACAGTCATCAAGGGCCCCAACAAAGTACGCGTACCAACGGGACACTAACTTCACAGTTGCAGGGCACCGGTGACCCTAAAAATAATGTTTTACCCTGTTCTGTTATAATTGTCTCCTGTTTAATATAATTGTGTTTATTATAGTGTATGTGTTTGTGTTATTTTCTGGGAGTCTCCAACTATCTGGCGAATACGTGGGGATTATCCTGGGCTAGAATTTTCCTCCCAAGCTGCCCTGGCAACCCTGCTAGGAAGGAGTGAGGGGGGTGGAGGCACCGCCAAGTACATCAATCAGAAAGAATAAAATTGAGTAGGTGGCGGGATCCAGAAGAACCCAGACCTATCCATCCGAACCTGAAAGGAGATTGGCTCTAAAAGAAGGTAACCAGGTGGAGAGGGGGCGCTACATTGGAGGCACCGCTGGGATCCCGTCTTTTAAACTCATACCTTATATACACTCCTGCTGTCTTCCTGGGATATTAAGTAAATTCCCAGTATGGATTATCAGAAGAGGCTTATAGCTTGGTGTGAGCTGGAGGGAGCTGACCCTGAACGCCACTTTCTGCTCACTAATGTACCCACTGAGTGGGAAATTAGACAAATTGAAGATGAGATTGCTAATGTCAGAGAATGGGGAACCTGTGTGGTTCGGAGTCAGATGAAAGCACAAGGGGAAGCTACTTTATCTCTTCTTGTAGAGAGCAAGATTATACTGTCTACTGTAGTGACTCCCCATGTAATTCTGCCAGATGGAGAGAAGGACGGATGGAAGGTGACCATTCAAACACAATCACGTTTTCCCTCCCCATCTGCCCCACCATCTGAAACTAATGGTTTTCAGTCCAAATTGGGGAACTTCCTTATGCAGGAAGGGAAGACCATGACTGAATTAAGGACTCTTTTGGGAAGTAGTCCTGTGCCTCCTTCCAGTTCTACAGACCAAATAATTTTTGCTATGGGAAAAGCAATAGGGGAGTCCATAAAGACAGCATATGAATCAGGCCCTTACAGAAAACTGAAGTTCTTTTCAGGCATTAAACCTGTGCCTGTAGGGGAAGATGACTATGACACTTGGAGGCATCAACTAAATCAGGTGATGCAGGAATGGCAATGTAGTGAGGCTGAAAAGAGGAAACGTGTGGCAGAAAGCCTGCGAGGACCTGCAGGGAATGTAATCTGTGCATTAAAAGCCAGCAAGCCTGCTGCCACTGTTGATGACTATCTCTCGGCGATGGAGGATGCCTTTGGGAGCCTAGAGACTGGGGAAGACCTCTACTTTCAGTTTCGATCCTGTTACCAACATTCAGGTGAAAAACTATCTTCCTATCTTCACAGATTGGAACCATCCCTTCAACTGTGCATCCGCCGTAAAGGCACTGAAAGGAGCAAGGAACACCGAGTACGACTAGAACAGGTCATACGAGGTGCCATTTATGATGATTTTCTAATTATGAAATTGAAACTTGCAGACCGATTGAACAGTCCTCCAGAATTCCACCAACTGCTGCGAGAAGTCCGGGAGGAGGAGAAAAAGAGAACGGTTAGAGAGAGGAATAAGATCTCAGTGAGCCAGACCGTTGGTCCTCAGAAACTGAAGGATGACCTTTGTCTGCCTACCACTGAGGACCTCCATCAACAGCTCAAAACCCTGACAGCACAGCTCACTGAATTTATGACGAGTAAGATGCCTCAGGGGTCACCTAGCGATATTCTTCCACCAACTTTGACAGAAAGGAAGTACCCTCCTTTTCACCCAGGGAGAAGGGACCCCAACAGAGAACCTGTAAAGAAAACCTTGGTGACCCTCCCAAGGAACAAGAGATTCTGCTACCGATGTGGCGAGGATGGGCACATTTCCACCCAGTGTGACAACCCAAGGAATGAAGAGAAGGTAGCGCAACGAAAAAAGAAGCTACAGGGAAACTCCCAAGGATCCCAGTAATGGAGCATACTGGGAGCCATTACAGTCAGAGCTCCACTAAGTTGTGTTATGAACAGCCTTCCTGGAGCCCATTCCCAGAAGGATTGATAGGCCCAGCAGCGGTAGTTAATGTGATGGTAGAAGGGATTCCCTGTAGGGCCCTGCTGGACAGTGGATCTCAGGTCACCATCATTACTAGAGAATTCCATCGGCAATTCCTCCCTCAAGTGAAGATCCATCCTCTAGAAGGATTGGCAATATGGGGCCTTAGCAATGCTAGTTACCCATACGATGGATATGTACTAGTGACTTTACGTTTTCCTGCAGAACTGGCTGGATGTCTCCAGGATTGTGATACTCTGGCTTTGATTTGTCCTGAGACACAAAATTCTGATGGCATTCCCATATTGATTGGAACCAACAGCAACATGTTCCAATCTTTGGCCACACTTTGTGGTCGTTTGGGCCAGAAGACCCCAGATGTGGTTCGCCCTCCATGGAGAGAACTGACCCTGGGCTCATCCACAATGCCTTCTGACCATGATAGCTCTGACGATGAATCTCTAGGGAAAGTAGTAAGAGTATCCAAAGCTGTTCTGTCCATACCCCCACATGGTGAGATTGACTTGAGGGGAAAACTTGAGAAGCACAGTAGCAGCCTTCCTCATACAGTAATGATGGAGTCCTCTGATGGAGATAACCTCCCTAGTGGTCTGATGGTTCTGAGAGGTTTATTGTCCTTACCACAGCTGGAAGAAGCTGGCATTATGGTCAGAATACGAAATGAAACCAACCATCCCATAGCCATCAGGAGAGGAATGGTATTGGCACGATTGTATAGAGTAGAGAGTGTTATGAGCCCTGCAGCTGCAGCCAGAAAGCCCTGTAAGGCATTGGATCCTGATCTTTTTAATTTTGGTGATTCTCCTGTATCTCCCAGTTGGAAAGACCGGTTAAAAAAGCAGTTAAGCGAGAGACCTAATGTGTTCTCCACTGAAGAATGGGATGTGGGGTGTGCCCTTAACGTGGAACACACCATTCGTTTGGCAGATGACAGGCCTTTCAGGGAGAGGTCCCGAAGACTGGCACCTGCAGACATTGAGGATGTGAGAAAGCATATCCAAGAACTATTGGAAGCAGGAATAATTTCTGAATCCCGTAGCCCCTATGCATCCCCCATTGTGGTGGTGCGGAAGAAAAATGGGACTGTGCGCATGTGTGTGGACTATCGCACACTGAATAAAAGGACCATCCCAGATCAATACACTGTACCTAGGGTAGATGATGCCTTAGCTTGCCTAGCAGGAAGCAGATGGTTCTCTGTCTTAGATTTACGAAGCGGCTACTACCAGATCCCGATGAGCTCTGAAGACAAAGAGAAAACAGCTTTCATTTGTCCCTTGGGATTCTACCAGTTTGAGAGGATGCCCCAAGGTATCTCAGGAGCTCCTGCTACATTCCAGCGTTTGATGGAGAAGACAGTGGGGGATATGAATTTGTTAGAAGTGCTGGTGTATTTGGATGACTTAATAGTTTTTGGGAAAACTCTGGAAGAGCATGAAGCTCGACTAATGAAAGTATTAGACCGCCTGGACGCTAGTGGGTTGAAACTGTCACTTGATAAATGTCAATTTTGTCAGACCCGAGTAAAATATGTAGGCCATATTGTGTCAGCAGAAGGTGTGGCGACTGATCCCGAGAAGATTGAGGCATTAACCACCTGGCCTGTACCCAAAGACCTGAAAGCTTTACAATCTTTCCTAGGCTTCTGTGGATATTACCGCCGATTTGTAAAAAATTACTCCTCCATTGTGAGACCGCTCACCAATTTGACAAGGGGATACCCCCCAACGTGGAAGAGATCACCCCAACATAAGCTTGCAAGTCCTAATGAGAGGTATTTCAAGGTGAATGAACCATTTGGAGACCGTTGGACTGAGGAATGCAACAGCGCTTTCCATGCCCTTATTGAGAAACTCACCACTGCACCAGTGTTAACCTTTGCAGACCCTACCAAGCCCTATGAACTACACGTAGATGCCAGTCTTGATGGATTAGGAGCAGTTCTCTATCAGAATCATGAGAATAAATGGAAACCTGTGGCGTTTGTCAGTCGAGGGTTGACTGCCTCTGAAAGACACTATCCCGTGCACAAACTTGAGTTTTTAGCTCTCAAATGGGCTGTTGTGGACAAACTTCATGATTATCTATACGGAGCGACCTTTGTAGTAAAAACAGATAATAACCCACTTACTTATGTGCAGACCACGGCTAAACTAGATGCTACTGGTCAGCGATGGATGGCTGCCTTGGCTGCTTATGACTTTAAGCTGCAGTACCGTTCGGGTCAAACCAATGCAGACGCAGATGCATTGTCCCGTCGCCCTCATAACCCACTCGAGGAAGAGTCTGAGTGGATGGAGATACCATCTCCTGCTATTCGTGCCACCTGCAAGGCTGTAATAGGAAAAGTGCAGTCCCCTTATGTAAATGAGGAAAGATATGCTGACACACTGGGGTTGTCTGAGAAGGCTATACCTACCATTTATGCAAACCTCGTTGGGCTAAAGACTTTTGAATTGCCCCAGTTAACTCCGACTGAATTGAGAAGAGCTCAGTGGAAAGATTCAAATATTGGACCTGTGCTGGAAGCTGTAGAAAAGGGTGAAAAACCCATCTCTAAGGCTAACTTTTCCCCCTGCACAATTCTTCTCTTAAAAGAGTGGGATCGTTTAGTGATTAACGAAGGTTTGTTATTCCGGACCACCCAGACTGTAAAGGGCCATGTGCGGAAACAACTGGTCTTACCCCAAGAATACCAGGAGATGGTGTTGAAGTCTCTGCACGATGATCATGGTCACTTGGGGGTAGATAAGACTTTGGAACTGGTCAGAGATCGGTTTTATTGGCCCAAAATGACAGCATCTGTGGAAGACCACTGCAAATGGTGCTCTCGGTGTGTTAAGCGGAAGACTCTGCCAAAAAAGGCAGCGACTATGGTGAACATCGCTACAGATGCACCCATGCAATTGGTGTGCATTGACTTTTTGTCATTGGAGCCTGATAGAAAGAACCACTCAAGTATACTTGTAGTTACTGACCATTTTACAAGGTATTCCCAAGCATATCCCACAAAAGACCAAAAAGCCAGTACAGTGGCCAAAATTTTATGGGACAAATTCTTTGTACATTATGGTTTCCCGGCCCGAATCCATTCTGACCAGGGAAGAGATTTTGAAAGCAGACTAATTCGTGAACTTACAAAAACCCTGGGAATAAGGAAGTCCAGAACCACTCCTTACCATCCCCAGGGAGATCCACAACCGGAGAGATTCAACCGGACTTTGCTAAACATGTTGGGAACACTACATCCATCCCAAAAGACCAGATGGAGTGAGCATGTCAGTTACCTTGTGCATGCTTATAACTGCACTAAAAATGAGTCCACTGGGTTTTCGCCTTATTATTTAATGTTTGGCAGAGAAGCCAGGCTACCAATTGACTTATGTTTTGGGATATCCTCTGATGAAGCTAGCGAAACAACTTATCTCCAGTACATTCAGAGTCTCAGGCGTGACTTGCGGGAAGCTTACAGACTGGCCTCCCAAGCAGCCACAAAAAGCAACCTTGCTAACAAGCAGAGATATGATAGTCGGGTCCGTGAACAGGATCTGCAGGTAGGAGACAGAGTGTTAATCCGAAATCTAGGTCTCACTGGAAAACATAAATTAGCTGACCGGTGGAATGCAGACACCTACATAGTGGTTGATAAGCTACCAGACTTGCCTGTATATCGCCTTAGGATGGAAAATGGAAAAAATGTTTGTAAGACTATTCACCGAAACCACCTCTTGCCAGTGGGGCAGTTAATAGGTGAAGAGAAAAATAGTGAATGTGGTTCCTCCCGGCGACCCATTACTCGTTCAAGACTAAGGAAGAAAGTTCCTGCAGAAAGAACCCTTACTGCACAACTTGAATCTGCTGAGGAGGCAGACAGTGAGTCTTTAACCTCCTCTGGAGAAAATGATCCTCATTCACAGAGTAGCAGTGAAGAGGAATTCTTCCCCTATTATCCAATACCTCCTATGCTTCATGAGCAGCTATGTGAGGTAGAAACTGTTAGAGAGGGAGAATCTGAGCCTCCTCTAGCTCAAATACTTAACCCTGAAGCTGCACCCTTTGTACCCCCTCAGTCAACAATACAGCATGAAGAGGCAAGTGGTTTACCAGCTAGGATGGTTCCACCTGTAGAGGATGTGGGAGAAGCCATGCAACCTGCAGAGAGGGAAATCATTGATTGTCCTGCAGTCATTACTGCTGAGAACCCTGAGAATGAAGAAGCTCCTGTACTTCGACGTTCAGAACGAGAGCGAAAACCTGTACAGAAACTCACCTATGATGTCCCAGGGTCCTCCACCTCTGTCCCTCTGCATTTAGTAAATAGATGGGTGCGGGTGGCCTATTATTGTTTGTGTCTGATAGTTAACAATGGAGACTCCAAGGTTAAGTCATTTATTTAAATATAGTAAGAATGTTATTAATGTAAATTGAATAACAATTTAATGTTTAAATTAATATTGTATGTGGACACAGCAATACTTACTTATTGGCTAATGATATTTATTGTCAACTAAACAATGTATACTATTACCTGATGGAAAGGACCTTGCATGTTTGTGTTGTGGGTAAATGACCCTTGCCGAGGACGGCAAGAACTTTCGCACAGGGAGAGTGTAACCCCCAAGGAGATTGCTTGGATTCCCGGGGCTTTGTCTGCTGGCAGCTCAGGGAGAGGCACTCTGAGTTTGCCTTGGCTCCCCCTCCCTACCAGGGCCAGAGTCTGCCCGGCAACCCACAGGGAGTGAGATGCCCCTCCCAGGGGGAAGGAGAGACCATTGTTGAGGGGAGTCTGGAGCCAGCCAGGAAAAGGGGAGGACTGAGTGTGTGGGAGCTAGTAAGCCCCAGGCCTGCATGCAGGGTTCCCCCTGAGAGCTAGCCTCTAGGGACCTGAAGGCAGGATCCCTCAGCTGGGTTTATGTCTCCACTGTTGATTCCCAGTTGTGGAGTTTGCTGGGAGGCTTCCCCAGCCAGGCGGAGTTGGCTCTCCAGTTCCCTGGGTGAGAGAGTCACTGCATGGTCAGCTGGGCTCTAGCAGCAAGTTGAGGGCTGCTGCCTGCTGTGTGGGTCTGGAGGCTGGCCTGGGAGGCTATAGTTTTGAATTTTGGTGCAGTTGTGTGGTCTGCATCTTGAGCCCTGCACCCCTTTACAGTGAGGGGAAATTCTGGGACCGAAGCAGCCTGGTTCCTGCTTGAAGAGGACCCCTGTGAGAAGAGAGCAGCCCCTTTGCAGAGACTGAGTCATCTCTCAACCTGAGGCTCATTCATGGAGTGTGTGAGTGCACCAATTTTTAGTTAGTAAGTCAGGGAATTTGTTTGGGGATTTTATTACCTGCAGCCTATTAAACTGTGGAGGGATTTGCTGCCTTCTCCCATTTGTGAGTCCTTTGGGCTGTACTGGACCTAGTCAGCCCCACTGCTAAACCTCTGCAGAGAAGGATTGTGTGGTCAACAGTCATCAAGGGCCCCAACAAAGTACGCGTACCAACGGGACACTAACTTCACAGTTGCAGGGCACCGGTGACCCTAAAAATAATGTTTTACCCTGTTCTGTTATAATTGTCTCCTGTTTAATATAATTGTGTTTATTATAGTGTATGTGTTTGTGTTATTTTCTGGGAGTCTCCAACTATCTGGCGAATACGTGGGGATTATCCTGGGCTAGAATTTTCCTCCCAAGCTGCCCTGGCAACCCTGCTAGGAAGGAGTGAGGGGGGTGGAGGCACCGCCAAGTACATCAATCAGAAAGAATAAAATTGAGTAGGTGGCGGGATCCAGAAGAACCCAGACCTATCCATCCGAACCTGAAAGGAGATTGGCTCTAAAAGAAGGTAACCAGGTGGAGAGGGGGCGCTACATATCTTTTGCGAAAACTACACACTGCAGCTAAGCAAGAATCAAGTAAATGAAAATAGTTAAAAATAAGAAATGAGTAAGTCAGCCATGCTACCCATGGCCATGGCCATGCCCATGTAAGCTGAATGAGAGAATCTCATTCGCCTAGACTATATCCATCTTTCGAAAGAGGGATGTAAATGAGTCGGATTGAAAGTGCAAATGAAGCAGGGATTTAAATATCCAGCAGTCTTTCAAAAAAGGGTATTTCGGAAATGAAAGCTCAGTCTAGATGCAGTTCTTTCAGAAAAAAAAATCCTTTTTCGAAAGATCCCGTACTCCTGAAAAAAATGAGGAGTATGGGATCTTTTGAAAAAAGGTGGGTTTTTTTTCCAAAAGAACTGCGTCTAGACTGCAGTGTCACTTTCAAAATATCCTTTTTCGAAATGGTGATTGGACACGAATATGCAAATGAAGCCTGGGATATTTGAATCGGTGCTTCATTTGCACTTTCAATCTGCCTAATTTACATCCCTCTTTTCAAAAGAGGAATGTAGTCTAGACATAGCCTCGTGTGGACCACATAGCATGGGGCAGCTCATTAAAGGGCTGAGGAGGTGCTGAGTGCCAATGTGAGAGCACTCCTCACTTTGCAGACTCAGGAGTTCCTTGATTCAGCCCTGGCTAACACACTCCTTTGCTTTCTGGGGATTGATTCACTGATTTCAAGCTCACGTTAGATTTGCACCTGTGTCATTCTAGTAACTTCATTGAAATTACACTAGAATACGTGAGATCAGAATTATGTCCTGGAATGGCGATTGTCACATTGTTGCCAGATCCAGGGGAAATACTGTCTCTTACTCACATTTCCTTGTAGTAAAACATTGCCCTGATATTCAAATTCCAAACTGGCTAAGAACCAATATATTCCAGCAATGATTTGGTTAATGCACTTGCAGTTTATAGTTTTTGACATATTTTCAGTATGTCCGAGTGTGACATACTAGATGACACACCAGGGATTGAACTGGGGGGATCTCCAGAGATGAAAGTATAATCCTGGGATTAAGAGCCAGGCTCTTAAATGCTGGAAGTTGTAACAGACTCATATCTTCTGTTGAGTGTGCACAAAGGATACATACACCCTGACCTGTTGAGACTGATTACACAAGCCAATAGGCCTCACATTCTTTAGGGCAGTGGTCCCCAAAGTTTTCACATCACATCCTCCCCTTTGCCCCTCTCCCCTGTTCTTGCTCTCTCCCCAGGATACACAGTCAGGAACTGAGGTTGGGAACTGGGCCGAGGTTCCTGGGAAGGAGGGGGAGGGACACACACAAAGGTGAGGAGGCAGAGGCTGGGACCAAAGCTATGTCTGGGCTGAAAGCGAGGGACTGAGGCCTGGGCCGCAGTTGGGGGAGGGTGTGGGACAAGGAGAAGGGCTGGGTTGGGAGTAGAGTAGGAGTGGGCAATAATTTTTGCCTGGGGGCCACTTAAAATTTTTTTGAAGTAGCCCTGGGCCACCCCAGAAGGGGAGGGGCCTAAACAGAAAGGGGCAGAGCTACCCCACCTCCAGACCCTTTGTCCCCCCTTCCCACTAGGCACCCATTCCCTGGAAGAGGCTTGGCATGCTCCCACACCCTCAGGCCAATGAGGGTCTGGGGGCAGGGGAGCACCCGAAGCCTCCTCCCGCCCTGTGAGGAGCACGTGGCACTCTGAAGTGCCGTGGGCTACTCGCAGGGCTGGAGCAGGGTGAAGGAAGCTTCACGAAGCTCCACCTGCCCCCAAGCCCTGATTGGCCTGGGGGTGGGGGAATGCGGGAAGCCTCCTCTGCTCTCCTCTCCTGCCCTGCGAGCAGCGCACAGCGCTTCAAAGTGCCACTTCAAAGCAGAGCGGGGAGGGTTCGCACGCTCCCCCCCCACCAGCCAATTAAGGCCTGGGGGCAGGAGAGCACCCGAAGCCTTCTCCGCTCTGCCCCCGCCCTGCACTTCAGGCGCGCCCGTGCCCCCAGACCCTAATTGGCTTGGGGGCAGGGGAGCAGCAGGGCCTCCGTGGGCCGGATCCACCCGCTTGGCAGGCCGAATCCGGCCCATGGAGGCCCTTTTGCCCACCCCTGGAGTAGAGTCACAGCTGGGAGACAGACAAAGTTGCAGCCGGGGCGGGACATTGGCCAGGCTGGGAGCCAGGACCCAAGGCCTGGACTACAGATGGGGGGTGGGGCATGACTAGAGCTGGAGGCAGAGCAGGGCTGGATGATGCTCCCTCCTCATCCTCTGTGGGGCTGGCCTGGGCTCCTCAGTGCCCCCATGAATGTTGCTCTGTGCCTCCCTGGGGGTGCACCCCTCATCCTAGGTACCACTGCTTTAGAGTAGTGACAATCTCTCACTGACTTCAAAGGTAAATGAATGGGTGGAGGTGATGTGTTCTCCCCAAGCCCTGTCATGCAAGGCTGGCCTCACTGAGCCCTGCCTCCTAGCCCTGTGGTTGACCTGGGCCAGCCATATGGCCTTGTAACCTGAGCGGTTCCCTCCCTTGCCCCACCCTGGTTATGACACTGTCCTGAGCTGGTTTGGGTTGGTTTGTGCCCAGCACTCAGGCCCAGTGGTAACTCCTACAGATTCTGTGCTGTGGGGCTGGTTGGGCTCAGCTCTCAGCTCCAAACATTGCAACTTCTGGGGTTGCAGCACTGCTCCCCCCCCCTCTGAGTGGACCAAATTTGTGTGAGTGAAGCTGTGACCAGGCTTGTGGGGTTGCAGTACCACTCACGCAAATTTGGCCTCCCTGGGCTCCTGTCATTATGGCAACTGGCCCCAACCTGAGTGCCACTGGCAACCCAGAGTTTGCAGTGCCTGGAGCAGAGAGGTGAGCCCAGCCAGCCCTGCACGCCTGGAGCCACAGGAACTGCTACACAACTCTTTGAAACATTCTGGTGACCCAATTTGGGGTCCAAACCCCTGGATTGAGAAACCGTGATTGAATGTACACCACACGCACAGGCACACTTCTCTCACACACACTGACTAAACAACTGAGGGTGCAATCCCAAAATGTCTACAGACTATCAAAGCTATTGTAAAAGAAAACCGATTTCTAAGAGTATCACTGCAACTGCAAAAAGCAGCCTATTTATAACCATGAACATGGTGTATACTCACTTTAAGATGAGTCACATTGTCTCTGAAGTTTCATAGAATCATAGGATTAGATGGGCCCTCGAGAGGTCATGTAGTCCAGTCCCCTGCTCTCATGGCAGGACTAAGTATTATCGCTGACAGATGTCTGTCTAACCTGCTCTTAAAAATCTCCAGTGAGGGTGGTTCCACAATCTCCCTAGTAATTTATTCCAGTGCTTAACCACTCTGACAGCTGGAAGTTTTTCCTGATGTCCAACCTATCCTGCCCTTGCTGGTTTCATTATTATTATTAATTATTTCTATTTCCATAGCACTTAGGAAACCCAGTCATTGATTAATGTTGCATTGGTGCTCTACAAACACTGAACAAAAAAGACAGTCCCTGCCCGAAAGAGCTTCTAATCTAAACATACAATCCACAGATTGATACAGCAAGAAGGGGAGTACAAGGAAATAATGAGAGAAGGTTGGTCATCTTGGTAGTCAGTGGTCTCAGTCTACCATCAGCCAACTGTCAAGTTTTGCAGATAGCATGGCAAAGAACAGTTTGGCGAGAGATTTAAAGGTGGCTAGAAGGTAGCTTTGTGAATGTCTATAGGGAATGAATCACAAAAGTATGGGGCAGTCCCTGGTGCTGAAGAGTTGACAGTCTAAATAGATATCAGCCTTAACATCTCTTACCACTAAGACCACTGAAGTCCAGCTTTTCAAGATGGTGATGTACCTTTCATTTTACGGGTGTTTGAGGGTTAAGCAAAGTGATTTTTCCCTCTCACCTCATGCTTAGTGCAGCTCTTTACCTTTAATCAGACCTACATTATAATCGAACGCCTACTTTCATATTGTGCACTCAGACATTTGTGATAAATCCAAAAGGGAAAAACACCAAAAGAGACGATGGCTTTGCAATGCAATTGAATTTTTGCTGCTTTTTACATTATAGCTTTTCTGATGGGGATGGGAGGAGGGCAACAAAATTGCTATGCACCATCTAAGTCTCAGCTATGCTACCATAAAAAGGTTAAGTGATTCATAGTCCTTGTGTTGGCCCTCTGCTTAAAGATTAATTTTATCATTTCACAATATTTAAACAAGGTTTATTCATAGTAGTTATATATACACATTTTCCATAGGAGACATACTGCATGGTACTCTAGGACCAAAATGTAGGCTTTATATAGTAAAAAAGTGATTTTATAATAATCAAATACCACAGGTTATGATGTGGAAACATTTCAACAAAAGCCATTTACTTGGATCTAAATTCTCCCCTACAATGCTTTCAACTCAAATACAGCAGCATGGGATTAGTGTGCGAGAAGCAGAAAACAGAAAAGACAAAAAGCAAAAGTAAACTGATTATTTTATTTTCACCATTCATCTGAAGAGCAAAATGGAACCCAATAGCAAACATGTAAAATGTACATTCATTTTGCCAAATTCTTTGTTTTAATCATGTTTTATTAGTGGCACGGGTTTTTGTAGTTTGATTCTCCATTTGTAGACACTATTGTTAATCAGTATCTCCACTGAAATGAGTGGATTTACATCATCATAAATCTGATGACATAAGAATAAGACCCATGAATTTTATTTAACCTTGCTGACCTTTTCAATGGGAAATGGACCTCTAAAAAAATAGTGCCACTCAAAGTGCAAAGCCACAGGGGCAGAAAAATGATGAAAATAAATAGTAGGGGGCACAAATATGCTTGCTTGCCCTGAGCACTAAAATGCCTAGTTATGGCTCTGTCAGCATAACAATAGCAGGCAAACACTGTTCAGCTCCTGCCAGCTTTCACATAGGCATTACCAGTCTTGGAACATTTTCAGTACGAGAAGGAATTTAGGTGTGTCTGCTTTGCTCATTTCAGGTCTAAGTCAAATCCCTTTAAAGAAATGGAAAACACCTCCACTGAGTTCAGTGGAAGATGCATTATTGCTGAAGTCCACAGAGATACCAGTCTTTAAACCCAGGAGAAGTGGCTGCATGTCAGTGGGTTGGTACACATATAGCTCTCAAAGCACATCAGCTTCCCCAAAATATTCTCAATTCTTCAACTCCACTGAGTCTACCAAGTTAGAATAGCCAGAATGACTTCCAAAGAAATGAGAGGCATTCTCCTCCTTATAGACTGTTTCCTGAACAAAGCTGATTTACTAATTAGCAGAGGAAAAAGGTGAGGTGCTTAAAATAGCACACACACAGGCTTATCATTTTTTTCACTACTGAGCCACAAGGAGAGGGCCATGGAAGGGGTCAATTTAGCAAAAAGAAATGCACACTACAACAAACTAATTCATGTCTTTCCAAAGGATTTATGTCTGTGAGCTGAAAATAAAGCACAGTACAATTCTTAGGGGTCCACAAGGTCTGGAATAACCTCCCCTCTGCCCAAGCCCTGCTCTGCCCCATCTCTTCTTTCCCTTCTCTGCTCCTTCACATCCCCATTGTACCCTTTCTCCTAAGCCCCCTCCCGAGTCATGCAACCCAGGAGTCTACCGGGGGAAGGCGATAGCAGCAGCAGCGTCTGGTTATGAGACGGTAGGATGGATTTATGGGGAAAGCACATTTTAAGGAGGAATAAAGAAGCTGGCAAGCAAGATGGCTTCAAATCTGGGGACAGTCTGCAAGAAGGTGAGAGGAAAGGAGCAGTAGGGACAAATTTGCAAGAGCACAGGATGAAAAGCATCCCTAGGCAAAGCCCTTCCCTACCATCAGAGTACTGCTTCAACTCTTTAAAAAAGGAAGGTCAAATGTCTTTATTTATTAGCACTAGTAAGACGTGTGGCAGTTGGTCTCTAGTCTCCTGGGCTTGCAAATGACCAAATCAATTGTTGAAATTAGTTTTACATCACAATTACTTTGTGAAACATAAATCCATTGTCTTTGCCCCTCTGCTGACAAAGGGGGCAGTTGAGACTGGACTATTTTAATGTGTTTGTTTGCTATAACACGTCTACCTTTATATCACACATTTCACCCCGAAGGATCATAAAGTGCTTGAAACATTACAAACATTCAGCTTTCAGTAAATTTTCACCACACAAACTGTGTTGCCACCAGTCTGTTCATTTTCTTTTCCCCTGTATATTCCTGAGCTAAATCTAATTTATTTTGATAATTATACACACATGCACAAATAAAACTATCTTTAAAACATTATGGAGGTTGCAGAGTCAAATAATCAAAACATGCCAGACTTACAGTTCCCTGTGCAACCTTAATTCACCCCCCTTTGTGCATTTCCATTTGGTCCAGTCTTTTAATTATATGACCACAGACTATTTTTTCCAGAAAGCACTGCCTCGTTTAGTGCATGGACTGGATTGTGCTCATTTGGTGACTAGCCATTCAATAGCTTGTTTACTGTTCACTGATCATTGTGTGTGGTTCCATATATTAATTACTGTACTGCTTTGAAAATAGAATTATTAATTTCCTCATGATCTTTTTATGACATTCATCACTATCATGTGAGTGCTTCATTAATATTAATTAATCTTCATAACCACCCTGTAAAGTGGGGGATATTATTATCCCCAATTTACAGATGGAGAACTGAGGCATGGCAAGATGAAGGTCAAATGTATATGCTATTTTGAGTGTCAAATCTGAGGTGCCCTGGGCCTGATTTTTTTCTAGGGACTTTAGCATTATATAGTGCTTCATGTGCTCAGAGCACAGCTCCCAATGTCTTCTGTGCAGCTGTGAGTGCTCAGGACTTCTGCAAATCTAATCCCAGAGTCTCAAGACAGGTGACCAGAAAATGAGGCACATACTATTAGTGCACCTGTGAAAAGTTTGGTTTAAGTAGCTTACCTAGTGTCACTTGTGGCAAAGGCAGGGTGATAAACTAATTATCCAGGGTAGCATTAACGCTAAAATCACCCTTTGTCTTTCTGCAATTCCCAGCCTCAGTCACTGCATACCTTTCAACCTCTGTAGTAAATAAAAAAGAGGTTGTAAAGGTAACAGTCTTCCAGACACAACCCTGCTGCATCTCCAGAGCAGATCCATCCTGTGCACTGAATAAAGCAGAGAGTCTGTAGGAAAAAAAGAAATAGCATGATACATAATAGAAGACTGTGTCGTAATACATGTATGCAAGGGAGCTGAATTAAAATTGCATAGAAACTTTAATTCTGACATTTTTTAACTTTTGAATGTTTACTGTGCAGTCTTAAGAATGTTCTTTTTACAGTTTTTGTGTGTAATTATCAAGGTTGGGTTTTTTTAAGCAAATGGAAAAAGCACAATTCCATCATGTGGCATTATACTGACAGCTACATAATTTATCAAGGATGGTTGGAACCTTTTAGACCCACCAAACAGACTTCTGCTGCTTGAGCTAATAGAATAACATAGCAGTAGTAGACGGTTATCCACTATGCAAACTAGCATTAGACAGAGATGATGCACAGACATTGTCAATAGATTTCAGTTATTTGTCAGCAGCATATGAATGGAGAATGTGAAGGAAATATTCTTTAGTGGGCACAGATCTCTGTCCAGTCCACCCAAATCTTGATCACCTCTGCACAGAACCCTCCAACTTGTCTCTGTCCAGTCCTGGAACATCAACAGTCTTGAGTCCCAGTTCCATTCTGTACACCTAGCCAGCCCCAATCTCTCTTCTTCAGGCTTCTCTTCTCAGTTCTAGTCATTCTTAGTTTCTCCTCCTTGTGTTCAGGCCCTGCCCACCTGCCACAGGAAGGTCCATCCTGGGGGTGGTACTTGTGGGGTCAAGATGGACACATGACTGGAAGTAAAGGGTGTCATGTGACCACTCTAAGAACTCCTCCCACCATCCTCTACCAATAGGGTTGGGTTTGGACACTATAGGAGCCCCCCATGCAACCATACTGCAATTGCATTAACCCGGGTCCCAGACCTAGAGTCCCATGACACTGCAGCACTAGGGGTCCAACTTCAATTCAAGATGAGATCCAGGATCCGAGACCTATTACTTTGCAATGTAGATGCAGCCCCATTTAACTTGGGGCCTGGGAATCATCTAGAACTATCCCACAATTTCATGGGACAACCTCCTTAGTCCTCTTAATGGATGATGTTACCAGTTCCAATTAACTGGTAATTAGAGGGGGCTGGAGCAGCTCCCCATCTGCTGTGGGCAGAGGGCTGCTCCAGCCCTGCAGAGGGCCTGCTGCAGACAGGAGTTGCTCTTGTCCAGAGCAACCTCTGTCTGCGGAGAACCCGGGGCCCCCACAGGCAGGGAGTACACCACTGTCCAGGCAGCCTCTCTCCACGGGGAGTCCAGCTTGCTGTGGGTAGGGGCTGCTCTGGAGGGGGTTGGGAGCCAGCGGCAGCCTCAGTGTGACCTAATGTTAACTGGTTAACTGATGAATGGGAATTTATATCCCTAATGAGATGTATTACAACTGCATTTTTTTGAAGTTACTGCAAAACTATCAACTGTCCTTCGTTTCAACAAGGCAGAATGACAATACTGAACGAACCATGACAATTACATGTCACTAACCCTCCCCACCACTGCTTGAAAGGTACATTCCCCATGGAAGTCAATGGGGCTGGACTATTTTAAATGTAAACCTACTGAGAAATGTATATGTCAATACCATGATGGCAATGCCTATATTATGTAAAGAAAACCTAATAATAATTGCCAAATGATACCACTTCCCAGCCTGCTTACAATGGGCTTGATCCAATTTAAATTTTAAGTTAGGACTAGGCCCAAAGCAACCTGTTGATATTACCCATGAAGATCCAGTTATATTTTTGAAGGATGACTAAATGTTAAGGGACAGATCAGTCAAAGCCCCACTGCCTGGTAGAGGTGATCTTTGAAGAAAGTTGGAGAGACTTTGAATTGACTTCTTCTGACAGCAGTGCTCTCTCTCACTGGACGTTGGATCTTTAGCACAGGTTTCACTTTGTGTGTCAGAATAACTCAGAAATGCGTTGTCACAGCTAACTCCATTTAGGTCTAGACAATGTGCAGCCCAAAGACAGAAGAACAAATCCCTTGAAACTGGAAGTCAAAACATCTCACCTCTTCACAGAGCTCACAAAGGGCTTGTTCACCCAGAGACGCAAATCATGACAACCCTCTCTGTAGAGAGACGATACATCCTTCCTTTCTGTGGATGCGCCAAATGTTTCACGTGGCATCTTAACACACTGTTTAAATCATCAACTGCTTGGATGAGGAGACTCACAAAGAGTCTGTCCATCATCCACACTGGAGTGACACAGTGATTTCACTGCCACGGTAATAGACCCGATATCTCTGTGGGCTCTTCTGGAGCAGCATGGAGCCTGTGGTGGTCTCACAGAGGGAGAGGCTGGGGGTGCCTCTGTTTCAGTGGGTCTCAACTTTTTGGGCCCCTGGACTATCTGGCTCAGTGTAAACCTTTCTGCGGACCACCAGTTGCTAATGAAAACTCACTATTAATTACATAATTACACCTGAGCCATTTTGCTAGTGCTGCAGCTAGGGATAACAGTTTAATTTAAATTATTAAACAAATTAAGCATTTTAACTCTCATGTTAATTTATCAACCTTCATTTTAAGTAAAGTAAAATATGAATATATGTCCACCAACACAAAAGGTTTCAATGTTTTCATATCTATGGCAAGGGTCAGCAACGTTTTTTGGATCCGGGACCACTGACACACAGAAAAATCATTTGTGGATTATACACGTGAGAAACAAAAAAACTCCTCCCAAAACCTCCAACCCTCACTGACGTGGCCCCCAACTCAGACACCTCATTCCTTTGGTACACCATGGGGCAAGAGGAAAGGACAGGGAGGACTGAGGTTCAGGTCTTCCCATAGGTCAGATTTACTTTTCTGGTAATTTTTATGGACACCCCCCCCCCTTAGGTTCTGAGGTGGGGACAAAAATGAGGGGTTCAGTGCATGGGACAGGGCTGCCAGTGAGTGGGATAGGGATGGGGGTGCAGGACATGGGAGGGAGGCGGAGTGCAGAAGGGGGCGAGGTAGTGCAGAGAGGCTGGTTGTAGGGATTGATCCTATTGCACAGACACCCACATTCACACTTTTATATAGACACACACTTAACAGAGTTAAGGCAGTACACAGTTTGAAATGGGGTTTCAATTACAACAGGGGTGAAGAGTCTAAGGCCCGGGGCCGGATCCAGCCCCTGAGGCTTGGGGTTCCTTCTCCAATATTGGGGAGACCACAAAGGTGCTCTAGTCTGCCCCCCTCCACAGCTGAAACACACAAAAATGTACTAGTCTAGGACCCCCCAGGCTCTGGTGTATGAGGGGAATGTCTTTCTGCTTCTCATTTGGGAGTCACGTCAATGAGTGTTTGTTTGAGGGTTTTTTGCTCCTCACTTGTGTGCAGCCTCCAACCCAAAAAGGTTCCCCACCCCAAATTACAATATGGAGTCACTGCAGTTACAATGTATTAACAATTTAAATGGAGTTTTGGCTACAATATATTAAAAAAGTTTCAAATAAAGTACAACAGATTATTCAAAGGCAATTCTTAACAAGTTACTAATAAATTAATCCAAAAATCCCATTTCATAAAAATTGGGCTACAATTCATGAGGTTACATAATGTCACATTGGTAGATATAATTTATTAAAAGGGCGATTTCATTCTTCAGCCCTACAGCAAGAGAACCAGACAGATCCACCTGAGACCTCTAGATCTGCAGAACCACTGATTTGGCCAGGAGGCAGCTCCCCTTACCGATCTATTGTCTCTAGACCAACATGCTGAGTCTTGTTTGGGCAGCACCAGATAGATGACTGAAACAAGTCTGTCCTAATGTGACCCTAGCAACTGACATTGCTAAGTTTATCCAGTTATGATATGGAATATTCAAAGTGATTGAGACAAAGTAAAGGAAATTGCTTTTAATACTAACAATGAGACAATCTAATTTATTACCTTTCTAGCCCTGGAACCTCTATTGCAAGAGTGGGCAAAAGGGCCTCCGTGGGCTGGATCTGGCCCAACGAGTGGGTAGATCCGGCCCATGGAAGCTCTGCTGCTCCCCTGCCCCAAAGCCAATTACGGCCTGGGGGCGGGAAAGTGCCAGAAGCCTTCTCCACTCTGCCCCCTCCCTGCAAGCAACATGTGCTGCTCGCACGGCGGGGGGAGAGCAGAGGAGGCTTTGCACACTCCCCTGCCCCCAGGCCAAATACAGCCTGGGGGCGGGGAAGCTGCGTGATGCTTCCTTTGCCCCGCCCTAGCCCTGCGAGGAGCCTGCAGCACTTCAAAGCACCGTGCATAGGGCAGGGGGAGGCTTCCCACACTCCCCCAACTCCACGCCCTGATTGGCCTGAGGGTGGGAGCGTGCCAAGCCTCTTCCAGGGCATGGGTACCTAGTGGGAAAGGAGGGGGGTAACGGGATCCCCCGCTCCTTCTGGGGTGGCCCGGGGCTACTTCAAATATTTTTGAAGTGGCCCCCAGGCAAAAATTACTGCCCAACCCTGCTCTATTGCCAAGAAGGCCAACATTAGTAGATTTTGCACCATACAATGTTTTGAACTCATAAAACAAATTTTACATATAGTACCCTAGATTTACCCAGGATTGATCAGATTATCAACTGAAATAATTGTTTTTCTTCATTTAAATCGTTGCTCAAGGATGGGGATAATAGGTTCAACGTGCAGGCAACAAGGAGACAGGACAACCCAGCCTTTTGTCACTGCAGCAACATCACGCCAGGTGAAAAGTGCCTCTGCATGGCCATAGCAGCTGCAACAGGGACAACTGTGGCAGGAGTGGATGTCCCCTGGCTGGGAGACAGGCAGACAGACAAATTTTTTCACATACATAGTAGATAGCTATCACTTTCTCTATTCCTGATGCCTGAATGGGGTTATAGCAGTGGTCACCAAGCAGTCAATTGGGATCTACTGGTAGAGCTTGGAGCCTCTGACACATGATCCTGACTGGTTTGGCCAAGAGGCTTTCAAGCACCAGCACTTCAGCTACCCCTCCACTGCTCATCTCCTGCCCTTTGCTTTGGAGCTGCCCCTCCCATAGGGAGCCTCCTGCTTTCAGTGCAGGGCAGGGGAGGAAGAGAAGGGGCATTGATGTCAGGGTGCCCCCTCTCTCACCCTGTATTCAATCTCCACAGAGAAGAGAGGGGGCACAACAGGACTTGGGATTAAGTTTGCTGGCTGCTTTTGGGAGTGGTGCAGGGCCAGGGCAGGGGTGAGCCTGCCTTAGTCCCACTGCATCACTAACCAGGAGCCACCTGAGGTAAGCAGCATCTAGCTGGAGCTCCTATCCCAGTCATGAACCTCCTTCTATACCCCAAGCCATGAGCACCCCTGCATCCAAATGCTATTCCAGAGCCTGCACCTAGAACCCCTCCTACATCCCAATTCCCTGCCCCAAGAGCAGCTCAGAGCCCCTCTCACACTCCAGATCACTTAATCCAAGACCAGAGTCTGCACCCCAATCCTCTGCCCCAGCCTGATGAAAGTGAGGATGGAGTGAGCAGGGGTGGGGCCTCAGAGAAGGGGAAGGAAGGAGGAGGGACAAGGGTATTTATATTTGAGGTAGGTCTTGGATTGCACTTAAATTAAAAATTGATCATGTGCTTAAAAAGGTTGGAGACCACTGGGTTATAGCTATCCTGGTCCACATCATTGACCACTTCCTGCCCCCATGTGGTAATTATAGATTATAACTGTTCCTGCTAGCAGAGCCCTCCCTTTCCTTATTATGAAAAACAATCAAATTCCAGGCACATCCCTTTGTCCTGGCACAGCCAAACTCCTACCTTGCTCTAAGTTATAAGATGCAGCTTCAAGCCAAATGTGGTTGTCCTAGCTCTTACTATTTAAGAGGAGTTCTTGAACAAAAACTCAATTTTGATGTCAAGTTATTATTGATGCCAACAGTTCAAATAAGTACTGTAATTACATATTGGTCTTCATGTATGAAAACAAAAAACAGGATTTTTAAAAGGAATCTCAGCATTGCAGCACCCAGCAATGCAATGCCTAACTGATTTAGAAGCATGACTCATTTCCAAAAGCGATTTAAAGACACTTTGGAACCTAAGTCCCATTGACTGTCAGTGGAGCCTGATTCCTTTTGGAAATGAGAATTATGTTCTTCAGTCAGCCCACAAACTAAGTGCTACTACATTTGTAATCTTGACCCTTGCAGTTTCCAGTACACTATACATACACTACAATGAGATACCATCAAGTGGCCATACAGAGATGACCCGTGGGATTACTAATTGATTATGAAATTTCCACCTTCACATTTATGGTTTAAGTATGAAACAGATCAGTAGTTCCCACTATTTGTTGGCCTAAGTCAAGTGAGTTGGTAGTTTCATTTCAGTTCTCGATAGGTGTGTGTGTGTGTGTGTGTGTGTGTATGATGTCAGCAAACGACCATAACTGCAAACCACCAAATTCAACAAGGATGCCCAAAAATTAACACAAAAACTGAACTTCCCTCTTACTATTAGATGAATAGTGATAGATTCCAAGACCAGAAAGCACCATTGTTCATTTACACTGATATCCTGTATGAAACAGGCCAGACACCCTCCTCTAAACAGTTCCTAGAGAATATTTTTTAGAAAAACATCAAATCTTGATTTACAATGTCAGTGATCCATGACCCAGTAGACAACAGTTGTATTTTTAATAGTTAATTGTCCTTATTTAGGGTTTGTCTACACTACCAAGTTTTCTCCTTGAGAACACCCAGAATGTGATTTATTGCCTTGCACATTTGCAGCAGTACAGCCCTAATGGCAGACTTCTCCACTCCAGATTGTTATGGGTCAGCTGCAAATCAATCAGGAGTTGCCAACTCCCACACAGCAATTGCCACATGCTTCTCTGTTCAGAGACAGCTCTTATTCTGGTATCCACGTGTCACTGTTCAGGGGCCAGCTCAGCACACAGCTGTAGAGTTTGCTTTACACATCCTAAAGTTCTGTAGTCACTGCTCTTCATCCCACACCTGCATGATGATGTGATCCCACCACTCACATTCTACCCTCTACAGGTGCTCTGAGAGGGACAAATGCAATGCCAAGCTGTTGCTGTGCGTATCATGCAGAACATTAGGTGCTGTGAGTCTTCTTCCGTAATCTCAAGATTAACTGTGTTGCCATGCAGGATATCCTTACTTAACAGAACATAGGAGAGAAGTGAGGGATCCATTCTCTCTCATTGCAGATGTACAGCAAAGAATGGCAGTTGGAAAAGTGGTGCAAAAAGCCAGAAACCCCTGGATGTCTGGGAAACAAAGCAGTACCTAACTAGTTTTTTTTCGCATGGTCCCAAGATGTGCTGCGCTCCCTTCTGCATTCTTCCAACACTTAGTGATACATACATGGAATGCCTACCCACAGTGCATGGCTCTTTCTGTCAACAAGGGAACTAAAAATTTGGACACAATTTACAAAGGGAGCATGTGAACACACCTTGCTGATTTTTCTTTTGTCTACGATATTTTCGTCAACAAAACATTGGGTATGTTTAAACTGCTACACGTATGCCTTATTCCCAAATCAGAATTTGCTTAGCTTCAATTTCCAACCACTAGGTCATGCTAAACTTGTTTGCTACACTGAAGAGGCCAATATCAAATATTTGTTTCTCATGCAGGTACTTATACATTGTGATCAAGATATCCATTTACTTTCTCTTTGTTAAACTAAACTACATAGATTGAGCTTCTTGAGACTATCGCTATAAGGCAGATTTTCTAATCCTTTGATCATTCTCTCAGCTCTTTTCTGAACCCTCTCCAATTTATCAACATCCTTCTTAATGTTTGCATCAAATCTGGACACAATATTTTAGCAACAGGTCTCAGAGCCAAATACAGAGGTAAAAATAGCTTCACTACTACTCAAGATTCCTCCAGTTTATGCATCCAAGAGTCACAGTCTTTTTGGCTATAGTATTACATTTAGAGTTCATGTTTCATTGATTATCCATCATGATCCCAAATTTTTTTCAGTGATTGCTTCCTGGATCTCCGGATGAGTCCTCTCTCTAACAGGGTTAGGGGAGCATGCACTTTCGCATCCTGCATTGTTCTTACCTCTAGATTAACAGAGGCCCAGCCCAGTGACAGGGGAGGGGGCAAAAGCAGCAGTCTCGGGCCTTTCAAATTGCCACCAAACCCCTGCACTGTGCATTCCAAGCAGTGCTGACAACTGTCTTGGGAAGGGGCAGTGCATCCCAGGCTGCCCTGAGGCTGCCTGAGGGAAGCTAGCCACAGCCCTGCCCCCTTCTGCCTGAAACCCACCCTTCCAGGGACACAGACCCAGGCCCACCCCCACATCTTGCCCAGGGGCCCAGCAAATCTGTTGGCCCTACTGGCAGAGGCCTTTATCTTGCAGGGCTCTCAAATTAGTTTATATGCTTGCAAAAGCTAAAGAAAAATTAAGTGTTTTAAGTTAATTTTAGTATATTTTACCAGATTAATATTTGTTAATCTATCCTACATTCCAATTTGTGAATTTCTCTACCCACACACATTGCTTTCAGATATTTATTCCAACAAAACATGGCTAACAGAAATTATTGCAAAGTGTCTGCTATTTTTCAATTCTGCTCTGACTCATGCTCCTTTTGTTCCTATTGATTTTAAGGAGATAGACTTCTGCTATTTGAAGGTCATCAGAAACATTATATAAGAAACCTTGAACATAGCTGCTCAAGTCACATAATGATTAATTTTTAAAGAATTTCATCAGTAAAGTAGAAGTTGAAAAATGCTGAATAAGAGGATTTCAATTAATTTTTTATTCTTTATACAAAACCAAAATAAATCATTGCAAACTGATAATGGACTGAAGTATCATCTCATGTCCCAGGCTGTATTCTTTTGTCAACAATGCAATCTATAGTCCAATTTTATTCCAAGATTATTCCATCTTCCTTTAAAACTATGAGGTCTCCATCTTATATCCATGTTTCTCTAGTTCAGCTCTATATTATAAAAATAAATAAATAAATAAATAAATAAAAAAAAAGAGAGAGAACCAGAAGTATGAGTGAGACAATAAAATACTGACAGATATTTGCAAAGCCCTTTAGACTACGACAAGAGGCAATCAATAACCTAATGTGCTACTGTCACTTTTGATACAAATAAAAAAAATGTAATACTGCACATTTTGGCCTCACCTGCTTAACATTCCTATAAGATTTCAGCTCAATCATGCTTTTCCAACTTTTTTTTTTTTTTTTTAAATCTGGAGTTCGTATCCAAAAGGCTTGTTTAATTATAATCCTTGCATCTTATTAAGTCAGGCAGGTGCTTTTTTTCACCCCATGTTTAAGACAATAAAACTTCATTAGAAATGACAATACAGAACATAGGTTTCTCCTGGTAACTCTTCACAAGAGCTCATTATGAACAATTAAATCTGTTACTAGCACAGATTTTTTTTAAAGAAGGCCAACAATCTAGGAACCAAGCTAAAATTCTTTTTAGAAAGCCAAACACACATTTTTACATTGCAGTCATCAGTACAGTATCTTTGATCCTCTTAATATACAGAAGGTCCTTAATCTTGTAAGCAGACCCACTGACTTCAATAGCACTATACATGCTTAAAATTAGATATGTATTGAATCAGAGCCCAAAATGAATAAAGGTCCTGTTTCTGCAGTTCTTACACCGGCATAACTTCCACTCAACTTGTTTTGACTGATTAAGGGCTTCTCTTCAAAGAGCTTTACAGATGGATAACTGTGATAGTTTAGATAAGGAAGTGATCTGAACACACAAAGAATCAATCTTTGTAAAGACAAAAACAAAAAGCAGTCATGTAGCACTTTAAAAACTAATAAGATACAGTAATTCCTCATTTAACACTATAGATATGTTTCAGAAAATGATTGTGTTAAGTGAAAACATGTTATGCAGGGTCAATTTTCTCACTGAAAATAATGGAAAAGGTGGGGGTTGTGTTTCAAGCAGTGGTGTCTGTTGGGACCAAGACATAAGGTTGGGGGAGAAAGGGGATTGGGTTACAGCAGGGAGGGGAGGTGTTTGGCTCTGGGGAAGGAAAGGGGAGGGGAGGAGGATTGGGTTGGGACTATGCTCCTGTGGTCCGCCAGGACCCACACTGTGTCTGGCAAGGGGGGGGGGGGGGGGCAGTTGCCGGGAAATGGCGTGGTGAGCAGCGAACCCTCTGCCGCTTTGCAGGGAAAGCCCTGCGCAGCTGCCGGCAACAGGCCAGCTGGAGAAATCGTGTTATTCCGGGGATGGTCGTGTAATTCAAAAAATGTTCTCCCCAAAAAAATCGTGTTATTGCAAAAATGTGTTAAGCGGGCACGTGTTAAATGAGGAATTACTGTAGTTTATTAGGTGATGAGCTTTCGTGGGGCACACCCACTTCTTCAGATCATATTCTGAAAGTGAATTGGCATGACCATTATATAACAGAGGGATACAATGAAAAAAGTAAACAAATTACAAACTAACAAATCAGCTACATAGAACAGAAGGTGGGGGTTAGGGAACAAGGAAGAGATAAGAAAGGAGGAAATTGCTTATTGTAAAAGTCAATTAAGTGGAGTTCCAACAAATCTTTGTTGACAAAATCTAGAAGCAAGGTTGAAGTTCCATTACTAAAATGTAAGATTTACTTTTAGGACACTAGTCAGTTGTGTTTCAGGATGGCTGAAACATAACAGGGATACCCAGCAGATTGTGGTAGAGGAATACTGTTCCTCCCTAAGACTTGAGTCTTTAATTTTAATAGAGATGAGGACAGATTATAAATACTTTACTACAAGATTTAATTAAGGTTAGTTTTCACAGTTGTACGTACCATATATTGAACCTTCTCAGACAGCTTTTTCTGACACACTTTGAGGATTCCTGCTACATTATTGATAAACACTGTCCTTAGAGCAGGGTTTCCCAACCTATGGGTCAGGACCCAAATATGGGTCGCCATTACATTTCCAAAGGGTTACCAAGTGTCTCCCCAAGTGGCTCTGCCCTCCTTACTCCCTCCATTTTTGAATTGCCTTGGGTCACCAAGTCTTCCTGAATTGTCAAAATGGGTCCCCATCTGGAAAAGGTTGGGAACTGCTGCTTTAGAGTGATAATATATTTAAGACCTGCAATTAACTTGAAACTGACAACAAGCAATTACGCCAACAGGATTTACTTTGATACCCTCTACCAGAGGGTCACCTTAACCTTGTTTCTAAAACAAGGGAGTCAGTCCAGTAACTATCTCAATCAAACTACAGCACAGATATTTTGTTATGTTTACAACCTAAGGAGGGGTGTGTTTTAAAACACAAGTTTGTATTGATGAGTCAAACTCCTTAAATTATAGTTAAGCATCAGTAAAAGGTTAACATAGAAAGTAGAATTAAACAACTGGATTAGAAGTGCTCCTGTCCATAGACATTTAAAAAAGTGTTTTGGTAATTTTTCCTCCCTGTAACAAAGTCTAAAACTGCCACTCAAACTTTCTGGGAATTACTTTGCTAAATGGCTTTTTGCTGCCAGATGACGACTTATCATAAGAAAACTTTTTGTGAGAACACAGTAGTACTGACAAGTCTTTTGTCTGGAAAGGATTCTCTGTTCAGGATGGAAAGTTTTTGAAATCCTGAAAAACTGTACAGGATGAGAAAGTTTGATTAAAGCAGAGCAGGAAAAGACACACAGGTGACTGAGGGTTACTTCATTGTTATAGCATGACACTAAAGTACAGGGCTGGTCACAAGTAGTAAGGCTAGCTTGCTTATGACGGCAAATGTTGCTTTTAAAAAACTCTTTGGACCACTTAAGTAGTTATTTGCTCTGGTTTTTCTTTCAAATTTTTTTTCAAAAAACTGAACATTTTTTTAAAAAGTCCAAGATTTCACCCAACTAAAAACTACAGGTTAAGTTTTCTGTTCAACTTCTAAGTGTAAATTAAACTCCAAGATTACCTTAACTGATTGGAGAAATCATCTTCTACATTGTCATCATCCCAATTGTCTTCCCAGACATGTGCATCTTCATCTTCATCTAAACCAGCCCAGTCTAAAGGACAGAACACACACAAAGTCTAAATATTTTACACAAAGTCTGGTATCGGCAAATAGGTCTGGCCATTGGATATGCTGAAATGTCTTCAACACCAAACACTTCCTCTATGTTTATAAAAAAGTTCTGCTCATGTTAAAGTGATTACAAGAATAATAGAATCTTATAATGGTTTCAAACACCATAACTTCTTGAATTATAATTAAAATACAACTTTAAACACTTACAATCTTAGTATTCTGGATTCTATGATTATTTGTCCATAAAAAGAATATTAACTAAACTATTAACTAATTAGAGGATCTATAACAAGATGGCAAAGATAAAATGTAACATTAAGGGAAACCAGGTAACAAGTCTATAAAGACTTTTAGATAGTCTGCAATTCCTTAGGGCTGCATGGAAATATTAACTTTAAATGTTGAGTGCTTTTATTGCTAAGAATCCTCAAAAAAACCCTCTTTTACTCAATCCATTTAGACCTTCCACTTCTAACACAAAATACTGAAATTACAAGTAACTTTTCTAGTTAAAAAAAAAAAACTAGAACAAGAAGGGTATGCATCTATAATTATACAATAAGTAGCTTTACATTATTTCTAATGCTTCCCCCTCACCTTTAAAGCTACCAGTTCTATTTTTCATATAGGGAGAGTTGTGTTTTTCTATTGCTGCAAAAATAAAGATAACTTGCAATTTTACTTTTCTGGTTTTGTCCCAGTACTACAATACTGATAATAGGCAGAAGTGTCAGCTAACCTTGCACCTGGAAACTCTTCTTGGGCTTCTTATTAATATAGAAGAGTAGCAAAGCACTGCATCTGAAGTAAGTTCTCCTGGAGTACCAAAAAGGTTAATGGTACAGTACATATTTTTGACATTTGATGTCCATGGAACAGATTTATTTTATTAAATTAATATTTTAAAGGTAATATTGCCAGGTAAGTTTCAGAATTGCAGTGTTCATCTCCGATCTCCAAATGGCTGTGCAAATTTCCTCTTAGCTGTGTGGCCGCACAGCAGCCTACAAAGCACCGAACAGGTGCTTAGTGCTGCAGTGGGGAAGAGGTGCTTTGCCCCCAGCCCCAAATCTGCCACTGACAGAGAAGAGGTGCCCCTCCTCCTGAGGAAATTCTGGTGTTACATCCCATCATAATTTACAATCCGCTTTCTACCAACCGATAAAAATCAAAGCTTTCCAGCAACCACCAGAGTAGCATTGCACAACAAACGGAAACTGACTGGGAAGGGCCACAAACAGATCCTGAGGGATTGCAACTATGCTTCCTCTCTTTGGGAATATAGGGAAAAGAGGTCCTACAACTTTCCTACTGTAACATGTGGTTACAGTATTAAAAAACTGAGATCAGCAGGAACAGATACCACACACGATCTTAGAAGTAGCCATTCCTAGCCAACCACACATGTAAAGGATTTGATGGAGAAGTGACTAAGGTTTAGTTTCACAATCCATATAAAGTATCCCTTTTATGTGGAGGGGCTGAGCTGGAGCCCTGAAGAAACCAAAGGAAGGAAAAAAGGGGTGGAAAGAGACGAGACAAACCCCTTGAGGCAGGGACTCTCTCTTTACTGTATTTGTAGAGTGCCTAGAAGGATACAGTCCTGGTCCGTTAATAGGGCTCTTAGGGACTACAGTAATATGAATACTAATAATGCAAAAGAAATAACTAATTACTCTACTGTCCTTTTCAACAGGATAGTCACATGCAATTCGCAAACAATAAAACTGAATTACAAAGAAGATAAGGGCATTAATCAGCACTACTTACAATAAGCTTCGTGTTTATTTACACACAGTGCATTTAACTTTCAAATGTAATGTTCCTACAAAGACTATGAACAGTGTTGTATTATGTATTTCAAAGACAGTCCTTCACAACAGATAAAAAATTAGCTTAGGTCAGTTTTTACCCTACAAAAAATTCAGCCATTACATTAATTGGCAACAAAAGTCTCAAATGATTTGAGGTGATACAATCAGGCACAATGGCTCAGAGAGGTTCAAAGTGATAGCTGTAAGACAGACTGACGCATTTTTAATTCACGAAAAATTGTATCGTGCTTCAAGGAGCTGGGCTAAGATGTCTTCCACATTAAAGAGGGCGAAAAATCAGACGAAAGCAATAAAAAGAGCCTAAATTATGCTCTTATTCCTGTAGCTACAAGACTTTAAACTAGCTGTATGTTGACACTATACACTAAGCTTGTGTACGGAAATTATTATTCCAGTTACATTATATGCCTGTGACTGGGTAAAAGTAAAAAATGATATAGCATTATCTGGGATTTGGAAGTATCAAAAATGTTTTTCAAAGTCTGCTACCATTAAGTGTTATTACTATAAACTAAGGTTATAAAATCTATTTTGACAAACTAGTCGTGATGGGAGTCTTAGAAAAGTATTTTAATATTCTGATCACTGTGTGGTGTATTCTAAGTTTCAAAAATGAAGACAAAATAGATTTTTGTACTCAGCTCTACAATACCAAAAACCATATGATTTTATACCACTGAAAAGGATCACACAAGACAAAAATGACCAAATCGTATTATACCAGAAAGTACATCATACTCAACTTGAAATGAAATACTCCATAAATATAGAAAACATCTGTTTCAGATATTTCAGAATTTGGTATGATGATAATTATTTCTTGAAACAGAGTTAAAGGAGGAATTATAGAAGTTAAGAAAGCTTATGTAATGTATTAGTTATGCTTTAACACAAGTTTGCATTACCTAATTTCCCTAGGTCAGAAAAAGGGAATACCGGACATAACAGAACTCTAACAACATGTACTGCTGCACAGGTAACTTGTGAGAGACTCACAATTTGAGATATTAGTGAATGTTTTTATAATCAAATATTTATCCAATTATTTTTGCTTAAGCAATAAAAATATTTTACTGGTGGTATAATGACTAATAGCAGTGGTGTTTTTGTAAGCTATATCAAGAAGCATTTAGTGCTGAATCATCAGGCAAACAATATACAAAGAATTATTTTTAATATAGTTAACATCTATATCAAATTTCAATCAAACTGTAGGACAGTCTGGAATTACTTTTCAGATAAAAATAGAATGTCCTCTATGAAACATTTTCAGACTCTCTTAGAACTCAGGGCATTTAACTTAAATAGACTATCCATGTCACCTCATTTAGTTGAACTTCTCCAATCTGGGACTCTGGTACTACAGGACTACAGATGTTGCTGGATCAGAGAGCCCTATCAGCTGGGAACAGGGGCTGGCATCTGGGAGCCTGGGTATGGCCTGGGGCTAGAGGCACCCCAGAAGAGCTTGGCAACAGACCTCCCCTTGTCCAGCAAACTCCCCGACTGAGAACCGGTCAGGTCTCAAGGGTGTTGGATCAGGGAGGTCCAATCATATTATCATAATATAAGGACAGTGTGTGCCCAAATAACTATCCACATTTTGACATTGGTGACATTTTGATTTTTCCATTATATTTGTTCTTCAAATTTATCAGAACAAGGTTATGGTACACGGTTCTTTTTCTACTATAGCAGTTACAAGAGAATTTCAACAAAGGTCACTTGAAGTTATTGAAGAGATAAAGACTCAAGTATTTAGAAAACTAGGATTTGGGAGGACCTCTCTCCCCGTGAGAGGGTTTGGTTTGAGACATTTAGAAGTAATGTATTATTCATTTTTAGTGACCACATTTATCCAATTCAGTATTTATATTGTATAGATCCCCCACCATCCTCATGGCAAACTGAATGCATACATTTGCTACTATAACAAATACAGGCAGTCCCCGGGTTACATGGATCCGACTTACATCGGATCCCTACTTACAAACGGGGTGAGGCAACCCCGCACTAGCTGCTTCCCCCCAGCAGACCAGGGAGACGTGAAGCTAGCGCCCCCACTCCCCGCCCAGCAGACCAGGGAGACACGGAGCGGCTTTTCTCAGCAGACACCTCAGCTTGAGAATAAAGGACTGAGGGAAGTGAGGTGTGGGAGAATAAAACTGAGCTCTGGAGAAATGTTTGGCTAGAGTTTCCCCTACAATATGTACCGGTTCCGACTTACATACAAATTCAACTTAAGAACAAACCTACAGTCCCTATCTTGTACATAACCCGGGGACTGCCTGTAGTAGGAAGTGTTCTTCCTTACTGCCTTTTCTAAACAAGCCTATCTTCTCAGTCCATCTAACCAGTTAATGTAACAATTGCAATAACCTGTTTCTCTCTCTAACTGGAAATATTATCAGAGGGATAGCCGAGTTAGTCTGTAACAGGAAAAACTTAACAAATAGTGTGGTAGCACTTTAAAGACTAACAAAACATGTAGATGGTATTATGAGTTTTCGTGGGCACAGCCCCTTTCTTCAGAAGACCAGCTGTGCTCACAAAAGCTCACAATACCACCTACATGTTTTGAAGCAAAATACAGGACTATGTAGCACTTTAAAGACTAACAAGATGGTTTATTAGATGATGAGCTTTCGTGGGCCAGACCCACTTCCTCAGATCAAGTAGTGGAAGAAAATA
Source organism: Pelodiscus sinensis (assembly GCF_049634645.1). NCBI lineage: Eukaryota > Metazoa > Chordata > Testudines > Trionychidae > Pelodiscus > Pelodiscus sinensis. The sequence goes on along the minus strand of NC_134712.1, from coordinate 210,650,279 downwards.
GTCACAACCATATATACCAAAGGATACAATTAAAAAAAAATGAACACACATGAAAAGGACAAGTCACATTTCAGAACAGGAGGGGATGCGGGGGGGAGGGGGGAGGATAAAGTCTTTAAAGTGCTACATAGTCCTGTATTTTGCTTCAGCTACACCAGACTAACACGGCTACATTTCTATTACTAACCTACATGTTTTGTTATTCTTTAAAGTGCTACCACACTATTTGTTGTTTTTAAAGATTTTCCTGGAAATATTATATTTGATAAAACCTATTTGATAACTTTATGGCTTCCAAATGTACACCAAGTATGAGGAAGACAGCATAACAAAAATTGTGAACACCTCCCTACCCAACATGACCTACACCAGTAGTTTTCAACCACGAGTCTGGGGCCTGCAAGTTGGTTTCAGGGAAACCATTAAGCAGGGCCAACATTACATTCACGGAGGCCCAAGAAAGTGAAAGCCTCAACAAAGCGGGTCGAATCCCAGACCCCACGCCCTACTACCCGGGGCTGAACCCTGAACAACTAAGCTTCATGGGACAATCTGTGGCATGGAGCCCCATGCAACTGCTCTGTTTACTACCCCATAACACTGGCCCTGGATTTTATATGCAGAAAAAACAGTTGTTGCCGCACCGGTGGGCCATGGAGTTTTTAACAGTACGTTGGAGGTGTGGGGGTACTCAAAGAAAAAGGTTAAGAATCCCTGATCTACATGTGAGCAATTCCCTTCATTAACCAATATAAGCCATCCCTTTAATCAGCAGAACTTTTAAAGACTTGAGGAAAATGGACAATCATGCATTATTCTGAAGTCTATTCTGAAGTCTTCCAAGATGAAATCTAGGATTGGGGATGTGAAAGCATAAATGTGTACATGGTTAATTGAGAAGCCAGGGCTCAGAGTTACACACAGCCGCCTGGGCTCACAGAAAGCTAGCACATACCAGCTCCTGCAAAGCTGCCTCTCCCCACCCTTCCCTGTACTGCTGCCTCTGTATCAGAGGCAGCAGCACCAGAGTCGGTAGGAGCAGTGAGCAGCCTCCCCCCTCATTCACCCTGCTGCCTCTGTCTGGATAGCAGTCCCTCCTCTCCCTCCGGTGTGTAAACGTGTAACTGCTGGAACTTTCAGCAGTCACATATTCACCAAAATAAACACATTAACATCCCTAAGACAACATTTTTATTTACAAGACTGAAAGAGAAAGTTCCTTATTAATAACACTGTTTTTCTGCACATATGAAGGGTTGTAGTAAAATCCAGGTAAGACTTATTCACTAGCTTTTTATCAAAATGCAGTGGAATTTGTGTGTCAAGATTTAGACTTCATAAAGAAAGCTGCTATCCACTACTGTAATTGAATCCTTTTATTACTCTCACATGACCTCATTTTACATCCATCATTATTCCTTTTCCTTCCCCTTATTAATCTTGTCATCTAGACAAAATGTTTGTTTGTATTTGTTCTTAGCCATTGTGTATGATGGCAAAAATCAAGCAATCCTAATGAAGTCCAGCAACATGAAACACATTAGTTCTAAGGGATGTAAAATCATGTTTAATCAATTAACTGGTTAAACATAATGTTTAACCAGTTAACTGCTTAAAGTGAGATAGGCTTCAGCCAGGCTCTTGCTCCCCACTTCTTCGGATGAGTGTTGTGCCCACGAAAGCTCTTGATACAATATACAATTTTTGTTAGTCTCTAAGGTACAACAGGACCACTTTTTTTTTTAAGTTACAGATTAACATTGCTACCCCTCTGAGACTTTACTACAGACTGAATTTCTCTGGTGTCACAACTTGTTGGACCTGCAGCTGCGCCACAGAGTCCTGGCAGCCCCCTAGAGCAGGGGAGCCCAGGCAATCTGCTGACAGACCCCAAAGTCTGTCAGCAAAGGGGACTGACCACCTCTAGTCCAAGGAAGTGAAATCAGGGGTCCAAGCTGTCCCTTTCCCTATGTTCTTCAGATCTGTCGAAGCTCTGAGGTTCTCTGAGTACATGGAATGCTGATGAATTTCCTGAACACATTTTATTTCTGATTAGGAAAAAAATGCTAGTCTAGGCTTAGGAATGCCTTTCACAAAACAACACTGTATGCATGACAAATGTGTCTGCATTATTCCCTAATACATTTAAAACGTTAATGAGAACAGATTCGTTTTTCAGAGTTCGACACACACGGACAAGACACATTGTCAGGATTTGGCAGAATGGGACTGTGAGCATGGCAGGCAGACGGGCCCGAGCTCACAGAAAGTTACTCGGGCTAAGTGAGCCAGTAACAAGCATGGGTTTCTGCAACGGGAAATCTCCACGTGGTGTGGAAAGCCGCCGGCTGGGGAAAGGCTGCAGAGAAGCCAGCGGCTCGACCCGCGCTTGGGGGTGCAGGGCTCCAGGGGGCTCGCTTCGACGAATGGGGCAGCCCACAGGAAAGGCGAGCAACGCCAGCCCGGTCCCTAGGCCCGGCGCAGGGAGGCGAGCCAGCCCCACCGCGCGCTGACTAAGCCCGGGCAGCTGTGCGCGGAACGGAGCCAAGTGCCCGAGCAGGGAGCCGAGGCCCAACCCCACCGGCACCGGCACCCCCCTTCCGCGCCCCCCCCATCGGGCCCCGGCCCCACGGCAAACCCCGAGCCGTCACCTTCAGCCGGGAACTCCTCGAACTCGTCATCCTCCTCCAGGAGCCCCAGATCCACAGGCTGCTTCTTCTCGGACATGATCCGCCTGGGCCACTGCCGCTCTAGCGTCCGAGCCGGCCGCGGGGTTACGTCTCGACTGCCCCGCGGGGCATGACGGGATGCTGGCGGACTCAGCGCTTGAAACGGCGCATGCGTCGTAACGGAGTCTCTCGGTTGGTCAGTCGGCGATAGCATCTTGCCTCTCCCCGCATTCACTGCTCCCTCAATCGCTCCAGCCCCGCCCGCTCTTTCCCTTCTCGCGCACAGCGAGCCCCGCCCCTCCCTCTCCTCTTGCGCACAGCTAGTCCCTCCCCCTTCTTCGTGTGCCCTCCCACTCCTCCCCTGCCCCACTGCTGCCCCTCAGCCACTGTCACCTCCCCCTGCTCCCTCCCTCTTCCCACCCCCACTGTCACCTCCCCCTGCTCCCTCCCTCTTCCCACCCCCACTGTCACCTCCCCCTGCTCCCTCCCTCTTCCCACCCCCACTGTCACCTCCCCCTGCTCCCTCCCTCTTCCCACCCCCACTGTCACCTCCCCCTGCTCCCTCCCCTTAGCCACTGTCACCTCCCCCTGCTCCCTCCCTCTTCCCACCCCCACTGTCACCTCCCCCTGCTCCCCCCTCTCAGCCACAGTCACCTCCCCCTGCTCCCACCCTCTTCCCACCACCCCACTGTCACCTCCCCCTGCTCCCACCCTCTTCCCACCCCCACTGTCACCTCCCCCTGCTCCCTCCTCTCAGCCACAGTCACCTCCCCCTGCTCCCTCCCTCTTCCCACCCCCCACTGTCACCTCCCCCTGCTCCCTCCTCTCAGCCACAGTCACCTCCCCCTGCTCCCACCCTCTTCCCACCCCCCACAGTCACCTCCCCCTGCTCCCTCCTCTCAGCCACAGTCACCTCCCCCTGCTCCCACCCTCTTCCCACCCCCCACTGTCACCTCCCCCTGCTCCCTCCCTCTTCCCACCCCCCACAGTCACCTCCCCCTGCTCCCACCCTCTTCCCACCCCCCACAGTCACCTCCCCCTGCTCCCACCCTCTTCCCACCCCCCACAGTCACCTCCCCCTGCTCCCACCCTCTTCCCACCCCCACAGTCACCTCCCCCTGCTCCCACCCTCTTCCCACCCCCACTGTCACCTCCCCCTGCTCCCTCCTCTCAGCCACTGTCACCTCCCCCTGCTCTCACCCTCTTCCCACCCCACTGTCACCTCCCCCTGCTCCCTCCCCTCACCCACAGTCACCTCCCCCTGCTCCCACCCTCTTCCCACCCCCCACTGTCACCTCCCCCTGCTCCCTCCTCTCAGCCACAGTCACCTCCCCCTGCTCCCACCCTCTTCCCACCCCCCACTGTCACCTCCCCCTGCTCCCTCCCCTCACCCACAGTCACCTCCCCCTGCTCCCACCCTCTTCCCACCCCCCACTGTCACCTCCCCCTGCTCCCTCCTCTCAGCCACAGTCACCTCCCCCTGCTCCCTCCCTCTTCCCACCCCACTGTCACCTCCCCCTGCTCCCACCCTCTTCCCACCCCCACTGTCACCTCCCCCTGCTCCCTCCCTCTTCCCACCCCACTGTCACCTCCCCCTGCTCCCTCCCTCTTCCCACCCCCCAGTGTCACCTCCCCCTGCTCCCTCCTCTCAGCCACAGTCACCTCCCCCTGCTCCCACCCTCTTCCCACCCCCCACTGTCACCTCCCCCTGCTCCCTCCCCTCACCCACAGTCACCTCCCCCTGCTCCCACCCTCTTCCCACCCCCCACTGTCACCTCCCCCTGCTCCCTCCTCTCAGCCACAGTCACCTCCCCCTGCTCCCTCCCTCTTCCCACCCCACTGTCACCTCCCCCTGCTCCCACCCTCTTCCCACCCCCACTGTCACCTCCCCCTGCTCCCTCCCTCTTCCCACCCCACTGTCACCTCCCCCTGCTCCCTCCCTCTTCCCACCCCCCAGTGTCACCTCCCCCTGCTCCCTCCTCTCAGCCACAGTCACCTCCCCCTGCTCCCACCCTCTTCCCACCCCCCACTGTCACCTCCCCCTGCTCCCTCCCCTCACCCACAGTCACCTCCCCCTGCTCCCACCCTCTTCCCACCCCCCCACTGTCACCTCCCCCTGCTCCCTCCCTCTTCCCACCCCTCCACTGTCACCTCCCCCTGCTCCCTCCCTCTTCCCACCCCCCACTGTCACCTCCCCCTGCTCCCTCCCTCTTCCTACCCCCATTGCTGCCTCCCGCTGCTGCCTCCCCTCAGCCACAGTCACCTCCCCCTGCTCCCACCCTCTTCCCACCCCCACTGTCACCTCCCCCTGCTCCCTCCCTCTTCCCACCCCCACTGTCACCTCCCCCTGCTCCCACCCTCTTCCCACCCCCACTGTCACCTCCCCCTGCTCCCTCTCCTCAGCCACAGTCACTTCCCCCTGCTCCCACCCTCTTCCCACCCCTGCTGCCGCCTCCCCCTGCTCCCTCTCCTCAGCCACAGTCACTTCCCCCTGCTCCCACCCTCTTCCCATCCCCACTGCCGCCTCCCGCTGCTGCCTCCCCTCAGCCACTGCTGCCTCCCCTTGCTCCCTCCCCTGAGCCATTGCCACTTCCCCCCGCTTCCACCTGTTTCCTACCACCACTGCTCCTTCCCCTCTGCCACTGCCGCCTTCCCCCTACACCACTGCTCCTTCCCCTCTGCCACTGCCGCCTTCTCCCTACACCACTGCCACCTTCCCCTCTGCCACTGCCACCTTCTCCCTACACCACTGCTCCTTCCCCTCTGCCACTGCTGCCTTCTCCCTACACCACTGCCACCTTCCCCTCTGCCACTGCCACCTTCTCCCTACACCACTGCTCCTTCCCCTCTGCCACTTCCACCTCTCCCCTACTCCCTCTTCCCAGCCCAACTGCTGCATTCCTTTAGCCACTGCTTCCTCTCCCTGCTCCCTCCCCTCAGCTACTGCCACTTCCCCCGTTCCCTCCCCTCAGCCACTGCTGCCTCCCTCTGCTTCTCCCCTCAGCAACTGCCACCTCCCCATTGCTCCCTCCCCTTAGCTACTGCTGCCTCTCCCTGCTCCCTTCCCTCAGTCATGCCGCCTCCCCTCTGCTCCTACCCCCGCTGTTCCCTCCCCTCAGCCATTGCTACCTCCCCCCTGCTCCCACCACTGTTCCTTCCCGTCTGCCACTGCCGCCTTGCCCCTGCCCCACTGCTCCTTCCTCTCTGTCACTGCCACCTCCCACTGCTCCCTCCTTTCCCCCACTGCTCCCTCCCCATAGCCACTGCCACCCCCGCTTCCTCCTTCCCTTCCACTGCTCCCTTCCTTCAGCCACTGCTGCCTCTCTCTGCTCCCACCTCTTCCCACCCCCACTTCTTCCTCCCCATAGCCATCGCTGCTCCCTGCTCCCTTCTTCCCTCCTAGTGCTGCCTTTCCCTTTCTTGCACCCCCCTTCCCACCTGCACTACTCCCTCCTCTCAGCCACTGCTGCCTTGCCTTCCCTCCATTTTGCATCTTCCCCTTTCCATTCCCACTGCCACCTCCCACCCTGCATCAACATTTTCCTTCCACCCCACACTGCTCCTTCCCCTTGGCTACTGCTGCCTCCCCACCAGTCCCACATTCTCCTTCCAGCCCGCACTTGATTCCTCACCTCTGCCACTGCCACCTCCCACACTGCTCCCACCATCCCTCCTTCCAGCCTTTCCATTTACCTCTCCCCAACAGCCATCTCTCACCATCATTTCCTTTCCTCTTCCCACTCTCTTCAGCTACATTGTCTGATGATTTTCTTTGCCATTCTTTCCTCTTCCATTTTTTAATGCCATCCCCATCACCCATCCCTCTCTTCCTAGTACAGGAACTCCCCAGCTTATGAACAGCTTGAATTCCAAAAGTTTGTTTATAAGTCAGTTGTTTGGAATTCGGAACACATTTTCCCATAGAAACAATGTCAGGTGGTTAGGTTCCCAGGCTAGCCCATGAAAGCCTATTTAATCCATAATGTAGCTGAAATACAGTATATTTTTAATGAAATACGGTCAAAATATTTTTTTTATTTAACCTTGAATGTTGGTGCTTGAGGAAAGGCAGGTTTAGTTAGAGAAAGATGAGGAAGTAGGTGGAGATTCTGAAGGGGACTTCTGCGCATCCCCCAGCTGCCACACATGAACACAATGGGCACTGCACTGGCTCTTGTGACCAGCCCCACCCCTGTCAGCCCCTCTTACTGGGCTGCACCCAGCCTCTGCTCATCAGGAGGTGGCAAGTGGTGCAAGCAAGGACTGGAGAACTGGTGGAGCCAGGGGCAGATGACCATTTTGTGGGGGCCCCCCTTTGCCATGGCGCATGCACGGGGCTTCTTGAAGCGCGGGGCCCGGGGCGGCCACCCCGCTTACCCTGCCGTATATCCGCCCTTCGGTGGAGCAGACAGCAGTGGTGTAGCTGAAGAGAAGCCACAATGTCCCCTTCAGAGGGCTGCTCCTCTCCAGCCACTGGGTATGTGACTGACTTCTGCCCCTCAGCAGTCCTCCAGCCAGCACTTGTGCTGCTCACCACCACTTGTGCCTCTTGCCTGCTCCCTGCAGCTGCAGGGCAAGTTTTTGTTTGCACATAAGAATGACCATACTGGATAAGACAAAAGGTCCATCTAGCCCAGTATCCTGTCTGCCAATAGTGGCCAAATCCACATGCCCCAGAGAGAGGAAACACAACAGGTAATCCTCACGTGATCCCTCCCCTGTCACCCATTTCCAGACAAACAGAGGCTAGGGACACCATTCCTACCCATCCTGGCTAATAACCTCCAGGAATCTATCTTGCTCTTTTTTGAACCCCGTTGAAGTCCTAGTCTTCACCACATCGTCTGGCAAGGAGTTCCACAGGTTGACTGTGCACTGAGCGAAGAAAAAAATCCTTTTGTTTGTTTTAAATCTGTATGTACAGATGTTTGTAAGTCAGAAGTTTGTAACTTGAGGAGTGCCTATATTTCTACTCCCAACATCCCTTTCTCTCCTGACGTCTTTGTTATTACTGTTCCCTCCAGCTCTGCCATTATTACCTTTTCTCCTCCCTCACTGCCATCCCATCTCTTCCTCCCTTCCTTCCCTTCCATCTTTATTGCATCCAATCCTGTCAACTCTACCATCCCCATTCCTCCCTTCCATTTACTTATTTATTTATTTATTTATTTATATCTCTGTCTCTCTAGCTGCAACCTATGTCATTTGTGCTTAAGTGTTGGAGGAGCAGGAGCCTCCAAACAATGCCTGTATTGCAGATCTTACTCTGTGCTGTAATGCCTGTACACAAATTGGTGGAGTTGAGTCATGACTTTGTTTTCAGCTCAGCTTCTGAGAACAAATTACTAGTGGTTGAGACTTAGCTGAATCCTTGCAAAGTGTAGTAAGAGAGGAGGTCATAAAATGTCATCTGTGAATAACTGTATTGCTCTCGTCTTTCCATAAATGTATTCTGCTATAGTTGCAGAACCAGAGGGTAGCTGATTGGATTTGGTGAACTACCCAATGCAGCTGCTGGCAGGGAATAAGATTTATCACTTTAACATGAAGTTGGATGCCACAGGAGTGAGTTGAAATGTAGCATTGACTGCAACAGAGAGGGAGAAAATGAATGGAAAAAGTCAAACATCTTTCCAGTAGTGTAGGTAAAATGTAATTGCTGCTGCAGCCACAATAACATATAAAAAAAGTGTTCAAGCCTCCTCCTATAGCTCAATGAAAATACATACTTTCTCTCTACAGTCACTGATTTCCCATACTACCTATCCCTAATTTTTTCCAGCATTTTAACAGTATTTCAAAACCCATGACTATTTTTTATTATTAACTTCCTTTGTGTTTCCAAGCATAGGCCAAGGAACAGCTTGAAAAGGAGGATGAATTTAAAATCTAAAATGTGTTAAGCTGCTATGTGACAAATAAGTGATATATATATATATAGGGTACCATAAAGTAAGACTCATTTGACATAGCAGTGGATTCTGCTGCTGATTTAGAGCAAGGCAAAGTTCAGTGCCTACTGGTAAGGGCAAGTTTGTACATGTGGTGGCTCTGATGTCTTCTCTCTAGGCAATCACTTCACTTGCCTTATAACAGTATTGCCAGGTTGTTGATTTTTTCCTTGAACACTGAGAGGCTGATTCATAAGACAATGATTTGCACAGCTGGGTTATTTACACTGTGTCCTACATTTAGAAAAATATGAACAAGAAATGAGGTGGGAACGTATATGTAGTTCAGTTTCAAACCTGTGTGAGCATGTTCTGGTATGTGATCAGAGTTTGGGGAAAAGTAAAAAAATCAAATATGAGCACAAGCCCTTAGCTTTTGTTGTTGTTGTTAGATGGAAGGTCTGATTGCACAGTTAAATTTTATTTGTATGTGATGGAAGGACTGACTGTATGATGAAATTTGTGGGAGCTCCTGTTTAATAAAATAACATGAAGAACTGATTCAAATAATTACTGAAATCTTATTTTATCATTCCCCAATCCCTTTCTGCAGATGGAAAAATAAAGTCCTATTCTATTCCAAAAAGTGCAAGGTAAAGTCATTTAAAGCACTTAGGTTCCAATAAGACAGGAACCTTACAAATATCTATGATTATATTATTGAAGGCCAAATTCAAGCGACTCAGAGTACTAAACATATATAGGGCTAGACTCTGGCTTTTGCAGCTGAGAAGGGTACGTGGAGATGTCACACTGCCTCCAAGAAGAAATACAGCTGACCCAGCCAAAATCAGTCCTGGGGGCTCTTAGGGAACACACTGGACTCAATCAACCTAAGGAAAAGGGCAGCATGTACTGTGACAGGCCAGCTCCATTGTTTAGTGTGGAGATAAGTGAATTTATAGCCTAGCTTTGTTTCATTTTGTCCTTTAGCTGCTTGCCATTGAGGCAATAGCAATGAACAGACCTGTGCTTCCCAACAGGATGGTGGCCAGGTCCTGCATAGGAGCACAAGAAGAATGGCAGGCTGTGGAGCCATATCTCAAGTGGCTAACTACAGCCTGTCCGATAATTATGTAATATGCTGTCCTATTCTATGCTCTATTAAAGAATTGGACTTCCTGGTTAGAAGTGTCCATATTAAACCAAATTTTTGTCTCATATGACTACATTAATCTTTGGCACTAATAAATCTTTGTGATTTTATTGCAAGTCTTGGGAGATTTGATGGTGTTCTTAAAGCTGCAGATCCTGGAGTTGTGTGACAGCACAAAAATGTCAGCTTCTGTTTAAAAAAAAGGAACCTAAGTGTCTCTGGTGATGAGATTAAGAGAGGTGATGAGCTCAGCCCAAGTTTCCTTGTGTTTCACATCTCTGGGAGTTGAGTGATTCTTCCTTGGATTATTGATGTCAGTCTTTGAAGATTCTAGGTATATAAGGAATTTAAGTGTCTTATTCCCACTGAAATCAGTAAGAGGTTCCCAGTTCCTTTGCTGATCATGGCCTATGTGAGCAGAAGTGATCTTTCCCAGCTTTATATAGGGAGAAGAGTGAGTAGGACCCATGAGGCAGAAGATTTCTTTTCACTGGTGATCACAGGATCATAAAGAATGGAAGAAAGAGGAAAGAGATATCCTTTCCTAATTATGATGAGGGATTTGGAGTCTTACCCCCTGCAAATGGACAACTGAAGAAAAGAGCCTCGCTCCAGGTTCCATCATGCATGATTAGAGCAGGAGAGGTCACTAACTCCCAATCACAGTTTTGTATAGACATTGTTTTTAATTTTATCCCCTCTGTGCTGCAACTCCATAACTTCAGAAGGACAAAAGGACATACAGACTAGGGGGGAGTGCTGCTTGGGAAAGGGCAAGGAACTTCACAGCTCCCCAACATAGAGTAGGTGAGCTGATTTATTTCTTATTTAGCTCCTGCATGGCAACTTACATATATCTTGGATAACTTGAACGGGGGTGGAAGTGCCTTCTTAGGCACTCCTTTATTTATGTCCAAATTCTATCCTCCCTGAAATCACTGGAAAAATTCCTGTTGAATCTCATTGGGATCATGATTTGGCCATGACTGTGTAAGTGAGACCCTTACCCTAAATATAGCTTAGGTAGTAAAATGTTTAATAGAATAAAGACAATCCTGAGAAACTCATCATCAGATCCTGTATTATTCTCTCCTGAGATGTACAATAATGATTTACTCAATATGATTTTCATGTGTTATTATTTATTAATCAGTATGTTTTATGCATTGGTACCAGCAAAAGCTGTATCTTCCTCTGAGGAAGTGAACTGCATGTTGTTGAGCAGGGAGGGGAGATTATGTAGATTTATTTATTCATAATATGATTTGCATAAATGAAGAATGAAAATAGAACACTTCTGAACTGGAGCCTACTTTTTTTTCTCTTCAGGATGAAAAATAAAAATTGCTTGTAGTTTATGAATTCAGTTTTTTCGTAGGTAGACTGGAATTTTGGATGCCTGGACTTATTTGAATTGAATGGAATATCTTGGCTCTAAAATGAACACATTAATGGCTAAAACCACATTCTGAAGTAATGATTAAAGGGAGGTGAGAGACAGCAGAAAGAATGAATGGTGTGGTATAAAGTGCAAATTGCCATTCATTTATAGATAACCTTTGTTTAGGGTGCAGGTCTGTGGAAAAAATAACAATTATAATATCAAAGGTTTGATGCAGTTACACCTTTGTGAATTAAAGTGGAAAAAATCCAGATCCTTTATACTTTGCTTCTGGAAGTTGGGAATGAATTTATTTCAGACTTTATTTATTTCTTGCATCCTAACTTTTCTGTAACGCAGACCTGATGGTTACTGGAGTCTGGAATTGTTTACAATTTGTGGGAGTGGAGGAGAGTTCCCCCACATTTATTTGTCCACAGAATATCTCCTTTTTCTCGCCATTTGTTCATTCTGTGTTACATTTGTTTGATTTAAAACAAATAGTATATCTTTCCTCCCCATCTACATCGAATTGCTTTTCTGTTGTTCATAATTTATTTCATTTATCCTCCATTGCTGCTTTAATTCTGACTTGTTCCTATGTTAATGATGCATCTGACTTGTTAAATGTGCCTTTTTGTGGGACTGTTGTTAAGTGCTTTGCTGGTGATCCTCAGTTCCAGTTTCTTTGCTGCCTAGCAATGTGGAGTGCAACAATAGAATATTGACACTATATATAGTATAAAGAGCAGCACTACCGGGTGTTTTGTCTGTTGAACCTAGCAGATGAGGAACAATTTAAGCGATTGAGGATGTGGTATTATAATGCTACACCTTCTCTGTGCTCCTCTATTTCCATCCACTTTAGCTTTCTCTATTTTTTATCCTGAAATCTTCTCTCTCTGTAAGGGACTTGGGAGTCCTGAAGCACCTACTTCTGTTACAGGACTTCAAACGCCTCCTCGTGGCTGGGTTAGTATGAGACAGATAGTTGCAGATCATAAGGAGCAGGGATGGGCTACTTACAACCTTTACAAGCAATACAGAGCCTGATTCACTTGCTTGTTTTTAATTAATCTACACTATTTGGTGTCCAGGAGGTGGGTGGACGTTAGCCTGCCCACATCTAAAGGACCTCCCCGCAGCCTACGGAGAGGGTCCACAGAGCCCAGAAAACCAACGGATTACGCTGGACAAATAATGAGAAAACAGGGATGGGTGTGAGGGTCAAAGGGCTAAAACAAGGGAACCAGATGGGGATACCGAGCAGAGAACCCCAGACAGCATCCACTGCCCCTCGAAGGTCTCGATTGAGCCAGTGGATGCCGTCCATTGGAACTCTGCCTGGATATGTGAACGGATGCAGGAACGGAAACAGGTCCCACAGTCGCAGCCCTTCCCTCAGCCAACCTCTACTCCCTAGTTTTATAAACTGCCAATTTGGCAATAGCCAGGAGGAGGTTGACAAGGAGGTCCTGCGACTGTGGGGCCACGGATGGGGTGTGCATAAATTAACAGGTAGGGGGAAAAGTGCAGCCAGAACCTCAACAGGAGGTTCCGGAGGAGCCGAAAGAGGGGCTGTAACCTGGCGCATTCAAGGTAAACATGTGCCAGGGTTTCCCTCATGCCATAGAAGGGGCAAGTGTCGGGAATGGGGGGAACCATGCCAAGTACATACCCGTGCTCACCGCACCATGCAGGATTCTCCCGCTGATGTCCCCAGTAAGTTGTGGAACCAAGGTGGAATAGAGGCTGGCCCACCGGGGGCTCCCCACCTTCTATTGGTGGTAGGAGGTCCTGCCATTTGGTGTCTGGGTGGAACACGAGGGTGGGGAAGTGCAACGTGTGAAGCATGAGCATGTAGAGGTGACTCTTTGGTGGTTTGGAAGGGGACCGGCTGCAACACATGCAGCCGGCTCGGGTGTTTAAGTAGATAATTAGGTAATTAGGAGGTAAGTAGGCAGGATTGCCTCCTCTTCAGGCCTTTCCTTCAGCCCTTCTCATCTTGAATGCTTCCCAGCTCTCCTGGGCTCTTACTCTAGCCCTCCATGGCAAATATTTCCTTCAAATCTTTCTCCATAGAAAACTTGGGATGCTTCTTATATAGCACTTCCACAGTCACCTGCAATCCTCTGGGTTACACATGATTTCTGGACTCCCAACTCTGTCCTAGGAGAAAACCAAATGCAGGTGGGACTTGACTTAAAGGAATAGCTCACCCTGCTTTCAATGTAGTATCTGGTATATATGAAGTTATTACATTGAACTTTATTGCAAAGCTATCACAGGGATACCCCTTTAAGGAAGTCAAATGTCCAGCTTGTATCTGACAGGCTCCACTTAAGGGAATGAGCCAAGGCAGGTCCATCACCACCTGGGGATAGTTAACTGCCTAAGTAGCTGGAAGTTAGTTAGTTAATTAAGGTGCACCTGGGCCTAATAAAATGTGTAGGAGCGGTCACTTGAAAAAAGGGCTCTAGAGAAGGGGAGTGTCTAGGGAGTCTAAATTAAGTAAAAACTTTCCAGGCAGTGAGAGCCTGAGCACACAGGAATAGACTGCAGAGCTTTCTACGTTGTGAGATCTTACAGAACCTGGAACTGCTTCTGGAAACTAGAGATTTTTCTTTTGAGACTTTTAAGTTTTATCTGGGCTCTAAGATAAGAAGAGCCTTTAAACTTGAGTATAAGTGCTCTTTTTGGAAGGCTTTATGAAAGGGGAAGACATTGCTGTAAAATAGGGTGATTAGCTTTTTAGTGGAGTGGTCTCAGTGACCTTGATGTTCTCTTAAGGGGGAAGCTGAGGTAGGGCATAATAGAGCTATGCTGAATTGCAAGGCTATGTCTACACTGGTGGCTTCTTGTGCAAGAGCATCTTATGCAAGGGTTCTTGTGCAAGAGCATCTTGTGTAAGAAAATGTCCACGCTGCTATGTGCTTGCTGTGCTTTTGTGCAAGAGCTCCCATGGTAGTGTGAATGCTCTCTTGTGCAAGAAAGCTCTCATGGCCATTTTAGCCATAGGGATTTCTTGCGCAAGAAATCCCTGCCGAGCATCCACACTGCCCTCTTGTGCAAGAGCACTTGTGCAAGAGGGCTCACACCTGATAAAGAGCATAACTCTTGCACAAAGAGCCCTCTCTTACCACGCCGTACTGTAAATTTCCTTGTGCAAGAGAGGGTGGGCAGTGTGGATGCTCTGCAGATTCTTGCACAAGAACAGCTGTTCTTGTGCAAGAAGCTGCGAGTGTAGACATAGCCCAAGAGTGTGCTTAGAAGTCAGTAGTATTCCTACAAAATTATCAATGTTATGTGAATGTAAGAATGGCATCCTGAAGACAGTGAGCTGCAGGAGTTTGGTGGAGGACAGGTACGTGGGTAGTTGGGTGTGTGGGGTTCCTGTTCCTAGCATAGGCTGCCAGAGACTGCTGTTGCTCAGAAACCAAGACAGGTGGGCACCTGAGACTCATTAAGAACTGGCCTGCAGGAGCAGCTTAATGGAACACCTGCAGCCCGTTAAGGCCTGCTGGTCTGCTATAAAAGGTTTCTCCTCAGGTAAGGAGAAGAGGGATACACTGCAGAGGAGGAAGTACAGAGTAGAGGCAAACTGTAGGTGGCAAGCAGGAGGGGTTTTCTCCAGGATGCTTGGGAGGAGGTACTGTGGGAGCAGATGGGGAAGTGGCCTAGGGAGAGGCTGCTATCCTGTGGGGATAAGGACAAGAGCCCCACTACTGGCTGCTACTTAAGGCCCTGGGTTAGAACCCAGAGTAAGTGGGTGGCACTGGGTTTTCCCCAACCCTCCCCATTCCTGTTGGGCCACCACCAGGGAAAAGGGGACATTTGACCTGCAGAAGGGTTTTTCCCTCTAAGCTAGTGACTGGCTTATGATGAAAATGGCTCAGTAAGTGGGGAACACTTGCCTCAGAGAAACAAGGGGCAGTGGGAGGGTTTCTGAGCCTTACTAAAATGAGGCTGGGACAGAGAAATGCAAGTGATAAACAGAAAATATTATTGTCCTATAATATCCCTCCTCTGTTTATCCTTGCAGAGAAAGTCTGGTGGGAGAAGGAAGAGGATATGCCCACTTTCCCCCTTAACTTCAGTCATGCTTTGCTTCAAGACATCCCACCACTGTCATTCATATTCTGAAAATATGGTTAGCCTGCAAGAAGAGAGCAGGAGGTGGTGAGAGGAAGAAGTGTTTGCCATAGCAATGTCAATGGCTAACAGACTACAGTTAACAGGTGGGGGCTAGAGCTGCCCTTGCCCACCATGGCAGGGGCCCACTCCAACCCTGCAGGAAGGGGTGCTGCAGCTTGGCCAGAGATAAGCATAGAGGTCTTCACAACTTATAGGTTCTGTTATGACTAAGTTGATAAGACCTCCAACAGCACAACGCTTCTGGCACAACTCTGGGTCACTCATTATCAACTTGTCATAAAGTGGTGCTGCTGATTGGATCCTTATTACTCTGTGTCATCCACTGGATATCCGGCTACCCCATACAGATCAAGCCAATGCCTGCTCAACATCCTGTGGTAAATGATACTGTTTCCATGCTGCCCGACACACTACTTCAGTGCCCTATATATGTTGCAGTGCAAGTGTTGCACTGAAATACTTGCATTTTAAAAACTTCTGATATTGAGTGGCCAGGCCTGCTGATTGGGGAGAAGGGGAGGGCAAAGGGGGCAGTTGTCCTATGGCCAGATGATTCAAAAGAGCCCAGTGGTCCCAGCCACCAATACTGCAGGTGTGGCAGCAGCCAGGGCTCTGTGCCCTTTAAATCACACTGGAGCCCAGTGTGGGCATGCTCCTGGTGTCTTAGGGCTGGCTGCTTCAGCCCCACCCCTTCTGGAAGCATGGAGTAGGCCCCCAATCTTGCCCAGGAGCCTGGCAAGTCTGTTGGCCCCCCTGTCAATAGCAGAGACCATAGGGGAGGGTGTGAGTGAAGATGTTAACTGACAACAACATACATTATTCCATTTCCTATATTTTGTAAAATATGTTGGCGGGGGGGAGAACCTCCTGTTTCCTCTGTATTCTGTAAAGGGAAGTGGAGACTTCTTCAAAAATCAGCACCAAACACATTTGTGTTTGCAATTAGTTGTTGCTCTGACTGTCCCCTGCCACAGTCAGTGAACTACAGATCTAATCTTCAGCTAGTGTATTTTAAGGTAGTGATGCTAGATTTCAGTGGAGCTATGATGATTTATACTAGCTAAGAATCTTGCCCACTATATTACGATAAAATTTCCTTCTGAAGCAACAATGGATGCGTCCCTGGGTTGTGATCTTGGGTTGGTTCTGTGGCTTTTTACTAGTGTACCCACACTTGTGCTCTCTGTCTACTGCACTCCCAAGTACATTTCAGATATGTTGTCTTTTTGTAAGTGGTGCAGGGCATGTGTATTTGGCTCAAGATTTTTAGACTCCTATAAAAGTTTCCTGCTTACAACATCTTATAATTTGTAACAAAAGCAAACTTGTTGTAGAGAGAAGGTGGGTGAGAATCTCTTATTGTGCCAAGATGAGGTGGATAAGCTTTTGCATTTACACAGAACAGAAGAAGAGTTCTTCCATTCTGTTTAAGCTAGAAAGCATCTCTCTCTCCAACAGAAATTTACCAGTAAAAGATATAATATGCAATTCCACTTTCTTTCTCTTCCTTTCTCTCCAGGAATATGTGAATTGTTCTATGGCAGTTTGCTGATTTGACTGACAGCCATGTAATATACATTGTTTTAAACTATGACAATTAGAACAACATATGGTGTAAAGTGAGAACAAATTATGGCTGTAAACAGACTTGTTAATACATTGGTGATGTGTTCCTAGTATAATTTAGTTGCTCACAACTGTGCTTCCTGTTTGTAGATATATATTTACACACACAGATTATATATAATTTTATGTAACTGTAGTAGAGGGTCCTTTGAAATTTCTTTCTAAACTGGTTTTAGTTTGAAAAGGAGCATATTTGAAACAGGGTAAAATCCCTAAATCATGTATTATAAATGTTTTTAAATGGCATTCTGTAACTTGTTTTAATATGTATGAATTTATATTAAAACACGACTGAATTGGACAATTTTCCAGTAGAATTTACTTTATGCTAATCTATTCATTTGAGGGTAAATGAAGAGTTTAACAGTGAAGTGATGTAACCAGAATGTATTCAAGTGGCACGTTAGGTTTATCAATCAATGAAAATTGTGCACTTGAGTGTAAGAGTACATCTACCCATGTGGTTCTCCCTACCTCACTTAATTGGAAACCTTTTTCCAACATATTAACTTTACTGTGCTACTTTTCAAGTATTGATAATACCTACCTGTTATATAGTACACTTAATCATTAGACCTCAAAGTGCTTTACAAAGCAGATCAGTAGCACTCTCTCTTCTTTGCAGATGGGGAAATGGAGACTGGAGGAGTTGAAGGAGTTTGCCCAAGTCACCCAGAAGTCCAGTGGTAGATCCAGGAATAAAAGCTAGGGTCTCCTGAGTCCCAGGCCAATGTTTTATTGGTTCCAAATGTTAGTAGTATTACCACTAATGTGTGTTGTTACTATCTAGCCAAAGTGCCCATTCTATAGGCTGCAAAAGCTGCTCTGCCAAGGAGGCATGAAATGGGAAGGGCTCAAGCAGCAAGGCATAGATGTATGGACATGCCTCTTGATTTTTTTTTCCTATATAAGAAAGTGCCCTACCCTGAGAGAGTGCTCTCAATTTCCATTTATTTCAGTGGAAGGTGAGAGTGTTCATGATCCTGGGAGGTACTGTGCATAAGAGAGAAGGCTGTGCTTCGTTCTCTTTTTCTAGGAAGACCTCTGATTGATCCAGCTCTAGTCAACAAAACCAAACTTTCTGGAGATACTTATGTGCTGTTTGCTGAGGCCCTTGCCCTTCTTCCAGCCTCTCTTGCACACCATCCTCTTCTCTCTCTCCTTTACCCTGGGCCTGTTTTAGCACATCGCTTCTCTTCCTGTGGCCTCTCTGCAGTTAAAAGGCTGAGATGGCATGAAACAATGTTTCTGTGAGGGAAGACACACCAAGGGATGTGCCGGAACTAGCCCTACCACTGTCATAATGAACAGTGTTTGGGCAAATCCTACTAGAACTGATTCCACTGAGCTAAGTTTTCACCTAGAACAGGAAGGCTGTGTCTACATTGACGCAGTCTTACGCCAAAGCAGCCGCTTTTGCGCAAAAACATGCTGCCTGTCTACACTGGCGGGGAGTTATTGTGCAAGAACACTGACTTTCTAATGTGTGAAATCAGTGCTTCTTGAGCAAGAACTATGATGCTCCCACTCAGGAATAAGCCCTCTTGCGCAACTGTTCTTGTGCAAGAGGCCAATGTAGACAACATGAATTTCTTGCACAAGAAAGCCCGATGGTTAAAATGGCCATCAGAGCTTTCTTGCGCAAGAGCATCTACACTGGCATGGATGCTCTTGCGCAAAAGCACATGCCAGTGTAAATGCTCTCTTGTGCAAATACTTTAACGCAAGAACTCTTGCATTAGAGTATTTGTGCAAGATCATGCCAATGTAGATGTAGCCAAAGGGAACAGCAAGTACTTAACATCCATGAGCTGCCATAATGAATTGGGTAAGATTGTGCCCTACTGTGTATACCATTTTAAAGAGCATATTTAATTTTTAACAAAAGGGTACATAGGTCTTGCTATAGTGAGAATCTATATTTCTCAATTTGACCAGATGTCAACTATAGTCACCTGATAATTGTCCTACATTTGGTGGGTTTTTTCCTTTTTCACATAGGGTGCATCTATACTCCACTGTTTAGAGAACTAGCATTATTTTGAAATAACAATGCAAGCATCTATACAGTCATTCTGTTTTGAAATAAAGGATGGCTTATTCAGAAATTTATAAACATCATTCTACAAAGAATGATGCCTATTCTGAAATAGCTATTTCAAAATAAGGTGTGTGTAGATGCTCCATTGCTGCTATTTTTAAAAAGCCCCTCACCAGGGCCATTCTAAGTTCTTCCTCTATGGGGGCTCTACATTGAGAGAGCATGTATACGCTACAGGGAGCATGTATACACTTAGTCCAAGGCAGACTTCCCTAAAGGAGAGATGCTATTTTGAAAAACTATTTTGGAATAACTATTCCAGAATAGTCATGACTTGTAGGGGTAGCCGTGTCTTGTCCTGGCCTTTAATTATCTTTTCTATAATCATAGAAGATTAGGGTTGAAAGATATCTCAGGAGGTCATCCAGTCCAACCCCAACTGAATCTTCCTCAGCTAGAGCTTTGTCAAGATAGGCCTTAAACATCTAAGGATGGAGATTCCATCACCTCCCCAGGTAACACATTCTAGTACTTCACCACCTTCCTAGTAACTTTTTTTCCTGACAGTCAACAGACCTTTTTCACTAAAACTTAAGACCTTATTTTATCATCTGCCTCCTCTAAGAACAGACTACCTCAATTATTTTTGGAAACCACCCCACCCTCCTGCAGGTTGCTGAAGTCTGCTATAATAACAGAACATTTTATTTGGGAGCTGGTCTATGCTAGGGGTTTAGGTCAAATTAGCTGCATTAGGTCAATTTTCTAAAAAATGAGTGCATACCACCAAGCTTTTTCTGCCAAATAAGGGCTGTTAGTCAGTTTTGTACTTCTGCTTTTTATGAGGAGTAATAGTAAATTTGATCTTGACTGGTCAACTTTAGGGTAGTGCAGACCTAGTGCTATGAAAGTTGATGTTCTTGGCCTCCAGGAGATGTCCCACATTGGCCCTATTTGACTTTCAACTATGCTGCTCTCCAGGTGCATAGACTTTGCTGGGCTTTTTCCTGAATTTCATGTCTTGTTTGCCCAGTGTGGGGAGCAGACCTTAGAGCAGGCAGCAAACCTCAGCAGCATACCTGACCATGAATACCCAGGGTTGCAAATGAGCTCCAGCATGGAATGTGTGGGGAATCCTGGAGCTGATTGTTGTGCAGAGACTATTCTGTTCAGGCAGAACTATGAAGCAGCAATGCTAATATCTATGCCAAATTGCATAGGGCATGATGGGGAAAAAAAGATATGCCAGGGATGCCCAGCACTGATATGTGAAAATAAAGGAGCTTGGGCAGGCATACCAGAAGACAAAGGAGGCAAACAAACAGTCTGGGTCATTGCCACAAACATGCTGCTTCTATGAGCAGCTGCATGGGATTTGGAGGATGGTGGGGAGGGGACACCAGTGTCCCAACCCAATCCATGAATTACTCCTAAGACTTTTCAGGCAGCCTCAAGCAACACAAGGAAGACATGGAAGAGGAGAATGATCAGCGGGCACACAGCTCATCTGATCTCATCAACAGCCTTTTATAACTTGGAGACAATGCCCTCCTCCCAGGATGTTTTGTGGCTGGACCCTGATGGCGGGGAGGGCACTTCTGGTGAGTTCACATTTTTAAATCATGCTACAAGTGGTTTAAAGGCAACTGGATGTGATCTGTGGCAGCCACTTTGCCTACACAGTGGGGGACTCACTAGAACAGCTTGTAAACATGTCTGGAGAGGGAGCAGGAATCCTACCTACACAGCTCCAGAAAGCTCTCCTAGAGGAACTCTTTTAAGAACAAAATCCATGACTGCCGTATCTCTGTCTGGCAATTCACAAAGCTGTTTCTCAAAGCCGCTCTGATTTTCAGTGCCTCTCGTTCTGCTGCCCTTATTGCCCTGGTGGCTGACTGCTCGTAGTTACTGAGTGCAGGGCAATCTGCCTCAGCCCCTGGCATGATCTGTTTCAGTCCTGGCATACAATTTTCATCAGAAAATTCACAGGTATTATGGAGTACACAGCAAGCTACCACAATATTGCTTTCCCTGAGATTAACTTAGTCAATAAACTGAAAAACCTTCCCTTTAAATGTCCAAAACCGTATTCTTCTATCATTCTGCACTTGCTCAGCCTGTAGTTGAACTGGTTCTTACTGCCGTCCAGGCTGCCTGTGTACGGTTTCATGAGCTATAGCAGCAAGGGGTAGGCTGAGTTACTATTGGCATTTCAACACCTCCAATGGTAATTTTCCAGTCTAGGAAGAAAGTTCCATCTTACAGCTTTCTGAAGAGATTAGAGTTCCTAAAGACATGTGCATCATGCACCTTTCCTGACCATCCCATGTAGATTTTGGTGAAATGACCCTTGTCATCCACCAATGCCTGCCACACCATTGAGAAGTACCCCTTGAAGATCATGTATTCTTTGGTAAGGTAGTCGGGTACCAAGAGAAGGATCTGTGTTCTGTCCATTACCCTACCACAGTCAGGGAACCCTATCATGGCAAAGCTCTCCACTATGTCCTACACATTTCCCAAAGTCACTATCCTTTGTAGCAGAAGGGTATTGATTGCCTTGGCTATTTGGATCACAGCAATCCCCACAATAGATTTATCCACTCCAAATTGATTGGCAACTGACCAGTAGCTATCTAGAATTATAAGTTTGCAGAGGGCTATTGCCATTTGCCTCTCAGATACCAGAGCCAGTCTCATTCTGGAATTTCTGCGCTTCAGAGTGGAGGAAAACAATTCGCAAAGTTCCATGAAAATAGCCTTATGCATGTGAAAGTTTTGCAGACAGTGCTGATCATCCCATAGTTATGCAGCTATGTGGTTCCACCAGTCTGTGCTTGTCTCATGGCACCAGAACCAGCATTTCATTGACTTGACAGGATTGAATTCTGCCAGCATCTGCCAATGCTTCACTCAGGTGTTTCATACATGTGTCTGTTCATGGCCTCCTCACATTCTTCTTCACTCCTGGCTAGGTTCTGGACATACTGCAGCAGAAGGTGTGAGTTGTTTGCTATGATTGCCATAGTACTTTGCTACTCAGTGGGGTCCATGCTTGCCCTGTTATGATGTCTGGATGGATAACCAGGGGAAAAAAGGGTGCAAAAAGATTGCTTGCATTTCAATGATTGTTTCAAGAAGAGGTGAAGGGAGGAGATGAATGCATTACAGGACACTAGCAACATGTATCCAGAACCACCCACTGCATTGTTTTGGTCCCATTGGGCACTGGAAGCCTAACTCAGAATGCAAGTGGCAGCAGGAACTGTGGGATAGCTACCCACAGTTCATTACTGTCAAAATCAACACTAGCCTTCTAACCTGGGGAAGCACTACATCAAATGCTTGCACACAGTGGGGACATACCCATTTGATTTTACAAAATCGGGTACTAAAAAATCAACCTTAAGGTCAAATTTATTGTAGTGTAGACAACTCCTAACGGAATGCATTATTTCATTATTATTTATTCTATAATGTGCCAGTGTCTTCCACAGGATTTGCTTTTGGCAAGATTTTGGATTCTATCTGACTAAGTGTAACTGTCTGTAGTGGAGCAACTATGTTGCTCTGGATTATTTTGTCTTCAGGATTAGCTGCTGGGAGAAGATTAATCCCATCTCTTACTACTAGGTATGTCTGATATTTCAAAAGATTAGTTCTAAAACTCTAGACTGGACAGCTTGGGCTAGGCCAGAAGCCCTTAACAGAGTCTCAAACGTTGCTAGTGATGTAGTTACATCTAAATTATTATGTGCAGTTTACAAGGGAAAGCTAAGTGCATTCTTTTTTGTGTTGCTCATCAGATAGTCCAACAGAGAAATAAATTAATCCCATATATACAAATCTACTCAGATTTTACAGGTGCATAATTACCAATGCAGAGGGACAGGGCAGGGGATCGGTATGATTTGTAACCTTCTGGAGCCTCTTTCCTGAAGGACTGAATGGAAAGGTTTGTCTCTCTGCATCTAAGGGTACGTCTAGACTACATGCCTCTGACGCCAGAGGCATGTAGATTAGGCTACCCAACATAGGAAAATGAAGTGGCGATTTAAATAATCGCCGCTTCATTTAAGTTTACATGGCTGCTGCTCTGTGCCGATCAGCTGTTTGTCGGCACAGCACAATAGTCTGGACGCGCAGGGGTCGACATCAAAGGCATTTGTTGACCTCCCAGGTATGCCTCCTGGGATGAGGTTTACCTGGGAGGTCGACAAATGCCTTTGATGTCGACCCCCACGCTTCCAGACTACCGCGCTGATCCAACAAACAGCTGATCGGCACAGCGCTGCAGCCATGTAAATTTAAATGAAGTGGCGATTATTTAAATCGCCACTTCATTTTCCTATGTCGGGTAGCCTAATTTACACGCCTCTGGTGACAGAGGCATGTAGTCTAGACGTACCCTTACTGATGCCATCAATCTCATGAGCAGGAAGGCTGAAGAAATGTTCAAGTACCTGTTCTGGCTTTTAACCTAAAAATTTGGCCCAACGTAGTTGAAATCCTGGAAGAGTAATTATGTTTTTTTCCTGTTCCTGACATTTCTTGCAGTCTTAATACAAGGCTCTAGTGTTTTAATATACTATATTTTGTTTACTTTTCATATATGTAGTCCTGGGGGATTTTACCTTTTTGTGTAGCAATTGCTCAAGTGATGTAAACTCTATTTTAAGGCCTGCTGTGATCATGGTGATTTAAGAAAACAGGTGACTTGAGGGCTCAACTCACTAGGCCAAAAGCAATTTATAAGGCATGCCAGAATAAAGCCCCTCTCTCTCAAATATATAAAGCTGCCACATGGGTGTAACTCATACTTTCTCTTGATTTAGGGGCCAAGTCAGATGCTCACTTCAGGGGAGCAGTCCTTTAACTTAGATGTAAGTACTTCTCAACCTTCCTCCAATAGATTGTTACTATTGGTCAGTCTCATCAGAACAATGAGTTAGAGAGGCAATTCTCAACAGAGAAAGGAAAAAACAACAAATGGTCTGGTAGCACTTTATAGACTAACAAAACGTGTAGACGCTATCATGAGCTTTCATGGGCACAGCCCACTTCTTCAGATGACAGGTCTATAAAGTGCTACCAGACCATTTGTTGTTTTTTTTCCTGTACAGACTAACTCGGCTACCCCCTGAAGCTTCAGAGAAAGGAAGTTACCCTTTATCTGACTAGATTGCTGTTTCAGAAGCAGGACAGCAGAATGTGGATGATCTCAGTTCTTTGGAGCCATTCAGAGTCACTTTGAATAATGGATCCTGAGAGCAGTTTTTTGCACAGCTATAAAGTGGACTCTGACAGTGACTGATCGTGTCCATTAGGTAGTATGCATACCCATTCCTTGGACATAACATTCTACGTGGCTTTGTGCCTTGTGTGGTCAAGATGTTTCCTCTATCACATACAAGGCCAATAGGACAGCTGGTAAGGACAGTCAATGGAGATATGACAATTTTTTATCATGTTAGGACCTGGTTCTTTATACACAGAGAAGCAATATATTGACAACTCCTATTACAAATGAATAAACCACTTTTGGCATCAAAACATGATTCAGGTGGATTGTGGGGAAAATGAGAAGGCTGGTTTGAGACCACCTATCAGTAGACTTACCAAGAATCACACAGTGCAGCTCTCATGTCAGATCTTGTCTCTACAATGGAACATGTACTATAAGCAGCCTTCCATATGAAAAGTCTGTGGGAGTTCACTTGCAGATCAAGCGAAAGCTTTAATCAGTCTAACATATATGCAGGAAATTAGAGCCAAGTGGCTCAATGTTATTCTTTGGTGGAAAAGAGGGTATAAAGGAGATTTGGTGTTTCACAGTATTTGAAAATGTGTGGTTTTTCTAGTGAAGGAAAAAAGTTATAAACACAGTAGAGAGACAGGAAACATCATAGCTGAAATCTACAAAAACTTGGTATTCAGTGAAGAACTTGCCTTTTACAGCTCTTACTTTCTATCTCTGAAAGCAGCTCATTGCCATAAAGAAGATGTATTTACCAATTTTAAAAGGTCTTGGCCCATCACAGCTAGTGTTAGATTTGGAATTTAGCTTTTGTTGCCAAGGTGACAAACACTTATAAATATAGCACATCTTCTAATGTGCTTTTAACTTAGTATTTTATGGCTTTTAAATCAGATACCATTAGCAAATATATTAGGTAATTTAGCTGAAAGACCATTTTCTACTAACACTTTTTGTTACATTTCCCCAGGTATTTCAGTAAATGTCTGTTGTGACATTCTAGTCCTGCTAGGCTTCTAAGGTATAAGGATACATACAGTACATCTGCCACAGATTAATATATTACCTTTTTTGTATTGATGATCCTTACAAATGTATTTTAAAACACTTATGGTCAGATCCTACAGTCTTTGCTCAGGCAAAATCAATAGGAGTTTTGACTGATAAATGATGATAGGACTGACCAGAAGTCTGTTTGTGGATCGCTTTGGGGTTTTTTTTTAACTAAATCCCACTTTTTTTTATACCACAGTGATGTGGTTGAAAACACAAAGAAACGGAGCACTTTTATATTAAGGCCCATTCTACCAACAAACAAACACCACCTAAATGTTTCCCCTCCCGCTCCCCCCCTTACCTATTGAAAGGAAAGCTATGTAGGAAAACAATTACAACAGCCCACTTGAAGGGGTACTATTATACTAATAATATTAGGGAAAACATTCATTGTTTAAGGCAGAAAAGGGATTTTAATCATGTTACTGGCATAGTGGGGATTTTATATGAGATGATTACACAGTGAAGTATTTGTGTGCATATTTGGTAGGAATCCAAGAAACCTCATCAAAATGCAGTCTAATTTCATTTGTTTGAAATGGCTGTAGCTCTTTTACCAGGAGCAACTGGGCTGAAAGCAATATAGCATGGGATTTTTCTTCAGAAGTCGGATTTGGTGGTGAATGTGGAACCAGTCAAGTATAAAACGCCTCATTAAGTAAATACTTAAAAATGTTAAAGCACTAGTGATCGCAAACGTTGTAACAGCAGCACTTTTGAAAGATGGCTGTTGAATCCTTCCGAGTACAACTCTGCAGGAGCAAGTTTACTACGGCCAGGGAACGGTGTCTCTGGTACCTTGGAGAGGCAGTAGTTAGAACAGCCCGAAGCGCCGATAAAATACTTTTGCATTTGGCCCCGAGTACATTTTGCTCCTTTACCCAAGATCTGAAATGTTTGAGCCCCAGACAATTGGAGCAGGCAGAAGTGCCCAGAAACTGGGCTCGTTTTTGTGTCTGCAGATCTGGGAGATGCTATCATCTAAGCGGGCAGCCTCCTTGTAACTCTCAGGCACCTCTCCCTCGCTCTCTGCCGAGCCTGCCAGAGGTGGGAACGAGCTGAAACTGGCTAACATACCTGAGGCAGCTGTCAGAGCGGTGGTGGCGCCTGGATTCTTCTCTCTCAGACACAAGGCTGGCTCCCCTCCCCTTACTCCTCCCTCTCCCTGTCCCACAAATCTTTCCTTTACCTTTCACGGGAGCCTCCTTGCGAGCTTCCCATGCGCCTGGGATCCCAGCCCAGTCCTGCAGTCTGGCATTCCAGCGCTGTCGAGCCGGGTGATGATCGCACGCCGGCCTGGCCTGAAGCTCTGAGAAAAACGCCCGTCAGCGCTCTTATCGTCTCTCGCCCTCCTGTTTTGATCCCTGATTGAGATTAGGCGTAGCATCGTCATGGCAACCGGAGAAAGTGACAGTGGCGAGCCAGGCGTATCTTTCCCTGGTGCCTGGGACTTGATCCCTTCCTTCAGGCTCCATCAACAGGCGCTTGTCAACTTGACCTGCCTGGGGAGCCCAGACTCCAGCGTTAATTAAAACGAGGGCTCCATAGGGAGGCCTGAATCGGTGTCCATTTCCTCTGGGGAAATCCTGGCGCCCCCAGGAGCCACCAGAAATGATGGGGAGGGGGAGAAGCCCTAAAACACAGACACCATCTTGCATTAAGGGTTCTCTGCAAACGCCCACCCACCCTTTTGGTCCCTCTCTCCCATCCCCTTCCAGCTCAAACATCTCTGCTCCTCTAGGGCGGCTACTAGCCAGCTGCCCTCAACAGCCTGGGAGATGGCAAAGCAAACCCTTTTGGAAGGGAAGATGCAGTGCTGAATGTGCTTCTTGAGCTGCTGCTCCTGCAGCCACCAGGAGAAAGAAGGTGGCCAATGCTGGGGAGGGACCTGGTGACAGAACAGAACAATTATTTCTGGTTGCCAATTTTTAATTTTGACAAAGATTGCAGTCACAGAGGATTAGGGGAGGTTAATAAGCCAGTTAGTAACCTGGCTACAATAGTAACTTATCAGCTTTGAGGCCAGAAAATGAACTGTCCAGGAAATGTCTTTCAGGCTTGAATATTAAATTTAATCTGCCACCCCTGCCTGCTAAGGCTTTGTATTCATCTGCTCAAGAAAAATATGCTTATTCTTTCTTGTCTTAATCAGTCTGATTGAGCAGCTTGCTTGGTAAAGTTGATAGGTGGGCAGAGAGCTGAGGAGATATTCATTGTGTGTTTACAAAGAGCTAGTTTTAAGGAAGCACCCCACAAGCAGTATTGTGTGTGTGTTTCTTCTCCCCTCCCCTCTCTGCCCCCATCCCACTGGTCTTTTCATTCAGCGGAGTTATCTGTCATGAAGAATTTAAGTTTCATATTTTCATCTGTCAGTTGTGAAAAGGCCTGTCAGCTGAGGCTTACACTACAGTTTGCCAAAAGGCCTATAGCCCACAATGACAATACAATCTTATATTTGTGCTTCAGGGTCCAGATAATCCCTTCACTTTCCTCCTCAGCAGTCCAGTTATGATCAGGTTTAAATTGCATATTTCGGGGAGGGGGTTAATCCAGATTTTGCTGATAAATGCTATCAGCAGGAATGAAATGAAATATAGCAAGGTTTAGCTCTTATTACCAGCATGCAGCCTGCTATGGGAGTTTTGTGCTTGCTACAGAGACAGTATTCATATTAAACAGTATAATGTCTATAGTCACAGGAACCTAAGACAGAAACACTAATATTGGCTTTTACCTACTTTTTTTTTAAACCATCCCTGAAACTTTTGATGTTTTTGACTTTGTTTCTTTAATTTGATTTTCAAAGCCAAAGCTCATGGCTATAAATCCACACACAATTGTGTTCCTGCTCAGAAATTGTCAAGAAATAGCTGTTTGTTATGAAAGGAAGGAAGTGCTGCTATTGATCCCCAAAGTACCCTGTCAAAAATGTATCCTGCCACATTTCATTTGCAGCCATATACAATTTGTTTTCAGAATTACCTGTACGTACACACACTAAACACTACTCTAATGTATGTTTTATATAGGAGAACCATGGAGAAACGGAGAAGGTTAATCGTAACTCAATATGACTTTCAAACTGAACAATAAGCTTTGATTCTGACACCCAAGAAACATCAGAGTGAAAAACAAAATCACTTCTAAAGGTAGATTGCTTCAACTGAGGACTACAATGATGCAGACAACACTTACCTAGTTTAAACTGGAGCAACCCTATTTGTTAGAAATCATTTGTACACCTGTAATGAAATCATTTGTTTAATTCAGAGGGATTTTAATAGCCTAATTTATAATAGTTATGATTCAATTACACATTTTATGCTAGTAGCAAGATTCTCTGTTATGAAATAACTTTTCAGTTTTTCCTTTTTTGTTTGAAACATCACTTTCCATGGAATATTCTGAATATTTTCTGTGTAATTTGCTAGCATTATAAAATTGTAATTTTTCAGTTTCCCTAATTATCCTTTGCAAATTGATGTTAGAACATTATTTCTATCATGGGGGGGAGGAAGGAGAGGAGGGCACAGAGGCTTTAACTTAAATTGATTCTTATTTGAAGAATAAAAAGAAAACTGCAAGACAACATAGGCAATAAAAGTTCTTAAGACCCCCATCCTGCAAGCATTTGTACATGTGCTTAATGTGGAAGTCCCATTGGCTGACATTGCTCACATGCTTAAAGTTAAACATATGGACAAGTGTTTGGGGAAGAGCAGAGGCTAAATGATGCTACTGAAATGTATCCTTCCTGTTAATAGGCAGAGAACTAGACTGGCCAACTCTCCAGGAATGAACAGTCTGGACACCACTTGAGGCAATGGGGTCTGGCCTGTGTGGTCTGACCAAGTTGGCAGCCCTAATGCAAGAACTGAAAAATGACAACAGATAGATGTGGCTGGACTGGGACAAAATGCCACAGTTTTGCTTATTATGCATTATTAATTAATATTAACATTGTGGTAGTGCCTGAAAACCCTATTCAAGGAGTCTTTGTTCAAGTAAAAAAAAAAAAAATAATTCTGGCTTCCAGAGAATTCACGCTCCATCATTATGATATCACAGAGTTGGATTAAAAAACAAAACAAATAGAGATCAAAGTAGGGGAAAGGTAACAGTAAATCCAGTATCTGTGGACATTTATTGATCACAGTGATCAGAAGTGGCTACCAGGCTGAGGCCAAACGATAGTGATTTTTCTATCAGAGCAGAGGTATCTTTTAAGTAATGTTGTAATTGTTTTAGATTCTCAGATTGTAAACTACTTGGGGGGCAATGACTATGTTTTCCTAAATATTTTACCTCACCAAGAAAACCCAAAGAAGAGCTCTGAGTAAGTTCAAAAGCTTTTCTCTTTCATCAACAGTAGTTGGTCCAATAAAATATATTTCACCTTCCTTGTCTCACTAATGTCCTGGAACCATCATGACTACCACAATACTGCAGATTTACCTCATCTAGAACATTTTGGGTTCTACAACAATTTCAATAATAATGCTATTGACAGTTGACTATGAACTGGCCAGCTGAAATTTGGTAATTAAATCCACGTATACCATTTATGCACATAGAAGCTCTTCACCTCATTGTTCTGAGGCTGTCCAAATTAGGGATGTTAAAATGCATTTAATTAAATAACTATGTAACTGCTGAACATTTTAGGCAGCTCACTGCATGTACTGGCTCCCACTGTCCCCACCACTCTGCTGCCTCTGAGAAACAGGCAGCAGCATGGAGTGGGGGCACAGTTAGCTTCCCATGACTACCAGCTCCTGCCTGCCTCTCCCCCTCCCCACGCTGCTGCCTCTGAACAGAGGCAGCAGTGCAGGAATGGGAAGGGCAGTTGGCTCCCTGGGAGCCGGTGCGCATGGCATATCGGGACCCTGCGTGTAACTATGAAGGTTGATTGTTGAGCCCAGGATTATCAGTTAACTGTGTACATGGTTACATTTTCACATCCCTGATCAAATGACACATTTTCTGTGAGGAAAAGCCGCTGGACCCCCCCAGCAGACCAGGGACACCTGAGCAAAGCTGCCTCCTGGGCGGCTTTGCTCGTTTGCCTGGGAGCAAAGCCGCCCAAGGCAGCGGGACCCCCGCCTCCTGGGCAGCTTTGCTCCTGTCCCCCTGGTCTGCTGGGGGGGTCCAGCAAAGCTGCTGGACCCCCACAGCAGACCAGGGAGACCGGGAGAAGCTTTTCTCGCCCCGGAGGACACGGGTGGCGACCCGCCGCCCGTGAGCTCCGGGGCGAGAAAAGCCCCGTTCGTAAGTGCAGATCCGACATAAGTCGGATCCGCGTAAGTCGGGGACTGCCTGTACTGGGCAATTATGGGATGGTTATTTCGGAACTTTTTTTTACTCAAAATCCTCTATTTTGCTTCTGAATTCCAGTGGAATTTTTTATATAAACCTATGTTAGTCACCCTCCATTTTTCTTCCCTCTGGTGCTTCTGTCTCTATTTTTCATTATTTGCAGGCTGACTAACTCACTTGAAGAGGTATGAGTGACAAGATGCAGATTTCCTTTCTTTCTGGTTTTGGAATTCTCTTCACAAGTTGAACTAGTTTAACTAAATCAGTTTAGAAACCAACATATCCCCTTTGGGAGGCCCCTCATCAATCAGTGTAAGAGTGGTTCCACAAGGCGGTGGTGATGGGGTGGCCCTGATATTAACATAATCAGTTCATAAATCAACTTAATTCTATTCTTGCCATTTTTGGTCAAAAGCAAAGCCTTTCTTATCTTTTGCCTTTGTGTTCTTCCTGTTCCAATTTTTTCCTTCTTCTTGGCTTCCTCTTTCTGCTTTCAATCTTTTTAAAAGATTTCATTAGTTATCATTTTAATGTGTTTTCTCTCTGAGACAAGGTGATTTGGTCCATCGTACTGGTATACCAAATCACTTTGGCCTATCACAGTGTTTCCTAGTAGACACAAAAGATCACGTGTCTTGCCACACACAGACCGCATGGTATGCTAGGATGCCACTAGGGACAATTTGGAAAACATCACAGATTAAATGCTCCATTTCATTCCCAAATTCCAAATGACTTTGTGAGGAGTAGAATCGGTTTATCTTACACATAGATCAGTGAGAAGCTTGGGGAAGGATTTTTTCTGCCTCTAGACATTCTTCTGCTCAGTCTATGGTAAAAGCGTTTGTATCTCACCTTTTACCAACTCATAGCCCAATCCAGCTTTCACTGGAATAAATGGTAAAGTTGCCCTTGTTTTCAATGAAAGCAGGATTAGCCAGGTTTATCTCCACTACAGGGTGGATTGACACTGCAGTGATTGGTCACCAGCAGTTGATTTAGCAAGTCTAGTACAGATCCACAAAATTGACCACTGATCACTCTTCTCCCTTACACCAGCAAAACGAGATGAGTAAGGAAAGTTGACTGGAGAGGTTTGTTTTTTTTCCTCAGCTCCTTGAAGTATGGACTCTATGGTAAGTAGATCTATGCTATGTTGATTTGAGTTACATTACTATCATAACTCAAACTGCGTAGCTTAGATCAACCTGTCCTTGTAGTGCTCTCAAATTCTTAAACTCCTGTTAGCACTCATTTGAAAATTCAGGGTTTTCCTACGCAAGATATGTCCACATCTTTGGAAGAAGATGACAAAGCCTGTGACCAAACATTTGCATTAAGATGATACTATTCAATTTGCAGACTTTTATATAGAGTTACAATGACAAACTTTGAGGGATATGTTTTTCTTGGACTTCCAAAATTCTAAAAATCCCTGTTTTTGTGCTTTCTTTAAACCAGTAGACTGGTTAGATTCCACTATTGACAAAATGCTAGGTAACTTTGGAGAGAGCTGGAAAAGTGAAATGAAGGAAGTGAAGTTTGCAAATAGCCTGAATGAGACAAGGAGTTGCACATAATATTTTATTGCATTGTTTCTCCTTGCAACCATTTAGCATCTCTATACAGTAAACACTTTTTTTTCTCCCGATGGAAACATTTTGGAACATCTATGCACAGCACATGCACATACACTAGTAAAAAAAAGTCATGCTTTAAGTGGGGCTAGTGTACTTATGTCTCAGTTCAGAATGTATTCAAGCAACAAGCATAGAGGTTCCACACACTTCAGCTTCTTGCAAATTTCATCACAGTCTAGTCCTCTACTGAACTCCCAGGGGAAAGTTTTTATAATTATAATCCTCATTTTCCCTACTCACAAGTTGACCTGGAAATGCTTACAGAATTGTATTTAAAACAAGTCAGTCTTAGGACTTTTTCTTTCTTTTATCTGTTTTTCCATGTACCACATTTATGAGAAGGGATTTCCCCTTGCACCAATTAAAAACAAAATCTCACATCTCCTTTCTTCCCCCTCAATAAGAAGTTAACCCCCTGCTGAGCTTCCCCTCAGGGCATCTCTGAAGTCCCACAGGTGAGGCTGTTGCAGCCTTAATGAGAATGAATCAGCACTGATCTTCCAACAGATAAACACAAATCTTTTATTCCAGACACCTGGTCCTCCACCTATCAGAGCAGAAAATAGAGTTGACCCTATCTGTGGTATTTTTTGTTGGGTTTCCCTCTCTTTTCCAGAGTTTCTGTATTGTAGAACTGGGTAGAGAGATAATATAGAGAGCCTCATATCGCAGCATGTGTTTAATTGTAATAAAAGCTGAATGTTTGTCATGGCAAAAAGGAAGTGCATGCGTACATACTTTTGGTCAAAATTCAGATTTTTTTAATCTGCTAAATCAGGAATCCCACTATGTTGTTATACATTCATTAATGTGCATTTGTTCATATAATTACCCCATTAGCTCATGTTTAAGAACAATTAGCAAGATGAGTATAAAATCTTGAAAAGTCTAGTGGAAAGAAAGAGGAGAAATATAACACTAACCAGTATGCCTTTAAAAACAACAAGTAGTGCTTTTGCATTCTGTTCCTTGTCCAGTCTCTACATCTTTATTGGCTTAACATTACACATGTGCCTCTTCCTGACCTATCTTCAGCTTCATTTCTTCCTTGGCCATACAAGTAAACACAATCTTGATGCCTTAAAATTGTCCAACTCTCCAGTGTGGTTTCTGCATTTAGGAGAGAATGTCATTGGATAATATTGACCTCCAGGTGTTTTGCTTTGTTTTTTAAGTGGAGCTCTTTAAAACTAGAGGCAGAAATCACAGATTCTGGACCACCCAGTACAGCCTGACAAACAGCCAGGCTTAATTAAAAGAGCAGTATGTAGTAGTTGCTACTGCCCCCGCTGTAGCCATGCAGAAAAGGAAGAATGATAAGCTCAAAAATGTGTAAGCTGTTATATGTATAGCTTTGTTTTGTACTTTTTTTTTAACTAAATCCACTGCAGAGGAAATAGTCTTCCTGCAATCACACAATAGTGCATAGGGCTTGTTTTGTCTGTGAGGGCATATATACACTGGGGAGTTATTTTGAAGTAACTCCCCTTATTTTTAAATAACAAGCTGAGCACCCACACTACCGAGCCTGTTATTTTGAAATAATGACTTATTTCAAAATAATAATTCCTGTTTGTGAAGATGAATAAGCTTATTTCAAAAGAGTTATTTTGGGAGTTATTTCAAAATAACCTGGTAGTGTAGACATACAAACTTCCCTATGAGGCTATCAGGTGGTTACACAGATACATAAACTTCAGTTTGAAACCAAGGAAAGCCACAGAACAGAAGCTCTTTATTACACAGGGGCACGACATCTATTATGGGGAGCAGGATGGGTTTATCCCCAGTGTAGGCCCTAGTTATTGAAAGTTCTGCTGTTGAATTTATAAAAATGGCAATCTATAGAGGATTTTTTTCTGTATGTCATTCATTCACTTATACTCATTTTTCCGAGTACCATGTATTCTATTTGATTACTGGACAAGTCTCTACTAATTGTACTTAACGTGCTATTAACAGATTATAAACATCAAGTGGATTTGTTTATATTTTCATTATCCAATACTTTCCCCTTAAGATGTATTCCTTATTGTGGCCTTAGAGAAACAGAATTGTCCACTTTCTTGAAGCAGTAGCAGCAAACTGTAACTTTGGAGAGTTATATAACCATGTAGATTATTTCCTGTTTAGCTAATGGGAGGCAAAAAGAGAGAAATAACAAATGAGAATAAAAAGTAATCAGTGAGGCTGCTTGGCTCAGCAGCTTGGTAATAGAATACAGAGCTTTTTACCTCCAGCTGTTCAGATATATACAGTGAAGAACTCATCATAAATACCAAGAAGATAGCCATCTCTCTAACTGAGGCCGATATCAATGCAAGTGACCAAAAGTAATTAGCATATGATTGTTGGTGACCAAAATCAAATGAACTGGTGTCAGGCCAGATCTTATTAGCCAAGCATCTGCATTGCAAATGTTACTGTATGTGCTACTGGGCAGTTTCAACAGATTGGCCCATGAGGTTAGCGAGAAGACTGAATTCATTTCTCATCTTTGCAGGCAGCTGCCTCCAGGTCAGGGTTGAGACTCATGATTTGCCCGGTAGGGTGGGAAAGCCTAGATCCTCCAGGTCAGGATATCTGGAGGTTTAACTCTCACTGATTTTTTTTTAATAGAATTTAGGGTCCAGATCCAAAAAGGGAGCTAGGTGCTCTGATACTGAGTGCTACAACTCCTAACTCTTATGTGGCTAGCTACCAAAATTGGAGGAACACATTTCAATCCACAAAGCCTAAGCTAGGCACCTATGCTCCATGTATGATTCAAAGGGAAGAAGAGGCATCTACGAAGGTGACACACAAAAGCCAGCATTCTAGGCATGAGTCATTGAAGGTGCTGATGCTCTAAGCCCTGCCCCTCAAACTGAGATAGGTGTCTAAGACTGGGCTGCAGGGAGGCACCTGTCTACACTTGTGATCCACCAGTGGGAACTTCTCTCCTGGCAGCAGCTGGCCAAGGCACTTACATCACTTCCTGTGAGTGAGACTTGCCTCACTCCACACAAAGTCAGAGGGTAGGAGGGGAGAGAGGTGGTGGGCCAGAGGTGGTAGGGCCCACCTTTATAAATTTTGGCTTAATGCAGTGGTTCTCAAAGTGGAGTCGCAGATGCCTTGCAAGTGCATGCAACTTGAACTCAATCCCCCCCCCCCTTTCTCCCCCTCCAGCAGGAATCTGCACTGCTTCAGCCTTGTGCACCCCCTGCAAGGTTAGAGCACCAGCTTCCAGCTGTGGGGGAGAGGGAAAGTGTGATGCCTCACTGTGCAAGCTAGCTCATGAGGAAGAAGTGGCTCCATGCACTGTAGCTCCCCTCCCCTGGCTGGGGGAACAGCAGTGTATGGACATGCTGCCTGGAGGCTTTCCCGGCTATTCCCGTTGGCTGGATTCTGGCCAATGAAAGCAGTGGGAGGCCAGTTTACATGGAGCCTGGGAGTGGCAGGGGGTATAAATGAAGGTAACTGCCCCCCCATTCCCCTCATGCCCAGACCCTGCACCCCCTCACACACACCTCTACCGAGACCTCGTACCCCCAGCGTGCTCCTGCATCTTCCCCCCCAGCCAGAGGCCCTACCCCCAGCCTGCTCTTGCCATCTGACTCCAGCCAGACACCTCACCTCCCACCCAGACCTTGCACCCTCACCCCCTCTTCCATCCCACCCAGATCTTACACCCTCATCCCACTCACTGGCAGCCCTGTCCCACAGACTGAACCCCTCATTTTGGCCCCACCCCAGAGCTGGAACCCCAGAAGAGTTAATCTGGCCTATGGGAAGCCCTAAACATCAGTCCTCCCTGTCCTTCCTTCCCCATGGGTCAGGAGAGCCAGGGGAGAGAAGTTTCTCAGCGGGGAGCCACATCAATGAGGGTTGTGGAGAGGTTTTTTTGCTTTTCACTTGTTTGGTCCCTGACTGATTTTTCTGTGGGTCAGTGGCCCCTGACT
The DNA here is from genome assembly GCF_049634645.1 of Pelodiscus sinensis. Classification (NCBI taxonomy): domain Eukaryota; kingdom Metazoa; phylum Chordata; order Testudines; family Trionychidae; genus Pelodiscus; species Pelodiscus sinensis. The sequence continues at coordinate 210,614,150 of NC_134712.1, read as the reverse complement.
CAAAAAAGTTTCCCCATCCATGCCATAAATAAAGACAATGTTGAAACCTTTTGTTGCGGACATAAATCAATATTTTACTTTATTTAAAATGAAGTTAGGTAAACTAACACGAGAAAGTTAAAGTGCATAAAATGGTTTAATAATGTTAATTAATATTTCCTTTCTTACTGGTTAGATTAAACCATTCTTCCCAGCTACAGCACTAGTTAAATGGCTCAGGCATAATTATATGGCAAGTTTCCATTAGCAGCAGGTGGTCCACAAAAAGGTTTGCATTGAGCCAGGTGGGCCATGGGCCAAAAAGTTTGAGAACCACTGGCCTAATCATTATAGCTCTCACTTGGGGTGTGGGAGACACTGGTTCAAAGCCCTCTCTTTATGAAGGGAGAAAGGATTTGAGCAGGAAGTCTTGTACACCTCTCAGTGTGCTCTGATTACTGATATATGGCATATTTGAATGCGAGGCTCCCTTTTCTGTTGAAGCTATTTTTCAGGAGATAATACTTAAAGCAGTGGTCTCCAACATTTTTTAAACCCAAGATCACTTTTAAATGACAGATCAAGCCAAGATCTACTGCCCCGCCACTTCCTTGAAGCCCCACTCTCTCTATTCTCCTCCACTCCATCACTTGCTATCCCCAATCCTTATACTGCTGGGTTTTTTCTTCTTCCCAATTCTTCTGTAGGAAGAGGTTTTTCCAACATTTGGCCTGTCTAGACTGGACCAAATGTCCAAAAAAACCACCTTCTTTTGGAAGCCCCCTTATTCCTTGTGGAAAGAGGAATATAGGGGTGACCGAAAGAGCATGTTTGCTCTTCCACTAAAAAAGCGGAAGAACAAATGCAACCCTGGATGCAGAAGAGTTTTTCTGGGATATCTCCAGAATCCTGAAAAACTCCTGCAGTCTAACTGGACCCTCGCTGGGTTGAGACAGGATGTGTAGTCTCTGGGGTGTGAATGAGGGATTTGGGTGTGGGAAGCGGTCAGAGGTCTGGGAGGAAATCTGGATGCAGGAGGAGGTGGAGAAGGGGACAATGGCTCGGGGAGGGGGCTCCAGGCCGGGCAGTGTTGAGGTACTAAGCAAGCCACAGGCTTGTGGATGTGAGCGTGCAGGAATTTAGGTTGGGGCTCAGGGCAGGGGGTTCCAGTGTTTGATAGGCTCAGATCTAGGGTCTGGGGAAGGGGGAATGCAGGACTGGTTGTGGCCAGATGGGGGCTTGGCTCCAATTGGGGGTTTGTTGGCCGGGTTTCATTTTTAAATAAAATACTATGTCAAACACAAAAAGTTTCTGCATTGTCTTTATTTATGAGAATGGCAGGGAACCTGCCTTGAGTCAGGGGTCACTGACCCATAGAAAAGTCATTCGGGAGCAGGGGACACAGTAGTGGGGAGGGGTGCTACTGAGTTCTGGGGCTGGGAACAGGGTGCCAGTGGGGCAGGGGAGAGGGGGCAGGGTGCCAGAAGGATAGGTTTCTGCAGCAGGGGACAGGGTGCCAGAGGGAACTGGTTTCTGCAGGGGGGGCAGGGTGCCGGGGGGCAGGTTTCTGCAGAGGGATGGGGAGGGGGCAAGGGAGAGGGAACGAGGGCAGGAGGTCAGGGGACAGGTTTGGGACAGGGGAGAGAGGAAAAGGTTGGGGGCAGGGAGTTCCCTACACCAGCCACAGAGGGAAGCCTCCGACCCGCGCTCCTTCCGGGCAGAGCGCAGGGCAGCTGGGCTGGACCGAAGAGAAGCCGCTTCTCTTCACTCCAGCCCAGCTGCCCTGTGCTCGCCTGGGAAGCTTGCTCCAGCACAGCTGGAACTAGGTGCAGCCTTCCTGGGCTGAGCGCAGGGCTGCTGGGCTGGAGCAAAGAGAAGTGGCTGCCCAGCCAGCTGGCCATGGCACTTAGCCAAGGTGCATCATGCTCCACGTGGGCTGGTGCAGAGGGGAAGCTGCCTGGCCAGCTGGCTGTGGCGTCCAGCCTGAAGGAGGCTGTTCCGTGCTCCAGCTGATTGGGCGGCTTCTCCTCCGTGCCTGTCCATGGAGCTTGGTACACCCCGGCTGAGCGCCATAGCCAGCTGGCCATGGCGCTCAGCCAGGGTGCTCCACACTCCACGTGGGCAGGCACACAGGAGAAGCCGCCCGATCAGCTGAAGTGCGGGGCAGCCTCTTTCAGCTGAAAGCCATAGCCAGCTGGCTGGGGTGTTTCAGCCCTCCCGATCTCCCAGCTCCCACCGTTCCACGCAGATACTCACCTGTGTTGTTTCTTGGTGAGTAGCTGCTCCTCAAATGAGGAAATCAAATTTAAATGTACTGCGCAGGCACGCAGTTCAGAGAGGGCTCAAGATCTACCGGTTGGTGACCACGGACTTAAAGTCAGTGGAACTGCAGGCCCTATCATCTCAGCACCCTAACCAGACCACAGTCTCTCTCTCAGGCCTAGCAATGCCAACTATTTATAGCGAGTGAAACAGCTTCAACAGGAGAGACTGAAGGAAACCCACTACAGAGTTAATCTGGCCTATGGAAGATGTCTGTTCAAATCCTATCTTTCCTTTGGGCAGAAGGGGGTGGGGAACAGAACCTCGATCTCCCATATCCCTCCTATACCCAGTGGGGCAAAAGTTTCAGCTGCATGCCACATTCCAAATGGTACCTGAGCCTGTACATTTGGCTAGAGAACTCCTACTGAATCAGGCCCCACAGACAAAATAGCGACTTCTTTGCCATTCTTAACTGATTGTGGATCACTCTGAGACTCAGGTATACAACTGCTTAAAGGGAGACATCAGTGCATATGCTAAGAAGCAGAAATGAAGGTGCCTCAGGAATTTTCACTTGGTGGCTTACATTTTAGGGCAATGGTCACCAACCAGTAGATTGGGATCTGCCAGTAGATCTTGGATCCTCTGACAGGTGATCTTGACAGGTTTGGCCAGGAAGCTATCAAGTGCTGGCACTTCAGTTGCCCCTCCCCCCCCCACTGTCATGCTGTTCCTGCCATCTGCCTTAGAGCTGCCTCCTTGAGAGCCTCCTGCTTGCTGTGCAGGGTGCGGGAGGGAGAAGGGGCAGCGGGGTTCTGAAATCAGAGCATCCCTCCTCTCCCCACTTCTGTACTCTGTCTACACACAGAGAAAAGAGGATGGAGGGAGCTTGGCAATGCAAATCTCTGTCTCTCTCACCCAGTGTGTGTGTGTCTGTGTCATTCTCACAAACACAAACTGTCCTTCACTCTCATCTCCCAACCCAACACACATGTGGGCTGGTTATTGTTACTCCTTTTACTGCTTGCAAATTGTGTTAGTTTTGGCTTTGGGCTGGTCTGTGCATTTCATCATTTTTATTTCTCTCTTATGCTTAAATTTAATTCTTTGAGTAGCAAGTTCTAAAATGCCTAACCTGTTGTGGCTGGAGTAATTATCTCTCTGGTAGTTGCTGCTCCGGGAAGTGGCTGGCATGTCCCTGCAGCCCCCAGGAAAAGGTAGAGCAGGGGGTCTCCACATACTGTTCTTGCCTGCAGATACCAATCCTGCAGCTCCCATTGATCAATAATGGGGAACCATAGCTAGTAGAAGCTATGGTCTCAATGCCTGTAGATGAGGAGCAGCACATGGAGCCATGGCTGTACATGAAAGCTGCTTTCAGGAGTGGTGCAGGGCCAGGGCAGGAGTAAACCTGCCTTAGCCCCACTGCTCCACCACCTGGAAGCCATCTCAGATAAATGGTGCCCAGCCAGAGCCTGTTTCTTGAACCCCTGTCCCAACCCTGAACCTCCTCCTACACCCTGCCTCCTGCCCCAGACGTGAGTCCCCCTGCACCCAAACTCCTTCCCAGAGTTTGCACCCTGAAACCCCTCCTGGATCCCAATTCCCCACCCTTGGCTAAACCCAGAGCCCTTCCCACACCCCAATCTCCTTGGCCCAAGACCAGAGCCTGCACCCCAATCCACTACCCTAAGCTGGTGAAAGCAAGTGAGGATGGGGAAGGAAGAGGGATGGAGTGAGCAGGGTGAGGACTTGGAGAAGAGGTGGAGCCTCAGGAAGTGGGCAAGGGTATTTGGGTTTGAGGCAGATCTTACATTGCACTTAAATTTAAAAAGTGATCTTGTGGTTAAAAAGGATGGAGATCACTGTTTTAGAGTAATGTAGGCACCTAGAAGGATTCAGTGGCAGTTTTGTGGATAGTAGTGGAGCTTAGGAGATAGAGGCCTAAGTCTGATAGAGCTAAGCAACTTGATGGGATTGGGGCTATTCCTCTAAATATCTTTGAGAATCTGGGTTTTGGACTTTCTACTCATACTGTCAGAAGCTGGAGGTTTTTAGGAGTATATTAGATAAACACCAGTCAGGAAGGGTTTCGTTATTACTTAGTCCTGCCTTGAGTGCATAGGACTAGACTAGATGACTTTTGAAGTTCTTCCTGTCCTGTATTTCCATGACTCTATAACTCTGAGTCAAGTTTGCTCACGGCATCAATTTTGTGCCATTGCAGATGTTTTAAAGTTAACGTAGTGCTCGTGAAGAGTCTTGGGGAGACTAAATTTGTTAAGTGCCCCCCCCCCAAGTGCTCAGGGCATCCTACTATCATTTGCAAAACAACGGAATAAAAATCAGACACCCCAAATCAATGCATGAGGGCAACCACAATTTAATGAGCTAGATGTAGGGATCCTGGGGTGAAATTCAATGTATTATGCAGGAGGTTAGATTAGAGGATCAGAATGGCCTCTTCTGGCTCCAAACTCTATGTATATAGTGCATCCACAGCATTGTTACTCACTACCGTTATTTTCTCTCAATCTAAAAATCAGATGTAAACTTATTTTAAAGGAAAAACACAAACAACCCCTTCTTCTCCTTTGGTCCTCTCCTACTATCACTGACTTCTATGGGAGCAGGATTGGATTCCCTTCTTTGCATTATCAGTTTGAATATAAAGATTCTTACAAATTTGATCAAGAAAAAATTAAGGTTTGTTTTAATGCCACTGAAAGTTTACCTAGCACCCAGGCTTCTGTTCTCCAGGTAAGCAAGATATTTTAGTTAAAAAGCAAGGAGTCTTTCATGAAGTAGAGAGAATAAATAACTTTTAAATGTCAAATGTGCTTTACAATTACTAAGTAAGAAGTGTTCTGAAGAGAACAAAACTTTTAAAGCTTAACTACATATATATGTAAGTACTTTTAATTGAAAAAAAAAACCCATTGTTTTCCCTTTGATAATCAGTTCACACTTTGGATTTAGAAAAGAATGTAACATTGAGATAATCTATCTTTTCCCATCATCATCCTTTCATTCTTCTTCTTTCCCCCCAAGACATAAGGTGACATACCCAAGTGCTTGTCCTTCATCGGATTCTTCTGTGAGCAACAGAGCAGAAAGCCCTAATATCTATTCATTTGTAATCTGTCATTCTTAAAGTATTAAGGACAATTGACTTCACATGTCTCAGGTAATTAGAATAGTCATCCATTGCTCCATATTTTAAAGTAAGTGTCTCACACTCTTAATCAGTACATTTACTGTCTTTGAACAAACCTGTGTACCTTGTCAGCCATGTATTAGATTTTTTTTTAAATCATGTGTAGTGAATAGTATGTATGAAATATCAAAAAAATATTCTCTATTTTTTGTGTTCCTAGTCCAAAAGGAGTAAAACATTAGTCACAATATAATATTTTCATATTCAGAGGAATAAATCCCTTTTCTGAACATGGAAGACCCAGGTAAAACATATTAATATTATTAAAGCCAGGTGTTTAATTTAGCACAAATGCTTGAGTATGCAGTTTTCTTTGGTAATGATATTTCTGTAGCAAGCAATATGAACCAAGAAAGGAGAATTCCCACACAGCAACTAGTTTGACCATTCAATAAAATGTAAAAGAGGGTGGGATTCACAGAGGTACTTCAGTGCCTAACTCCCATTGAAATCAATGAATATGGAAAAGTACTGAGCCTTCTCAACTTCCATTAACCTTAATAGGAAGAGAGGGCACTCAGCATGCTGCAGAAATGGATCCTACATTTTTATTTGAACAATAAAGCAGGCTTCGGTGTTTCAGTACAATATAGGTGGATGAAATACTATGGGCTTGGTTTAGCTTTCTGTGCAGAAAAAGGCATAGAAAAGAATAGATTTTCTTTAGTGCATTCTCAGAGCATCAAAATTCAAACCATAATTTATTCTTCTTGCTTTCCAGATCGGTGAATGTAAATCTAATTGAGGTTAGGGCTTACAGAACTCCTATCTATGACTAAATAGGTTCTTTCATACAAACTGTTTTTGTTTATCGTGTCTAACCCATGATGTACTTCCTACTTGTCCTCATTGCAGACCTAACAGACTAAAAAACACCTCATTCTGAAGTTATTAGCATTATTGGACTGATCCTACCACCTTTACTTTTTCAGGCAGCCGCTATGCAACCACCATCATTAAATGAATCCTTAGCCAAGTTTACATACAGGACAGAGAAAGTCAGATATGCATACAAGTATCTTGCTGTCATGGGAGTTGGGGAGGGCATTTTAGGCAGGAGGAGAAGTACATTTTCCCCACATGGAATGCATTTTGTACCAGTCATCAACCCCAGATGATGATGGTGAGAGCTGGTGGTTTTAGCTGTTAAAATTGGAATGTGATTTTTTTCAAGAAGTTTGCAATAAACAATTACCACATTATATATAACAGAAGTAAAATCTCAACACAAAATCCTGGATTGCAGGGCTAGTTGGGATTTGCTACCAAGTCTGCTTCTATACTGTGAATGTGACCTGAAGAAGAGCTCTGTGGAAGCTCAAAACCTTTTCTCTGTCACCAACAAAATTTGGTCCAGTAAGGTATCCTTCTTTTCAAAAGATGTTTGTAGTAAAATATTTGATTAAAACTGGGAGAATTTATCCCATTACAGTTTTTAGCTGTGGATCTGCAGATCCAAGAAAAAATCCCCAGTGTTCAGGTCAAAGGTTTTTCATGCCCTATCTGTGATGATGACAGCCGAGGAAAAATGCAGCTCAGGATTCCATTCCTCCTGTTATCAAAGAGATCCTGAGTCAAAAGATCACGGATTATTTTCTTTTCCTAATAGGTGAGCTCTCCCTTTTACCTTACTCCTCCTTTGCCTTATGAAACAAATTGGTATTTCACTTACACAATGGTTTTCCCTTTTTTGTTAAAAAAAATCATACAAGATTTAACAATTAGATAAGTAAATATCAATTTAATCAAGCAAGCAAAAAAAAAAAGTATAGCTGCCTCCCAGTAAATCATTTTAGCCTCTCTTTAAAGAACTGGTTCCCAGGTTGCTGAATAATTTTAAGTATAGTATATTTAACCTTCATTTTTTCTATTTTGCTTTTAGAATAGAAAATATTGACTACTGAAGCAGTGGTGCTTTTAAAAACCTAGGGCTGGATCTTTCAAAGTCTCTCAAGTGAATGGTCCCAGTGAAGCAAAATGGATTGATTGAAGAGCAAAATGATTGAAGTCACTGATTTTAATCATGATTTAATATCAGCAGAAAGGAAACTTTTATTTAAGACACCCATTTTAATCTTCTGTTGCAATTGTACTTCGGTTATTTTCCTAAGGAAAGATTAAGTAGCCATTAAAACATGTTGACTTGCAACTAAATATAAATGAGTATTTACATTAATTAGGTATTTCATTGAGTTAATTGATATATAGATAGATAGATAGATTATATTTATATGCATCTGGTTTAGCAGTTAATTATGTTAATATACTTTTTCAGATTCTTAATTTATATTTTTATTATGTTAGAAAACAATGAATGATGTTCTTTAGTAGATTAATTTTTTGCTCTTGATTTGTCAAAATGCATTTGAATGAAAATTAGAGTGGATTTAAAATGCTCAAAAACAGTATTGTAAAATTACCTAAGAAAACAGTAACTCAGAACATGTTTTGCCTTTAACACTAACTGATATTAAATAAAGTATCATCTGTAGTTAGTAAATTGAATTAATTGTTTCTGGTAACCACAGTCTTCATTCTCTCTCACCTCTTTTTGGTATTCATAGACACTCTTCATCATATTCCACAAACCACTATGAGATGTCAACAGCATCAGATTTTAACCTAAATCAAACTGGATTCATAATCAGATCTTAACACAAACTCCCTGGCCATTCAGTATATGCTATAGCAATGCAATGTTTTATGTAAACATAAGTTAGTTTTAGTTACCAGTGCCACTTATCCTCTGCAGGGATTATCCCATCTGTAATGTCTGAAAATAATTTGCACATTGTTGGTGTTGCCTCATTTATTGTTTGTTTGGAGCATTTGGTACGAACATTGGTATCTTTATCTTCAATGTGTTGTTAATCATCATCTCTGTCTCCTAACATGATTAGGATAAATTAAAGTGTACAGGCTGGTAATTTTAAAGTTTGCAGGGGGAAATGTGGCAAGTAAAAAGATATCACCTGATGTTAAATAATGAGCATATAATACATCAGGAAAAGCATACATTCATATAGCAGTGCATAATTTTGCTACTGATCTTTTACTTCTTCACAAAGTTTTGAATGATTGTCTTAAAAAGAAACTACATGCAAACACATACTGACATAAGGATCAGTTTAAGGCAAGAGGGTATATTTATGCATGAAATCCAAATACTCTTCGTGAAAGAAGGAAACCCTTCCTTTCACCTCAAAAACAAAAAATATACACATGCATAGACTAACTGGAATTCTGCATGCCTCCTTTATTACTAACAGTAAGTGATTTCCCACTAAGAGTTATTATGAATTATAAAATCATAGTCATAAACGTTTGAGATGGAAAAGACTAATTAGTTTCTAGCCAATCTCCAGCAAATGTAGGGATCTCCCAGCCAAGAAATGAATGACAGTGTCAAGCAGCAGAGAATTGGCCTAGCCTTCATTGCTCTTTCACGCAGCTATGATTGGCATTCATTGGAAAGATGTTCCAATAAATCCCATATCTATTTTTCACACACAAAAACCTAATGAACCAACTGAATCCTATTGTTCCTCTTTTGCTGTTACAAAAATGAATCTTTCTAAAGATGTCTGTGCTCTCCATTGGTATCTGAAATAAAATATGCAGTGTTGCTACCCATCTTTCAAAGCTAGGGAATCTAGTCTGCTTACACACTTGTGCCATACAGGAGGGCTTATATATGTGAGGAACGTGCACAAACGGTTCACTTATTTAATAGCATCACAAAGAAGCAAGGCCCAGATCCCCAGAAGATCTGGATTGAACAAACTACAATGTCAGGTTCTATTGTTGGCCGTAAGTGAGAAGGGAAATGTAAAGGAACCATCCTAGAATTGGTTTCATATCCCCTCTCAGTATACTCTAGAACAGTCTTTGGGCTGCTTTAAACTATGCTAGCTGTAACAGCTTCCCTTTGTCCTCCATGGCAGAAGCTGGGTATGGCCTGGATTGACTAGAGCTGGCTATACTTTCTCAATTCCAGTCAATGATTCTCCCATGCAGAGGGAATTCTTCACTGCCTATTTTAGAAAAGTTTTTAAGGCAGAAGCACAACATAGTCTTGGAATGGGTCAGAACTGGCCCTGGATTATCAAGGAATTGAACCTCTGTGAGAATATATGATCCAGTCTAGCACTGAAGAATGCCATGAAAGTGTGTGAATTAACAATTATATATTTGACACAGTTTGTCTCTCTGTCTGCTGGTATGTTCAAAAGCTCCTCTTAAACAGTAAGGGCATGTCTACACAGCAGTGTTATTTCGGAATAACTGACATTATTCTGAAATAACAAACAGCACATCTACACAGCTAGCCATTATTTCGAAATAATCGCAAGTTTGGAGGACCGCTTACTCCCGTGGTCCCCAACCTGGTGCCCGCGGGCGCCATGGCGCCCGCCGGGCTCTTTACATGCGCCCGCGGAGCCGTGGTCCCCAACCCGGGTGCACTGCGCGTGCCCTGGCCCCGGCGCCGGCCCCGGCGCTGGCCCCGCCCCCGGGGGCACTGCGTGTGCCCTTGCCGGCTCCGGTGCCAGCCTTGGCCCTGCCCCCGGGGGCGCCGTGCATGCCCTGGCCCTGGCGCCGGCCCCGGCCTTGGCTCTGCCCCTGGGGGCACTGCGCATGCCCTTGCCGGCTCCGGCGCCGGCCTTGGCCCCGCCCCCGGGGGCGCTGTGCGTGCCCTGGCCCCGGCGCTGGCCCCGGCCTTGGCCCCGCCCCCGGGCGCGCGGCGCTTACGGGGGGAGCGCCGGCCCCGGGCACGCGGCGCTTACGGGGGGAGCGCTGGCCCCGGGCGCGCGGCGCTTACGGGGGGAGCGCCGGCCCCGGGCGCGCGGCGCTTACGGGGGGGGCGCCGGCCCCGGGCGCGCGGCGCTTACGGGGGGGGCGCCGGCCCCGGGCGCGCGGCGCTTACGGGGGGGACGCCGGCCCCGGGCGCGTGGCTATGGGGGGGCCCCGCCCCCGGGCATGCGGCTGGGGGGGCCGCCCCCCCAGGCGGGCAAGTGTCCCCGCCCCCTGGCGCCCGGCGGGCGAACGGCCATGCCCCCTGGCGCCCGACAACCTGAAAAGGTTGGGGACCACTGTCTTACTCCAACCCTCATTTCACAAGGGGTAAGGGAAGTCGAAGGAAGAGAGTTCTTCCTTTGACTTCCTGCTGTGTAGACAGCACCAAAAGCCAAATTAAGCTATTTGGACTTCAGCTATGCAAATGATGTAGTTGAAGTTGCGTAGCTTAATTCGATTTTTACCCTGCTGTGTAGATGTGTTCTCAGAGATATGACCACCAAATTTGGTATGCAACTTCCTCTTATAACTTAAAGCAAGATTGGGGTTTAGTTGTACCAGGAAAATGGGATGTGTCTGGAATGGGATTGCTTCTCAGAAAACCATACAGAAAAGAGACCAAATCACCAGCCAGGTGAAAGGGACTTAATGGGGGTGCACCCCCATGGTACTGCCTCAGCCCTGAATGTCAGCCCCCCCCGGGTGCTCTTTAGCGAGGGTGGGATGGGGGGGTGAAGATTCCCCCTCCTCACTCCCGATTCATACAGGGACATTGCTGGCTGTTCCCCTTCGTCAGGAAGCAATAGGAAAGTGCCCAGTTTGCTGCATTCATCATTCTGGCTGTGGAGTGCAGGGGGCAGATGAGCCTGGACCTGCTCTACCCGGGGACATACACCCCTCACCTGGCTGTACCCACTGGAACTGCAGCAATCATGGTGCCTCTCATCTGGCACCAAGCTGCTGCAGTATGAGAGGGCTGGGGTTGTCCTCTCTCCCTGATGCAGCCGGCAGACTGAACCTGCATTCCCAGCCCCTCCGCAGTGCAATGATTTAAATGAAGCATGTACATTTTCATTTTAGTTTCTAAAAAACAAAAATTAGTTGAGTTAATTGAGCAATGCCAGGTAAATCTTCTAGTGTAGTATAATTAACATGAGTGGAAGAACTCCTGTAAATTAACAGGTCAGCTGTAGCTGACTGTAGGGAAAATAGGGTATGTTCCCTGCATGTATCCATGCACCTTCAATCTATTTATTTATTTGAATTTGTTTCTGTTTACAGTTATATACAACTCCAGGCACAGTCAATGCCCACAGAAATAGTGCTTTTAGAGTGCAATTTAAATCCTAATGAAGTCATGGTAATCTTTCCATTGACTTCAATGGGCAGTTGAGCAGGATCTTAATGATCAAAACAAAATCCTTTGAACTGAAGCTTCGCAAAGAACCTATTGCAGTGAGAGTACAGTAAAGATAGGGTTGGGCTCCTTTGGGGATTAAGTATTAGTACAAGGAATTTTATTGTGTTGTGATGCGCTTCTGAGAGCTTTCTGCATCTTCCTATGGAGAATTTGAAGTTAGAACAGATGTTGACATAGGAAGTATATGAAGGTATGAAACAGTATCATCAAAAGAAGTAAAAATCTACTGTAGATCTTTTTTAAGTGCCTTTGCCTGAATGGCCCTTGTATATGTTTACTGACTCTCACATATACTGGAACCAGTGTGAAAACTGACTTATACCTTCCTTTAGGGGGATTTTTTTTAAAGGACATAGTCACCTTGGAACAGGTCAGTTTCATCAAGATGAACTAAAATAATTTTGATAAATTGACTTGCCCCAGAACTGCTGACAAATTCTTTTTTAAAAAATAGATCAGGTTTCCCCGATTATATTTAGATTCTAGCCTAATTCAATCACAGCAGTCTTAGACATTCCTTGTAACAATAGGAAGAACAAAAATTTCTGCAGGAAATCTCATTTTTAAGTACATAAAATAGAGTACAAGATAGAGTCCATTTAAAAATAGAGCCCTGTAGTCCTTATTCAGAACTGATACAGGGTATTCTAGAGATAACACAGATGTTTGCTGAACAAATCTAAGCTTCATGAAGCAGAGCATTTCTGTCCCAGTAGACCAATGAATTTCCCCGTGGCTAGAGATATTTTTAATTCTGCTCTGGACTTTCTCCAGGAAATCGGTAATAATTACTAATTGTATTTTTGTAAGCTAAATGAAAGGGTGCATTCTTTCTTGAAATTCTCCCTTTGCTTTTGCAATTAATTCTGTTGTTCTTTTGTGTGAATAGGTGAAGCTGTAATACAAAGACAGGAATTAATCAAGGTGAACTGGCTAGGTAGCATGCAAGGAGTTCTTACATGTAAGAGATTTTGTCAAGTTATATTGTCAGTTTACCTTATTGCTGATATTGCTTGTGAATTTTAATAAAAAAAAGATGTTTTAGGAAAGAATTTGCATTTGAAATCCTCAGACAATTTATATATTCCTATTCTGTGGACTAACAGACAAATCTGTGGGTGCTGTAAATTACCAGAGTTCCATCGACTTAAGTGGCACTACACTGATTTCCACTAGCTGAGAATTTGGCCATATATCATCAACAAGCACTAATACAGATTACTTATACACTTACCTTAACAGAATGTTGATCAAAAAAATTAAATAACCTCCATTTTTCTCTCTGATGATACATTAAAACTATCCTCTTGTGACAGACCCACCTGTGACATTTCAAGCAGACAGGAATTGGTTTCAAGTGGTTTAAAATTGATCTTAACATTAAAACTGTCTTACAACTTTTGGACCGATGCTGCATCTGCATCTATGGAAAGTTCTTTGGCAGTGGAATTTCAGCAATTTCACTGGGCAGCCTTAAGCATTCAAAAAATCACAAGTCAGCCCCCATCTCCAAATCATGAGATTAGTTTAAGAATCATGAGATTAATAATAATTAAAAAAGCATTGGTGTTCTAGTTCATTGCCTTCTGGGGTCTCAGTCTCGAGGGTGCACTTGGGACATGTTTCCAGTTTTTCTCTGCCACCATGAAGGCTAGAGACTTACTTTTAAAAAATTGAGCTGGGAGCCTGATCGCTCCAGGGGCTGGGACTTTAAAAGAGAGATCAAGTATTGCGAGATTTGTGATCAAACAGGGAGGTACAGGAATCGGGGCTGCAGCTGTTTCCTATGTGCCAGCATGGCAGTATGAGTGAAGCCAGGCAAGGGTAGGTGATCTGCTTCTATGGAGACCCTCCCGCCTCTGCTAATACACAAGGAAAATATGAAGGCTGTGGATACTCCACATTGTAGCACTGCAGTAAAGACATTTGTTAATGAGTGGGAAGGGGGTTTTCCACCATAGTGGAAAATCCACCCCCTTGAGAAATTATAATTAAGTTTCAGAGGGGTAGCCGTGTTCGTCTGAATCTGCAAAAGCGGGTGGGTCTTTGCCCACGAAAGCTTATGCTCCCACACTTCATTTAGTCTATAAGGTGCCACAGGACTCCTCGCCGCTTATAATTAAGTTGAAGAAAGAATTCTTCCATAGATCTTGTAAGGTCTACACTATTGCGTAGGTCAGCCTAAGTTTTAGGTGTAAGCAGGACTTAGACACGAGATCTCTTTTTCTCTGAGCTAAGCATTGTTAGTTGGGCTGAGTACTGGACTGGGGTTTGGAATCACATTGGCCCCTATTTAGCACAGGCCTTAAGCACATGCACACCTTCAACTGGGGAATCCCCCCTGTGATGTCATAATTAAATAGTAAGCAACAGAAGGTGGTACGGTAGTTGTGTCTGTAAATATGCTAACACTTAATCAATAATATGGCAGTAGCAGGGACTCAAGAATGTGAATCATTGCTCATTTTAGGACCAGTAAAATTTGTTGCTGGGCCCTGTAAATGGCTTCCTCTGTGCAGTTCTTTCCAAGCAGCTTTCACCAGCAGGCAGACAGAAGAAAGAGCAAAAGAATAAATAAATAGAATGAACATATTCAACTGAACACTCACTAAGCACGTCCTAAACAGCAGCCTAAAATATTCTGACAAAAAGGCCCTGATGCAACAAAGCACTTAGACACATGTCTAACTTTAAGCATGTGAGCAATCCCCATGGAGCTAATGGGGATACACGCTTAAAAGAAGGCACATGCTTAGGTCCTTTACGAAAATAACCAGCCACAAACATTGTACAGATTTTTGTATGATTTTTCAGCAGAGGATGGGGCTGTCTGTATATTAAAACCTTCCTGCTGCTAAGCTTGAAGAAATGGGTTCTCTTGTAACACATATTTTCATTTACCTTCCAAGTGCCATAAAGCACCAAAGCAGTTTGCCTTGGCCTCACACCTAGTTATAGTAGTGCTAACTTTAAAATTGCTGCAGAGACCCACATCTGGAGCCAATTGAGTGAATTTTAACCAGCTTTGGTGGTAATATGCAAGTAATATTTCATCCTAGTGTGTATTTCAATCATCTTATGAAAAAGATGCCTCATTCCAAGACTCCTAGACATATTTCTTTGCTGTCTCATATATCAAGAGTATCAGACTAAGCAGACTGCTTAAAACTGAATATATCCAAGACACACTCTTATCCTAAACAACCAAGAATAGTTTTGCCAACACTTCCATTTCCTAAAACTGAGGGGCATGGAGGGGGAGAACCCAAACCACACATAGGCCAGATTCAGCTTTCATTGAATTCAATAGCAAAATTCCCAGAGGAGACAGAATTGAGGGTTTTTTGGAGGGTGGGGAGAGGACTAACCAACAATAATAATGTGAAGACAGCCCGGAGTTCAGATTAGGTTTAGTCTAGAGTTTGGGTTCAAGAACTGGATTTGGGTTCTGATTTGATTGTGCCAAAATCTCTCAAGCTACACCCAGCATCAGAAAATAGGCCTCATTCCATTTTGAATTTGGCTTGGGACCAAAACCAGAGGGATGGGCTTAGATCCAGGAATTTAGATTTGAAACACTCACAGGCTCCCAACTTCAACGATTTGCAATTCCAGTTCTTTTAACATCTCAAATAATGCTAGTCTGATGTGAAGGGGAAAGTACTTTTATTCACAAAATGTACAGAATGTAAACAGTTAACAATAATTATTTTTTCTCTAGAAGATCATTTATGTATTCTCTATCTGAGAATGTCTGCACACAGTATAACAAGTTTCTTGGAAGAGAGACATTATCTGAATAAGACAGCAAATTGTTTCTCTTTTTATTATAAGGGACTGCCATAGACATCACACCAGTTTTGTCTGTTTCAAGCAGAGCCACAAAAGGCTACTATAGGCAATGTAGAGGGGCTGTCAGGCTGGACAGATTGAAAATTAAAAGCCAGATGCATCTTCCTATTAGTTTTACTGACATTTGCCTCCTTCACCCCTACTTTGATGTGAATTTAACACAGGTGCAGACACAGCCCAACCGTAAGGGAACAATTTTCTGATTCAGTCATGTCAGACCCTGAGGGACAGTTGGCAAAAGATGTGCAAAGGTAACAAGGCATTGTTAAAAAATTAATGTTGCTTCTCTTTTTTGGCTGAAACAGTAACACTGGGCTACTTAGTTACATGGAACAGGAGCTGTTCAACTGTAAACAAGGTATGTCTCTCCTCAGTGCCAGGGTTCTCCGCTCCATTGGAGAAACAGCTTAAAATATGCCTCTTCTACCATATCTTTGGACTTTCCCTTGCCATGTCTGATCCTCTTTGTCATTACAGTGGGAGAGGGAGAGCCAGGGGGTATGTGGAGGTGGTTTCTGTGATAGCTTGATGATTGCTGGACTGGACACATGCTCCCCGCTGAATGCTACTCTTGTTGTGAGATGGGATGGAGAAGTTGGGTCTCTCTTTTTCTTTGTTTGGTGGATACAAATTCTGGCTTCAGGGCTTCAGTGTCCAGTCACTGTCAACTGAACTGCAGCTATTTCACTGTTTGGAAGTGGAAAAGGAGTTAATTTTCATGATATAGTATTACATCCCCGGCAGAAAAGTCTTCTTTTGCCTTGAGGATTCACATTGCAGTGCCTGCTCAAAGCTGTTAAATATGACAAGGTCAATAACCTTATTTTATAGCAATGGAAGCTAACAAATGTGGGGTTTACATGCTTTGTCACTGTTTAACAAGGTCATCCATGTAACTAAAAGCACTGCATGTGTCCAGTCAGGTCTGCCAAAGGCATGGGGGAGAGGATAATTGCCCCAGGGCCTGGCAATTCTAAGTGACCTGAGGTTCCCAGCTGCTGTCACTGCTCCTGTGGTGGTTCCTGGAGACACGGGGCCTTTACATTGCTGCATGGTGCACTCCAGGGAGCTCAAAGGGCTAGGAGTACTGGCCTGGTGTACTCCAGTCAGTGCTAAGGGCTGGCTTCTCCAAGCCCCATCCCTTCTAGCCAAAGCCCCGTCACTTCGGGGAGCATGGAGCCATCTGCCTCCTCCTCTCTCCTGCACCTTGCCCAGGGGCCTGGCATGGATTGTTGGCTTCCTAGTGTATATAGTACAATGGTTCTCAAGCTATTCACCATTCTGGGCTGCATATGCAGCTCTGTGTGTGTTACATTGGCTGCATCCACACAATATATATTATTAGTGGGCAATAACCAGCCCACGGGCCAGATATGGTTTGCTAGGGTTAGCCCCTTGTGGACTGCCACTACTATATTTACCTGTGCTTCTGGAAATATGGGTACTTGTATCACCCGTTGGCTGCTGATTGCCATTCCCAGCCAATAGAGCTGCAGGAAGTAGCATGGACAGAGACACTGCTTCCCCCAGCTCCCATTGTCTGGGAACAGCAATTCACAGTCAACGGGATCTGCAAGTGCCTGTACCTATGAATAAAGTGGCAGGGGTCCACCACGGGCTAACCCTGGTGAACCACCACCTTCGTATTGTCCACCACTGATATATATATACTACCTGTATGACCCTGAGGATATCATATGGGCTGCAAGTTGGCTGTAAGCCATGGGATGAGAACCACTGTACCATGAAGACCTTAGAGCAAGTCAAAGGTTATATTATATTATATATAAAAAAACACAGTAAAACATATATATATTGCTTGCCCTAAAGAGTTTACAGTCTATGGCAAAAGAGACCCAGTTTAGGGAAGGGAAGATGTGGAGAGATTACTGAGGAAGAAAAGAAAGTAAGAAGCGGAGTCAGAGATACAAAGAAAACAGGCCAAAATTATTTGGACAAGCTTCAGTGGCAAATTATTTCATGGTGATGTTACAGCTCTTTCTAAAGGTGTTCCTCTCTATTTCTGGGAAGTGGGGAAAATGATGTCCTTTACAACCCCATTAACTGAAATAGCACCAAGTTTAGTTTTCCACTTTTACTAATTTTTCATTAAGTGCAAAAAGATGAGTTGTGAACAGTACTTGGCCTTATCCAAAGTCATTTAAGAATCATTTTTGGTATTGCTTTTTTGAGAAATAGCCAAATACATGGTTAGTAGAAGCAGTTAATATTTTACAGCAGTGACCTTGGTGCTACAGTGCATATCAAGCTATTAATGGAGCTTTATGGTTCAGTTCAAGATTTATAAGAACAACACCATTGCCATTAAAGCAAATCACCATTATCACCATGGTTGCTCAAGTCTCATGAGTGTGTAAGAACAGTCTGTGTGTTTCTCTAGTAAGGGAACTCTTCAAGGGAATATTTGAAAGCTGAGGCAAACATTAGTAAGCAATGCACTTGTTTGGTTAAGACTTCAGCCTTGACCTCCATCTTTAAACCCTTGTCCTTTATTAATCACGTGTTTCCTGAATCAAAGAGAATATTTTTGGAGAGGGAAAATTGTTCTGGGACTGAAGGAGTGTTTTATATGCCAAACAGACATGCCCAGATGACAAATAGCCCTTGCATGATAGCCAAGGTTCATCCAGCTGCTCGGCCCCATATTATGTGATTGATGGTGTTGATGTTCTAAATAGGCTTAAGATATGCCAAGTATAAGAGCCATAACAAAGTCCTTCAGATTTATACTGTAGATAGGCAAGAAGGCATGTTCCCAGCATATGGCAGTTCTAAGAATGGTGTTGAGATTACAAGTAACCTTGAATGGTTTGTCTGGTTTCTTTCAAAGTTAGACAAAAACTATTTTCTGTTCAGGAATGAATAGGGTCACATAAGGTCTGTCTGAAGCTTCCGATTACCACAGATTCTGTGTAATTGGACACCCTTTGGAGCTGTAACAACATTTGATTTCTTAGAGATCAATAAACTGTTTTTCTGACTAGGTTCTGAGGAAAAAAATGTAGGACATGGTTGAAAGTCTGCTTTTTTTCCCCTCCTTAAAAAAAGGGATCAAAGCTGACGAGTTTTACATGATGGTACATATTCTTTTTACTAATCTAAAGACCTGTTCATTTATTATATCCCATGAGCGTTCATAGTCATAGAATAGCTGTGCCCTTTCTATTTGTTATTGCTTTCTCCCAAACAAACTGCTTTTGTTTTTTCTTCACTTCAGCATAACTCTGATGCTTTTGAATATGAGGGTCTGATTGCATTTGCTGATGGAAAAAAAAGGCATGGTGTGGGAGCCATGTAGATATAATTGCTAGTGCAAATTATGGCCTGATCCTGGATTTCATGAGCACCTGTAACTCCTATTTTGGGTGTGCAAGGAATACCAATTAGGCCCTTATTCCCAATCTGTAGCTTTCTTAGGCTAGGTCTAAACTACTGGAGAATGATGACTTATGATATACAACTCCAGTTATGAGAATAGTAGAACTGGAGTCAACGTACCTTAGGTTGAATTTCTTCAGCATTCCCATTGGTCAATGGGAGGTCAATGGGAGAAGATCCCCCATTGACTTCCTTTACTCTTTGCGACCTGAAGGAGTACCGGGTAACATAGGTGCTAGTAGCAGTCAAGTTAGTGGGTCCTTACTAGACCCACTAAATTGAACCCTGGGAGATGTATCTCCAGAGTGTTGGTCTCAGGGTAAGTGAAGACAAGTCCTAACTGTTCATGACCAGGGCAGAGGATCCCTTGCGATGGATCATGGGTAGTTTAGGAGGCTGGGCTGAGACCACAGAGGTCCACTAGGTGATCCTAGAATGGTTTAAAGCACTATTTCTCACCAGAGGTAAAAGAATGCTTGATCCAGTTGCCTCTGTACAGAATTTTTAATCCAAACTTGAGGCAGAAAATCTGTTTTCAAAACTGACCTTTTCTTAAAACAAGCACAATCTGAGTCAAATTCTGTCCTCAGACACATTGCAGGAACTCGTTTAATTCATGACATTTCTCAGATGTAACCGAGGCCAGAATTTGGTCCCTAACTTTTACGAGGTGCTACTCACGCCTCTTCCTTTAATGTTAAATAATAACTGGATGGTGTGAGAGGCACTTCTAATAAATACCTGCATAGAGATGAGGAGATATATTCAAATAAGGGAAATACTTTTTTTGGAAAAAAAAATCCCTTTGACAGGTGCCATGCCAACACAGATGGTGCATTTGTATGAGGCTCACAGCACAGCCTGCTGTGTTTTAGCATCGTCCTATAGGGCATAAGTTTATGCCTCTCAGTCTAAGCAAGGTATATATACCTGATGGTCTGACTCAGGCAAGCACTTAAGAACATGCTTTTCTGTAAGCTGCCAGTGATCACCCCTGTTCAATGTCAAATGTGCCTACTTACTGCAGGTCTTTAAAAATCAATGGACCGGATTCACCACAGCATTGTTCTGGTTTTACAGCAGTGGAATGGCTCTGAGGAATCAAAATAAACGTATATTTTAAGATACAATAGAGAAAACATACACAAATGTAAAGGGTTTTAAAGGTTAGTCATAAAAATGTTTTATGGTACATTTATGTTTGTTTTCTCTATTGTATCTTAAAATAAACATTTATGAGTTCAGTGCATGAAATTCAGTATGTTATGAAGGGTATTACTTTTCTCAGATGTGATAGCTGCTTGCCTATGGCCTGTTGTATTAATTTAAATGAATGCATAGGCCAAAGGTGTTAACATAACATAAGTCACTGTCCTACATTGAATGGTGTTAAACAAAGTCCAGACTTTGCTAGGCAGAGACCTCAGCCTGCTGAGTCTCATGGGAAACTTTTATTAAAAATAAAGAACAGAAAGGAAAATAGTTAAGCATTGCAAATACTGTATCAAATATTAAGGAAGCCCTTTATTTCAACAATGTCACCTGTTTCCTTTCTTTTGAGATAATCTGGAGCTGTTGTTATTGCTGTTGTTAAATTCTAATCTTGTTGCCTCATGTTTGGGATTCATCTGGAGCAGGAAAAGATGGTGATGTCTTCTAGTTACCTCTCTCTGGCTGGGTATGGTCAGGATAACTCTCATGATCAACACAATGAGGCCTATGGTCCCAGGAGATGGTGGGATAGCAGCACTGATATTGAAGCCAGTTTTACTCCCTAAAATCTCCTTCTTCAAGGCCCCACAAAAAGGAATGGTGGGTGGAATAGTCCAACCTCTCATGATCGTGTCCACCAATTAGATATTGTTTGTGTGACACTAATTTTGGTTCACTGATTTCAGGTTTCACACTCTTCTTGTTTACCAAGCATAATCTTAACATAGTCCTTGAATTATATCAAGAGGCCTTTTTGTTAGTGCAAATTCAGTTCATCTCTCTTTCATATTTTTCCCTATCAAAATTTGTTGTTATAGGTTATTGGAGCCTCTTATGAACTTTTTACAATTGAGTTTACAATTAGGGTAAATTTGTAAGCCTAGTTATAACAACAGACCCTTCCAGGCAATTTGCCCCACTTAAAGATTGTGGGTTCATTTAAGAGGTCCAAGCTGAGACCTCTTTATGCTGGGGAGCAGTTTCTTACATGGGCAGTCCTATTGAAATCACTGAGCCTGCTCATGTGATAATTTCATAATCTGCCCCCAAAGGTAAATAGAGGAAATTCTAGAAGGAATATAAAGTTATGAAACGTGAATATTCTTCTTGGCTGTTTCAGGACGTATATTAAATTAAGTTAAACTATCTTATTTCCTTAGACTTATTTAGTCCCACACTCACTCACATAGGCTTTGTTTACATTTAAAACTGTAAAGTGCAACTGCAGCAGCACTTAAATGGGGCTATGTGGCCATGGCAGGAGCACTTTATGTAAACCACTTCTGTGAGGTAGGTAGCTAACTGCACTGGGAGCATGGCTCTCAGAGATGTAGCCTGGTTCACACTGGCGCTTTACAGTGCTGTGACTTATGGCACTCAAAGGGGGAAGTGGTGATGGTTTCATACCCCTGAGCCAGAAAGTTACAGCAGAGTAAAGCACCAAAGTAGACTTAGCCTAAGATGCAGGTTACCAGCTTTCTCTCACACACTTTTACTGTGTCCTTTTCTGATACTTCCTCAGTACATATGAATGTCCCTGCCCCTGAAAACTGTTTACTTGCCACTTTAAAATCATTTAGAAAGCTATTGAGGAAAGTAATTTTTAGGAAAATCATTGAGGTATCTGGCTAACTATTTCCTGGAAAATAGCCATTTCCTGAGGAATTTACAGGGTATGAGTCAAGTTTGCACATATGGGGCCTGATATGTCACTGTGTCATTCCAATGTTATGCTATTATATCTCCACTGCAGATTTAAGGACCGATGCATTGTACCATCTAGTTCACCTAATACCATCTACTTCCTGCAGCTCCCAATGGCTGAGAACATCGAACTGTGGGGGGGGCTGTTCCTGCACACGGTCAAAGTTAATGAAATATCTTATGGCCCGCCAGCAGATTACCCAGATATGCCATGTGTGGCTCGCCGGCCTCAGGTTGCACACCACTGATCTAGTTGCTTTATATTATCCTGGTAATAACAAATCAGCAATAAACCTGGGGTTTTGTCTGAGTTTATGGCTGCTTTGCAAAACAGTGCAAAACTGCTAGACTATACTAGCAAATCCAAGATCTAGTGTTCCATCAGACAAGAATTCCAATGTGTACATGTATTCCAGTGTGGGTGTTTGTACTGAAGATTGAGTGTGCAATTTTAATATAATTTAAATAGGCTTTATACAGTTTAAAATTAAATAAAAATAGGACGGACATTCAATGTGAAATAAGAATGTCCAGAGACGATCTTGCACTGCAATAAATAAAGGTGTGCATTAGAATTTATTTCATTATTTTGCATCTGGTTTGTATGTAAACAACTAAATCAATTTTAGTGATTAACCTTTAATTATTTCAGTGTAAGTCTATGTACGGACATTTTTATTTAAATTAAGAGTGTTCTATTTTAGTTTAATTTCAACTATTTTTAAACAGGATTAAATTAAATCTAAATAGGAATTCAATGTGAATTAAAACTACCCACACATAGACTTGCAGTGAAATAACTAAAGGTTAACCATTAAAATCGATTTAGTTCTTTTAGTTCCATCTTATGCGTACACAAGCTTTTAGTAAGAGAGTACTTATTAAGACAAATTCTAATGCTACATTATAAATTATAAGAACTGATGCAAAAAAGAATAATATTGGGCACATCACAATCCTATTCTAGACTTCCAAAACATAGGTTCTCATAAAGGATATGTCTAGACAGCAGCACTATTTCAGGATACCCAGAGGCGTCTTTTGAACTAGCCCATTATTTCAAACTAGATTTTGAAATAACAGGCTCACTATTTAAACTTTCATGTAATCCTTGTTCCACGAGGGGTAAGGGATGTTTTGGAATAGCTGTTTATTTTAAAATTTGATCAAAATAAGATATGCAATTTGTGTAGCTCAAATTATGGACCTGATTTCAACCTACAGGTGCAGGGTGGATATACCCAAAGTTGATAGGTTTTAAGGCCACTTTGATTATCTAGTCTGACACGTGCACAACAGACACAAAAGAACCTTAACCTGTAATTTCTATATCAAGACTGCAGACAGACAGTCTTGCCTTAGTCTACAAATGAGGGAGAATCCACCACATTTAAGTAATTATTCCAATGGTTCTTCCCTCCCTATTAATAATTTGCCCTTTATTTCTATTCCAGTACCTTCTCTCCAGTTTTGAGGCTTGTCTTCTATAATAGTGAATTCAAGTGAATAGCATTTTTCCTTCTTCCACAATTTAACTTAACTTCTCTGGCAGAACATCATCATCTTCCAATGGGTGACTTTCTGAACCTGGTTCTGCTCTCCTGAATACTGAAGTAAATCAGAAGGAACTCACCTGAAGTCAATAGAGTTACAGAGGCGTAAAATTAATACAAAATCAGAATTAATCTCTTTATCCATAAAGCTTTTCTATATTATATGAAAAACTCACCAACATTAATTAAATTATCCTCACACCACTTCTGTGAAGTAGGAAAATATTAGTCCCATTTTAGTAATGGGGAAACTGAGGTAAAAATGCATTCAGTGATTTGCCCAAGTCCAAATCAATGGCAAAGCTAGGAACTATGCCCTAAGCTGCTGGCTTCTAGCCCAGTGCCTTAACTGCAAGACTATCCTTCCCTCCTTGCCTTCTTTCTCCCTTCCAACTTTGTAGAGTATGTTGTCCAGCATTTTTCTTTCTTGTATCACTACTGTAATTTAAGCCCCATTAACTCTTGCTCTGTCCTTGTAGATAAATGAAAATAATTGGTCCCTGTCTTCCTTTTGCATCTATAGAGAATTATCATGTCGCCCCTCAAATCTTTTTCTGTAGACTGAACAACATACTAATTCCCTTGAGTTTACACAAGGGTCTCATTTTTACTGTTCTCCTGAAGTCTCTCTGTAGTCCATCTCTTTCACAAAGTTTAGTGACCATCTTGCTATGTCTCCAGCAGTATGAACAAAAGTTTGGGAAGAGATTGCAATAGAGACCTGACCTCAGAAATCAACCCCAATCTTGAGGATTTCTACAAACCTTACCCTGGTGCCTCTGTCTTTGTAATGAGTCTAATCAAACCCTGGCTTTGAATACCCCTGAACTTTAAATATTTGAAGTTGATCTGTATTGCAGCTTGAGTCTCTCTAGTTACTTCAACCTTCTTTATTTGTATACTCCACCTGTCCCACTGTGTTAGGAAAGTATTTTAAAATCTTCTTTTAGAAGATTATTTCAGATAATGTGCTTTTACCAGCAGTATGGCCAGAGCATAAGTCTGTTAAAATGGATTTTTAAACTGGATTGTATGCAGCTATGTAAATATACCTGTAAACCACAGTCCCTAACTTGCTGAGTGACTTCAAAATGACTGCTGTTCTAAAATGAGTCACATATGCTATGCGGTCTGTGCTTTGTTTTCTTTTGTCTAAAATAAGTGTAATGCCAAGGATAAAACAATGTTAGCTGAATGGTTTCCTAATAGCTATTTAGGTATTTGTGTAGGTACCAATATGGCCCCTGCCGTGGCAGAACCTGGGCACCTCCTAGGTACTTGAAAGAGAATTCACAGTAACAATCTCTCTTTTTTTCTCCCAGCATATACGTGAAGTGGATTGATTCATTTACTGAGCTTTATTTTTGTTGTATTTAGGCTCTGTGTGTGAGTTTGTGTGGCGAGAGAGAGAGCGAGCTCATGCTGGGGAGTATTCTGTGTGAATGCAAAGAACATACAGAGGGAAAGCTACATTGAATACATGACTTTTGCATTTAATTCTAAGAGTGGCTAGCTCCATTAGCATTCTTATTTCTTTAGACTAGGTTCAGTCCCAGTGGAAGTCTCTTGCCCTCACAGATCTCCCTTCATTGAGCAACTTTCTCATTGCTGCAGCAGAACATCGTTGTCATGGCGATTGTGGTTATGGACGGAGAGGTGATTTCTCAGGTAGCCAGGGCCAGTCTTGTGGAGGATTTTGATTATTAAGACAGACATCTTAAAATGGATTATATTCACCATTTGCAGGGAGAGGAGCATGTGATGTACTCACAGTGACCTGTGGTGTTAAGGAGAAGGGTTACACTATGTCATACCAGTTGGACCATTTTCAGCATTTGTAGTTTCATTCCTAGATATGACAAATTGCAGTAATCAAGCCTGGAGGTCGTGAATGTCAGGTGTGGCTAGGTCTGAGTCTGATAGGAAGGGGTCAATTTTTTGACCAGTCACAGATAGAAGAGAGTGTTTCTGACTGCTGTGGTTAGTTGAGCACCCAGTAACACTATTGAGAAAGGGAAAAGAGCAAATGAGATCAAGAAATAGAGTACAGAGAGCTAGATTGTCAGCTAGTGTAAATTGCCATAGGTCTGTTAACTTCAATAGAGCTATTATTCTGACTTACATTACCTGAAAGTCTTCCCCAAAGGATGGAATGACAGACAGAAGAGAAGGGAACAAACACATATTGCCATCATTGCTATTGTAATTTGATAGGTTATTTGGAACTTTTCTCACGCAGTCTCCATGCCAAGTGTCTCTGAAGTGCCATGAAGTTGAAATCACTGTCTTACAATTGATTTGAGCTTCATCAGGTTCTGTAGCAATATTCTGTACCCAGAGCAGAGCCATCTCCTAAGCATTTCCCATCCCTACTTTGAAGATATTACAGATGAGTTTTTCACTCTGGACAATGCACTCACATATGAAGGTTGAATTTTACTAGTTTTCCTGCAACCAATGATCCCTATAAATAAGTAGCAATTCACTCTCTAGACTGAAAATGTGCTAATCTGAATCCTCAAAGTAGCAAATGTGTTAATCCTTATAAATGCCTGTAGATGTGAACTTCAAGTTACTTGAGAGCTCTATATGATTTTTTAAAATCAGACCTATTTTTCCTCCTCCTGTAACTTAAAAAAAATCTTTTATGTCAACTTTCAGTCTAGAGCAATTTTTTTTTTTTTTTTGGCCAAGTTATAAAATACTCAAAGTGTGGGTTTATGCTAGAAATGCTGACATAGACTTAACTTCTGGAGAGCAACTCAAGCGGCACAACTGTAGTTTTAAGAATAAGAGAATATAAAAAATCTGTGGATGTACATTTGTGTGTGCATGTGTGTGTATTTTAGCATTCATTTGATGGTCTAATGTATAGTTAAATTGTTTGCTGAAAGCACATTTCTAGCCTATAGCCAAGAGTCATTTAATTGTGTTATAAAATTCATTTTGCAAGGTATAACCTGCTCTGGAGTGGAATCCCTCTACAAGATGCCACAGCTAAGTGTGCCTTAAAATAGATACAAATTAAGCCTGACTTAACCCTCTTGGGCTTATAGTCTTTGATGAATAAGATTGGTGTCAAGTGTAGAAATAATACATCTGTACAAAACATTCACCATGAAATTAAAGATGTTGCAGTGTTACTCTTTCCAAAAGTGCTATATTTTCTACAGAAATTTTTGAATCGTAAGTTGTGCCCAAAGAGTTTCCCCCCACCCCCATTAACTCAGTATAAACAAAAGGTTCAGTGCAGCTTTGCAAGGTTTGGTGTTTCCAGGTGTGTTGGTTGAGTTTCATCACAACTGAATTTACATAATAGTTCTTGAGGATCCCTGAGTGGCCGAGCCTGCCCATTGTCATTTGTGGGTGATCTTAAGATGGTCCATCATTACAAGTCAGAACTAGCACACTGAAATCAATAGATGTACATATGTGTAACTCAGATCTGGCATCCTCTCCTCTCAACAATAGCATTTTTTCAAATTTTCCTGCCCTTGCACATCTTCTATCTGAAATTTTGGAAGCGTTGAATTTCACACACAAAGGTCTTTATGCCCTTTTCCAAAATTTGGTACAAAACCAATTGGCCGTAAAAATAATGTTTTTAGTGCATGAAGTGACTTCAAATGGAAGTGGGATTTTTGTCATGCTCTATTGTGCCAAAAAAGTGCTTACACTTACACAATTCTAGAAAATAATTTATGAAATAAAGAAGCTAGAGGTGCCTGAAAAAGATGTACTGAGTGGTGATTTTTTTCCCTTAGCAAAATGCATATGGAAAGTGTAAGTATACACAGCTGTGTTTATTTCAGTGATTAGACATTCAATTCCTATATGACCCCTATGTGCTGAGACCACAAGACACCTGGGTACGTTTAGGAGTGTCTCAATCAGACATTTCCATTTGCATTTATCAATCTAGGACCTTTCTTTCCTTTAAAAAAATCACAGAAAATCCAGTGAAATCCAGTGAAATCCCTTCTCTCTCTTTCCTACATTAACAAATTACAGTTAAGAAAATGAACACGGAAAATTGAAAAATTAAAGCACTTGCAGCTTTGTTAACTTGTTCAAATTGTTCGTCAACTAGACACATGTTTTACGTTCCATTTAGTCATACAACATTAGTCTTCATATTTTTGTATTGTAGTGTCTGGCTCCCGGTGGCACCTGGGACCCATGGCATTAAGAACAGAACATCCAAATAGTCCTGGCAGAAAGAGCTTATAGTCTAGACAGTCAATGATGTACTATTATCCCCAGTTTACTTACAAAGAATAGAAGCACAGTGAGATTAAAAGACTTGTTCAGTGTCACACAAGAAATCTATGATAGACCTGGAACTGATCTTCTGAGTCTCAATCCAATGACTTAACCCTCCTTCCTTTAAAAATGCACAAGGGAACTTGTTGGAAACAAAGTTTTGAATTTTCTGAATTGTAGCATTAAATATTTCAACTTCATTACAGTTTTCATCCTTCTTCCATTGCTGTCAATGGCAAAACTTTCATTAATAGGAAGTTGAAGGATGGATGGTTCAGAATTGGTCCTAATAGGATTAATACATTTTAAAACTTCATTGAATAACTAGAAAATTCTTGTGAAGGGATTCATTGGAATTGACTTTATTGTGGATCAGATACTGCTTACAGTAACTCAAGTGTAAATCTTCAATAATTTCACTGGTTTCCTTAGAGTTTCTCCAAATTTACACGGGTAAAGAAGAGTTTTTGACCCTGTGTACAGATATAGAGTAAGCTGAATGGAGATCTGAAGCATTCAGACCAACTGCACTCACTTTCATTCCTTCATGCAATCTCGACATGCTGTGGCTAAACTTTATGTA
Organism: Pelodiscus sinensis; assembly: GCF_049634645.1. Lineage (NCBI taxonomy): Eukaryota > Metazoa > Chordata > Testudines > Trionychidae > Pelodiscus > Pelodiscus sinensis. Next base: position 210,585,909 of record NC_134712.1, on the reverse strand, counting down.
ATATATCTAATAAAAAGTCCCATATCTCCTTTGCTTTTTCTGCTATGATTTCTGTGCTTCGAAATGGCACAAGTCATATTCTACCATGCTGACATTGAGACCTAATTAAGGTTCTTTCTGATTGTTCATAGCATGGTAACCTATACTATTAGATTGCCCACACAATTTATATTTGGTTCAATGTTGTTGGATTTTTTCTTTTCTTTTGTTTTGTTTAAATCAAGAACCTTTTTCTAAGAATTATGTGGTAAAGGAAGATGAGGGAGATTCTCTTGAATAATGATTCCTAATTTACTTGTGACCAGAATTTGTTCACCTTCACCACAAAGATATCCTTCTTCAATATTGGCTCAGTTCCACAAGGTGTTGAGTGCTCAGAAGTTCCACTGAAATCACTGGTAGCTGTCCACCCTTGAGGAGTGCACATAACCTTGTAGGATCAAGCCCTATATGCTTAACAAAATGCTTTCTCTCGTTTAAAAGTATTTGTTGAGGAGAAAGAGGAAGGAGACTTACTACATTGCTACAGCACACAGAGTTAGGAGTTTGCACACAACAGGAGCAAGAAAGTAACAGATTGTCTTAAAATACCCTGGTGAAACCATCCCTTGATAGTGGAAAGACAGTCAAATTGAAAGGTGCTCAGAGAACTACCTGAAAAGTATGAAAACAAGTAACTCTGAGACTGAGATTATGTCTTTTACCTGTGTAGGAATATTGGTATATTCTACTGCAGGGTGGGGAACCTGCTTGCCTGGATCTGGCCCCTGAGGCACAGGGCTCCCCTCTCCCCCAGCATTGGAGCGCCTGTGTTGGTGCTCCCCCACCATCTCCCTGTGGGGCTGGAGCACACAAAATCTACTAGCCTGGTCTCCTCTAGGCTCTGGGGTGCAAGGGAAACATGGGGAGTGTCTTTTTCCTTCTCAGTCAGAGACCACATCAGTGAGGGTTTGTTTATTCTTTTTTGTTTCTCACTTGTGTGTGGACCCAACCCGAAAAAGTTTCCCCAGCTCTGTTCTACTGGCAAAGTGGTTCTAGTGTCAGTACAGCCATGCCAGCAAAACTGCATTTTTACCAATATGGTGAAACCACCTCGCTCCTGAGTGAAACAAAGCTATACTGGGAAAATGGCACAGCTGTGTCTGGAGGGAACTGCCCAACTTCATATGACCGCCCAACATAGCTATACCAACAGAAGTCTGTCATGTAGACCTGGCCAAATGATCTATAGCATTATATGGTTATATGTCACTAGTTTGCCCCATGTTAATCTATGATCACCAATAAAGGAACTTAAAAACCAAGAACTAAATACATGTAGGTTGACTAAGCAAGGCAGTATGGTGAGGTGAAGGCTGGAAGAGAATGGATAGTTGAGTGAAGGTAAATAAAAGAAAAGTTAGGCTAAATAATATGAAATATATCCTGAGAGTAAAATGGGTGACTGTGGAATTTTCTTTCAAGAGATGGGTAAGAAGCTTCTTTATTTGGGATACTTGAAAGTAGACTAGACAAAGCACCAGCAAATAGATTGTAGGGAATAATGTTTCACCAAAAGAGGATAAACTAAATATCTCTGTGGGAGGTTTTCTTTTCTTTTCTTTTCTTTTCTTTTCTTTTCTTTTCTTTTCTTTTCCTTTCCCATCTCAAGGGTCTACTCCCTTGTGCAGGTGGGATTTTTCAAATGTGGCTAAGGGAGTTAAACACCGAACTCCTATTGAAAGTCAACAGGACTCGCAGCTACATTCTTTATTTTATATTTTGTTTCAAAGTACTTGGACATGTAAGAATGAAATGCCCATGGTCCCTTAAGCACCTTGGAAAATCCCCCTTCTATGTATGGTGGAGATTTTCAAAGGGACAAAGTCAGGAGGCACTTAATTTTCAAGGGGAGTTAACTATTCCTAGCTGCCTTTTGTGCCCAATATACTTGGGTGTGTGCATTGGTTGGGATGTTTGAATGATGTTATCTATATGTATTAACAGTCATTTTCATGCTTATGAAAACGGTTACAATGAAATTCATCTCGTTGTGGACAGCTGGCTCAAGGCATCCATAAGTTCCATAGCCCCTTTATTGGAGCGTTAGAGAGCTGAGAAGCCGTGCACAGGAGGACTTCAAGGGGTGGTGCCATGAGCCATGGAATCCAGCAATAAGAACATCAAGAGAGAGGCTACAGCAATGAGTTTATGCAAACTCAGTGTGCCAGAAGCATGCAGGGTTGGGGTGGAGGTGGGGGTGTGCAGTGACTTTCCCAGCCCCTAGTCTAAAGTATCAGGCATGGAGTGAAGGGGCTGGAAACCATACTGCAATCCTATGCCCTAGCCCCAGGTTGAAGTGTGGTGGATTTTACCTATTCACTCCTCCCACATTTCACTCCCATGAAACCTGATTATTCGCACTTTGTGTGGGTGAAGTGGTTTCATGCTCCATATATATATATATATGTGGCTTCTGTGACCCTAGGGGCCAAATTGTGCCTGATCTCCACTGGCCCACAAAGTGGAAGGCAGGCTCTGTGCTCTGGTTGGGGGCAAGTGATGTTTGCCCCCCTCAGACTATTTGTGATGGGTCTCATCTTATTGTCAGAAAGGCCAAAATCTGTAAAGTGTTCTCCCCCTTTAAGAAGACAAGCAGCAGCAGACTGGAGGAGCTTCATCCTCTATATTTAGAAATCACAGTAAAATATTGACATAGTCATCAAGTTTTACTTCGGTAAATGCTTAAAAAGGCAAGATTTTGCAAAGGTCTTATTCACCTCTGGGTTTCTAGAAGAGAGTTTGTTTTTAAAATAGCAACTTCCAAGGGTCCCAAAATTCTCACTCTCCCCTCCCTCCCATACACACTGAGACCCTAAAATCAGCTTGGAGGCTTTAGGGAGGTGTTTAGCCATCTCATTTAGCAAAGGAGAACTCCAGCAGGGATTGTGCCTCAAAGCACTTCTCCAGCACAGTGTTCTTTCCCAGGCATAACTGTCCAGCTGTGCTCCTAGCCCTGGGGTGGCTTGTGTCTATAAGGCATTAGGAGGGGGTAATCCCATTGCTCAGGAGGGACTGCAATGACACCTTGCACAAGTATCAGGAATAAACTGGATGTAGATGCTAAATGATTTCTCCCTCTCCCCTATTAATTTGCTGCATTCTTGCACTAGGGGCAGAAGTTAGACTTGTGAGATGTTGACTTTTGTTGTAATTGCTGTGCTTCCAGTTTATGGTGTCATCATGCTTCATCTCAATATTTTGTGTTTTAAACTCCTGGCTTCTCGACGCAGGGGATTATAGGAGAAACTCAGCTTGCAATTAAAAAAAAAATCTTTCCCTCTCATGCTTACAAAGAAACACTTTAGCCATGAAATGATTGCACATGAAAGGCTCAGAAACCAGAAAGCAAAGCAAAAGAATGAATAAACATTTTTTTTAAATCTCATTATTTTTAAACCTATCTCATGATTTTTGGGGTCCCAATTCATGGTTTTTGAATGCTTGGGATTGAAAATGCTCTAATTATCTCCAATGGGAGCTTAGTCTGAATAGAGACTTCAAGACTAAGCCTTAATACTTACGATCATTTGGGATTTTATTTATTTGGACAGTAGAGACACTTTTTTCAACAGCAGAAAACAGAACAATTTATTTGCCAGTAAAACAGTGCCAAGGTCCTATACTAAGTACAACAGCTCATAATTGCACCAATAAATATATTGTCTGCATAACAGGATCATATTAATTAAACAGCAAGAGACATACATGGGACCTTTCTCATGGGATAGCAAAGAATTCTGTGTTGAAGAGTTAAAATAAATGGCTTATGATGTAAACAGTTTGCTGGCCCTAAATATTTACTGCTTGTTTTGGTCATACGGCAAAACCTTTGGACTAGCTTAGGAGAGTAATGGGAAACACCAAGAAGATGAATGACAAATGTATAGTAGGAAGAAATAAAAAAAGAAAATAAGGAAAAAATCCATTTGGCCCACCTTGCCTGAAACTGCTTCTCTTGTTGGTCAGACAGGCTGAACTGTGCAAGCAGAATGAGGTCTGGCATTGGGAAGTGCAGAATAAAAGGCGACAGAAAGAAAGAGGCTGAATTAGTTGATTTAGGTTAGGAGACTTAGGGACAAACTGAAAATCTGACAGGAAAGCGGGGGAGGAGGGGATCATGTTTATTTTCTCTGTTCAAATGCTTGTAGATTGTATCAGGGCTTTTAGCTGCAGGGCTAGTGCCTCTATATAGTTCCCATCTAAAGCTCTGCTGCTGGACCCCCACTGGGACCTCCACAGTCCCAGCCCAAACTCTATGACTTGCCAGGGGATATTTCAGTAGGGGTCTTGAGAGCAAAAGAATTCCACTGCACTGGAGATTGCATTTGAATACCTCTTTGAGGGCTGCAGGTTCATGCTACTGTAAGTCAGATTTTATTACTATAACATACCCACAAAATATACAAAACCCTGCTTTGGGGCACACAATAGTCTGCACAGTTATCCAACCAGTAGATGAAATATCTTTGTGCAATCATGCACATTTTTGAGGGTGCAGCAAATTCACTGTCCTTTTAAGAATTTGGCCATGCTATACAGGAGAATGGCTATAGGGTGGGGTAGATCATATTCCAGGATGGGTGTAATCAGAAGGGAAATGTGAGCTAATGAGGCTTGCATGGCAAATGTGAAACACACAGGACAGCCACAGGGTGTGAAATCACAGAGAGTAATTCATTAGCTAAACCTCTTTACAGGTGCATTCCAATCAGTTTTCACCCCAACCCCAAATGAGTCCTAAATTAGCTCTGGCAACACCTTTGCTAACAGAATAACGTGTGCTGGGAAAGGGGGCAGGGAGAGAGAGAGTTGGTAGGAACAGAATTTAAAATGGCAAATGTAGTAATTTAGAAATCTTAAAATGTGGAGAATAGGGTTTCAAGGGCAGGCAAACATTCTTAAGGCTATTTTGGCCTGGTTTTAATTTTTTTCACTTGAGACATACCATGTTTGTTCATTATTAATGGGAATGCTCATTGTTTTTCTAAAAGGAATCCTAGAGGCTTGCTTTCACAAAATAGTGATTGCATAATTGACATGATTACAATGTGGTTCACTATGTCACTGCAGTTCAACTGATTACTTTAAGAAGCTCTGTATGCTGTTAAGATGTTGCTTTTGTGCTTGTTATTCCATAGCCCAGATTCCCACAATCTTACACGTGCCAAAAATAGCACCTCACCTTGCAAGCAGTCCAACTGGGACCACACCTGGACTAACATACTACTCAATGTGAGTAAAAGTATCCATAACTGGCAATGTATCACTATTGCCAATTAAATAAATGATGTGATGGGCTTGATTGTGGAACTTTTATTTCCTGCGGTGAACACTTACTCACGTGAGTAGCCTCACTGAAGTCAGAATTGCTTGAATGGATGAGCACATGATTAAGGAGTCCACAATCAGGTTCATAGTATTTTCATGTGTTAGTTTTGCCCATATTATATGTGAGCATGAGCTGGGAATGGGTTTGAAAAGAGGGGCTGGAGAAGGGGAGGGGGTACAAGCAAAGTAAATCAAATAATTAATTTGAACCGGGGAAGAACATGCACAGCTGAAAAATTCACCAAGTCAAGTTTTCAGTAAGAACAATTCTTTCCTTTTTCCATTTGAACTTGTTAATTATTGTTGCCTTGAGGGCTAGAGAACATAATAATCATTTTCTTCCTCCTGATGACATCTTTTTATTCCTTCATCCACTGTATTCTCCTTTCCTTGACTTCTAATGCAGAGATGAAACATTAGCCTTGTTAAGTCTTCTGAGCCTGATTGCCAGCCCCTTTGAGCCTTTGTTTTTTCTCAACATGTGTGCAATTTTCACTATTTTTGTCCAGCAGTGACCTTTGGAATTCCAGAATAATTTTCCCTCCCCTTCCTGGTGCCCCCGCATGACCCAGGAACACAAACATCTGAGAGACCTCTGGGCATCTTCACATCTGTTGCCATCTAAGATGAAGGCCATTGTGTGATGTATTTTTAACAGCAGGTGTTGGGCTTGGAGAAGGGTGTGTTGGTTTGTGAGGGGATGGGCAGAATCTGCACTTAATTCTTAGTTCCCAGGCTATTTAGGAACAGCTTAAAAACATGCTTAATCTGTTTGTACAAATTTAACATTGTAAAACCACAATAAGGAATTGCTAATCAAGTGCCAGCCTGGATTTGGTTTCAAGCTGCTAAATTTGCATCGGTTCACTGTCTAAAAATAAATACTTTGAATCTGAGTCCAAGACACACTTATTTCTGTGAAATACTATTGACTGATTAGTTGAAGCCTGTTAATTATTATTTAGTCACAGTTTTCAACAACAGCAAAACAAACCGTGTGGATGTTTTATCTTTTGCCAATCAACACAGTCACGGTCCTGACTTAAAAATGGGTTGTCAGCTAAGGGTGTGATTTCACAACTGTGTCCACTTTTGTGCTGTTGGAACTTCATTGATGTCGATAGCAATCCTGGTACTTTGGTGTAAAATAGCAGTAACCCCAAGTGAACTGAGCAATCTGGGTAAAAGAGTTTGTGGTTTAGAAAAGCGCATGGCTCTTTTATTTCCTGCTAGCAGAAAAGAGACCAGCTTTGAAGAAACAGTCTGAGCACAATGTTTCACCACAAATATCATTGAAATGCCATTTTAACAGAATCTTTTTATTTCTTTCAAATTTTGTCAGAACAAGTACAAAATACTGCTCGGTGTTCAGTTATCTGCCAGGTATAAATGGTATAAATGGATGATTACTTTAAATACATCTTCTTTGAGAAGGGAGTTATGGAACTTCACAAAAGCATCAAGCTGTGCCTACTTGCAGTGAGCAACCTAGAAATAAATAAACTGACGTAAAGGTTTTTAGCAAATCCTTAGATTCTAGTTGCCTTTTTAGTTAGAAATTGACAGTGACTCTAATGTGAGCTGTAATTCCTTTCTAGTGTAACTAAATGGAAGGATTATTTATTATTTGGGGAAATAGACTGAATGACCTGATTGAGCTGTTCAGCCACAGGCTCTATGATTATTATAAAACCTAGTACCTTCGCATATCTTTAATAGAACAAAAAGGATAAGATCCTGTCCCATTGACATCGATAATTTGCTGCTGACTTCGGTGTGGCCAGGATTTCAACGGGTGTGTTTTTAGGGACAGATTTGAGTTTTGCTGCCTTCCCACAGAACAGGACTGTGTGTAGCTGTCAATCCAATAAGCGGTAGGGAAAGGAAGAATGTCTGATCTCCACTGTTCCCTAGAGCAAGAGGATCTGTTACTGGCTTAGGTCCTTGCCCGTATTCATTATTAAGGTGATGTCTACACAACAAAGAAAAGTCGGAAAAAGATACACAAATTCCGGTTTGCAATTTGCTTATCTTTCTGCTTTTCTTCTGAAAGAGGCTTTTCCAACATTTGGCCCGTCTACATGGGGTCAAATGTTGGGGAAAAAACCCTCTTTCAGAACATCCCTTCTTCCTCATGAAATGAGATTTACAGGGATGCCGACAAAATGCATCCGCTTTTCTGATATATTTTTGGAAAAGCGGATGTGTTCCTTGGATGTGGCAGAGCTTTTCCAGGATACCTCTGGTATCTCAGAAAAGTTTTGCAGTGTAAACATACAGGGCTGGTCCTAACCAATTGGTGGTCCTGGGTGACTGCCCGACTCGCCCGCAGGGTTGCCAGATGGTTTAAAAAAAATACTGGACAAAAATTTGTCAAGTAAAACTGCCAAGGAAAATTTGTCAAGTTAAAAAATAAATAAATAAAAGAGTCGGGGAGTAACCAGGGAAACCTGGGGGGAAGTTTGTTATTCCCATCATCCACCTCGACACATGTTTTATTTTACTTAACCACAAATAGCTTAAATCTGAGATTTTTTTTTCTATTGTCAGTTTTAGACCATTTTTCTCAAATTCTAATGGGAAAATATCATGCTTAACCAATGTCCTTACCATTTAAAACTGTTTTATAATTGTTTTCATGACAGGTTATGAAACTTCTTTTTATACTTTCCTTTTAATTCTCCTTTTAAAAATTATCAGATGGGGAAACTGAGGCACACACCCTATTAACTGTATGGCAGTATTTTCCCCTGGGAACTGAGGGCCTGATCCTGTATTGTTAAACTCTATGGGAATGTTGCCATTGACATCAGTGTAAGCAGGGCTTGGGACAAATTAATAAATGGACAGATTGTGAAAGCTACCTATGAAGGTGCACAGGCTGGAGGGTTTCCCAAAAGGTAGCCCCTTCATTCCAGAGAGCCAGGGCCTTTTTCCTACTCCCTGATAGCTGACTACAGCATGAGAGTTGCCCCAAATGGACAGCATTCTGCATCCCACAAAGAAGTTTGAGTGCAACTCATATTTACCCCAGGTTCTACCCACAGCTTACCATGGGATGGAAGGACACCCCAAAGCTCAGCTGTGCCTGTTGACCATGGTGTAGCCCATTCTTATCAAACACATTTCCTGCATAGTAAAATTTGCACCGTAATTGAATTGCACTGACTTGAAGTGACAAATAAAAATCATTAGACTAATGCTGCCTGTCATACTTACCCAAGTAACCCCACTGATTTCAGTGGAACTATGTGTGTAAGGAGAATGGGATGGACCTATTTTTAATGCACCATGAATAAACATTATAACTCTCCCATTGACATTAGACCAAGTTATTCTGACTTAATAAAGTACTGAAGGTTTCATGCCAACACCTTTCAATACTAGAAGCCTGGCCCTGTTCTAACTAGAACCAGTGTGAAGTTTGCCATCCGTGGCAGAGGCTCAAACCCACCATGTGTTAATGGGGGGGGGGGTGAAATTCCATTGACTTCTATTGGGAAAAGAAGAAATAACTGATCTTCACTCTTGTATGAAAGAAACCTCCATTCTCTGAGGCTAGTGAAACTAGAAGGGCTCCAATGGACTGTGCCAATGGACCATTCTAATTTTGCAGAACTGCATAACAAGATCATTATCATTGAGATAGGTAGGGGCGAGCTTCTTCCATGGCTTTACCTTTATAGGTTACTTTGGTCCACAAGGGAAAATGACTAGACCACTGGAGGTAGAATCAATTACACCTTCAGCACGGGTTGAAATAACCACAATCTGTTATGAATTCTATGAGAGTAAAGTTAGACTCATGCGTAAGTATCTGTGTTTCAGGGCCAAGGTTTGATAACTTCTCTTTGCTCACCGGTAAATGCTGAACACATTTTTGCTCTGTCTGATGTGCTTTGCAAAACCTGGTTTTCTTCTTGACTCCTACCTGTTGTGTGATGTATCAATATCTGCGCTAAAGAAAAATCTATCGAGATATATGTTCCATTTCTTTAGAAAGGCTTTCTGCTTGTCAGTTTGTTTTCACAGAGCACAGGTGGGTTTCTGGAACAAAATAGATTCTCCTTCCAGGACGCACATTACTTCTCCCAAATCTGGTAAAACAAGCGTAATTGTTTTTCTTACCTCTCAGTGCACATTTTAGAAGTGCTGCAGAAGCGACGATGTAAAATAGATTTTTCAAACAAATCCAAGTAGAACAAAAGATGGAGAGAGACTCAGGTTCTGTGTTACTGAATATTACTGTTGGCACTTCAAATGTGATAATAACTATACTAATTAGGGCTTCATGATGCCACAAACAGATATTATCAGAAGACTGTAAGTCTAGTAGGTACTAATAATCATATTCAGTAGCTGTATTTTTGACATTCTTTATTAGTATAATGAGAGTTCTGTTCTGCACATTAACAATCATGTGTGTCCTTATTGAAGAATGGAGGTGTGTGAATGTTATCTTCTTGAGTATCATATTCATTTAAAATCAAGTAGACAACTCAAAGGTTAAGAGGTTTAATGTTCCTGAACTGTACAACTGAAGCACTATATAGTCCACTTTATTGATAGCAATTATTCAGAAAGCTTGGTGGGGTTATTAGAAACTTCATTTTATAGATGAAGGTCCCATGCACCTTTAGCCTGCTCTGCAATGTCACTGATTAACATCCAGATATTTTTGCACACAGCACATCATCTGCTGTTTTCAGGGCATAACTTACTTCCAGCTTTTTAAAAACTATTAAATGACTACCCTACATAATGATCGGTTTTCTCCTAAGTTTGCAGCCTTCAAATATGTCCTGAGGGATTTAGAAATCTCAAAAACCTACATATTTACAGTTTTAAAATGTGATATATCTAATGTGTGTTGCAGCTTATTTATTCTTGGATGTTAAAACATACACTTATTTACTTGCTTGCAGTTCTGCAAACTCAGTAAGAAATGTTACAGGGCCCAGATACTTTAATAGTTTCAGGCTGCAGCAAATTTCATTTAGCTGAATTTCTTTCTAAGCTGTAATGTCAGTCAAATAAAGGGTCATATCTCTCCTACTTAAAACAGCATGGAGGGGAATAAAACTCATAAACAGTAGCCCGCTCAGGGTGGTACGCATAGAAAAAGCAGTGGGCAGAGGTGACCAGGCATAATTTCCTTTGCTTCAGTTCTGTGCATTTATTTTATTAATGTATGTAAATGTTTAAATGTATTTATCCTGTGTCCATGTGTGCACATATTTTTATATTAAAATGGCACCAATTTAATACTAATGACCAATAGGCTGAGCCCTCTCAAATCCTTTCAACTCCCTCCAAAGCAAACTGTCCCACCACCAATACCCACCTGCACATTCAGTTCCTTAGGAAAAGCCTGGGAGAACAAATGGGCGTTGTGGCAGGATCGGAAAGTCAACAAACCCAGATGCTGGTGAACTGAAGCAGAAAGGTCATTCCACATCCGCAGTACGGGCTCCTTAGTGAGAGCATTCTCCACCCAGCCTCTTCGTGGGGCCTGTTAGTTCAAGCGTGTCACCTGCTGTGGTGTAGCGCCAGGAGAGAGGCAACTTAGTCTCACTCATTAAGGATGAGCAGGAGAGCGCATACATGAAGAGATTTACCTCCATAACCCAGAGGTTGATGGACTGAAATCATCCCTATCAGGTGACATCTCCTTTCCAGGCACTCAGCTATTCCAGTGATCCCACCTCCCATGTGAGACCATGGAGACAGTTCTAAATCATCACTACCTAAAGTTGCAGCCAGAATCAAACAGGAAGCTGGTGCAGCTCCTGGAGCACAGCTATGTAATTGGCTTCCAGTGAGAAATACACCTTTGCCCAGTGTTTGCCGTACAATGCACCTGCTGTAGTTTGAGGAGTATTAAGCATTGCTCCAATTACACCACCATGTTGTCATCCAGTCCTCAAGTGACCAAAGATCTGGATGACTGTGATGAGGTCTTCATCCCAAAGGAGTGTCCCAACCTTCTAGACACGCATTACATGATGAAAAGCTCCCTCCCCAGCAATGTGATCATCTAGCAATAGCGAAAGAGCGAACAAGACTTCCTCAGGTTTCACACCCACATAACAATAAGGTAAAAGACTGAAGGCATTGATACCAATTTCCTTGTTTCTGCCAGAGGACTCCCCCATTCTCGAACATAACCTCCTCTTTCTCTGGATTGACTCACAGCCAGTTTGCCTTGAATTCAAGCCATGACTGTACCGTGGCACAGTGTGAGCCAACCAACTATACCAGCCTGGCCTGATGGTTTTTGAAAGATGTTTACAGAATGTGATCATAAACAGACGTGTGTTTCATGGGTTCTTAATCACTGGAAACACTGTCTCTGTACAGAAACCTTTCCTTTCAGCATTCAGGGCAACAACATTAAACCAGTGCAAAAGAACCAGGAAGTAAAAATGATTGATGACACAATACAAAACCCTTTGGGGTCAATACAAAGTCTCTCATTGGCTTGGCATCAGGCCCAATACCTTTGGGTGGTCACTGCTCTGTGTAAAATCCTAGAAATGTAGGTCTGGAAGGAATCTTGAGAGGCCATCTACTCCACTCCTACTGCACTGCACCAGGACCAGAGATACCTAGATTGATGTTTGTCTAATCTGCTTATTAAAAGCTCCCAGTGCTTGGGATTTCACAACCTCCTTTGGTAACCTTTGCCTCTCATCCAATACTTAACTGTCCTTACAGTTAGAAAGCTTTTCCTAATACCTAATCTAAATCTCTCTTCTTGCAGGTTACTTTGTCTTCTACCTTCAGTGGACTTGGAGAACCATCCTCTTCCTAATAGCTTGTAACGTATTTGAAGACTGTTGCTAGGTTGCTTCTGTTTTCTTTCTTAGGGTCAAACATGCAGTATTTAAAACCTTTCCTCATAAGTCAGGTTATCTAATTTTTTTATAATTTTTGTTGCTTTCCTTTGGATTCTCTCCCTAAATTCTGTCTCAGCTTCATGGCCTTGTGGCCACACTACTTTCTGTTAAGCCCCATGCAGGGGCTCAGGGTTGCAGCAGAGAGAGTTGCCTCTCCTCCAGAACAGACCCACTATTGTGGGGAGAGGTGCCTCTTTCCTCTGGTCCCAACACAGACCTGAACTGGAACTGCCATAGACAGGGGAGAGGTGATCCTCTCCTGGCTCTAACTAGGCCTAGCCTGGAACTGCTTCAGCCTTGGAGCAGTGCCCCTCCCTCATTGTGGTCCCACTGAAGTTGCCATGGATGGGCAGAGGCACTTTTACCCTGGCCTCAAGCTGCTGTGGTGAGAGAAAGTTGGAGAAAGTCCTCTCTCCCCAGGACAGCCTGTAATTCACACTCATCATTCCTGGCCATCTTCCCAAGCCCTGAGCCACTTTACACACTCCAAACCCTTAGCTCCAACTCTGCAATACACAATGTGCAGAATGAATTTTGTGATGTGATGTGATGCATATTGGTGCTGGTAACAACATTCATTCCACCCATGGATATAAAAAAATAGAGGGGACTCTGCTATTTGTGTCTTTCTTAATATGTGGGGCTCAGAACTGGACACAGTACTCCAACTGAGGCCTCACTAGCACCAAGTAGAAAAGAACAGTTACCTCCCATTTCTTACATGTGATGCTCCAATTAAAACGCTCCAGAGTTATATTTGCCTTTCTCATAACTGCATCATATTATTGGCTCATATTAGGTTTATGATTCATTATAAGCCACAGCACCCTTTCTGCAGAACTGCTCTTTATCCAATTTTTGTATCTCCGTATTTGATTTAATCCATCCCAAATGAAGCGATTTGAATTTCTCTTCACTAAAGTTAATCTTGCTGATTTCAGAGCAATCCTCAAATTTATCAGTGTCAGTGTGAATGTTAATCCTATCCTCTCCAGTGCTTGCAACCCCTCTCAGTTTGGTGTCATGTGCAAGCTTTTAAAGCATATCATGCATCCTGTAAATAATGAAAATATTGAATAGTACAAGAAGTGACACAAATGTCCTATGAGACTCCACTTGATACATCCTTCCAGTTGGACTGAAAATTGTTAATAATTACTCTTTGAGCAGATGTTTTAACCAGTCATACACCAGCTTTATTGGAGTTCCATCTAGATCAGGAGTGGCTAATCCATTTAACAAAGATAGCCGAAACAGTGGCGGAAAAAATGTGAAGAGCCGCACCAGATTGTCAAGCAAAAAAAAATAAATAAATAAAAAAAGGAGGCTGTCCCTTTAAGGAGCAAGCAAGCTTAGGCTTCTTGGTCATATCAGACTCCTGTCAACGGCCACCATCTTGGGCACTGGGGAAGATCTGGGGGGGGAGGGGAGGATGTTGGAAGGGTGCAGGAGTGGCTTCACAAGGTGCACTTTTGGTGGGGAAGAACGGGTTGGCCATGACTGATCTAGATTGTGGTAGTCCCTCCCACCTGCTTTATTAAGTTTGGTTTATGAATATAAATATGGATAACTTGAAGATGCTTTAAAAGATCATCTTAGACCTGAAGATTATGCCTAGAACAAGGACAAGAACAGCTCTTTAAGGTAAGAATCTGCTTGCATTACGTTTTTTAGTGAATTGAAACTAGCTATATATTTTCTTTTCACTTCTTCTTAGTAACTTACTTTGATCTGCCTGTTTTTACTTGCAACCACTTAAATCCTACTGTTTGTACTTAGTAAACACAAATGTTATCAGGCCCGTTGCAAATAATTGTTACTGGAAGGGGGACAATCAATGTTCATATCTCTTTTATTGATAAAGAGTGCAAACATCCTTATGAGCTTTCTTTGTGTAAAACTTTGCCTCAGAAAAAGACACAGATACAGATTTTTGAGAGTTGGTTTCCTGGGTGTTGGGCCCTAGAACTGCATCCTCCCAGAGATGAAGCAGTTCAATATCTGCATTGCTCTTTGGGGGCGAGGGTCAGTAACCTCAACTCTGTGCCTTGGCTGGGGGAGATCAGAGAATCTGGCCCAGCAGAGCAAAAAGGTAGGTGTCGGTGGCATAATCAGCACATGGGGGACCAATCCCAAGGGGTCTTCTGTGACAGCAACCTGTCAGATAGGTTGCTCATGAGATGTCATGTGGGACTGTGTCAAAAGTTTTATCAAAAGAAAAAATCATGTCTACTGCTTCCTCCTAGTCCGGTAGCCCTATGCACAGACTGTGGGTGTTCTGGGGCTGGAGCAGCTGTGTGGAAAAATTAGTGGATGCTGAGCATCCACTGGTAGCCAAGTTCCCCCTCTGTCTTCCTTCCCCCCATGCCTGTTATGCACTAGTGTCTGTGCTGACCAACTCCTCCCCCATCCTCCCAGTGCTTCCAGAGCGCCACAAACAAGTTGATTTGTGGCATTCAAAAAGCTCCAGGAGGGCAGAGGAGGAGTGAGGATGGGGCACACTCAGGGGAGGAGGTGGAAAGAGGGTGCTTGTGGGAAGGGGTGGAATAAGGGTGGGGCTGAGGTGGAGCAGGGGTAGAGCTTGGAATAGAGGATGGAATGGGGCAGGGCAGCGGTGGAATTGGGCTGGGAAGAGGCAGGGCAGTATTTTTGGAGAAGGGGTGGTGTGGAGGTGAAGCCTGGGGAGAAGAGGGATCCAGCATCCCTCACCTGGCTATAGGGAAAGTCGGTGCCTATGCCAATAGGCCAATAACTTTGACAAAAAGGGAAATAAGGTTGGTCTGACATGATTTGCTCTTGACAAATCCAAGTAGGCTATTTATCACCCTAGCATTCTCTAGGGCTACATCTACGCTGCCATTTTTTTTTGAGTCAGAAGGTATGCAAATCCTGCTCTCATTTGCATATCTTCTGCCAATCCTTTTTGCGGAAGAGGTTTTGCCACTTAAAAGCCCCATGTAGATGGGGCCATTTGTCAGGAAAAAAATCCTTTTGTACAAGATCCCTTATTCTTCAAAAAATGAAGTTTACAAGATCTTGCACAAAAGGTTTTTTTTCCAACAAATGGCCCGTCTACATGGTGCTTTTTAGTGGCAAAACCTCTTCCGCAAAAAGGATTGGCAGAAGATATGCAAATGAGAGTGTGATTTGCATATCTTCTGCCACAAAAAATGGCAGTGTAGACATAACCTAGGTGTTTACAAATTGATTAACAGTTTGGTCTAATATCTTTCCAGCTATCAAAATTAGGCTGACTGGTGTTTAAATTCCCAGGGTATGTCTACCCTTCCACCCTCATTCCACAAGGAGTACAGGTAGTTCGGAATAGGAAGCCTAATCCAAACTACCTAGTTCGTGCCGCGTGTAGCCGCGGGCACGGAGTCCGAACAAGCGGACATTTAAAAATGGCGGCGCCTCGCAACATGCAAATGAAGCCCGGGAAATTCAAATCCCGGACTTCATTTGCAACTCCGGTTTCCTACATTAACCACCCTAGTTCGAAGTAGGGTGGTAGTGTAGACATACCCCCAGATCTTTGTTGCTCCCTTTTTAAAAATTTTTATATTTGCCTTTTTCTAGTCCTCTGGGATCCCACTCAGCCTCCATGACTTCTTGAAGATACTTGCTAATAATTCTGAGATTGCTTCAGCTAGTTCCTTCAGTGTGCTAGGATGAATTTTATCAGGCCCTGCTGACTTGAATACTTCTAACTTATCTAAATATATTTTAACCTGTTCTTTCTTTGTTTTGGCTTGTGATCCTTTCCCCTGGTTGTTAAACTTAACACTGTTATGAAGCTGATGACAATTTTTTTTTTTAGTGAAGACTGAAACAAAATAGGCACTTCAGCCTCCCTGGTCTTGTTCATTATTATGTCTCCTTGCCCTCTAAGTAATAGACCTACAGTTTCCTTCATCTCTTTCTTGCTCCTAATGTACTTATAGAATGACATCTTATTGCCTTTAATATCCCTAGCAATGTGTATCTCATTTTGTGCCGTGGCCTTTTTTATTTTATCCCTACAAGCCTGTGCTACTCTTTTGTATTCATCCTTAGCAATTTGACCATGTGTCCATTTCACTAAAATTTCTTTTTTTAATGAAAATGCTACCAAAGCAGAAAGGTTACACTTACTTTGCACAGGTGTAAATGATCACACAAGACAGAGGATCCAACCCAGAAGCTAAAATTTACCAGACCTGTTTCCTCTGTCCATACTGAAATACAAAAAGAAAACAAAGAGCTTGGTTTGTGCAAATAAATTATTTTGGCCTGAATCTCCTTTTACACTGAAACTCAGGAGTAACTGAACGGAAGTTAGCAAAGTTTCATGTACATCCAGTGTGAGTGAGAACAGAATCAGGCCAATAGTTTTGAACTTGCCACTAGACTTTTCACTTCGTATTTCAGCAAATTATATGTGAACTCCTTTTGATGATATCTGGAGGGTGTGATACAGAATACTGCACTGAGATTCACCATGAAAATAAATGCAGAGATGATATAATCAGACACTAAGATGTTCTTAAGCAGGACTTGAGAGCTATCGAAGTTCATTGGAACAATTATCCTGTGACAGATACTTGTCTTATTTGATTACAACAAGAAATCAAACAGATATTTTCATAAATATTTAATATCCAGTATGCAAGTGACCCAGCACTGTGAAGAAAACATCTTTTGTAATAATGTTACAGAAATTGTAAGTTGCTGCACCCACCAAAGTTGTTTTAGCAGCACTGCTCTGTTAACACTGGAATTAAGCCATGTTTTCATAGTTAAAGGTTAGTTTAAGGGCCATTTGTATGGTTCTGAGCGTCCAATACAAACGTTACTAAGTGCTTCTCTAAAAGTGCTAAATGGAATTTACACTTCTCAGCTTTCTTCTTTTTGTTATTAACAGGATGATAATCACGAGGTAATTTTTGAAATCATGGTAATAAGGTAGCCCGGAGGAATCATAGAATGTGTCCATGGAAAAGTTAGTGATTTATGGCTATCACCTTCAAATTATAAAATAGCATGCAATTAAATTAACGTTTGTTTCTTTGCTCTTTCTCTCTTAAATACTTCTGACTATAGTTTTATAGAAAGTTCCCCCCCCCCCCCCGCTCCATTTTTAAAAAGATAATCAAAACTACATCTTCTCATGGTTACATCTATTGAATAGGTACGTAGTATTATATAATTGGCATGTAGCCTTTAAGGAGACAGCAAAAATGTCAACACATGTCTTAGAAGTAAGGCTGTAAAAGGTAATTTGTTACTTCAGAGTGTGGGTCAAAGCTGCACCGATGCAGTTGTGCTGCTGTAGATGCTCTAAGCTGATGGGGAAAGAGTTCTCCCTTCTGCGTTGTTAATCCACGTCCTCAAGAGGCGGCAGCTCAGTTGGTGGGAGAGCTTCTCCCACCAAAACAGCACTTCCTGCAGGAGTGATTATATTGATATAGACCAGAGCCAAGAAACTGGCCTCATTTTTCAAACCAGGAAATTTTTGCTTTTAGTTTAGAATCATCTGAAGTTCACGGAGGCTTTGTCTACACCATGCAGCTTTTGGTGACACGACCATGTTGCTAAACGTTGGGCAGTATAACCATTTTTTGTTGGCACTTCTGTTGACAAAATACTTGTACTTCCTGTTAGCAGGGTTTGCATGGTCAGTAGGAAAGTGTGCCTGCTGACATGACATGAGCCATTTTGCTGCCATTTGCCACAGCAAAACTTTTGTCTTTCGGGGGAGGGTTACACACTTGTGAACAACAACAGTTCTGTCACTGGAGAGCATGAAATAGCATTAGCAGGGCGGAGAGACAGGAGCACCGCAAGCTCTTTTGCAAAGAAGGGAAAGGTGCCTGTGACTGGGTGGGATCTTGTTACCTGGACTGGATCCAGACTCATTTAATTCTTTACTCTTAGCCCACCACTGGATCTAGGACTACATTTTCAAAGGAGCTTCAACCTGACCTGCATTTATGCATAAGCACAAATGATTTGCATTCACTTGTTGAGCACTGTTGTTTGTACGCACTAATTCTAGGATTTACCTGCTCAAAACTCATTTTCACATGTAAATACATTTACAGATGAACTTTGCATGCTGCAGAAATAATGACCAAAATATTGTGTGAAAGGGATTAAACATGTAAAGTTATGCACAAATGAAGATCATTCTTTAAATGTGTCCCCCTTGCTGTAAGATACAGAACCCAGATTTAATTGCCTGGAAAGTATGGAATTTACACCGATCATTAATTAAAATTAATAATAAAAAAATGAAAACATACAGCCATAGTAATTCATATTTTTGATTGCCATTTGTTGATAGTATGTTCATCATCATCATCTCAGATTTAGAAGACTTAGCACATCTGGGGAAAGAACTAAACAGAAGCTTGCAAGTTAAATGGAATCTTTCCATTTAAATCTATCATCATTGACTTATGTGCACAATTCCCTCTACAGGTTAAACCTCTCTAGTCTGGTACCCTGGGACCTGACTAATGCTGAACCAGAGAATTTGCTGAACCATGGTTGGTTAGTATTGTCTAGCAGCATTACCACTGCTTACTGGACTCTTAGAAGACATTTGGGGTAAATCAGAGTTAAATAACAGTACAGGACTGGTGGCTGTAAACAAACTTTATTGGACTGTGGGAAAATTACCCACACCTATGATAAGTGGACATCCGGCTAACTAAAATCAAGCTGGACCATGGATGTTGCCAAACCAGAGAGTGCCAGACTAGAGAGGTTCAACTTGTAGTGCTAATGGTCATTGCATTCACTGATTAAGGGCAGTAAATAGCTCCTAAAAATTTTTTTGAAAATCTTCACAAACTTCTTCTAGTTTTGGAAGAGTTAAAAATACATGTCCTTTCCTTTGCCTGCTTGTATTTCTTTATAATCACAGTGCCTGGTCTTTAGGAAAGGGACCAAAGTTGCTTTGTTTGAAATTAATTTTGGATGTGGAAGCAAAGCTTGATCACAGATATGCTTTCAAAGAGTCCCAGGACTTCAGCAGTTGTTGTCTGGAGACTGAGCTGTTCTGAAACTTGCTAATATTGGGGATAGAGGAAAATGCCTTTTTCTACTAGCCTGAATTTACTCAGACTTCATGAGTAAAAATATAAGAGAATTAACCTTTTGAAGGGTTTTGTTGTTTTCATTGCTCCTTTCAGGTCTGTGACCCCAGCCTTCCAAGGGTGAGTCTAAGTTTAAAAAAAATAGGACATGCACTAATACAGCTTCTCCAGTGATGGTAGCAATCTTAGCAGCTGTCATATAAAATTGTTTGTACCATCATAGCATCTAACCCGGTGGTTACATAATTAAATACACCATAGCCTAAACTATGTGTGTATCTCTTGATAGCTCTCCGGAACTGACCTTTCACCTTTCAAGTCACTTGCTTTGAATCACCAAACTCCATGATAAAAATACTTTTAAAAAAGCAAGGCATTGAGGGGGTCCCCCTTCTCTTTCTTTTTAAATCCCTTTCATAATGATTCTAGATGTCCAACAATTTCATTTATGTGTTCCTAACAAACTGGGAGTTGTGAAAGAGAATGGTTAATTGCAACCTCCTTTCTGTCCTTACTCCCCATTTCCTGCCATGCTAACAAGTTTTCCCCTAGAAGAGCAATGGCGGTTTGATCTGCATCCATCTTTAAGGCACTTCCATTTGCTCAGCAATGCAGTCCCACCACAATGTCTCCAGAAGGATTATTGCGCATTATATTATTCCCCAAATACACAGCCTCAATAAAGCCTTAGATATATTGGTCAGGTTTCCACAAGGTTAATGGGATATTTGGTTTTATAGAAAGAGTCAGAAGTTTTTTTTAAAAAAAACCCACACAAACAAAAAGGTTGAGTTGTCTCTAGCTTCTGGGGGCAAGGAGAGAAGATCTCTATAGGAACTTCCAACATTAACATTCATATTTTACTTTAATTTTACCACCTTTCAGCCCTAGAGATCTGAAGTACTCCGTTTTAACTACCCCATCTACAGATACTTACTGATTCCCTCTAGCTCCCTGTCTCCCTCCCCCTTTTGCCCTCCCCTTTCTCTCCTATTTATTTTGGGTCTGCACATCCTAAACTCAAAACTCCGGTCATCTGAAGAAGTGGGCTGTGCCCATAAAAGCTCATGATACCATCTACATGTTTTGTTAGTCTATTAAGTGCTACCAGACCATTTGTTGTTTTTTCTAAACTATGTAATGCACAGTTTTGCTTCTGAAGGGAAGCCATTTTGGGAGGGGGTGGAGTGCAGCAGACAGACACATAAAACAACACCGGGGGGGGGGGGGGGGGGGGGGAACAAGTTGAGACAAGCCTCTACTCTGTGAAAAATACCACATGGTCTTTTATATCCATGCAGAGAAGTAGAGATTTTGGCTTCTAATGTCTTAAAATGGTGCCACTCATTTTACTGAAAGCAAGATGGCGTGTCATCTAAGCCAGCAGTGTTTTTAACAGTATCCTACTGCACACTCACAGGGAAGCCCAGTTTGTGGTTGCTCTTGATTTAATTGTGAATTAGATCTCATTATTTTAAGGACTCACAGGGTAAATATTGGTGCCTGCTCAGTACATGTCTCCGTGCATACTGGAAAACTTTTTTTTGGATATATATTTATTTTATTCTGGCTATTTCCTATGAGAACTGACCAAAGTGATGTATGCACCTAAGCTGTTCTACAGTATCAGGTCCAGGTTAGAGTAACTAGGTGATTAATGTCACGGGGTCACATTTCACATCAGTCTAATTTCCCCACATTTAAGATAATGAGAATCAATTTATAGAGATTGTAAAAAGCATTCAAACTCCCCAGTCCTTGCACAGAGAAGCCTGGGGGATGGAAATATGGACTGTAAATAAAACACAATTGATGAAGTAGAGCACAGAGTAGGAACAAACTAGGAACCAAATTAGAACAGTAAAACCAGTGGAAATTTCTTCTGGCTACTCAGTCATCCACTGATTCATAATGAATAGAGCTAGAAGTATTTTAGGACTTTCTGTGGCAAAAACAGCAAGGTGTGAGACTACAGTCGTCAGCAGGGCCAGACCGAGCCATTCCGGCGCCCCGGGCAGACAGTTTAAGTGTGCCCCGGGTTGGTGGAGGGCGCATGCGCGGCCCGGTCCCCACCCAGTGCATGGGGGAGGGCGTGTGGAGCTGGTGGTAGCAGGATGCATGTGCCTGGCCCCGCCTGGCCCAGCTACCGCCACTGGCATACAGCCCGGGGCAGGCCAAGCCTGGCCATGCAGGGCCCCGCGGCTGCAGGGAGAAGGGCACCGCTGGCGGGCGCTGCAGGGATTAACATGGCCCCCGCCCCGGGCGGCCACTGCAGGGTAGCTGCTGGGAGCTGCTGCAGCCCTCGATCCAGGAGCTGGGCACGTGGCGCCTGATGGCAGCTGTAAGGGGTGCGCAATGCCCCTTATAGCTGCCATCAGGCGCCCCTCATAGGTTGGTGCCCTGGGCAGCTGCCTGGCTAGCTCATGCCTTAATCCGGCCCTGGTCGTCAGCCTCAGACCTCTTTCTTTTGTCTGGTCAGCCCTTACCCATCGTAGCAAAACCTCCAGGAGTGTGACTATACACATTGTTTTCTAAACTTTCTTACCCGTTGTTGCCACAGGTGCATCTCCACTGATGATGAGAGCACTAAGGCAAACCTGTATCCTGCTTTATAACCACTGCAACATCGAATCTGAATTGGAATAGAACCGGATGATGTGGTGGTGAAGATCCCAGGAGCCCATTGTTCTCCCATTATTACTACCATGGTTGGAGTGACAGCAATGGTGGGATATTTCAGGAAAAGGCCAAAGGGACAAAGGACACCAAAGGTTATAGTTCCATGATACAGCCACAACAGGCTATTCCCAGAATAGAACAGTGGCTTCACTTTGCTCTGCACTCTGTTTCCTGTCTTCCTGGCGAATCTGGTCAGAACAGCTCTAACCAGACTGTGCTGACTCTCTTAGATTGTGTCATGTGCTTCAAGGGGTGGCAACACCCTTTAAGATGATGCTGTCAAAGTAAATTATAACCTTTATTACCAGTTTTCACAAGGCACAAGTCATAACACAAGGACGAAGTAAAAAGGGAATGCCAGCCACCATGGTATTGAACATGTTGTGGAAGACTGTACAGACAAGGCCACTTCTCCATGGGCAGTGAGTCCTGATTACAAGTGTGTGGGAATGACAGGCCATAAAAAGCCCTGTCCTCCTGCCCATGTTGAGGCTATCAAAGGCTCTGAATCACTGGGGCTGTTTTTCTGTGCAAAGAGGGCAAGATAAAAATGATACATCGCAGCAGCTTCCATCTACCCTTGTGCAGGGGGACAGCATGTCGGGAGTTGAGCAGAATACACACCTATCAATCTCCATACACATGGCTCCACCAACCAAATCGTCCGTCATGGGGAAATCCAGTGGCTGGCGAGGTTAATGCAGCCCTGACGTTGCTGGGACAGTTGCTTAGGTGCAGCCCGGGAGAGCATACTATCATATGTGCAGAAACCTCCATAGGAGCTGCAGTTTACACTCTTTAGCTTGCCAGTACTGATGCAGCCTTGAATAATTTAAAGGGAATGTTACTGAAATATTCTTGCTTCACTTGTTTCTAATAACCTGTCTAGTTACCTCCTCCCACTTTGCTCTTTTTTGGATTCAGTCTTTCAGTCCTTGGATCCAAATGAATTTAAATTAGCTTCTTCCTTGCTTCTCATACATATTTAATTTTTTTAAATATTAAAAGTAAAGACAAAAGACTAGATTTTTCCCTTCAGTCTGGTTTTACACCTACAAGACGTCATTGGCATTTCTCCTGATATACGCTGGCAGGAGAAGAGCTTCATGTCCCCCAAATTGCAAGTAAGGATGTGACATGATCTTTTTACCTCCTATTCATCTGTAGTAGATGATATAGCAAATGCAAACATTTGCCTCCTCTTACCCTCATACTCTGCAGCTTTAGATTGGCTATAATGTAAATATACAGGTTGAAACTCCCTAATGCGGGTTTCCCTGGTCCGGCAACATCCCTGGTCTGGCATCATCCGTGTGAACACTCACAGGGATAACCCATTGGGCTGGGACCAGGAATGTTACCAAATTAGGGGGTTGAGACTAAGCAAAGGGGGCAGCAGAGTCACTGGGAGGAATGTAGAGCCACTGGTCTCGGGGGGGGAGCAGCACTCTGTCACCAGAGGGAGGGCAGCAGCACAGCTGCCGGAGGGGAGCACAGAGCCCCCCGGGCCGTAGCAGAGGTGCTGGAGAGGAAAGCGCAGAGATGCCAGGCGGAGCACGGACACTGCCCCCCCCCCCCCCCGAGTGGCAACAGAGTTGTTTGGTGGAGTGTGGAGTCCCCTGGGTGCCTATAGGGCTACTCAATGGAGCCTCCTGGGCAGCAGCAAAGCTGCTTGGTGCAGCACAAAGCCCCAGGTAGCAGCAGGGTGCTGGGGGGAGCACGGAGACACCGGGCAGAGTGGAGCTCCAGACTGCAGTAAAGTTGTGGGGGGGAGTAGAGCTCCCCCCCATCCCCTGCACTGTGGGGAGAGCAAAGCCCTGGTGACAGTGGAGCTGCCTGGGAAAAGCAGAGCCTGCCACACTGACCTCCCCTGGTCCAGCAAATTACTTGGTTCGGGAGCAGTCGGGTCCCAAGAGTGCCGGACGAGGGAGGTACGCCTGTACTGTAATGGGATTAGACATAAATCCACAAATAAACATTGCTTTTGGTCAGATGCTTCGGGCTACTCTAGGTGAGAAAAATATTCTGCTGCTAATTACCAAATGCATCATTTGAAATCAGGATTTCCTGACACACCTGAATTGGTGGGATGCCAAGATTTTGACATAAGCTTTGGTCTCTTCAGATTTAATTACTGAATCTGTCCCTACTGCCATGAGTTTGGTGGCTTTGAGATGGTTTTGAAACTGCAGTTTTTCAAAAGTGTCCACTCAGCTTGGAGCACTAGAACTGAATATTGCTCTCCACAGTTCTTACGTTTCTATTGTAATCATGATTACATCAAGAGCTCTGTGAGCATGTCCCCATTGACAAGGGTGGGCACCGTAGCTAATAACATTGTTATTTATGTGTTTACATGAAAAAAACTCACACTGCTGGCAAAACTGATGAGCAAGCATGTTTCTAGTCAATCCCTAAAAAGCAAAAACAATAATAGCAACCCTAACTTTTTCGCTATGGGGAAAGCCTATGAATTCCAGCAGATAAACTGCACCACACCCAGGCTATGTCTACACAACATGCTTCTCGCACAAGAGAGCATCCACACTGCAAAAGCGCATCGAGAAAGTTATGTGCTTTTGCGAAAGATAGCGTCGAGACTTCATGAACGCTCTCTCAAAAGCAAACTCTGATTGCTATTTACAGAATGGCAACCAGGGCATCTGGGCTTTTTTTGATTGCCTCTTTTTGCACAAAAAACCTCTGTTCCCCATCCATACACACCTTTTTGCACAAGAGCTCTTGTGCGTAAAGGAGTTATTCCTCGTAGAAAGAGGAATACCTGCACCGGAAAAACCCCTCTGTTCTTCGTTTTACTTGTGCAAAAACACGCTTGAGGTGTGGACGCTCTGCAAGTTTTTACACAAAAACTCTGCAGTGTAGACATAGCCCCAGACTGTTTTGATATTACAGGCACAGGCATGAAGGAACAACAACAAAACAGCTCTGGGGTTCTTTATGACTCCCACTGCACTTACATTTTGAGCTTTTAGAAGTCTCCACTCTATGATGGAATAATAGGAATGTCCCATATATTTCCAGCTGGTGGTCCACATTCCAGCTGTGGAATACATCATCAAAGAGTTACTATGCTTTTGAGGCTCAAAGCATAGGGACAGGAATGAGGAAATGTGAATTATTTTACCCAGCTCTACCACAGACTTCCTGTGGGTAAGTTGCCTAACATATTTGTGCTCCAGTCCCAGTTTCCTCGTGTGTAAAATAGGGGATGGAGTGTTGTGACAATTACTAAATGTAAAAGTTCAGGTGCTGCAAAGGACAGAAGATGTTTAATATAGATAGGCAATACTGTTGGGGTGCAAAATAGCATTGTCTGGTAACAGCTTCAAGAATTTAAAGAATGCATTTGGGACTGCAGGCAGGATCCATCAACATTTGCATAAATCTTTCTTTATCCCCAAAAGCAATTTGTGAAGCTAAACGGCGCATTTGGACTCTGCACAGAAGCATCATTCTAGGCCTCTGGATGCATATGACTGATGTTAGTGACTTTTACTCTCAGCAAGCCAGGGAAGGGTTTTGCTTCTTTTGGTAGCTTTCCTCTGAACTGCAGTGAAATCCTACAGCTTTTATTTTCATGGCAAAAGGTGTGTGAGAACTCACCTAGCTTTGATCCCATATGGAGTCCTATAATCTAGTCTCTCTTGGGGCACCAGAACCTTTCAGGCTATCGCTGCTGAAATTGGCACTGAAAGGGAAAATAACCTCTCTTGGAAGAGTCAAAAGAGGAAATTCTCAGAGAGGAGAATGTTAAAAGGAGAGAGGTTTGCTGCTTTGCTGGTCTCATTTTATGTTTAACTCTTGACTGTTTGCAGTGATCTAACTGGGCAAGTTTTGGACAATTTGTGTGGATTCAGCTACATGTGCCTTTTAAAATAAACTGTCACTTTGAAGAGTCTGAGAGAGAAGGGCACTTTTTTGTGTAAAAGTCTAATAGAGAAGGAGGAGGAGAAAAATATTTCTTTTAGTAAGCTGCAAGTTCCATTTGTGCTCCGTGATAGGTTTAGTTGCTTTAATAAATCTAGCACTGATTGTGAAGATAGTGGGAAAGCTGGGTGTGACCCTATTGATTTTTACATTGTGCTTCATTATGTCTTTGTCTTTTTCAGATGGTGCTTGTGTGGGAAATAAGGGGCAACAAGATCTGTGAGATCTAATATGAAATGCAGTGTTAGGTGTTTGGAAAACTGAAGGAAGAGATGCTTTCTGGGTAAAAACGTCAGTGTAGAGCTTTGGCAATTGCTCAGCACCTCAAGGAAAGAACTGCTAACCTGCAGTGCCAGCTGGTGCTGCTACTATAGTAGAACATTCAATCAAACATTTAATAGGGAGAGGGAAATCTTTAGCTCCCCATGCTGCCACTCCACACAAAAAGAGTGAGAAAAGAAATACTTACCTATTCCTAAAATATGCACGGGGGATTGAAGAACTGACAACATTGATGCAGCAGAACCTTCTTGTTGGTCTGTCAAATCTATGGAAGGGCCAGAATTTGCCATGTAGGCTAAGGATTCATAGGACGTAACATTTTCTGTGACTTAACTTTGGCCCAAAAGTTGTAGACAATATATGAATCTGGAGGATATAGATGATTGGATCTAGCAGTTTATCTAGATCACTAAGATCTAGCAGTTTATCTACTCAGCACTGTAAACTCAAAATAAGATACACAATTTGTGCTATGCAAATTGCGTTTCTTATTTCAATTGAATTTCAAAATAGGTTATTTCGAGACATCCCTTCAACCTTATAGAATGAAGGTAAATGGAATGCCAAAATAACGTGCCCGTTATTTTGAAAAATATTTTGAAATAATGAGCGGCTTGTGAAGATGTGGGATAGCTATTTTGGGATACCTTTGGTATCCTGAAATAGCCATGCAGTGTAGACGTACCCTAAGTGTTTTTTTTAAGGCATTTTTTTTAAGGCATTGATTGGTAAGCGGCACAGAGACTGAGCCGAAGGAGTAATAGAAATGATTGAATAGTTTTACATTTTTGAAATGTCAGTGAAAAAATTGTGCAAAATGTTTACATTTTGAATGAATTTTTGTCCTTTTTTCCCTATAAGCTTGAAAGTGACTGAAACTTTTGTAAAATTAGAAATTTTCTGTGAAAACATTTTACAATTTAAAAAAAAACTTTCCCCAAGGGTTTTTTCCCCTTGTTTTTACATTCTGATGTTATTGTGTTCTGGCACCATTTCTCAAGAGCCTTATTTTTTGTTCCTGTTGTGATGCTCACAGACCAGGTGCAGCTGTAGCCAATACGCAAGGTCTCAGCAGAGCACCAATAAATTAATTGTTGGAAGCCAGTCCAGCTCACCTATTTGTTAGTGTGGTTATGATGTGTACTGGATTTAGAACAGTACATTTAGGGTTAGTCTTTATGAAATGCTTGTAAGTTGCTACATGTATTAATCCTGATTATAATTCCTTTATCATGTACAATAAGGTGATATTTAAATTTTTGCTTTATAGTTGTAAATAAAATGTTAGTCCTAAAACTGTCAAACTATCAGAAGGGATCTCTCCAGCTCATTAAGAAGGATATCAAAACTAAATGGGCCATTGTGGGACATCAAAATACAAAGACTTTGCCCCATTGCACCCATGCACTAGACCCAGCATCTTGGCTTTAGGTACACAACTCCAGCTATGTAGGCTACATAGCTGGACCCAGCTTATTTTAAGGCAAGCTTAGCCGCATCCCCACAGTGGGAGGCTGATGGGAGCAAATGCTCCTGTCAGCTTCCCTTACTCCTCCTAAAACTGAAGTACTGGATGCTGGTGTGGGTGCACTTTGACTTCAATTTCCTGATTCTAGTTAAGAATCACTAAATCGAACTCCAGAAGATCAATCGCGGCAGCAGCAATCTTCTGTTTAGTGTAGACAAAGCCTCTGTGAAAAAGGGCATGTCCCATCAGCTTGAATTCTGGAAGAGGGAAATAAAGATAACTGACAATTTTTTTCCAATTCTTTTGCTGTTTGGGATCTCTTGTGGCTGGATCTATGAAACATAAACAGAGATCCCCAGGTCAGCCTGGGTTCACCCTAAAAGGCATTCAGTGCAAACGAATGGCTACAATTATCATCTTTTGGAACTATAGATTATAATCCATTTGTGTAAATATAAATATCTTTCCTTTCTTTTTCCTAGTTTTAAAAATCCTTAGTTAGTTTACTATGGGACAGGCTATGAGCATTGTCTTTGGTATGAGATCTGAGGTACTTACTTGGGGAAAGGGACTGGTCTCTTGGGACTGGAAGCAACTTGAATATTTTGTGATAGTTGTTTGCAATATACCAAAGATCACTAAGTCCAGCTTGCCTGAGGGGCAAGGTAGCCTGGGGTGCCCACGGTAAGACTTACAGTGCTCTGGAATTTCACAGTTGTTACTGGATCAGTTAAAACTGATTCTAGAACATGCCAACAGTTTGGGGTGCCTGTCCTGGTTTTTTGGCTGCCTGCCCAGAGGCTGGTACTCAGATTGATGAACTGCTCCAGACGGTGTGACGTTTTTACAATTTTCCCTGTTACCAGTACCATCTGTTGCTTTTACATATTGAGCCCCAAGGCATGTTTATTTATTTGGAGATATTCGAATGCTGGAAAGGGATGTCTGTTCATTCTCTCTAAGTACCCTTGACATACCCCACAAAACCAGAGCCTAACTAAAGTGCAGCAACATCATGCAGTCTTCCCCAGCTTTACTTCTCCAACAAGTCACCACTTTCAGAACTTCCCTATTCAGAACCCTAAGGTGAACCACAGCAAGGAACAAATAGTTATGTCTTAGAATAAACATATGTGAAAGGTTTACATGTGTATTTACAATCATATTAGTTAAGTCAAGTAAACTGGCCGTCAATTAACTTGAGTTACAACATGACCCAAACCTCTCATCTAGACAGGACCAATGTTTCCTGGTAATTGTCTAAGATCTGCCTGCTACCCTTTTCCAATAGCACAAACATCTGCTATCCTGCTGTTGAACAGCTTGTATATTCTAGAAGTTGAAGGTTCCAGCTTAGATTGTTGTCACATACAATTTCTGTATATCATATTGTTAGTTACACTCTTAGTTTTGATCACTATAATTTACTCAGGCAGCCTAGCAGGTGGAAGTATTTGAGTAATTGGCTATTTGATAATTTAAAATGTTGGATAAGATCTATGAATGTCATAATACAGTGGTTAAGTCTGTTAATCCTTTGATGTGCCCTTGTGGACCGAAGAACAATTAATACTGTAGGATTATGCCAAATAGATACATTTGAGATTGTATTTACACACATAGACATCTATATATGCATATAAACTAACGAATACATATCTATTAGTGATAGTAGTAGTAGTATTTTTCAAATTACACTATGATTCCAAGTACCTATCTCTTAATTACACGTATTTAAAGTATGGGTATGGACAGAAAGATGACTAGTTTCAAATGACATCTTTTTACCCAACATGTCTATCTTGTGTGTTTTCAAATTGACAGCTGCACTCTAGTTCCAAAAATAAATTTAAAATACAATAAAAAAAATGTACTACTTTTTATCTGTATTAATAGAGCCCATAGAGTGGGATTCTTTTCTTGTTCAGTGGAACTGTTCTTTTAGTTCTAGTTGTATTAACTTTGCTTAAAAGTGTACACAAGTGTATAGCTAACTTGTGCCTTAGCTACAAATATAATACATCTGATCTGGGTCAAAATTTCCGATAGGGACGCCAGAGAGGAAACAACAGTATTTCCAGATTCTAGAATGAATATGTAGTGTTGGCACTTAGATCTCGGTTCCACTGGTATGTCTGTGGGCTGACTTCTTATTCCATTGTTGTCAATGGGAGTTCTGCTATTGACTTCAGTGGAGTCAGGATATTACCCGTGGTGTCAATTTAAACCATTGGAGTAACTGCGGTTTATGTCGGCATAACCAAGAGAAGAATCTGGCCCACATTCTTTTTTCTTGTGAGCTAAGAAGATGCCCTCTGGAGACACAATGGACATAGAGACATGCAAGGCCATTTTCAAAGTCATTTTCAGGATCTGCTCTTTCAGGTTGCACAGGTTTTAGTTGGGGCACATCTTTGGGAGCTAACCTGTTTAGCCTGTAATAACCACTGCTCTTCTGACGGGAAAGCTTGACAAAGGACAGCATGCCCTTACAGAGAGCCAAGTGAAACTGGAATCTAGGCGTGCACGAGCCATTCATTTCTGGAGACCCAGTTTCAGATGTTTCTACAGTATATAGATCACATGGTGAAATGGATTTGGTAATCTCAACTAATTTTAATATAGTTCAATATAACTAAGGCCTGCTCACATGAGATTGATGTCTAAAAAGGCAAAAGTGATACTGATCAGAATGTTAGTATCTGTTGGCATTGGAGGGTGTATTCATTTTTAGTGTTTTCCTACCACTAGTCAATGCTATCAGGCTTTCACTATCACGAACATGAAATTCATTTACAAATTTGTATTTTTCAAATAATGCTTATCCTATAATGTCAAACAATACACCTGACTGTAGGAAAAACAAATAATTGAATTCCATTAGAAAGAGTTTTAAGAATGAAAAAGTGGTATAAAGATTTAAAGTGGCATGGGATATTTACAAAAAAGTGCAACATGATCCTAGAATAAGATAAGCAACTCTTGCTACTGGTGCCCATAATACTCCATGAAAAGGACAGAGCCCAGTTATTAATGGGAAAGGGCCAACAATGAACTTTTTTATTTATTGGCAGTGACAGAAGCCTGATCAGCAAAGAAAATCCACGCTGGGCCTAACGCACCAATGAAATTGTCCAAGAAAAGTTAAAGTGCAAGGGCTGGGGTTTGTTTTACCTTACACCATGGTGTTCAGATTAACTTGGCATTTAAAAGTATTAGTCTGGATTTACATCTGTAAGGCTAGATGCTTGTCCTCTGCATTTTCAGACAGGAAATATGTCTGCCTTTAGGTTTGTGTAAAATTTCCGGCAATTCTATACAGTATTTTTAATACTAATAGCCACCTGAAAATATGACTCTTGGGATGCAATTGAGGTCAGGGAGTCCTATTTGCTACTGAGAATTAACAGGTTTTGCAGGTGGAACCTGCCTTCAGGCAAGCTTTACTTTGTACGCCCAGTTTTTACAAAACATCCCTGGTGCAATTTCATTGCATCCAGTGAGTTTACACAATGAATGAAGCAGACCTAGAAGAAAGCAATTCATTGGCATTTTCTCAATGGGGCCAGGTTTTCTCTCTTTCTATTGTCTTTATTGTCCTTAATCACATCACAACCCCCCTTCCTCATCACAGGCATGGCCAGTATCTTAAAGTTTGTGTGCACCCAATTTTAGTGAAGAAGATGCTAGCTTTGAGTATTATGAGCAAGGAAATGACAGCTACCTTCCTTTAGCTTGCAAGTGATATGGAAATCTGAGCTATATAGTATGGTACGTCATCATAACAGCTAATTAGTGAGGCCTGTATGTAAGTGGTTTGGCCAGTATGCTGCAGAAAGACCTTATAGTTGTGGCTTGGAGCACAACTCAGCCTTTCCATCCACACAATTGATCTCCTGGGCATGGTAGGGGTTTGTGAGCCAAACCTGGAACAAATCAACTCTTTGCTGTGGTGGCTTCATTTTCAGATTTGAGTATGAGTTACTGCTTCATCCACATGAAGAGATAGGCAAGTTCCTTGCTCCTCCGCTGTGTTGTGGTCATGCTCATTTGTCACCCTGCCTCTGAACGTCCACAATTTCTGATACACCCATTAAAACTGTGCTGCAGTAAAGGAAAGTAGCTGATCCAGTTATAATTCTCTGCTTGTGCTGTCAGCATACTAATGCAAACGTAGAAACTGTTGCTTCTTGTTGCTCAATGCACTGGGAGCTTAAAAGGGCTGTTGGGTGGATGTGGAGCCAAAGTGTCTGGCTCCTCCTGCTCTGGTCTTGCCAAAGAGGCAGGAGGGAAAAACCATCCCCCTGTTGTTTTCGGATTTAAATGGGCTGGTTGCCTTTGTATGTGTGTGTGAGAGAAAGAAGTAGAATTGCTGTAGCAAAACAGCTCCTCTCTTTGGAGAGAAGGGACTCTTTTCAATTTGCATATTTAAAGCAGAGATTCATTTGTCTTGTGAAAAGAGGTTCAAAAGAACTACATACCAATACATTAGAATTAAATAATGAAAATAAGATGCATTGAAAAAGGAGATTTCAGCAGGTTTGACATGTTCCTCCTTAAGGCCTTTTCTACACTGTAGAATTTTGTCAGTAAAAGGCAGCTTTTGGCAGCATAACAGTGGAGGTATACACAAAGCAATGCCACTTTTGGAGGCAAAACCCTTCCGTTTTGACAACAAAATAAACCACTTCAATGGGCATTATAGGGTTTTTTTGCACAAAAGTTTTATCAACAAAGTGCTAGTGTAGACACTGCCGTTCATCATGTTGTCATAACTGGCTTCCCCCAGTATCCCCCTATGAACATTCTGCTTGCTCTTTTGAACTCTGCTGCCCTGTGGGCATG
Organism: Pelodiscus sinensis; assembly: GCF_049634645.1. Lineage (NCBI taxonomy): Eukaryota > Metazoa > Chordata > Testudines > Trionychidae > Pelodiscus > Pelodiscus sinensis. The sequence goes on along the minus strand of NC_134712.1, from coordinate 210,553,336 downwards.
CACCCCTATCCTTTCAAAGCTCTGGGAAGCTTTGAAATTCATCAGCCTGGAGAGCTCACAGAACTGCTGAGGATGCTGCTCCTGGTAGGTGAGGCGGGTGTGGGAGAATTTAGAGGGAATCACAGAACAATTAATGTGGAATTGGCAGGCAGGCAGAGTGAGCTTCTGCGTGAAGGGAGGAAGAGAGTCTGCTGAGTCTGAGAGGGAGGGGGTCTACCTCCTCCAGGACTGGTTGTTCAAGCTGCTGTCTGATTTTTAAAGAGCTGCATGCCAACCCACGCTTCCCCCAACACACAAACTTCCCTAGCACGCACTCTGTTTCTGTTACTCCTCCGGCAATACACACACTCCCCCTGGCACTCCGTCTCCTCCCTCACCTCCACATACTCTTCTGTTGAAAAGTGGCTGTTAAGGGAACAGTTGCCACAGGGCCCAGCGATTTTAAGGGGTCTGGGGCTCCAGCTGCCACCTCTGCCAAAGCACCAGTGGTGATAGCTGGAGCCCTGGGACCTTTAAATCACTGCTGGAGCAGTGGCAGCACTAAGGGTTTTGGCGGGAGTGGAGGGGGGGACACATCAAGCTCTGGGCAGCGCTGAGGGCTGGTTGCTCTCAGCCCCGTCCCTTCCATCCTTGGCCCTGCCCCTTCCAGGAGCACAGGGCCGTCCCTCCCATCCTCCCCCCACACACACCTTGCCCAGGGCCAATGGAATTGTTGGCTCCACTATTGGCTGGAAATCTAGTAGGATGCCCATGGAAGGGAGTGAGAAACCTGCATTATGTGGTGCAGTACCTGCTTTATAAGGCATAGCAAACCCTTCCCAAAACACTCGCAAACCCTTCCCAAAGCACTCTAGGTCAGTTGCAGAGTGGGATAGCTACCCATGGTGAACGGCTCTCTGTGCTGATGCAAAAGCTGCTAGTGTGGATGCTCTCTGCCGACCCAAGGAGCATATTGTGGACATGCTACAGCAGTTTAATTGAAACACTTTAATTAAAGCAGCATAATTTCTCTTGAGATAATTCTGCTGTGTAGACAAGACCTAAATGAGTTAGTTTCATTTATCTAATCTGGACGGGATGCAAGTGGAGCTATGTAGCATCTGAGACTAAAAGGAGGGGCAAAGACAGAGAATGAGAGACATGCCAAAATAGCAGTAAGGAAAGATTAAATGTGTTGTAGGATGCATTTCTTTAACATGAAGTAAAAGCTGATAGAAATAACTCTATTGCCATGTGTCAGCATTCCTGCTGTAGATAGTTTACCCTAATTACACTAAGCTCATAAATCTGAGAGGCAACCATAGATTTGGTGGTTCTCCATAGAACTCTTTCCCTCAAATTCTCCAAGAGGATATCCACTCACATGACACACTTAAAGTATGAAACACTAAGTTGGTAGGATTATGTTATCAATGAACTGGAAAAAATATAATTGTCTGGCTCTGGAAAGTTCTTTGAGGTAGTCAGAAGAAAACCCTACATAAATGTAAAATGTTATGAGGGGGATAATTGTTACTTATTATTTGTTATTCAAACCTTTTTATGCACTAGTAACTCCTTTGATTACCCTCCAAAAACTAAAATATACCTGCATAACATTGCACCTTTGAAGAACATATCTGTGCTTCTTCCAAGACACAGGAGGACGCTAGTATTGTCCTTTCTGCCAAAAAAACTGGAAAATACTGGCCTGCCCATACCACTCATATGGTCTTCATTTCATAGAATACTTCTCAGATTTTCTCCAAAGTATTTCCCAGAAAAAAAAAGGTATCTCTTTTTTATTGTTGAAAATCATTTACATTGGGAGTAGTTATGAAGCTGATGTTACAATGTTATTTACAGGAAAGAATCTAACATATTATCTTTAATATTCCTTCTTTTAGGTCTTTGTCACATTTTGTTTCCTGCAGCTGAGCACTGACAAGTTGAGAAGAATGCTCCTTATCTGGCATTCATGGTGCAACCAAAGTTCCCACTGAACTTAGCAATTGTTTTAGGCACACAAGAAACTTCAATGAGTTATCCTGAGTTATCCCAGCTGAGCATCTGGCCCATAATCTTTTTATTAATTTTAGAATGTGCTATACTGGTTACATGTTATTTATTCAGACATTTAGGGGTGGGGAACTATTATTAGAGAAATGTAAAGTTGGCTTCAATTTTGTTTGGGGTTACAGCATGTGTGTAGAATCATGGAAGGGTCAATTACACTGGGATAAAGATTTGTCATTTCTGGATTTGAAGGTCATGCCCTTTTGGAGTCTTCTTTTTGGAGTTCCACAGGGAAGTTACTTGAAGGTGACATGTTTGATTAGAGATTATGGCATATGTCATGGTGGCACTCCTTGGGGGTTTAATTAACATTCATTTTGTTAGCATCGTTTTGGTCATTGACAGCCATAAATAGTAGACATATGGGCAGAGCATAGTGTCAGACAACCATAAAGAGTGGGGAGCATGAACCCAAAAGAGAACATTGACCCCAAAAGAAATGGAGAGATCTTTGTTCCATTTCGGTGAGGTTTGAGTCTGTTTAAAATCATCACTGCGCACAGCAAACTGAATGGGATGCTGTGTTTAAAATGGTTACAGCTTAGTAAGATTTTGTGTTGTACCAAAATGACCTGACTTTAGTCATTTGCTTTTAGCAAATAATATGTTAACACTTTCCAAAGCATCTCTAGAGGAAAACTGCATTTTACTTGGATTTTGTGAGGAAAATCTTGGGGATTTATGCCAAAGTTTAAGGAGAAAGGTTTTTTTTTTTTTTTTTTTGTGTGTGTGTGTGTGTGTGGCTGATTTTTCAATACATTAAGGAAAATTATACAGTTTGGTTGGAAGGGAAAAGAAACTTTTTGCCACCAGAAACCCTGCATTATCGCATTAGGATCACCCTGGCTAGCTCTTTTTCAGAGTTCTAGTCTTAAGAAAGAGGCCTGCATAAAGATTGCTGTGTTTTTTAATTTAAAAGTCTTCCTAGGTTTAAAGAAGAGATTTTTATTTGTTAGTTTTTATACAGTGATCATTGCCATAGTCTCACAAATAGGTCATCACCCCAGTATGTAGGTAGGTGTTGTTATCCCTGTGTTACTCACAGGGAACTGAAGCGCAAATAGGTCACACATCAGAACAAGCACCCAGGTTGTATAGATGCCAGTCCTCCATGACAGGGCCATTTTTCCTTTTAGATAAATACCAGTTGCTAAATTTGGACCTGAGCATTTGGCCCCTCTTTCTCTGGATGCTTTGGTGATGAACTAATTTGATTCAACCTATTATAGGGATAGTACCTTGCCAAGAAATTCATATTTGGTTCTTAGATTAGATCTTGAATTTATCCCCACCAAGCTTTGGGCTTGTTTGGATTCAGGAGTTTTTTTCATGGTTATCTATGTTGAAACATTAAAATTCAAATGTGATTTAACCTCATTCTTGCCCCTTAGTAGTCCAATGATCCTCCATCTCCATGGCAGACATGTCCTACACAATATGATCACAAAAGCAATGGGTTCAGTTAGTGTAATGTTCATGATCTCTAGGGAACTCCTTAAATTCAGACACCGAGGCTCACTTGAAAGGCACCACCCAGAAATTATAAGAGACACATTTTTAGAGGCAAACTCTCATTCTGGATGCCTAAACATGAAAGAACCCGATTTATGAAAAATATGGAGCACTTATGATGCCAGGTGAAGCCAATGCTGTAGGACAAAATTTCAAGCTTGGGTGCCTAAATGTAAGTACCCAAATCCATATTTAGGCAACTAAATAAGTGGACTAATTTACATAGGTAATGAGTAGTTACAAAGGATGGAGGAGTCTTCAGCATTTCTTTATAATATCTCTTCTTTTACTCTCCCCCTATACTCTCAAAGTTGTCAAGGCATCTCTTGCTTTGTAAGGAGGTGTCTGGACAGCCCATTCTGAACTTCTACAAAACTCAGTGCCTCAGATGCCCAAGATGCTACCGGAGAGTGACACAAAGTGATTCCAGTAGTCCTAGGCTACATCTACACTACACAGTTATTTAGGAATAAGCTATTCCAGAATAGTTATCCCAAAATAGCTTACTTCAAAATAGCATGTCTACACTGCAGGGAAGCCTCAACATTAGTCCAAGGCAGGCTCCCCTAATGTAGATGTGCTATCTCGATTTAGAACCCCAGGAGGAATAACTTAGAATGGCCCTGGTGAGGGGCTATTTCGAAATGGCAGAAGTGGAGCATCTACACACACCTTATTTTGAAATGGCTGTTTCGGAATAGGCATCATTCTTTGTAGAATGAGGTTTTCGGAAGTCAGAATAAGCTATCCGTTATTCTGAAATTATTTTAAGATAACAGAATTGCTGTGTAGACATTCACATAGTTATTTTGGAATAACGGCCGTTAGTGTCCCATCTCTAGTAGGCTCCATTCCTGCTGCATAGAAGGACATGCTCAGAATCTATCCCATGCCTTTAGGCTGTCCCATACAGGCACAATTACAGTGAAAAAGTTATGCCTTGCGGGAGATAGTTTAGTCCTTTGCTATCAGTCCAATATGTTCAAGTGTGCATTTCAGAACAATAGAAAATAGAGATGGGGGGGGGGGGACCCTAACAGGTTATCTAATCTGCCTTCCTTAGTATATATTTTCTGGTTCTCATTAGTCACAGGGTAGTGTGTATCAGATTTGCTATGAATAAGTTAAACAATCCAAACTAAAAAGCATTTTTATAGAGTCCTGTTCTGTTGTTCTTCATGTTGTCTGCTTCAGGCAAGCTGGCCCATGCTTTTGTCATGATGACTAATGACCTGTCAGAAGAAGGAAAATAAGTCTTATGAAATAGTGCTGCATGTAAATGTAGGTGGCCCTGTCCTGCCCTTCCAATTTCTTTGAAGGCAGATTATTTCTAACATTTGTTTAAAAGCTCTTTTGAGATTCAGAATTCAACAAATTTCATTTCCCTAATAGTACTATTGACTCAGTGGTCTTCTGAAAATGACCAACTAAGGTTTGTTTATGTCTAAAACATAATCATGTTTTATTTTAATATGTATCTGAGTATAAAAAAGGCAGCTAGCACTGTTAGCTGTGAACCAATTAAATGAAATGATTGCTGTTTCAAAAGTTATAGTTTGTGTGTCTACTTTTATTCCACTCAAAACCAAGACTCACAAGACTAATTATAATGTTTACTTCTTACCTAATTTTATCATTCAGATATCTCAAAGGACATTGGCCCCATTTTATAGATGGGAAAACTGAATCACAGAGATGCAAACTTGCCCAAGGATCACCTGTCAGGCCAGTGACATTGTTGGGAATAGACCCTAGGTCATAAAAATGGCCATACTGGGTCATAGCAATGGACCATCTAGCCCAGTGTCTTGTTTCTATGTCAGATGCTTAGAAAGAATACACAGAAAGGGCAATTTTGAATTATAAAACCACTGTCATCCAGTTTCTCGCAGTTGGAGGTTAAAGGAAATGCAGAGCAAGGGGTTGCATTCTCAATCATCTTGCCCAATAGCCATTGACACTCCCATAAGGATAAGTGTCATAAATTCTATTCCAGAACACTGCCTCCCATGGAGTATAGGGGAAAATTAGCAGTTGATCTGATTCACTTCACCATATGCAATAGGTTAAATTTTGCCCTACCTTGTCTCCATGCAGTAACATTGACTCCACTACTGGCAACCCAAAGGAGTTACACAAAAAAGTAAAGAAGGCCAAACTTGATCAAGCCCAGCCATCCTGTGCAACTCTGTTGTTCATAGGCTGTAATTCCTGCCACACTCACATTGTGATTTCATTTCCCAGTCTTATTTTCTGGAACTCTCAGCAATGATTGAACTGTTTTGATTTGTCTTTCAGGTGGGGAAATTCAATGACTGACAATGACCTGAGGAAGAGCTCTGTGTAGAGGAGCTGAAAACCTGGTCTCTTTCACCCACAGAAGTTGGTCCAGTTAAAGTATTGTTTCACCCACCAGCCACGTTGTCTCTATTTATTATGGGCATCATGGAATGAAATTGAAGTAGGATGGTGATATGCATACTTTGACTCTTCTAGCTTTTTAAGCTTATTTAAGAGTATTTCACAGTATTGACACTGAGCTGCAAATGAAAACCAGGTTTAAAAGGATTTGGTGAATTTGCAACAAGGATGCCCTTCGTATATATGAATTCTGAGTAACTTCTCTGAACATAGTGTATTGTTTAAACTTGCTGTGCAAACCAAAACTACAACATCACTAACATTACTCATTGTTAGGAAGTAACAGTGGTCCAGTGAATTGAACGTGGTGCTGACAGTCAAGACACCTGCGTTCTATTGTTGTCTCTAATGTGAACCTTCACATGCTTTGTCTATTTAGATTCAACATTCTTTGGGGAAGAGACTCTCCCTTACTACATATTATTATTCCGTGCCTAACACAACGGAGCTCTGACCTCACCCAGGGTGTGTCTAGACTACATGCCTCCTTCGACGGAGGCATGTAGATTAGCCAGATCGGAAGAGGGAAATGAAGCCGCGATTAAAATAATCGCGGCTTCATTTAAATTTAAATGGCTGCCCCGATCTGCCGATCAGCTGTTTGTCGGCAGATCGGGGCAGTCTGGACGCGCCGCGCCGACAAAGAAGCCTTTCTTCATCGACACAGGTAAGCCTCGTGAAACCAGGTTTACCTGTGTCGATGAAGAAAGGCTTCTTTGTCGGGGCATCGCGTCCAGACTGCCCCGATCTGCCGACAAACAGCTGATCGGCAGATCGGGGCAGCCATTTAAATTTAAATGAAGCCGCGATTATTTTAATCGCGGCTTCATTTCCCTCTTCCGATCTGGCTAATCTACATGCCTCCGTCGAAGGAGGCATGTAGTCTAGACACACCCCTAGAGAGGCTACTTAAGTACTAGTAACAGTAGTCTATTAATTATACTTTATCAAGAATTTTAAAAAAATCTATTCAAAATTAGCTAATATGTTCAAGATCATGAATACACTGTAGAAATCTACATCAACATTCTGGGGCACAAGATCCCTGCATTCCAAAGTGCTCTGGCACGGCAGATTGCAAATTCTGTAGCAGCTTCATTGAAATTTTGAAAAAGGAAGTCTGTAACGAATTAGAAATAGAGCAGTACCCATGTCATTTATTTTTATATTAATTTCTGTTTATTTTGTTCCATTCCCATATTTTTGCTTTTCAGGATGCTGCAGATTTTTGCTTTCATGACACAGGATTTCATCAAAGACGTTATTTTGGGGGAAATCAAGGTGCAGCCCTATCTGAAAAATTGTACATACCCATAATGAAAATACATGAGTCCAGTCGCTGTATTCAGAGATGGTTTAACAGGAGTGGGAGAATTTGGGAACCCTCTATTTGCTGAATGCCATCAATGTTCCAAGGCACATGGACAGAAATTCCCTGAACCAAACAATTCATAGTCTAAGGCTTAAATTGTCTTATTTTATCTTACTATAACTATACAAGATTTCCTGCAGGATGACAGAGGGACGTGATGACTTACATCCCACAGTCCCTCTCTCTCTCTCTCTCTCTCTTCCCTGCTGCTAACCTCATAATGGGGTCAGTAACGTATGGCTCAGGAGAGCTCTATATAGGGACCTTTGACTCCTCAACAGCAGCACTCCCCTTGCACCTTAAAGGTAAGCTGCTTTTGGGGGCAGGACTGCGTGGCAAGTGGGTTGGTGGTGGTGAGGCCCATGGAAGGGGTGTGTGGAACTGGGGTACACCCCGATCCCTTGAGCTGCTACACAGGGGCTGGCTGAAGCTCTGACAGCTGCCATGTGGAGGGCAGCTGCCATTTTAAAAACAGCTGATCGGGACACTGGTGTCGGGATCCATGCTGGGTTGAGGGGGCCATGGCAGGACCCATGCTGGGAGAGTTATGAAGGGGTTGGAACTTGTACACACTCTGGATCCCTGAGCCACCGCACAGTGACTGGCTAAAGCTCTGGCAGCTGCCATGTGGTGGGTGGCTGCTGGCATTTTAAAAGCAGCTGTTCCATTGCATCAGCAGTGGGACCCAGTCAGTGGGAGATGGGGAGGGAGAGAAAGTACCAGGCTTGTGGGGGGAGGGGGAAGGGAGAAGGGGCCCTGACTGGCAAGGCCATAGCCCGGCCCGGTGGCTGGGGCAGAGCCAGGGTTGCCTACCCCACGCAACACGGGGGTTGGCAGGCTCAGCAAGCAGGGGGCACAGACCCCTAATATCTCTAAATGAAAAAACTGCACTGAAGTGTAGAGACTCTGTGTTCCCCCCACTAATTTTTTCCATTGGCAAAGGGTTTCTCCACTTCCACCCTCCAATAAACCACATGTCCTATGCACATGCCCTAAGCCACCTGTGATGTCTTCTTGAGTCCTACAGTATCTCCATACTTTCTTTGGCAGAAAAGGTTCAATGCATTTTTTCCAGGTGAGCAGAAATGTGGCCGCTACATGACATCATCAGCCTAGCAAAGGAAGTCTCTGCAGGAATTCCTAATAAAACTAGCATGCTGTCACATACACTGGCAAAATGTCATACATACTGGCATCATTTTTTATCTGTATATAATATCATTTGCATAACAATTGTGGAAGAATTCCATTTACATGTGGGCAAGAAGTCCTTTCTTTGGCCAGCAACATCATGTTGCTGCCACATTTCTTTTCTCTGAAAGACACTTGTTGACATTTTTGACAGTAGGGCAAGAATCCAGCCCATGAAATGTGAAGCAGTTGTTTGGTTTAAGTTTGCATGTCTCTGGCCAACGGGATATGTTATTACTCCCCAGTGGAATGTTACATTAATTTCATAGCTGGACTGGATCCTCTCCTTGTGTTACTCAGCACAGTGTCACTAAAATCAGTGGAGTTATGACAGTTCACACCAGCTGAAGAATGACCACTAGGGGCAGTAATGGGTGTTTCTGTTTGTGTAGTCAGGCCAGTGTTCTCTACATCTTTTAAAGCAGGGCTATGCACCTGTGGAAGCCCCAGGGGCCACAATGATACTCACAGCACATGCCAAGGGCCACAACTTAAGTGTGGTTGCATGAAAATGCAAATATATATGCAAATAGCTTCTTTCACACTGACAGGCATGGATACAAAGATTAAGGCAAGACTATACAACACGCAGGCCCCATTTAAGTTAGTTCTGCTGATATTAATCAAATGCAAGATTTATCTGATTTCCACCCATATGACAGCACTTTTAATAAGCAAGGATAGTCCAGGAATTTAACTACTAAAACACATATCAACAGAAGAGCATTACATTGACTACTTTTTTGGTTTGGCTCCCACCCAGGGGCTGCGTAAACCCAAATCACACTGCCGCAAGCTGAGTAGACCTGCTTTAAAGTCTAGATGGTGAGTTATGTCTACACTTACAAGCTTACAGCAGCACAGCTGTACTGATACAGCCATTGTAAGAGTGCTCATGTTAGCCACATTGGCTAATGGGAGAGAGTTCTTCCATCAGCATAACAAAACCATAGTTCTGGCAAAACTTGTGTTGTTTGGGGGGGTGTTTTCACACCCCCGAGCAACCAAAGTTTTGGTGATGTAAGTGCTAGTGTAGATATGGAGGTGTAGCTACGAAGTGGTTCCTCTCCTACATGAGAAAGTCTGTACATTGACTCTCTGAATGCAGGCAATAGGCATTTTGTTCCGGGAGCGCTGAGCTGTTAAATTCCCACCAGCAAGGAAATATTTTTTGGGATTTCAAACCCATCCAAACATTCTCTAATAAATGCTTGTGGGGCGGTCCCCTTTAATACCACCTAGGGGGAGGATATGCTGCCTTACAGTACAGCATCATTCCAACCAGCCAATCATACTGTAATGAATATGCTGGAATAAAAAAGGATTAGAAAATCAGTAGGCTTGGTGGGAAATAGAGAAAACACAAATAAAAAAGAAGAAAAGGAAGCAGAGAACAGAGAGAGAGAATGAGAGAGACAATTGCAGGACAGAGACTAAGAGAGCAACAAAAAATTGAAAAGAAAAATGGTGCCTTTTAAGCAGAGAGAGAGAGAGAGAGCGAGAGAGAGGAAATATGTGGCCCAGTAAGCAGAGAAAGTGGGAGACAGCGGGCCCTGTAAACAGATAAACTCTTGGAGCACTATTCTCTAACCACAGGATACAAATAATACCCCATTGAAGAAAATAATAGCTACTCATATCCTGCTGTGGGAGAATATGGCCCCTAGATTCAAAGCAAGAGTGAGGGAGAAAAGATCTGTCCTTAGAAACAGAGATGGCCAAATCCTAAGCAACCCAGCCCTAGGATGTCCATTAAGCTAAACAGGCTGCTGATCTGAGATGTTTGTTTTTCTGTTGACAATTTTCATGCCACAAAATGTAAACTTATTAAATAATATTGCCTCTTCAGGAAATAAAAAGGCTACTACGTTGATCAAACCTGGATATGAAACAGAAAGAAAAAAGAATTCACTTCTGGTTTATAGCTGTTGCCTTTATAGCAGTATATGCACTAGTAAAATATTAAAATGGTCTATAGAGTATTAATTATCAAACCACAATCACATCACACTCCAGAAATAAATAAAAGACCTGGAGAAGAAATGTCAGTTTTGCTGGAATAGTGTTAAAATATGACTCCTATACTTGGTCTGAAACCAAGTGCAGTATTGCCAATCTTACAATACAATAAAAGCATACAAAAATCATGAGTAGTGACCCCCAGGAGATCGGCTTACAAGTAATTACATTTTTTTTTAATGGTACATGTTGGGTTCTTTTCAGCTAAAATTCTCATGAAATCAAGTAACTCCAATCTGGGGTTATAAGAAAAAGATCAAGTAACTGCACATATAATCAAATAATGGAAATTGATAACACTATAAGTGTCAATGGACCAGAGTGAATAGGAAAAGCATAGAGGTTGTAGCTGACACAAGCAGAGAGTTGTGAAAGTGGACTTAGGACAGAACTTTAGCACTTTGTGAATTTGGATATAAAGTGTATATACTGTAGTGTGCAGTTGGATCTCAGCCCCTAAATTTAAAGATCTCTGTAAGCTGAGATATAACAAGAGTCTGCTTGGTATGAGTTTTTGGATGATATTATTTCACTCTGTTGTTAAGTGCTATCTTTTGTTTTATCTCAGGAGAGTTACTAATCTTTTCAGCTAGATAAATATACTTCTAATATATTCTGAATAAATTGCCTTCAAAAACAATGTTTTAGGGAAATAATCTGAAAGTTCTTGAAAGGAAAATGTCAAGATATTTTTCATAATTATTTCAATAGTTTTCCTGCAGTTGTTTATAGGAAACAGTTGAAAGTTGGACACCCACGTCCTATTAAATTGGATGGAAATTGGACATCCCAATACCAATGGTATGTGTAAAATTTACATTTCTGGCCAAATTCTTGTACACCCGCTCTGGTATGATATGATATAGGGGTTCTTCTGAATGGTGAGTAGAGATCACTAGTTTGGGGGGGAAATTACATAAATCCATTTTTAGCAAAACACTTAAACACATCTTAAATCCACCCTTGTTTATCAAGGCCCTGAAGCCAGCAAGATGTTCAAGCATGTACCTATAACATCAAAGTAATGGACACTATTGAAGTCAATGAGATGCCTGTCCTGCTTAAAAGTAGCACCTCTCTAAATCAGGGTGTAAATACTTTCTTTTTTAGGAAACAAAAAACATAAGAATTACAAGGACTTTCCAAACAAATCTTCCTGTTGATTCCACAAGGAAATCAGTAACCTTGTAAAATCCAGCCCAAGGTACAGAAAGGAAGGTCAGTTTGGGCACATACCAATTTCACCAGTGTCTGATTTTTACATACTATGTGAAATATTTACAACCATTCAGATATATTTTAATAAACCCATTTCTAATCGGAATGTGCTGGACTGTTCCAACCTGCTTAGATCTGAGTATGCAGCCATGAGCTGAGGAGACCTCTTTCAAATGCAGGGTCAAACCTAGCCTTATTCATACTAGTCATCCCATTATCTTCAATATTCAGATGATTATGGTGAACACTCATGATCCTTAATCTAAATGCAGAACTGGTACCGCTTGGATTTATTGTCAACACGTATTCTTACTTGATATTGTAAAGCTGATACAACCATCTCAACAAGGATGCTGACTGAAAATTCTTATCTGCACCTGGACCTTTTTCAACCATGGCGGGGAAAAAGAGATTTTAATAACTCTGAACCCCAATTCTACAAATATGTAATGAGTAACCTTGCCACATAATGGCCAATTCTGATGATATTGTCAGAACTCTTAAGAAACCTGGGATTTTTCTTAAGACCCAGCTCCTGGAGTCCTGCTATTATGGAAGAGCCTCAACTTTTAAAAGAAAGGAAAACAGAACCTACCCACATGACATAGAGGCCCTTGAACTCCCTTCTAGTCTACTGGTGATCTTCTGTCAGCCTCTGATTGATGGATTCCAACAAAAGCCATAGTCATCTGTGTCAGTAAGGCATTTTATAATTTAGCATGATAAGCTCTTAGTGCAACTCAGTGAGATAAGACTTTGTAGTAGAATGCACCTTTGGATAAAAGATTTCCTGTGATATATGAGGGAAAAAATGTATGACTAAATGTTACTTTTTCACAGAAAAGCCCATTCAGGGTAGGAGTTCTTCAGGGTCAATTTAAAGTCCCTTTTCTCCTGTTCTCCTCTGGAGTGCCAGGCTGTTTGGAATCATCTGTATTCCCATATACAGATATTTTGCACTTTGTATCACAGGACAGGAAACAGATGTATTGGAGTATGAATTGAATGAGGACTTGGAAATTGAAACTAGGTGGATAAAGGGACATGCACTCCAGCTGAATCCAGCAAAAATAAAATCCACTTACTTTACCCAAATCATGGGAGGTTTAACTACAATCCAAAATTGACATTGGATGGAGACACTTTTGCCATTGAGAGGAACCTGGTTTACCTTGAGTGACCTTGAATGTGGAACTATGGTTTGGCTCACAAGCAAGAAATATGGCAGCCAAAGCAAAGAAAAAATTGAATCTCCTACAGTATATTGCTAGCACCAATAGGGATTCATGTGTGAGGACACTGACAACAACATGCAGTATACCTCTCTGGTCACATCCTGCATCCTCTAATCTCGCTAAGATCAACCTTGTGCTGTCATCTGCAGTTCACACAATCTTTGGAGCTGTAAGATCACTACCTGCAATTTCTGGACAAGGGTCTGTTATGCAGCCTCTTGAGACTGGCATTAGAAAACCAAATCAAGGGTGAAATGATCATCTTGTTCTGAAAGACGTATAAAGGCTACTGAATCAACAGGAGCACGTGAGAATATCTAGAGGACAGAGTGCATGAAGTTCGTAAGACAAATAATTCCTTCACATGAACTGATTTGCTTTAGTTAAGGTTTCTGGAACCTTGCTCAAAGGAACACACGGTCCTGGCCATGTGTTGGGGGCGGGGGGTGCCGCGGAGGTTCCACCTACCCCCTCCCAGAAACACCTCCCTTTTTCTCTTGCCCTCTGGGTGGGCAGGCCAAAAGGACGGGGGAGTCTTCACCCCCCCCCCTCAACGCCTCCTGGTTCCCTGGGCATGCTGGCTGTTCTGCCAACCCCTCAACCTCACCGCTACTGCCTAGTGGTGCTGTGCCTCAGGAGCCCCCTAGAGGGCTCGCCCCTCTGGTTCGAGGGTCCTGCCGCAAGGTCTTCTGCCCCATGTCCTAGTTGGACCACTGTACTAGCTGCAGCCCCTCGAAGTCAATCGCCTTCCTTCTCCCCTACCTTAGGGCGAGGGAGGGAAAAGGGGAGTGGTTAGGGGGACCCGGGCCTGCCCTCACCTCCGGGCCCTAACCCAGGGCCCTAGGGGTCGGGGAAAGCCGCCCCTTTAAGGCTGGAGTGGGATTCCACTCTGCAAGTCTCCAGCCACATGGGACAAGCCCGCCCTAGGTTCCTTTCTACCCCTCCCCTCCTCTCAGACTGGAGTACCTGACTTGTCGGCGTCTCCAGCCGGGATGCCAGCCGCTTCCCTGGGGGGGCGCCGCCTCAGCCTGTCGCTCGGCTGCTGGCTGCTCCTCTCCCAGTTGGGGGGTCGGACTGCTCCCCCCTACAGGTGGACCCTCCGGCTCTTCGTGCTGCCGGAAGGGTGACTCTTCTGCTGCCTCCGGCTCCCCCTTGCCTCCCACTCCGGAGGGCAATTCTCTCTCCCCCCCTCCGGTTGCACCGCCGGCGTTTAAAGCGCCTGGTGTCTGGTGTGAGCATGCATTTAAGTAAAATTTACAGGTTGAACCTCCCTGGCCTGGCACCACTGGGACCACAAGGGAGTTTGCCGGATCAGGGGAGATCAATTCTGGCCTCCACTCCAGGCCTGGCTTCATTCCTAGCTCTGTTCCTAGCCTTTAGAGAACTTCAACCTGTATAGAATTATAGAATCATAGAATCCCAGGGCTGGAAGAGACCTCAGGAGGTCATCGAGTCCAGCCCCTTACTCAAAGCAGAACCAATCCCAACTAAACCATCCCAGCCCTGGCTTTGTCAAGCTGAGACTTGAAAACCTCTAGGGATGGAGATTCCACCACCTCCCTAGGTAACCCATTCCAGTGCTTCAGCACCCTCCTAGTGAAATAATTTTTCCTAATATCCAACCTAGACCACTCCACTGCAACTTGAGACCATTGCTCCTTGTTCTGCCATCCATCACTTCTGAGAACAGCCTTTCTCCATCCTCTTTGTAACCGCCCTTCAGGAAGTTGAAAGCTGCTATCAAATCCTTCCCCACTCTTCTCTTCTGCAGACTAAATAAGCCCAAATCCCTCAGCCTCTTCTCGTAGGTCATGTGCTCCAGCCCCCTAATCATTTTGGTTACTCTCCACTGGACCCTCTTCAGTGTGTCCACATCCTTTTTATAGTGGGGGGAGGAGGGATGGACAGAACTGGATGCAATACTCCAGATGTGGCCTCACCAGTGCCAAATAAAGGGGAATAATAACTTCTCTAGATCTGCTGGACATGCTCCTCCTAATGCACCCTAATTTGCCATAAAACTTCTTGGCTCCAAGGGCAGATTGTTGTCGCAGATCCAGCTTCTCAGCCACTGTAATCCCCAGGTCCTTTTCTACCAAAATGCTACTTAGCCACTCTGTTCCCAGACTGTAACAGTACTTGAGATTCTTTCTGTAGAAAAGACCGCTCAATGGTATCAGTCATGAGGCAAATGGATTCATGTGTACACTGAAGTTTCACAAGACAAATCCTTCAGGAATATTGGTTGTGGTGTCTTCAGCCAGTGGCCTTATTGGAGAGAATATAAGGAAGAGCACAAGTTGAGGACACATCAGCTCAAACCAGACTCCTAAACTGAAACTATTTTCACTGCACCGCAAGAAATAAACAGAGCAGAAATAAAGCCAAATGTTGTGATATTTGTTGACTCCTTGGTGATCCTTGGGTCCATTAGGACAAACCAAAATGCTATCACCAATGCAATTTGTAGGAAGCTCAGATGATTGGAAAGCAAGACAACAAATTGACTTTTAAATGTAGGCCAGAGGTAGCTGGTGATCTACCAAAACTGGAAGATTGGAAATTCAGGATGGAATTACAACGGTTGAGGATACTGTCACCACATCAAGGAAAATATCAGCTGAAAACCATGGTCAAAATATAAAAGATCCTCTGACTGATAAAAGCATCTTAGTAAATGGCATCTGCTCTTATAAGGCTACAGACTGGGCACACAACAGGAATGGGAAAATCAATAGAGATGGAACCAAGATACAGTTACTCTGCAGCATGTGTCAAGAGCAGGTGTTGATATCAACCCGTACTTCATATGTAATAGTTTAAGGAAGTGGATTCATTTCTGGTTGACACCTTAGATCAGCCCCTTACAAAGGACCCTGTATATGTTGTTGAATTCATTCTTGAGCATCATGGTGTAATATGATTATTGTGGACAGCACCAAACATCACCTCGGCTAGCTTTTCCTTTTTTTAAAATATTTTTAATTAAAAAAAAAACTTCTAGTCCTCTTGGTTGTGGAGAAAAGCACTTTAATATGATCCCTAAAAACCTGAAAACCAGAAGCACATCACACAAATTCAACATTTTGTATATTTAAAATTTCATTATTTAAATCAGTCACTTGCTTTTGGAAGCTCACTCATTAATTTTGAATGCTTGGGGTTGATGAAACTGTGCTTATGCCTGCTACTTGAAGTGAATAGCAAAACTCCAATGGGAGAAGGACGGGGACAAAATCAGTAACTTGCTCACCTTTCGAACTCATCAAAGACATTTTGTTAGCAAATGCTATCAGATTTTTTTGGTTTTTTCCATGCAAAGCACTATACCTATCTCCTTTTTAATCTAAATTTTTCCATGAGTGGCTTCAAATTTATATATAAAATTTCAATACATACATGTAATAAACAGCAAGATGAACTAGAAGAAGAGCAGTAACACTCAAACTACAGCTCTCACTGTATCTATTTCTAACTAGAGGTTATTCAATCATATATATGTTTTCTTATGGTTGTAGAGAGCCATCAACTTTTTATCTATAATATACAAAAATCACTGTAGCATTGGTGAATTAATAAAAGGAAAATATAAAAAAATAAAGAGAGTGTTTTATAATCCTCATTCAACATTTCATTACTTCATTCTTTGTAATAAAAGTGAAAAATGCTGTCAGCAGGGGTATGCAATTCTAACCTGAAGGTTTTCTTCCTATGATTCTGGTCCTGTTTCTTTTGCTATCTTTGTAGATCAATAAAAGTTTGGCTTGGAAAAAGTCATGGTACAAGGGATTTTGTTTGTTTGTTTGTTTTTTAAGTATTTCAACCAAAAGGTACTTTCCCAGTAAAATACCTGATTACATTCAGTACAAATAAACAGAAGTCAAGAGCTTGTGAGCAGTCATTTAGGATGGAAGATTAAAAGCTGACCTCAGCTACTAACCCCTGCAGCCAGGTAACTGTTGTAGAACATGGTGTTTGCAGCAGGATTATTTCATAATTGATAAATCTGTGGATAAATATTGGTGTGCACATTTCTTAGGTTGGTGAGTCTACCTCTCTGCTTCTGTTTGACTTAGCACTATCTAAGGTCTCCTTTTTATTTCTGAAAGCAAAAACCCTATTATATTATTATAAAATTGTATATTTCTGACCTAACTGCCACATTTGTTTATGTATGTTTTACTCAGCAAAACTCCCATTGATTTCAATGAACAATTTGCCTTAGTAAGGACATTGGTCCCAAGCCTGTAAATCCCTAGGGGTATGTCTACACTAGAAAGTTAGTTCGAACTAACGTCCGTTAGTTCGAACTAACTTTCCTATGCGCTACACTAGCGCTCCGCTAGTTCGAATTTGAATCGAACTAGCGGAGCGCTTAGTTCGAACTAGGTAAACCTCATTTTACGAGGACTAACGCCTAGTTCGAACTAGCTAGTTCGAACTAAGGGCTGTGTAGCCCTTTAGTTCGAACTAGTGGGAGGCTAGCCCTCCCCAGGTTTCCCTGGTGGCCACTCTGGCCAACACCAGGGAAACTCTATGCCCCCCTCCCGGCCCCGGACCCCTTAAAGGGGCACGGGCTGGCTACGGTGCCCGTGCCAGGTGCAAGCCTGCCAGCACCCAGCTAGCAGACCCTGCACCTGGCACGGCACAGAGCCACCCACCCGATGCCCCCCAGCCCACCCCCTCTTGCCGGGACCAGGCTGGCGGCTCCCGGGAGCTTGCCCTGGACCGCAAGAGGCGGGCACCTTCCTGGGCTAGTGCGGACATCGTGGACCTCGTCCACGATCTCCGCACTAGGCACAGGAAAGTGGCCGTCTAGGGCAGGAGAGCTGCCAGCCTGGCCACCCAGGACCAGGTGTGCATGAAAATCAAGGGGGTCCACTGAGACCCCCGACACTGAGCCCTGAGCTTACAATGGCCGTCCTGGGTCAGACCAAAGGTCCATCTAGCCCAGTAGCCTGTCTGCCCACAGCGGCCAACCCTAGGGACCCTGGAGGGGATGGACCGAAGACAATGACCAAGCCATTTGTCTCGTGCCATCCCTCTCCAGCCTTCCACAAACTTTGGGCAGGGACACCACTCCTACCCTCTGGCTAATAGGACTCCATGGACCCAACGTCCATGACTTGATCTCACTTCCCTTTAAACTCTGTTCTAGTTCTAGCCTTCACAGCCTCCTGCAGCAAGGAGTTCCACAGGTTAACTATTTGCTTTGTCAAGAACAACAACTTTCTCTTACTAGTTTCAAGCCTGCTACCCAGTCCTTTCCTTTGGTGTCCTCTAGTCCTTCTTTATGGGAACTCATGAAGAACTTTTCTGAATGCACCCTCTCCACCCAACCCCTGCTTTTACAGACCTCTATCCTGTCCCCCCTCCGTCTCCTCTTTTCTAAGCTGAACAGTCCCAGTCTCTGTAGCCTCTCTTCATCTGGGACCTGTTCCCAACCCCTGATCATGTTAGTTGCCCTCCCCTCTCCCAGCCTTTCTCTTCCCCTCTCCCACCTCCTTTTCCCAGTCTCCCCCAGTTTTTTTCAATAAAGACAGAGTCAATGTTGGAAGAAACGTTATCTTTATTTTGTACATCAAGAAGAAGGGGGGCTAGGGAAGGGCAAGTGGAAGGAGGTGAGGGAGGAATGGGGTACGAGCCCCCGATGGGGAGGACTGGGCTGGCTCTGCGGGCTTCTGGGGGTGGAAGCTCTCCTGCAGCCCCCCAATTACTCCCTCTCCCCAGATGGCAGCCTGCGGCAAGTGCAGCCGGGCTGATGGCCGAGTGGTGTGATGTGCCCAGTGTGGGCACTCAGGGCACTCCAAGCCAGAACTTCTTTGCAAGCGGGGCACCCCTTAGAACTGTGTGTCCGGGGTGGGGGTCGGGACCCTTTAAGCGCAGCCCTCGGCTAGCCTGAGACAGTATCTCCATGCTCTAAGTCCTCCTTTTATGCCCTGCCGGCACTGCTTCCGGCCATCCTTAAGCCCTGTTCAGAGTCCACTCAATGTGGACTTACTAGTTCGAACTAGCAAAACGCTAGTTCGAACTAGTTTTTAGTTCTAGATGCGTTAGTTCGAACTAAGTTAGTTCGAACTAGCGCTGTAGTGTAGACGTACCCTAGTAGTCCTTGGTTCCATGAGTAATTCCATTGATTTCAGCAAAGCCATCTGACTCCAGAGGAACTACTTGCATGTGTACGAGTTTGAAAAACAAGCCCAGGAAAAGGACTGCAGGATTGAGTCTTGTCATTTTTTTTTTTTAAAAAGTACACATCTAGAGAAATCGGGGAGTATAGATACATAAAGTTGCTTTTTGATATTACCACATAATTTCCACTTCTGGCAAAGAGACTTTGCGGAGGCTAATTTGGACACATTTTCAGTTAGCACATTGGTACTCTTATGTAATGTTCATAGAGGTCTTATTCACAGAAGAGTTGTGGCAACCCATCCCCTACTTCTTCAAACAGAGATATTTGTTGAGTCTCTTAAACTGCTGTATGAACAGATAAACATGTTACACATGAAGCACATTAGGTGGAGGTGAAATACAGATGATTATATTTAAGGGCTTACAATAGTTATTAAGAGCTCCTAACCACAGGCTCTGGCAGAGCTAGTCTTGGGCCTGGACGGCATGTTTTGGCTACATTCTTCACTGGCTTTCTGTTTCTATGCATTGACATATGGCCAATCTTGTCAGCCTGGTGGCAGTGAAAAAATGAAATTTTGCTAATAGGATTATAAGATTTAGGGAATATAATGTTGTTGCAGATGATTTATTTTGAAAGCTGATTTTGTTTTAGTCCAAACAAGCTCAGCCCAGCACACTAGGGGTTTACAGCCATTATGCCAAACACAATCATTGCTGGTTTGAAAGATGTGATTGCTTTTTAATGTGGAAATTTCACAAGGTTACACAGAGGAAAAAAATTAAACTCCTTTCTTATAACAAAGTCACTTTGGGATATGTGCTACAATGCCCTGACAGTGTCCAGACACCCTGGCCACATTACACATCAGAAATGTGGACCTGTTTGATTTACACCATTTCTCAATTGTGTTTCTGTTACGCCTTTGAAAAGCCTAACAGTTTTTAGCAAAAATAAATATGGAAGTTTGTAAAATGTATTATGAACTGCAAAACCACAACTTGCGGGCCAACCAAGAACAGGATGGGTGGGAAGAGCACAGACAAGCAAATAGATATTAGGGAGAGAAAATAATCTCTCCGTTTCATTGCTTCGGGTCCAGAATGACCGCACGCAATTTGGCATAAGCAAAACGAGTGGTTCTTCAGGGAGCTATATATGCTTCTTTTAAATGGTGAGCAAGATAAACAAATATAGAACTAAATCGCCCAATCATTTTCAAAAGCAATCTCCCTCAGGATGTAAATATATTTCCAAAATGAGGGTTAAGTCCTGTTTCTCCCTGGGTTTTAGGAGAGATTATGTCACTGGCTTTGAAAACCTTTGTTGTGACAAGAGCCTCATGGCACACACTGGCTGTGGCATCTTAGGAAAACATGCACTGAGCTGTGATAACCTACCTAAAAGAATTCAGCAGCAGGAAGAAAAGAATTAATTTGTTCACATCTTTCAAATAGGACCTGAAGATAATTATGTGACTAGAGTAGCTATGCTGTGTGTATGGAGGGCAGTACACAATAATTGTATCCATTTCTTCCTCTATCCTGCAAAGCTCTGCAGGGCTAGGACTTCTCCTTCAGGAGGGAAATTGAGGGGGGCGGAAAGGAGGGACCACAAATGATGAAGCTGAAACATTGCCTTGTAACCGTGGTTTGAAATGACATGTGTGCTAGGGAACCTTTTCCTTTTCAAAGTAATTTGCTGCCATTATATTGCCTTTGCATTTTGAATTCATGTCAGCCTGTTCTCTTTTAACTTGGGGGAGGGGGAAGGTGGCATTATTGCAAGACTCTTTGCAAAAGCTCAGCAGACATTATTATTACATCTGCTGGCTGCAGCAGAGAGCGAGCACAAAATGATGTGTGTTTCTTAAAGGGATGGGGGAGGAGTGAAGGAAATGCATTTAGTTGTTTTTAGGGAAACCTCAGTTGGGGAGGGAGGGAGAGGGTTGAAGGATTTAGTATAAAGAAATATGCCAGAGACACATTTAGGCTGGCTTCCCATTCCAGCTCTGTAAGTTCCATTCAGCATCTAGCTGCTGCCATTAAAATAATGTAGCCTCATTTGCCTGGATACATTCAGTGGGGAATATCCAGAGACTCTCAACAACAAAGCTTACCAAGAATTTAATTCAGTTGTGGCAAACAATAGGATTCCTATTGCCTCAGGTGTTTTCACTAAGGGTGTGTCTATACTGCACCCTTAGCTTGAAATAAGCTACACAGTTTGAGCTATGCACATTGCATAGCTTATTTTGAGTGTATTTCTAAAGCCAAATTTCAAAATAGAGCACTATTCCGAAATGCCCCTTAATCCTCATGGAACGAGGTTTACTGGGACGTCGGCATAGCATGCCCATTATTTTGAAAGCTTTTTTTGAAATAACAGGCTTGTTTTAAAGATGTGGAATAGCTATTTCGGAATACCGAAAGTATCCTGAAATAACACCGCTGTCTAGATGCACCCTAAGACTCCCCTTCCATCCTAGGTCTCCTAGCTGGCTGGAAATATTGTTAGGCTATTTCATCCATACAGTTCACTCCATTTATCCTAATGGCCTGGGGGCACGTCCAAAACTTTCAGCCCACAGGGTGTCTGGATAAACAGAAGAGCTATTTTGAGCTGCAGTTTCATTGTGGGGCTCTGTGATGGGGTGTACCAGTCCTGCACTGGTGCAGTAGAAATTAATCCTTCTCTTTCGGCCCATGAGGCTATGCCCTCTTGATTCTGCTGGACATGCTCTCTCTGGAACCAGGATATAAAGGGAAGCAGCACAGCTCAGTCTGAACTGATTGCCAGAAAGAAAGGGAGTGAACCACTGGCTCCTGCAGAAAGACTGCCTGCACTCCAGGACATGGAGGACTGATGGAGATGACCCATGACCTCCAGAGTTTGGACAGCACTGAGGAAGGAGAGTCCCTAGGGAGCCTGAGATGGCAAGCTTTGGAGAAATGTGTAGGAAGTGACCCCGGACAACTTTTCAGGGATTCAGTTGTAGGTCCGAGACTAGTTTGACATGATCCCTGCTGGTGCTGAGCTGGTTGCTGAGCTGGTTGCTGAGCTGGTATGGCATCCCCATCTCCAACATGGACATGGGTTGGGATCCAGGAAAGAGGAAGGGACACACACTGGGATGGCAGCCAAACTCACCAATTGTCGACAGCATCCTATTGACTCTGGCTGATAGACCACCAGGAGTGGCCCGAGGCAGGCTGTGGCAGCTGGTGCCTCAGGTAGAACACGCGATCGGTGCCCCCGCCTGCACGGCCGTCAACGGAGTGACGTCATCATCAAGTGCCCGGGGCACCCCATGACATCATCATCGGACGCCCCAGGCGCCTTGTTGAAGGCGGCGCTCTAGGCAACAGCAGAGTCGACCTATAGTCATGGGCTGCCCCTGTAGACCACGCAGACCTGACAGGAAGGACAACTCTGATACTGGCCATTAAGACATTCTGCCTCAAGGTGTTCCCTGTAAGCTGTGTGCTTATGCGGCTGTTCAGGAGAAAGTCAAATGCCACCCAGCTTATTAGCAGAGCCCCCACAGCTAGGTTTTGTTTCTATTGGTGGTACACATTTTCCCATACTTTGGTGCAAATTAAAAAATTATTCTGTGCATGGATGGAAAAAATCTGCCTAAGGATGGAAGAGATTAGAGGGAACATTGGCCGGGGTGGACAGCTGAATTCAGCCATGGGATCATAATGTTCCTCTCCCAAAGAGTGATGGATATCCCAGCCCTGCAACAGGAGCAAAGGGACTAATACTGATGCTTGCTTAATATTTTGTACTTTATTAAAGAGTTAAAAACAACTTTAGTGGGCTTATTAAATCCCTGGAATTATATTAAAACCACTGTGAATTCTCAAGTATTTATCTTTTTAAAAAAATGACTAATCACAGTCAGTCACTTGTGAGCATTTCTTTTTTGTACAGCTTTGTGATGGAGCTGACATCACAGTAGACTCTGTATGCCAACTGCACCAGTCCGGTTTTCTAATCAAATGATAGCTTTCTCCTGGCACGTAGGAGTTTCACCGGTAGTCAGGATCCCCACATCATCTGGCTTCATCTGAGTGTTTGTAATCCACAGGTGTACTGTCCCTTCTAGTGGCATTGGGGCCACTTACAGTGAGACTAATGAGTTTGCTTTACAGCCTTAGCTAAAAGACTTTGGGCTCATGTGGTAAAGCTCATGCACTAAGCTCTGGAGGACCTGAATTCAAATCTGCTCAGAGACAACCAGGGTCTGTCAGTGTCATGTTTGTTTATCACCAGTTTCACAAACTTCAGTCTGCTCCTGCTGTAAACCACCTTGCACAACGTAAGAACATAAGAATGGCCGTACTGGGTCAGACCAAAGGTCCATCTAGCCCAGTAGCCTGTGCTGCCATCTAGCCCAGCACCAGGTGCCCCAGAGAGGGTGGACCGAAGACAATGATCAAGCGATTTGTCTCCTGCCATCCTTCTCCAGCCTCTGACAAACAGAGGCCAGGGACACCATTTCTATCCCCTGGCTAATAGCCTTTTATGGACCTAACCTCCATGAAATTATCTAGCTTCTCTTTAAACTCTGTTACAGTCCTAGCCTTCACAGCCTCCTCTGGCAAGGAGTTCCACAGGTTGACTACACACTGTGTGAAGAAGAACTTTCTTTTATTAGTTTTAAACCTGCTACCCATTAATTTCATTTGGTGTCCTCTAGTTGTTCTGTTATGGGAACTAATAAATAACTTTTTTTATCCACCCTCTCCACACCACTCATGATTTTATAGACCTCTATCATATCCCCCCTCAGTCTCCTCTTTTCTAAACTGAAAAGTCCCAGTCACTTTAACCTCTCTTCATATGTGACCCGTTCCAAACCCCTAATCATTTTAGTTGCCCTTCTCTGAACCCTTTCCAAGGCCAAAATATCTTTTTTGAGGTGAGGAGACTACATCTGTACACAGTATGCAAGATGGGGGCATACCATAGTTTTATACAGGGGCAGTAAGATATTTTGTGTCTTATTTTCTATCCCTTTCTTAATAATTCCTAGCAGTCCTCACTGTTGGACTAGTCCCTGTACCCCTTGTCAGCTTTGTCTGTCTTGGACCAGTTTTCCATTTCCAGGGCATGAAAAGGAAATTATTTGGCAATGGAGTAGAGGTTACTGACTGGTACTTGCTCTTGGTCAGGGCATCAGGGAGCTCTATGTTCATAGGGGCTGGAACGAGGGTTCCGGGGGGTGAAGCCACACCCTCCGGCTAGATGTGGTTTACATCATATGTAGGGTTCAATGGCCCTCCCTATACAAATGGTTCCAGCCCCCTGAATGTTTCCATAATCTCCAGCAGTTGGCTGCAGAAAAATGTGACTGGAATCATTAGCTGAGTGCCTTATTTCACTGATACGCCTCTGATGGTTGCCTTGCTGCTGTTCAAACCAGCTGAGACAGCTGTTGCTGGCAATAAAAACTGCATGTTGGCCATTCACCTTCCCATGGAAGTGTTTTGCCTTCTCTTTAAGCATGGATCCATGTATCAATGTACTGCTCATGTGACTGTGTACAAACCACACATGTACCACATCAACAAGGACCTTGTCATGGCACACATGTGGTTTTCCTTTCTTTCACCTGAATGTCACTGGCCATATCTGCAGCACAGCTCAGCAGCTTGTTCCTTACCTCCCAGATGTTGCACACAGTGAAAGATCAATGATGTATCGAGGAATGACAGAAACTCCCTAAAAGTTGGAGAGCCCAGAACCCAAACTATGCTCCCACCCCTTGTGCCACTCCTTTCCCCCACATCCAAGCCCCTCCACTCCTCTCTGCCCCCTCCCCACTTCCCCTTACCCTTAGAGCTAGTAAAAGGGGGAGGCATGGTTGCCTGTCTATTCTATTCCAGCTCCCCTGGCTGTACCACTGCATGGCATTAAAAATATCAGTAAACCTCAAGAGACTGTAGTGTCTGCTGTAGATCCAACTGTGACTTGCAGTGTCACCTATCTCCTTAAGACTGTCACTTGATCATACCACTGAGCTCACCTCAGGGCACCCCACCATGCTCTCTGGCTGAGCCAAAACCTCTTGTCTCCCTCTAATAAAGGCCCCCAGTTGAGGTCACAGTCCCTATCAGTCAACACAGACACTAAAAACAGCTCAGCTCTGGGAAGGCTCAGTCACAGGCACTTGACACAGCACCCAGGTGCACAGCCCCATTGGGACCAGAACCTCAGATATATCCATTTTACCCTGCATTAAAGTTTTATAGAAAGAGATATGCACAGCTGTTGTCCTCCCCCCTCCAGGTAACAATTATTTACACTGGGTTTAATCATAAACAAAGTGATTTTATTAACTATAAAAGGTAAAATGTAAGTGGTTTAAAGTGATGACCGATCACTTAGTAAGATACTAAGAAAATAAAACAAAGCACGCCAGCTAAGCTTAGTACTCTAAGAAACATGTTACATGCAATTTCTTACACTAATAGTAGTTCTAATCATCTTTTCTTGGTGCTGACAAGACTGTAGGGGCACCTTTGTACTTACCGGAAGATCAATTATCTAGAGGCTGGTAATCCAGCATTTGATTTAGCGGGTCTAGCATAGATCCGTAAATCAAATGCTAAGGGCAGCCCTCACCAGGTTCCAATATTTCTCCTTTTGCAAGGAGTAAGGGAAGCTGACAAGAATGTTTGCTCCCATTGGCCTCCCACAGTGTGGACACAGCCATGGCTTGGCTTAAGGAAAGCTGATTCCAACTACATAAATTGCGTAGCTGGAGTTGCGTACCTTTAGCCCACCTTCCTGGTCTAATATTGACCACACTTGAGATACTAGAATAGAAATCTTATGCAACCAAAATCCAACAGCAAAGACTATTCACCAGAAAACTGTACTGGTATTTTTCAATACAGATGCATTAAATCCTTCTGCAATATTGTGGTTCATTAGTTGACTTCTTTTTCTATTTTAATAATAATAATAATAATAATAATAAAATGGTGGTGATTTATGTTTGTCCTCTTCTGTCTCAGAGCTATTGACAGAAATCTGAAAAGAAAGGTGGCATTGATGCATGGTGATGATGCCTTTAATACTTTACTCTGTAATGATAGCCTCATAAAGTGCTTTAAAAGGACTTGGGCAGCCAGGGCCAGGACTTTGGTTTGGAAGGAGAGGCAAACAGGGCTCACTCTGTGGTTTGTCATGCGATCCGGGAGGAGTGTTGAGTTGTGAGGAGCTTTTTTTTTTTTCTTTGCAAGAGCCTGACATAATGAAAAGTGTAGCTTGAAAGAAGACCACTGCACACAGGTTTCTTCTGGTATGACAGGCTCTTGCAGCCCTAATGGTAGGCTGCCGGACTAGAAGCAGTCTTTCATTGAATTTGTCTTACTGAGAGGAAAAACTGCTTTGTGTAATAACTTTATGGCAAATGTTGGCAGAAGATTTGCACTGCATACTGAAAGAGAGACATTTCTGACCGCAGCTCATGAACCGCACTTATTTACTCTGGCACTTGTCCATTATTTGTTCACAGGCTTTCTGTCTCTGCTAAACGTGTTCCAATTTTGGGGGCTAAATCATTGCCAGTAGTTTCCAGGACATTCTGCTGGGCTAAGCAAAATTGCCCTAAGCAGCAGTCAGAAACCACTGGAGTAGTATTTTAAATACAGAGTATTTGGAGAAAATGAAAGATACCGAGTGTCCTATCTGTCTGGCTCATGGCGCTTGTGTGTTGTAAAATGTCATGTAGGATAGAAGAGGAGGGATTCAAGTGTCTCCCTTTCTAGTCATTTAAGGAGCAAAGATATCTTGGAAACCTGGATAAAAGGGAATGTTCTGAAATTTTGCATCAGTAGTTCCTCAGATATAGGATATGCTCACATTAGCAACCTTTATCTTGAAGAATTCTAATTATTCAATTCTAATATAGCTTTGTTTCAAAACATGCAAAGAATGTTGTTGCTAGTCAATTGATATTATGTGGGCCAGCAGAAACACCAATATAAATTCAGACTGAATACAAATTGCCATATTGGATCTCACCTGTCGTCTGTCCACTCCAGTATCCTGTCTCCAACTGTGGCCAGCACCAGATCCTTGGAGGAAGGTGCAAGGAACCCCAGAATTAATATATGTGATATTATTGATGTCCTTGGAAAGTTTTGACTTAATCCATAATAGTTAAAGATTGGCTTGACACATGAGGTTTTATATCTTTTCCAACACTCTTTTAGTTAGCATTAACTGTGATAACACAGGATAGTGTTGTCCATATGAATGTCCACTCCTTCTCTGAAGCTTGCTGAACTCTTGGCCTCAGTGACATCATGTGGCAAGGAGTTCCTTGGTCTACATAAGCAGGGCTGTCCTTAGGGTATATGGTGCCCTACGTGGGATTATTAAACTGGTGCCCCTATGCCTAGGTTTGATAAAAAAAAAAAGGAACCCACCAATACATTAAAATCACATTCCTCCCCCAAGACCTCACCCCTTTGAGGCTCCATCCTCTCTGTTCCCCTCCTCTCCATCACTTGCTATCCCCAGCCATTATACGCTCTCACTTGGTTCAGAGAGGAGGTGCAGGCTGTGGGGTGGGAATGAGAGATTTGGGTGTGGGAAGGGGTGAGAAGTGCAAGCTCTGAGAGGGAATTTGGATGCAGGAGAAGGTGATGCTGGCTCTGGGAGGGGGCTCCAGGCTGGGGAGTGTTGGGCTCAGGTGGAGGGTTGGGGTGCTGAGCAAGCCACAGGCTTGTGGATGTGAGGGTGCAGAAGTTTGTGTTGGATATGAGCGGGGCTCAGGGCAAGGAGGTTGAGAGTATGATGGACTCAGGACACACATTTGCCATGTGGGGATGGTGCAGGGATGTTGTAGCAGAAGACTGAGGATGTGGGAATGCAGGAGTTTGGGGATGTCAGAGGCTCAGGACAGAGGGTTCCAGTGTATGATAGGCTCAGATTTTGGGTCACATGCTGCAGAAGTGTTATGATGCTGCAGTGAGATGGGGATTTGGCCCCAATTGGGGGATGTTGGCCAAGCTTCATTTTTAAATAAAATATTATGTCAAACTCAAAAAGTTTTAGCATGGTCTTTATATAGGAGAGAGGCAGGGAACCTGTTTTGAGTCAAGGGTCACTGACCCACAGAAAAGTCAGTTGGGGACACACAAGTGAGATGCCAAAAAAAACCCCAAAAAACCCCAAGCCTCACTAATGCGGTCCTAAGAATGCTGGCACAGCTGGCAGGGTGCTGGAGCCAGGGACAGGGTGGTGCTGCCGTGGGTGGCAGGGTGCTGGGCCCAGGGACAGGGTGGTGCTGGGTGCTGGTGACAGTGTTGGTGGGGGCAAGGGACAGGGTACTTGTGGGGGGCCTGAGCAGGGGACAGGGGCAACTGGGACCAGTACCTGGCAATCCTGCAGCACCTCTGGGAAGTGTGCAACTGCACTTCTCCTCCCCAAACAGCTGGCATGCATGCTGCCTGAGCAGCAGGGGCTGTTGCACCCCAGCAACTTACCTCCGTGATGCCATCCTGCGAGGAGGGGGGAGAGCACGGGGAGTCCCAGGAAATTGAAGCTCTGTCCCCCCAGGAGGAGTTGTCAGCACAGCATTGTCACCCTTGTAAGCCCTGTAATCTCTTCCAGCTCCCTCCTGATTTCTGCACCCTCTACCTCCTGCCCTGACTCCTGCTCCTGTTCTCCCCCATTTCCGCACCTGATCTTGCCCTGCCAGCCCCCCAGCTCTGCTTCCTGCCGGCCCATTCCTCTTCCTGTTGTCCCCCGGCCAGTGCCGCTGCACACCCCCCCCCCCCCAGTTCTGCTTCCTGCCCCCCGCTAGCCTCGCAGCCCCCCAGCTTTGCTTTCCACCCACCCATGATCAAGTGTCCATTTTTGGGGGGAGGGGAGTCTACTTGGTAACCCTACCAGAACCGGTAGCAGCATCCATGTGTGCAGCTCAAACCAGCTGAGAGGGAAGATGACAGGGCTTCTCCCCTCTCAGCTGTCCTGCAGTGTTTAACCACACCGCGCAGGTGCTCCCTTGGCCCCACACAGTGCCCTGGCTGGCACTGGGGAATTAAAAGTGCCGGTGCCGGGTTTAGGCTGTGGCGTCCCGGAGCCCCACATATCTGCCGCCAGCCAGCCCTACAGCAGACAGTCCGCTGGGCCTGTCCGCCCCTGCCCCAGACAGCACACAACCAGCCCCTTCAGCCCCTCACCCAACCCAGCCCTGCCGGAGGGAAGAGGGGAGAGAGGAGTGATCCGTGGGAGAGGGGGAATGGTGGGTGCTCCGGGGGGGAAGGGAGAAGAAAGGATACTGCCACAGAGCCGTCCAGCCAGCCTGCCTCACCTTACGCTAGGAAAGAGAGTCACACAGGTAAGTTCCTTCCTCCACCTCATCCCCTCCCCTTCCCAGAGACCCCATCAGCCAATCCCTTCCCTCAGACTGTGCTGCAGTCCCTTCTCTCTAGGACCCAGCAACCCTGATGTTGCCTGCTCAATGCTTCCCGTTTCTTCCAGCAGAGTGGTGCCCCAGAACTACAGTGGTGCCCTACGCATCTGCGCACTCTGCGTATGCCTAAGGATGACCCTGTACGTAAGCACTGTGTAGAAAAAATCTTTCCTTTTATTAGTGTTAGATTTGCTGCCTTTTATATTTGTTGATATTCCCTGGTTCTTGTGTTAAGAGAGGGAAAACAGAAACTCCTGATCTATCTTCTTAGACGATTCATTATTTTATATATTTATACCATGTCCCGTCTTATCTTCCTCCTTTCTAACATGAACAATCCCATCAGTCCCATCTCTTTCCATACGAGACCATTTCCATCATTCTTTATGTTCATCTCTGACCTCCCTCTAGTTCTGCAACACCCTGTTTAAGATGAGGTGATGAAGCCACACCATTGATTTATATAATGGCACACTAATATTTTCTGAGTTGCTCTCCATCCAATTTCTGATGTGCCCTAATTTTTCTTTAATGCAGTTGCACATTGCACAGGAGTTTTCAGCGAACCAGCCACAATAATGCCCAGGTCCCATTTCTCAGTGGGGGTATGTCTACACTACAGCATTATTTCAAAATAGCTTATTTCGAAATAACGCATCTAGACACGAAATGCATTTTGAAATAGCGTTCTGCTATTTCAATATAGCGCATCCACAGTGATTGGACGCTGAATTGCATTTAAGGCCGGCCAGAACCGGTTCTGGCAGGGCATCAGGTCAGGAGTTACCTTGTGTGGCTGCTGCCTGAGGCTATCTGAGGCCTGTGCTTAAAGGGACCCCCCCGGACAGCCAGTTATCAGGTTTCCCTGTTTGCTTGCCTACCTCACTGAGGGACAGCAAAGAAATTTTGTCTCTGTGTGCTCTGGTTGCCCTCACTTAGGACACCACACCACTCTGCAGCATGGAGCTGGAGCCGCCCTTTGGCCCCTTGATGCTTCTCCTGGACGTGTTGCTACGAGCCTGGCAGCACATTCTGCAGGCAGTAACAGTCTCCCTGGTGTGCCCCACTGGGGGCTTGCGCCTCATTCCTCCCTCACGTTCTTCCACTTACCCCTCCCTAACCCCCCTTCCTGCTGTACAATAAAAGACACGTGTTCGTTACAACAAAGCCTCTTTATTGAACAAAACTGGGGGGGGAGGGGAAATGAAATTGAGGTGAGACTGGGGAATGAAGGTGGGAGGAGGGAGGGTGGGAGAGGGGAGGGGGAAACCTGGGAGGAGGGAGCTGGAAGGGGGAAGCAAGGGGAGGAAGGGGGAGGAGAAGCTCAGGGCTCAGGGTTGGGGGTCTCGCTGAGCAGCGGCAGATATAAGACAGGGCGAGTGGGGCAGCTGCCCCAGGCCCCACACTGCAATAGGCCCCACGCCGAGCCACCCTGTGGGGCCCAAACAGCTGCTTGCGCCGCTTGCTTCCGTGTGGCAGCCCGGCTGAGCAGCACAGAACTCAGGAGAGCACCACGGCAGGAGGCGAAGGCCGTGACGGAGGCTCCAGGTCTCGCCCCCTGGCTGTGTAGGTCACCGCCCTGTCTCCCTTCGCCTCCCACCGTGGCACTCGGCTGAGTTCTGCGCCGCTCAGCCAGGCTGCTGCACAGGAGCAAGCGGCGTAAATGGCTGTTTGGGCTTTGTGAGTGAGAGGCAGGAGGGGGAGGACTAAGGAGAAGAGAAAGAGAGAGTGAGAAGCAGGAGGGGGAGGAAAAGAGAGAGAGAGAGAGTGAGGCAGGAGGGGGAAGAGACTTAAATACAAATGAAAATTTTTAATTATTAATGCAGAATTTTGTTTAAGAATGACTTACAATATAATTAAAATAAAAATTATCCAACTAAATTAAGTTTCTATCAGATTTACCCAATTCACATTTAATATTAAAATAGCCTTCAATTTGCACATTTGATGCCTTTTTTCTATTTTTTCTTCAAAGGGAGTTCCGCAAAATTGTGCTGCCCTGGGCCCCGCAAAACTCTCATCCGCCCCTGTCGCCGAGCCAACTGTCTCCCAGCACTGTGGGTGCGGGGGCCATGGCATCCCCAGGGTGGTGGGGAGGGTGTGGAGGAAGAAGTGGGATGGGGAGAAGGAGTGGGAGGAGGAGCAGTAGCTGGGGAGGCAACAGGGGCTGGAGCATCAGGAGGCAGCAAGCTCTGCACCAGGGTCTGCAGGTGCTGGCAGATGGCACAGCCCTAGGCAAGCTGCTCCCGCCAGAGCTGCAGGTCTTCCTGCACCCAGTGGTTGAGGGTGTGGTGCAGGGCTCGCAGTGCCCCCAGGTGCTCCTGCTGGTACCCCTCCACTGCATGGGTGGGCCTGCGGAGTCCTCGGGTGTGGTAGGATGTCCCTGGTGGTGTGGTGCACCCTGCACTCGCAGCTGGTACGACTGTGGAGAAAGAAGAGAAGTGGTCAGTTCTCCCTATGGACACAGTGGGTGAAGCCCAGCCCCCCTCTGCAAGGTAAGGACAGCTGTTCTCCGCACCATCAGAGCCGATGTGCTTGCACAGAGGCCATGTTCGGGATGTCCTGCTATCCCCTGGAGTGGGAGCTGCTCCGGGACTACACCCATGTCCCTGTGTTGTACATTGTGGCTGTGTCTACACTGGCACCCTTTTCCGTAAAAGGGATGCTAATGAGACACTTCGGAATTGCAAATTCCGCGGGGGATTTAAATATCCCCCACGGCATTTGCATGAACATGGCTGCCGCTTTTTTCCGGCTCGGGGTTTTGCTGGAGAAAAGCGCCAGTCTAGATGGGATCTTGTGGAAAATAAGCCCTTTTCCAGAAGATCCCTTATTCCTATTTGAACCCCGAGCCGGAAAAAAGCGGCAGCCATGGTCATGCAAATGCCGCGGGGGATATTTAAATCCCCCGCGGAATTTGCAATTCCGAAGTGTCTCATTAGCATCCCTTTTACGGAAAAGGGTGCCAGTGTAGACACAGCCAGTGTGCGTGTGTGTGGCGGGGGGGAGATGTCCCCTGCCTCTGTGTAGAGTGGGCTTATGGAGGGAGGGCATCCTGCTGTGTCCCACACCGGGGTCAGGAGCATGTCATGTCACTTCACACACACATGTAGCTAACAGGCCAAGGCCCCTGTGTGGCAGCCAGCTGAGGCCACGTGCCCGTGGGTGGCACAGCACAGGCTCGAACATGCACAAGTTGCTGCGTGATCCGTGGTCAGCAAAGCCCACGTGCGTGGTCCCTGGTCTTCCTCCCGCCCCCATAAGGGGACAGTGATGACACTCACATGTTGTTGCCTCCCTGGATGACACCGGTGACAGGTCTGCTGGGCTGGCTTGGGGGTCCTAGCTGTGCGGTACGCTCCCTCCACACCCCTGTGGCTCCTTGCCCTCCTCCTCCTCCATGCCCTAGTCAGGGCCCTCTGCCTCAAGGTCGATGACCACCTGGGGGGGGCACAGACCGTCCCACCCCCCAGGATGCGATCCAAGGTATCAAAATAGGGGCAGCTCTCTGGGTCTGTCCCTGATTGGGAGCTGCCCCCTGTGGCCCTGGCATAGGCCTGCCGCAGCTCCTTAATTTTCATCCAAACCTGCTCCTGGGTTTACACGTGGCCTTTGGTGGCCAGGCTGGCAGCTATCCTGTCGTAGATGGCTGCATTCTTCCGTCTAGTGTGGAGATCAAGGACGTTGGAGGCATCCCCCAAAACCTCAGTCAGGTCCATGATCTCCACCCTGGACCAGGAAGGCGCCTGCCTTCTCTGGCCCCTGGAAGGCTCCTGGGAGCTGGGGGACTGGTCCTGGGGAGTGGTGGAGGGCTGGCTGGCACTGGCTGCCTGGCTCATGCTGGGGCCACTGGGTCAGGGGCAGCGACTGCTGGCTCTGGGCTGCCAGGTCTGGAGCTGGCACAGGCACTGTAGCCAGACTCTACCCCTTTAAGGGCTCTGGGAAGGGTGGGAGGAGAAGAGTTTTCCTGGATGGGGCCAGAGTGGCCAGCAGGGTACCCTGCGAAGGGCTGGAGGCCCCCTATTTTGAAATAAGTGTCTACACAGCACTTATTTCAAAATATCAATTTTCAAACAGGCGCTATTCCTCGTGGAATGAGGTTTACCAATTTCAAAATAAGCCCTGCGTAATTTTGAATTAATTTCAAAATAGCAGTTGGATTGTGTAGATGCTAGTACAGTTATTTCAAAATAATGGCTGTTATTTTGAAATAACTTTGCTGTGTAGACATACCCTCATATTGTTAATTTAAAATCCTATAAGGTGTATGTGAGCTACAATTGTCTCCTCTTCCAGATACATTTGGCAACACCGAGTTTCATCTGTCATTGTATTACCACTCACCTAACTTAATTACCACCTTCTGAAGTTCCTCGCAGTCCTCTTTGAATATGACTAAGAAAAATAATTTTATGTCATCTGCACATTTTCTAGATTCTCCTTTTCCTGATCTTTAATAAATAGACTAAATGTCAGGCTCAGGATACCAGATGAAGATTGGAGCCATGGTCAAAAACAGTTACTAAGGACTGAGACCAGACATAAAGTTGAGAGTAGGCTGAGAGCAATGCTAAACCTGGGATCCAGGGACAGGGCAGAAACAGGGCCAAAGTCCATAGACAAGCCAAACCAGGACTATAGTCTGAGTCTGGAATCAGGCCAGAGGTCAAAGCTGGGTTGGATTGCGTCCAAGGGTCTAAGGTTCTGGAGGCAGGTACAGGCCTGGAGCAGACCTTGCACAGACAAGGCTGAGGTAGGAATAAGATCAAAGGAAGGATGGATGTCTAGGGAGTCTATAACACCATGAGGTAGCAAGAGAGCTTCTAGCATAGGCTAACCTGGTTTTGTCAGTGAGAATAAAATACTGGCACCTGATGGTCACCCGCTCTCTCAGCTTGCATGAGAGATGAATCACTGCATGTTCTGAGTGAGTCACCCTGGTCCTGCTGTACATTTACCTTTACACTAACTGATGTTGGTTAATGTTTTGCTTTGATGAAAACTCACCATGGCATCCTCTTTCTTTCCTGTCTCATAGCCAATTTTTGATCTGTGCCTTACTCTCTTGACTGTTTAACTTCTTCAGTGGTCTTTTGGGTGGATTCTTACCCTTTCATGAATTCCAAGACTAGAAGGGACCATTGTGATCATCTAGTCCAACCTCCTTTAAAATGCAAATAATAGAACTTTCCAATCCCCCATCTGCAAAAATCCTAGGGTACATCTAGACTACGTTCTTTTTTCAAAAGGAGATATGCCAATTTGGTACTAATGTGCATATCTTCTTCTGATCGCTTTTTCGAAAATGGTTTTTTCAAGAAAGAAAGCAGTTTAGACGTGGTTCTTTTGGAAAAAAGAACCTTTTTTGAAAGAACCCTGCACAGCTCATTTTTTGAGAAGGGTTCTTTCGAAAAAGGGTTGTTTTTTTAAAGAACTGCATCTAAACTGCTTTCTTTTTCATAAAAACCACTTTTGAAAAAGCAATCAGAAGAAGATATGCAAATTAGCACCAAATTTGCATCTCTCCTTTCGAAAAAAGAATGCAATCTAGATGTACCCCTAGGGAATAACTTTTAGATAAACACCCATTCTTGATTTCAGAATTACCAGAGAAAGAGAATACACCACAATGCTTAGTCAATTGTTTCAATGGTTATTTATCTTCACTGTTAAAATGTACACCTTATCTGTAATCTAAAGTTGTCTAGTTTCAGCTTCCAGTCATTGAATCATGTTATGTCTTCCTCTGCTAGATAGAAGAACCCATTATTAAATATTTGTTCATCATGTAGACATTTATAGACTCTGATTGCATCTCTCCTTAACCTTCTATTTTTTCGACTAAATAGAGTGAGCTTCTTGATTCTATCAGGCATGTTTTCTTGCCCTTTCATCACTTTTGTGGCTTTTTCTCTGAACCCTCTCCAATTTATCAATATCCTTCTTTTAGAAAACTAAATACAAATTTAAAGAATTCTAAGAGATTAGCGAGACACAATTTCTCTTTGCACAGTCCATGCTGATGAGACTGTCAGATTATGATATTCCAAGTGTTTGCTTATTCTAAGTTACATTTTTGACTAATTTACCATGGACAGACAGAATTCCCTGGATCACCTCTAGAATCTTTTTTTTATTATAAGTACAACATAATTGCTACTACCCAAGCTTCTGGAACAATAGTTATTTTTACTAAGAAATTGAGTATTTTTGCTGGCAGCTCATAAGTCCCTTCATGAAGGTGTACCATCTGGCTTTGATGACCTATTGATTTTTCATTTATCATTTTGCTCCAACCTCTTCCTTGACTGCTCAGTCTCTGATCCTACCATCTCTTTATTTCTAGGAAAGAACAAGTCCAGGGTAGGTTTCTTCCCAACATAGGGAAGACTGATGCAAATAAATCATTTAGCTTCTCCGCCATTTCCTTATCTTCCTTAAGAGATCGCTTTATCCCTGGTGATTCAGTGGATATACCAGTTCTTTTGAAGGCTTCCTGCTTCTGATAGACTGAAATAAAGTATTGCCAGTTTTTATATTATTAGCTATTTGCTCTTGAGAATCCAACTCAGCCCTCCTACTTTCCCCTTTACATCTTGCCTGCTGTAATTCTGCAGCACCCCTGTCTGCTGGCGTATTAGTTTCCTATTTAATAAGGGAAAGGGACTGCAGTGGGAAAGCAAAGGCATCTGGAAAAATCAAACAATGTGAATTAATACATTCTTTGTGGGCTGGAGGAAGCAATGGAGTTCAGACAGGCCTTTGGATGTTATGTTTTACAATGTCCCTTGAGGCCTGAGACCCACTGAAGCCTGTGTTTGACCACCTTTGACTGAACCAAAATTACGTGGTAATAACCCACAATTAAAAGTGTGTCCCCTTGCTGTATTTCATTCCTTTTGTGCATTTTAGCTTTCAAAATTAGACAGAAGTGAAGAGGAGATAGGCAGGTATAGAGAGCAACCACATCTCTTAGTGGGGCCCGGGGAACATTTGACACCTCTTGGTTTCAGGGCCCCCTGGCTGTTTTTAATTTCACTAAATCATTCCCGGCTGGGGATTGTATGCTTTCAGTGGCCTCTCCCAGCAATGTGGAGGTGCATTGTCAATGTGCCAAATCCAGCTAAGCTCAAGGGAAGTGTTGCAACATTATAAGATGTCAGGCACATGAGGTAAAAAGGGAGTCCTCCACTCTGGGGACCAATCATTAATTGCATTTAATTTGGATCGAAAAAAAAGATGCCAAGAAATCTCACTTTCATTTTTCCTTTGAAGCTGTTGTAACAGGGCAGGTGAGCAATCTGTGTAACAAATAGGTTAGTAGCCTTTTTACATCACTGTTTTGAATGCACAATGGGGGTGCTGTGTGTCTGAAGGTCCCTTCTTAAAGGGCCCATGGCTGCAGCAGTTTTTATGGAGGCAAACAAAATCCCTGCTGTCTTCAATGGATCAGGCTCATCTGGCCATAGGTATCCCTCAGGAAAACAAGGAGAGTTCAGGTGGATTTCACAGTGCGAGGAAGGGTGGGGAGTGTCTGGACCCAGATTCATTCCCACTGAAGCGAATGGAGATTTTGCTCACAGTGTCAAGGAGGGAAAGAGTGGACCCTAGTGTGATAGGAATGCATCATGGACTGTGATTGCTGCTTGTGTAAACACACCCAAGCATAGGTGTCTGCTTCCAATTTCCCCCCGGGATACTCAACCCACTGCTCAGCCCCAGGCCCTGCTCCCACTCTTGCCCTTCCCCCGATGCTAACCCCTACCTTACCTTTGCCCATCCTTGCTCCACCCCTTCATTCAAGGCCTCACCCCACCCCACCCCATCTTTTTCCTGCTTTTTTCTGCCCCTCCTCACTCTTTCCCCCTCCCAGAGCCTCCAGCATGCCATGAAATAGTTGATCCACAAGGTGTGGGAAGCACTGTGGGGCTACGTCTACACTGGCCCCTTTTCCGGAAGGGGCATGTAAATTTCACTAGTCGTCGTAGGGAAATCCACGGGGGATTTAAATATCCCCCGCGGCATTTAAATAAAAATGTCCACCGCTTTTTTCCGGCTTTTAAAAAAGCCGGAAAAGAGCGTCTACACTGGCCCCGATCCTCCGGAAAAAGTGCCCTTTTCCGGAGGGTCTTATTCCTACTTCAAAGGGCGCTTTTTCCGGAGGATTGGGGCCAGTGTAGACGCTCTTTTCCGGCTTTTTTAAAAGCCGGAAAAAAGCGGCGGACATTTTTATTTAAATGCCGCGGGG
Organism: Pelodiscus sinensis; assembly: GCF_049634645.1. Classification (NCBI taxonomy): domain Eukaryota; kingdom Metazoa; phylum Chordata; order Testudines; family Trionychidae; genus Pelodiscus; species Pelodiscus sinensis. Next base: position 210,515,488 of record NC_134712.1, on the reverse strand, counting down.
GATATTTAAATCCCCCGCGGATTTCCCTATGACGACTAGTGAAATTTACATGCCCCTTCCGGAAAAGGGGCCAGTGTAGACGTAGCCAGAGGGGGAGGAGTTGATCAGTAGTGCTGCTGGTGGGCAGGATACATGGGGACAGGAGGCAACTGGCCCTTGGTGGGTGTTAAGCACTTGCTAATTTTTTCCCTGAGGGCTCCAGCCCTGGAACCCAAGGAGTTGGCACCCATGTACTCAAGTTAGCTTTAGTCTAGTTAGTGCAGATACCAGAGCAGTAAGGCACAGCAACTCATGCTTCAGTAAGAGCTTACCCTATGAGTAATTACCTAGGTTCTAGTTGTGTTTGTGCAGCCTGAGTTGCGCTACAGCAATTTCACTGCTCCAGTACCTGAGCTAGCTAGAGTGAAGTTACCTTGGGTTATGTCTGTCTGAGATACTACCACATCCCATGACTGCAGGGTAGACGTGTCCAGAGTTACACCAAGCATGAATACCAATGGAAGAGGCACAGGCAGAGGGAGACTGAGCAAGAGATGCTGATAAATAGGAAAAGAAGTAACAACTCAGTCATCTGCTCTTCAGAAATTGTATATTGAGCTAGGGCTGAATCTTGCGCCTGTTGGACGTGAGCCAGCTGCCCCTTCCTGAGGAGAATAAGTTTCATCCTGCGGCTTCCCAGTGACAAATCAGGAATAACAAATCATTATTTAAAAATACACTTGTCCTCCTGGTCATGTGTGAATCCCAGCAAATATATGAACAGCCATCCCCACAAATACCCATGTCAACAAACAAGCAGACACATGGTCATGAAGAGGAAGGGGATGGGAACATGGTTGTATGGAGCAGTCACTCAGAACTCAGATAAACATTCACAAACAGCTTTCATGCTACTGGAGCAGCTCTACTCAGGAGCGTCAAAAGGCCAGATTCATCCTTGAGAGAACTCTAACTCCACTGAAGTCTATGTTGTAGGGTGACCATATGTCCCTAATATGAAAACAGTACACCGGGTGAGAAGTGATTCCAGGTTGCTTGAGTCAGCTCCATATGACCCTCTGGCATGGCCACTTGTCCAAGCCAGAGTCCTGGACATCATGGGTTGGGATATTTTGGGGCAAAACTGGGCCTTTGTCCCATTTGCTCTTGCCCCAGTGTTCCTCTGCAGCTCCATAGGGACAGAGAAAACATGACAAATGCCCAGTTTTGCCGAAAATTCATGATGTCCATCCCAGTGCTTAAAAAGGGGACTGTCTCAGCCAAAATGGGACATATGGTCACTCTACAATGTAGTGACTCCAGGGATAAATTTGGTCATGTGACCAAGCAGGATTTGTCCTAAACTACTAGCAAAGATCCTAAAGCTAGCGTGTTCAAACTTGGGAAATTCACACTAGTGCTCCTGTATGGCACTTACAAATGCTTGCTTAGAATAAAATGAATGACACACATGACAGGATAGTGAGATTATGAGAAAATAAGATACCAAGGCCTGTACAGTTTCTGCAACTGAAAGGCTTTTTTTTTTTTTTTTTTTTTTTTTTGTAATTTTAAAATATTTTTTCTTCCTTGAACTCATTGAGGTTCTCTGTGAATTTAACATTAGAGTGACTTTGACTGTAACAGTAATAATTATTTTCCAATGTTAATGTTGTGATCTTAATGAAAGGAAACAGAAAAGGGGGTATCATTTCACATACACAAATCTGCACTTCATTTACACAGAATAGCTTCTGAATGGCTTTTCTCCATGTTTTTGGTCAACATTACTCTTTTAGAGAAATGATAAATGTCTAGAATTGTTGGCTGTTAAACAGATGAAGCAGATGCTATTCATTACAGACCTTGCAATGCATGTTTTGCTACTTTCCAAAAAGCAGCCATTGTGGGTCACATGTTTATTTTTCTAAGTTCATATATCCTTAAAATATTTCACTTTTCATAATTAATTATTAATGTTGCAATGGCTTTATTTTATTAATGAAGACACTGATATTTTATGGAATGATCAAGATAATAAATAAATATAAGCCCCTTTTATAAAGTGTGTGTGTGGATAAAGATGAACTAGGAGATCAAGTTAGAATAAACCACGGTGATTTTGATTTGATGACAATAGATCTTTCAGGAAGGCATATGGTAAATGAAGAATAAACCAGAGCATTACTGATCATGTAGATGTTTATGAAAAATCTTCCACTAGTAGCACATGAAATCAAAATAACATCCATTCAGACTCTGAACAGATGGCATTTGGAGAGGGTTATTTGTTTTAAGTAGTTTAGATGATCACAAAAAAAAGAGTCATTGGTGGTTTTATGGTTTTTGTCTATTTAGAGAATGAAGATTTGAAGTTGAGGCTTAAAAGGTTCAGCACCTCCGAGACATCAGGACTAATAGCAAGAGCAACCAGCATTAAGGAAAAAAGAGAGGAACTCTGCCATCACTGTTGTATCATTTGCTTTTGAATTTGGGTACAGAATTAGCTCTCAGTTACACGGTAAGTTTATAGTCTGTACTAAAGCACAAATTTCAGTTAAAGTAAATGGGAGTTTGCATGAATAAAACAGTCAAGATTGGCCACAATTAAGAGCATTCAACCTTCCTGTGAGAAGCCAGGAGGAGAAAGGAATGCTCTAAAGTTATCCTGTTAAGCAGGCACCTCAGCCTTTCTCCTGCCGCCACCCAGTTTTTCACACTGCAATAGGCAGTGAGTAGAACACAAGATTCAATCCTCAGAATAAGCCCCACTAACTCCAAACTACTCTAAACTTCACCATCTGACAATGGCTCTCAGGATTCATCTGCCAGCCAGGGCTCTCCAGATTGCGCTGGTATTTGAGCTATGTTCTCTGGCTGGGGAGCAGAAACAGCTGTGACAAAGGAGCCAGACATGCCAGCTCAAAGCTACATGAGAACTTTCCTACACCAGAATGCCTGAGAAATCTACAAGAGGAGCCATGGACTCATGATTAAGCCAGGGAATCTGTTTCTCCATTGCTATAGATAGGCACTTACACCTGTGTCAAGTAAGTAGAAAGGCTAGGAAAGCACACAATACGCCATAAAGTGGCCCTTTGCTTTACAGAGTACAGCTGAGTAACTAGTCTGAGACCTAATCAGAATTTGAGATGGTAGCGTTTTGTTCCCTCTTTACACAAATATAAATGACTGCCAAAGGTACCAGCAATGGAGAATCTATGGATACTGAGAAACTCAGACTAGTTACTCAGCTGGACTCTGCAAAGTAAAGGGGCCCTTTATGGAGTGTTATGTGCTTTCCTAGCCTTTACATCTATATTGAATTATTATTTTCCTGAACCAACTTCCTTCTTCCACAATTAAGGCTAGATCTTCAGAGACACACATTGCAGGTCTTCTCTCTAGGATATTTCCTTACCTTGGGACATTGTCATAAGTTAGTGCCAGGTTGACTGCTAAGTAAAATACGACAGATAGTAGGTCTGGCCCTGATAATGATTCTATTTCTTCAGAAAAAAAGGTTAGTGTGAGGTGGACTTTTCCTTCAAGCTCAGCCCTGCATATGGAACAACATGCAGCTGTGCTACCACAGAGAGGAACTAGAACCCTCCTTGATCCCATCCCCTGTTTGTTCTAGAAAAAAAGCAATTTGTGAACACACCTTATCAGGTGTGACATATTCTTAGCTTAGCAGCACTGGCTGATGCATTATGGGGGAAGACTCAAGTTTCCACCCACCTGATAAAGGGCCTGGCACAATCAGGCTCTTAGTACATATGGACCCATCACTCCTTCTGACACTCCGCATGCAACCCAGGAGAACTAGGCAGCAGTAGGAGCTGACCATTTCTGAGGCACTAATCACCTGCTGCTGGCCACTTCTGGGGCACAGCACGGTCTGTGGTGCAAGGACAAGCAGGAAACCTGCCTTAGCACCCTTGCAGCACATGGTGCTGCTGGAAGTAAGCCTGTGCCACAATTCCCTGCCTTGACTCTGAGCTCCCTCCCTCATTCCTGGCCCCACCCCACAGCGTGCCTTCTAGTCAAAAGATATAATTATGTTGCGCCACGGGCATCAACAATTTTCTTCAACTGGGTCACAAGAAAGAAGTTTGAAAACCACAGTTCTAGTGGGATTAAAAAAAGAAACAAGAATCTACCATAGGTTTAACAGTAATTGCTTTAATGAGGCAAAACCCTTTAGAATGCAAACATACTTGACAATAGAAAGAGAAACAATCAAAAAGAAAGTGTTTTATACAGGCTGCTTCAAGAGAAAGTAGTAAAAACCATTGTGCCCCACACACAGTTAGATAAACACTCTCACAAGGGAAGGAAGAGAGCAGGACAAGGGATGTGTAATTGGTCTCACTATTCTTTACTATTTACTTTCTGTGTAAGACATTGCCATGAAAGCTGAATCTGGATCCTAATTTTTTAATCATATTTCAATCATGCTGTAGAAAAGAGAATGAAATACAGTACAGCATTTCTCTTTGCATGCCATTTTATTGATTAAAACTGCTAAGGGATTCTATTAATATATAGATAGTATCATGAGTTTTCGTGGGCACAACCCACTTCTTCTGGTTGTGCCCACGAAAGCTCATGATACCATCTACATGTTTTGTTAGTCTTTAAGGTACTACTAGACTATTTGTTTTTCCTGCTACAGACTAACTTGGCTACCCCTCTAAATCTATTAATATAATACTTTGCTCTTATTTTGCTCTTCTTATCTGAGATCTCAAAGCACTTTACAAAGGAAGTCAGTATCATTATCTATCATTATCCTCACTGTATAGGTAGAAGGTAAACAAAAACTAGCATGAAACCAAAATGATAAACTGTTTTTCATTTGTTGTATTGAAGCTGATCCAAAGTTCTGTGAAACCAGTGGGAGTCTTTCCATTGACTTCAGTGTTTTTTGGGCCAGGACATGTAGCATTCAAATGGTGTTTGTTTGTTTCATTCATGAATCTGTTATTATAAACCCAATGAATACAGAGACACTATAGCAGTAAATATGATCAAACATGTCGATGAGTATGCTGCAGAGCACAGGAGTACAAAAGGCCACGACATATGCAATGCTTAAAAAAGTTAATTACACCCACAAAGCATTAATGTGAATTCTTTGATGTGTTGGGGAGGTGTCATTCCCTGCATCTAGTGAATTCTGAAATGCTCTTCTATTTACTGCCTCAGTGCCATTTGGACCAGCATCGTTTGTACATGGTCAGAGACAAATAAACTCATTTTCCTCTTTTCTCTCTTGACTTCTCTTCCAAGTATAAAATTGCCAATGCAGTACTGTGCACCTAAATTAACTGACAAGTCTGAAAAGATCCAGGGAAGCTGGCTTTTTCATGCATGAATATAAATGAGCAAGGTTAACTTAATTAACAAATTAGTGGTATGCATGTATTTCACTGGCTGTATAAGTTGCTGTACAATTTATGCAGTATGGGCCTTAGTGTGCCAGTCATTTGTAAGCAGGCCTCACCATGGAAATCAAGGAGGCATTCTGGTTCAGATAAATAGTACAATATGGGTATAAACTTGACTTTTTTTGCTCGTGTTCATTCTTATGTTTAACAGCGATTATTTATATAAAAAGAACTCCTGTATAAAACATAGGAGCAGGGTGAGGGGTTTTGTAATCTATATATCTGTGCCTGTCCTCTAACCTTGGATAAAAGACACCTTTGTCTTTGGACTTTGCTTTAGTGTTAAATTCCACCTAATAAATAAGACCTGTAGGATGGGATTCACAAAGGTATTTAAGCACCTAACACCCATTGGCTGTGTCTAGACTGGCAAGTTTTTCCGGAAAATCAGCCGCTTTTCCGGAAAAACTTGCCAGCTGTCTACACTGGCCGCTTGAATTTCCGGAAAAGCACTGACGATCTCATGTAAGATCGTCAGTGATTTTCCAGAAATACTATGCTGTTCCCGTTCATGCAAAAGTCTTTTTCCAAAAGACTTTTGTGCAAAAGGGCCAGTGTACAGCACAGTACTGTTTTCTACAAAAAAGCCCTGATTGCGAAAATGGCGATCGGGGCTTTTTTGTGGAAAAGCGCGTCTAGATTGGCCACGGACACTTTTCCGCAAAAAGTGCTTTTGCGGAAAAGCATCCTGCCAATCTAGACGCGCTTTTCCAAAAATGCTTTTAACGGAAAACTTCCGTTAAAAGCATTTCTGGAAAATCATGCCAGTGTAGACGTAGCCATTGATTTTAATGGGAATCAGACATCTAAGTACCTTTGTGAAACTCACTCATGGTTATGGTCATTATTACTATCATTTTAACAACCAACATGGTGATATTTCTTTTCAAGGTGGTGCTACTAACTGTGCGCTGATCTTGGCATCATTATTCCATGATTGTTTACCTCTCTGCTGCCCATGTGCAGGTTGTTCCTGGAGCTATGGAATTTGTTAAGAAGCATGCCCTTATTCCCCTCCCTTCAAGAATTAACAGTTACCAACAAGATGGTATCCCAGGGCATTAGAATGGGGAGTCCAGGCCAGAGCCGTCCTCGCCCATACGCAGAATACACACAGGCACTAGAAAATTTCAGACACCACTGAGTCTTGACATCCGCCCGTCCACCTCTTCCTATCCCTGTTCTGTGGCTGCTGCAGTCTGGTGAGTCTTCCTACAGAGATGAGCTAGTTAACTTAAAAGTGAAATAGCCTTCTAGCCACCCTATTAGCAGAACATTGATCCTTTGAAAGAGTCACTCAAGTGGTAATGAAGCCAATTAACAGCTGTCTAGCCTCCATTTCTTAATTTACTGTGTGAGTCTACAGGATCTTCATTTACAATTTTCTTTAAAAATATTAATGTGTTGCTGAAGATCATAAAATCATATCTTTACATTTTTTCCCTCCCTCCCTGGGCTGCTGAGCATAAGGGCATCAGTTTAATAGTACTCCATGCATGGGACACCATAAATCCTAAGGATGGTTCTGGTCCAGAAGCAGCTCAGTTATGTACACCAATTTAGGAATAGCTGATTGTTTGTGTTGAGAGATCAGGCCTTCGTGCAGACAAAATTCTGTCAGCTCATAGTTACAGGCTTATTTCTAATCCGCGATGGGAGTGGATTCCCCTAACACCCAATCACATCATGATTAGGGAACCATGATTTCCCAATCATCAGATGTTTACATTTTACCAATCTATCTGACCCACTTACACCAAGCAACCATTGAATGCTATTAATAAATTGTTAGACACCATCATCCACTCTTAGCAGAGCTGAAGACAATTCAAGCCAAGAATGCATATTCAAAAGGAATAGATATGTATCCTATTGCCAATGCAACATGGAGCCCTCAGTAAATCTCTTTCTTTGTATCTCTGTCTGTCTGTCTCCCTTTCTCTCCCTCTCTGGTTTGTTCACAGCAAGGTCAAGTATAATTTCTAATCTCCCAGTGTATGACCTCTGAACCCAAATGGGAAAAGTACACATCAGAATAACATGGATTCTGGAAGTTTCGTAGTGCCAACCAGTCCTGCTGTACTTTAAACCATGGCTTGAATCTGTTTCTTGACACGAGGTTATTGCTTGAAAAGTAGATGATGGTGGAGGTGGCTCTTGATGCATGATGCTTGGGCTGCACGGTGAGGGTCATAAAACATAATCCTGGTCCTTTTCTAGATGATCTAGATTATGTTTTTGTAGTCTTCCAGATGTAAGCCCTGCCATTCAGTGGCCAAGAATTTGTAAACTCAGAAAACAGTTCTATGGTGAGCAGTCCAAACATTCCAAGGGAAATTTCTGTAGAAAAAATTACAGTAGAACAATTAGAAATGCACAGCTATAATTTACTGTCACCCTTATGGGTATGATGTACCACTGGAAGGATTCTGAATAACATTTATTAATGGCCCTTATTCTACATGTAAGAATCTAGTCCTGGCAGAATGAATAGATGCAAAACTTGCTCATGGGCTGATCCATGTGAGCCAAGGACCTGTGTTGGATGGCCAGGAACTGACATAACGGATTATCCAATATGGAGAAACAAAGAGCCTTCCAAAGTTCAAGCAACATAAAGATAGAGTTTTCTCTTATTAGAGGTTTTTCTTTCCTTTCCCCCTTTCTGCTTTGAGTTGTAAACTCTGCCAGACTCACCTTCATGAGGGAACAGGGCAGAGTAAGCCAAAAAGTTTTTATCCACTTGATCGTTTCACCCCAGTCCATCAGGTGTCAAATAAGTCTTCCTTTTTGAGTAAGACATTACATCTCTGGCAGACACCAGTATTCCAGTCTCCTGCCTGGTGATTTACACAGTTACAAAGGCTTATAATGCAAATGATCAAATCGTCTGGGATACAGATGTTATAAATGAGATTAATGTGTGTAGCAACCCTTAATCATTGAGCAAAGCCTACACATTCTTATCATTCTAATATTTCAACAATTCTAAGTGAGCCAGACTCATTCCAGCTAAGTATTGGTCAGCACTCAGTTGAGGCAAAGAGGTTTTGATCTGAGCCAGCCGCTGGTCTGCCACCATCACAATATAGCCACGTAGCTAGAGATGGCCCAAATTAATAGCCTACAGAGGTAGCAGAAGGGCAGGTTGAGCCATGTTGCTTACATTGCTATTCTCCTAATATGAATCTCAGCCACCATTAAGAACATGAGTGGAGAGAGCAACCTAGGTAGCTAGATTTTACTAGCTAGGTTGAAGGCCCTCTCTATGTGCTACGACCCTTATTAACCCTAGACCTGCAGTAGGCAACTGTGGAGAGGTAACAATGACCATATTCCTAAGGGAAGAGTATCCTGAGACTTCATATGACACACTTCCTGTGCAGGATGGCAGTAATGAATAGTGCTCACCACTTATGGGACATATGGTGCTTGCAATCATGTCCCCACCTCTCTCCCATTGGCAGGGCTGGCGACAGACTTCACCGTTCCCTGGGCAATGCAGGGAGGAAAGCTTAGCTCTATGTCCCCGTAAGGTGTGGGACCTTGGGCAGAAAGGGCAGAGCTAGGGGCAGTCAGTCCTCAACACCACCCAGATCACACCGTCCCTCCTCCACTCAGTTCTCAGAGCTGCCCAGACAATGACATGCAGGGCTCCAGCCCTGGGTCCTTTTAAATTGCCAGACCATGAGGCAATTGCCCCTTTTGTCCTCCCTCCCATCGGCAGCCCTGGCCAGTGGTGACCTGCCAACCAAGTAATTGGTTTCAAAGCTGCCACTCTTTTCCCTCACACTTTGCGCAAGCAGCCTGGGCGATGTGGTTCCACTCAGCTGCTCTATGTTCTGGTTCCTCTTATTCTCAAGCTAGCTAGTCCAGAAGTCTTTGGCTTCACCAGGTTCCTCCTATACTCTGCTGCCTGCCCCAGCCTTCCCACCAACCACATAACTCACATTTGTGCTGGTGTGACCCTCACTAACTGAACTGTTCTCTACGCACAAGGCCTTGGCTGGGCCCTGGCAAGGACAGACTCCACTGTCAAAAGCAGCAGTACGCCACATTGCTGTGCTGCATTTCTCTCTGACTTTTCTATCTGACTGGTGAATGCCCTAAGCATGCTACTGAAGGCACTGTCTGTCTGGCGTGGAGGAAGGAGTTCATAGAGACTCTGAAGCAGCTGCAGATGCTCTGGCTGGTATTCTGCCCCTCCATCCCCGCTCTTTATGTACCATAATGAAGGCAGGCAGCTGAGCTGAAGCATTGACAGCAATAAACAGAAAGCCCTGGGGAGCAGAACAGCAGCTGAAGGCTCTCCTAAGGGATATGAGAGCTGAGATGCCTCCCAGAAGTCAGGGCCACTATTAATACCCACAGTTACATCCCATGAGTTTCTCTTGCAAACCAAAGAGCACTGGTGGAATGAGGAGTAATGGTAGTTCAAATTAGGATCTTTAATTCGAACTACCTACTCCGTGCCGCGTGTAGCTGCGGGCATGGAGTTCGGACTAAGGGGAATTTAAAAATGGCGGCACCCAGAAACATGCAAATGAAGCCCGGGATATCTAAATCCCAGGCTTCATTTGCAACTCCATTTGCCCTAATTACCCTACCTAGCTCGAACTAACCCAGGGCCAGGAGCAAAAGGCATGGGGCCTTGGGACTTCCATAAAGTTAGACCAGCCAATGGAAAGCCCAGCTTAGTCTTTCTCTATAATGAATGCCACTCTGAGGCAAGCTGACCACTCCTTAAGTCCACAATGGTCCTGGGACACAGCCATGGGGAGAAGGGAGCATAGAAAACCATTGCCATATGCAAGCTTGGCTCAGCTGGTGGGCCAGTTGTATTCAGACTGCTGGTGGTAACATATCATATTACCACTCTCAGTGATTAGACTTATTTAGGTCCGTGAAGTTGCTTGAAATGAAGCAGACTTTAATTCCTTAAGTTTTATACACTTGTTTGTGTTGGCAACTATGTATTTGAAATTGTAGCTACACTACTGTTTTCTGGAAGGATGCAGAAGAACAAGCCCTAATACTGCTCTGCATGACACAATATAGGGAACATGACATATAACTTTTTGTAATTCCCCTCTAGATAAAAGAAAATACACGGAGATTCCACATTGCATAATCTCTGCAACAGGTGATTTACAAAGTATTGCAAGTCAGATCCTTGGCAGGTGTGCATCAGCATAGCTCCGGTGACGTCAGTGGAGCTATGCCAATTGAGAACAGCTGAAGAGCTGGCCCTTGTATCTTTTTATTTAGCACATTTGTCTCTGTTAAAGCTGCTGACAGAATGAAGGAAGACGACAGAAGAAATGTAGCCCAAGCATCGTTTACTTCTCACATTATTTGGAAGCCATTCCATGAACCATCTTAATAATTGGTTTTCCTGGACAGAGACACTTACTAGTAGCAGTTAATGTTAACAGATTGGAAGAATGCCTGAAGATGATGGATGTGCTTTCTGAGAATATGGGTTTCTGGTCATTTTCCATGGCAGCTGTAAACTTAAAAATAATTTCCAGTTAATCAACGGGTAAAGAATAGAATTTACATCTGCTGGTTTGTTCATTAATCATTTGTCCTAAATATCCTTGCATGCTATGGTAAATTAAGGCACAGTGCCTCTAACAGCCATCCCCACACTTGTTCTAAAATCTGCACCATGTCAGTGTCCTCTGGAAGAGGTGTGTTTTGGCACAAAATGAAGATGTTTATCAAATGCTAAAATTCCTTCCATGCAACTGTACCATGTTTCCCAGCAGACTTTGACCTAATGTAAAACATTGAAGTTTGAGGAAGTAATTTATTTATCTAAGCTGTTTCCTCAGAAAAGTAGCCAATAAGTTGCTGTCTTGCCGTGGGTTTAAAAAACAAAACCCAGCAAATTAAATCAGATTGAAATGACACAATCTCCCTCAGAAATATCCTGGGGTTTTCTGACATTCTCTGGAGAATTTGGAACACATGGGCCAGATGCTGTGCCTGTGTAAATTGGCATAGCTCCATTGAAGTCAAAGGAGTTATACTTATTTACATCCTGGGAAGATCTGGCTAATACTGTGCTTTTATTAGTTAGTTCAGTCTTTGAAGTCTAAATCTTGAGTCAATTGTCCCTATTTTCTGTAAGGGTATGTCTACACTGCAAAGTTAATTTGAAATAACAGCAGTTATTTCGAATTAACTTCAAACTGCTATTTCGAATTTAATTCGAAATAGCAGAGCACTTAATTCGAATTTGGTAAACCTCATTCTACAAGGAGTAACACCAAATTTGAAATAGCTAATTTGAAATAAGTGCTGTGTAGACACTTAATTCGAATTAGCTGGCCACCAGCCCTCTCCAGTTTCCCCTGGTGGCCACTCTGGGCCAAACCAGGAAAATTCTTCTCCTTTCCCTAGGCCCGGAGCCCGTAAAGGGGTAGACTCTGGCCATACACCACGTGCCAGAGCCAGGCCTGCCAGCAGCCACAGCCCCTCACCCAGTGGCCGCACAATGCCATCCAGTGGCAGCCAACCGTCCCCCACCCAGTCCCCGAGCACCCAGGGGCCAGACAGGAGCCGGAGACGGCGCGCGCCCTCGTGGACTAGTGCGGCGATCATTGACCTCCTTGAGGTTTGGGGGGAGACCCCAATGTCCATGATCTCCACACTAGGCGGAGGAACGCAGCCATCTACGGCCTCATAGCAGCCACCATGGCCTAAAAGGGCCCCAGGAGCAGGTGTGCCTCAAAGTAAAGGAGCTGCAGCAGGCATACGCCAGGGCCACTAGGGGCAGTGCCGCAGCAGGGGCTGATACCTGCCCCTACTTTCCTGCCCCAGTCTGCATCCTGGGGGGAGGGACGGTCCACGCCACCCCAGGGGGCAGCGAGCCGGGACTGGAGGGCCCTGACCTGGGCACGGCAGAGGAGCCATCGTGGAGGGTGCCACGCCAGCAGGACCCCCAAGCTGTCCCAGCACCGGAGTCAGCAGGGTCATCCAGGGAGGCCACACCAGGTAAGTGCCATCACCGTCCTCTACCCGGGGCAGGGAGGGAGACCAGAGACCACGCACGTGAGCCTTGCCTACCACACATCACGCAGCAACCTGTGCACGTGAGAGCACGTGCCATGCCACCCTTGAGCAGGTGGCTCCAGTTGTGTGACACCCAGAGGCCATGGCCTGATAGGCACACGCATGTGTGAAGAGACCTGACATTTTCCTGACTGGGGCAGGACACAGCAGGATGCCATCCCTTCACAAGCCCCCTTTACACAGAGGCAGGAGACATCTCCCCCCCCCCCCCCCCCCCGCTCCAGCCACACTATACACGGCACCGGGGCATGGGTGCGGTCTCAGGGCACCTCCCAGTCCCGGGGATAGCTCGACATTCCAAACATGGCCTCTGTGCAAACACAATGACTCTGATTGTGCAGGGCACGGTCATCCTCACCTCACAGAGAGGGGGCTGGGCTTCACCCACTGTGTCCCCAGGGAGAACTGACCACTTCTCTTCTTTCTCCACAGCCGCACCAGCTTCATGTGCAGGGCGCACCACCCCAACCGGGACATCCTCCCGCACCCGAGGGCTCCACAGGACCAATGCATCACTACTGGGGTTCCACGAGCAGCACCTGGGGGCCCTGCAAGCCCACATCCGCATCTTGGAGCAGTAGGCGCAGGAAGAACGGGAGTTCCGGTGGAAGCTGCTTGTCCAGGGTCATGCCATCTGTGCCCATCTGCAGACCCTGGTGCAGAGCGTGCTGCCTTGTGCTGCTCCCATGCCTGCTGCCCCCTCAGCTACCGTTCCTCCTCCCACTCCTTCTCTCCCTCCTCAACCTCCACACACTGCTCCTCAATCTCCAGACCCCTCACCCCAAACTCCACACCCTTCTCCCCATCCCCCCGGGGATGCCAAGGCCCCTGCACCCGCCTTGCTGGGAGACATGTGGCCCAGCGAGACCCCCACCCCTGAGTTCTTAGCTTCCCCTCCCCCTTCTTCTCCTTGCTTCCCTCTTCCAGCTGCCTCCTCCCAGGTTTTCCCCTCCTCTCTCCCCCCCTCTCCTGCCCTCTCCTGCCTCCTTTCCCCGGTCTCCCTAGAGGTTCATTCCCCCCGCCCCCCCATTGTGTTAAATAAAGAGAGTTTATATTTTTGAAAATACGTGTATTTTATTTGAAATTAGGAAGGGGGGTTATGGAGGGGTAAGTGGAAGGACGTGAGGGAGGAATGAGGCACAAGCCCCCAGTGGGGCAGACCATGGAGTGCTCCTTGGGGCGGAAGCTCTCCTGCAGGGCCCCCTGGATACTGACAGCCTCCCGATGGACCTCCCAGATGGCAGCCTGCAGAAAGTGCAGCCAGGATGATGGCAACGCATCCACAAGACACACCAGAGTGCCCAGGGGCAGCTCTATCTCCTTGTTGCAGTGTGGTAGGGTGTCCCGAGTGAGGGTAATCAGAGCAATCCGAGACACCAATGCTTTTCTGTCCCTCATCAAGGTAGACAAGCAAGCAGAAAAACCTGAGAACTGGCTGTCTGGGATGGGGGATAGGGTCCCTTTAAGCATGGACCTCAGATAGCCGCAGGCAACAGCCTCATACAGGAGGTCCTGATCTGGTGCCTTGCCGGCAGTGGTTCCAGCCAGCCTTAACTCCGATTCAGAGTCTACTCAGTGTGGACGCGCTATTTCGAAATGCATTTTCTGTATAGATGCGTTAATTCGAATTAGCTTAATTCAAATAACTATTTTGAATTAAGTTAACTCAAATTAACGCTGTAGTGTAGACATACCCTAACTTAACAGATCACAATATAGTCAAGAAAGTCTCAAAATGAAAATTATTTACAGAAAATGTTGTACTAAATCGATGTTATGCATAGTGTATGGCTGAATTATATTTTAAGAGGGTTTTTTTTAATGATATTGCTAATTTTTAGAACAGAATTTTGGCTTTTCATATCTTGATTATACATTTTTGGCTTTTTCAGATACATTTGTTGATTAATATCCCAATACAGATACATTAATTACATAGTAATTATACAATATAATTATATCATAATTAATTTATATTTTATTAACATTAATTTATACAACCAGATTAATGCTGACTGAATTACATAGTGTTAGTGTTTGGTCTTATATGTAATGTATTTTTAGAATCTAAGTACAAAGTACCTTCAAAGTAATACCTCTCTCTCTCTCTATATATATATATCAATTCCAAAATCAGCAAGTTTATTTCATATCTCACTGGCTTGTGCTTATTCCCAGAATTTTGTATTTTAATACATTTAATTTTTGGATTTTGGTTTGTTTAACCTACTGAAGATATAATATCACTGAAGTCAACTTCTCTGTTGTTAAGTGATAGTTGTGGAAATATACGTTTTATTCAGTTATGTAACTTGAAGAATATCAATAACATGGGTTCCTTGGTTTTCCATGTATCTCATTTAAGCCTCTACAATGCATCAACTTTTAGCATGAGAAATGCAGGTTTGAGGAAGCTTTCAAATTCTCAGCCTTAATCCTAATGTAAAAGGGTCTTTATTTCTGAGTATAATTATGTTTTTTGCTTTTGTTTGCTTTCTACACTTTCTACAGTTTTATTAATACACATTTGGTTAAACATCTGTGACTAGAATTTAACTCATAGTTCATTTTATGCAATTATTTATTTAGATTTATAAAAATCTTTGTGGGTGCCAACCTTATGTTATGGGAGTCCATATAAATTAACATGTACCATACAAAACACACCTTAATAGCCTGCTTGTTGTTTTGACCTAGGAAGAGGAGAAGTGCCAGAGATGCCATGAAGCCCACTATGGACTTTGCTCTTGCTGTTGGTTTTATGCTTAGATAGTCTGGTGATGAGTGTTACACCATTAGCCCCGAGTCACGACATGTTGGAGCATTCAAAGTGGATGCCATACCCAGTTTATTATCTGGAAATTCCTCCACCTTGCCCATTTCCCTCCACTCTCCAGTCCCTCCTCCGCCCTCTCTTGGTCCCAACGGGTAATCCAACAGTCTTTATACATGACTTGAATTCATCCGGCGCATTACCACAAGCGCTGACCCAATCACGGCGCACCGCAAAAGACAAATGTCGTGGGGAATCACCCAACTAGGGGAGCCAGGTAGGGGAACCCGGGCCCGCCCTCACTCCCAGGGCCCTAAGGCGGGGATACACTATCCCCTAGATGGCTGGCGGGGGAGTTGCACCTAAACACGCCAATCTGCGAGTTCCACAACCCCACCCTGAGCTACTTCCTACCTGCCCCTACGGTCCATGTACCTTTCGCTGAAGGGGATCCTTCTGTGACCACCTCATGCTGTCTCTGTGCTTGGCATCCATGTCACTGGAGGCAGCTCCAGCACTCTGCCCCCCCCCCTCCCGCGCTGTCCTCCACTTTTTAAGTTCCCCGCCACCCAAGGACCACCGGCAACGGAGTTCCAGCATGTCAGCTGGTCCGCCCCTGCTTACCCGGCAGATGATGTTATCCCCTGGCACCGTACAAGCGGCACATCACCGCCGCTTTCCCTGCAGCTGTGGCTGCCCTCATAGCGCAGGCTCCATGCCAGTCTGAGTGTGGGGCAACTTTGCCCCGTCACAATGAGCAACAATATAAAACCCTAAGGTAGATGGATAGATAGAACTAGAAGGCCACATAAAACTATAGAAAATATCCCATTTGAAAATCAAACTCCATCAAAAAGCTTCTTTCTGGTATTAGAGCTGCTTAGAATCCCTTTGATTCACAACTTCTTCAATCCACTGTGCCTGGCCCCAGGAAAATCATACCAACATAGCAAGCCTTGGAGGAAGGAAAACAATATATTTGGGCACAGACTGTCTAATCTGGTGAGGAGGGCTTTAAACTAGGTTGAATGAGTGCAGGTGACAACAGCCCACGAGTAAGTCCAAAACATGAGACCTGAGAGAGGGGTTGGAATCTGGGGGTAGCCTAGGCTGTTATAGCAGGGACAAGACAGAACGTGGGGAGAGGGGAATCAAATCAGTATAACAGATGTCTGTATACTAATGGAAGAAAATCTTGCCAGTCTAGATGCAGCCATTCTGTTACAAGGAGGAGGGAGAAAATGTGTTCTTCTTAACCTCTGATGATAGCACAAGAAGCAATGGGCAGAAATTGCAGCAAGAGCAGTTTACATTGAACATTTGGAAAAAGTTCCTAACTGTCGTGGTATTAAGCACTAAAAAAATTGCCACAGAAAGCTTTGGAATCTCTACCACCGGAGATTTTTAAGAGCAGGTTAGACAAGCCCCTCTCAGGGATGGTCTAGACAATACATAGTTCTTCCACAATGTCAGTAACAATCTACCTCCTTAGAAGATAGTTCTAAACAAATAATTGTGAAGGGGGGGGAAGAATAAGATGTGGTGTCCACATTTAATCCAGCCTTGCAAAATTCCATCTGCTCACTTTAGTGCAGAAGAAATCTCGAGGTCCCTTCCAGTCCGAGGATTCTGTGACTTGGGTGGTGGAGAGCCACCACAGTGATTCTCATGCCCCGTTCCCTCCTGCCAACCTCTCATTCTAGGCTGCTTCTGAGGACATAGCCACTTGAAAGAGAATGTGGCACCCATAAAGTTCAGACCACTGAGGTACCAGCCCAGTGCAGAGCAGTCCCAGCACTGGGGGAGCACAATCGTGACTAACGGCAAGTTTGTATCATCACCATGATCTTCACCAAATACTTCATAGCCAGAGCTTATAACCAGGACCCATATATATTCACTCAGGCACTTTCAAGACTCATATGAAAATGGTTTGGAACTTTTTACCCAACCAGGAAATCCTGTTTTAATACTAGTTAAAATAACATTTCTGGACACGATAGGAATGTAGCCGCTATTTACAAACATCAGAATATTCATATTCAGATCTATGTAAATAAACATGTCCATGAATGTTTGGATTGACATAATTTTGATCATCTCAGAACAGAGAGTTAGACTAATGCAAACTGCAAGGATTACTATGAAAATGTATCATAACAGACAAAATCTATTGCCAGAGGATGTTTTGAAAGCCAGGACTTTAACAGGATTTAAAAATACCTAGATAAATTCGTGGAGGATAGGTCCATTAGTCAGGATGGGCAGGAATGGTGTCCTTAACCTCTGCTAGCCAGAAGCTGGGAATGAGCGAGAGAGGATGGATCACTTGATGATTACCTGTTCTGTTCATTCCCTTTGGGACACCTGGCATTGGCCTCTGATGGACGACAGGATACTGGGCTAGCTGGACCTTTGGTCTGACCCAGCAAGTGGAATTTTGCAAAGCTGGATGTTGATCCCACATCTTATTTTTCCCCACACAATTATTTGTTAAGAACTATTTTCTGAGGGGGTGGATTGTTACTTTATGATCCCACCTGCAGGGTTGTTATGAAGCAAGAAGTTTGTCAGAAGTTTAAATAGTGCAACAAAGCATAGGTGACAATTTGTCTTGCAACAAGGCAGAATGTAAAATAGATAACAGCTGTGGTGTCTTTGTTATATATAATCCTAAAGTGAGATTCAATCAAGAAAGGGAACTAATCTTAATTTAGAAAAACCTATCATGAAAATATTACCAACATATATTTACTGAATTACACAGTGATATAAAAAATGTGCCTCAATGCTAAATTTAGAAAACAGTTTGTATCACAGTAATACCTTCGACGTGTCCTGCTTCTGTCAAAAATGACAACTACATAATTAAGCACTAGCACCCTTCACAACTCCTACTTTGAAAAACATCATGTTTTATCGGCTGCAAAATTGATGAGCCAGATTCTCATCTAAATTATGCTGGCATATATCTAAAGTAAATCCGTTCACTACAAATTTATACCAGGGTAACTAAAAGCAGTATCTGGTTATGTGCTTTCATACGGCTACAATGAACAATTCTGCCACCAGATTTAGAACTAAATAGCATCTTTCACTTAGTCCAGAAACTTCTGAAGCAAATCTGTCACTGGATTTAGAACTAAATAGCATCTTTCCGGGAGTTCTGAAACTTGAAGCAAATTCATATTACAATGTCATGTTGACATCAGATGCACTGCTACTTCGATGTAGAATTACTGTGATGCCTGACCAGTGAACACTTCAGCTTTTGTTTAGATGCTAAGCAGGTCACTAATGTACTCCACAAGGAGCTGGTCTGAAGATGGGACTTTGAAGAGGAAACGCAGTTAAAGATAGCACAGAAGACATTAGATATTATGTGCTTGACAGCTACTTACAATAGCAATTAAAATAACACGATTCCAACCACATGACAGTTTAATACAGATGATACTCAGCCAAACAATATATCTATCACTTTCATTAATGGTAGCAGCAGCCTTTTTTAAATTGTATAGATATACATCTATATTATAATCTAGGAAATTAATGAAGGCTAAGGCCCTGCAACCAGCTCTAGTAGTACAGATCTGATTACATAATCAGGGTCTAAATATGGTCTCTTGTGGTTTTTAATTGTGCTCACTATACTAATTACAAATACTTATTTTAGCATGTGATCGTATATTTTCACATATGTTTCTTCCACCAGAATATTTCTAGTTGTCAATATCTCAGCTAGTGCTTAAGACAATGGTTTTAGTGAAGACCCATCTGCAGAAAATATCTTTGGATGTGTCAAAATTATTCACCCCAAAGTCTATATTCTGGAAATACCGACCTTAGCCACATTAGGCTTCTATGAAGTGCTGAGCACCTGGAACAACTGCTGAAGACAATGTGTTGATGGGAATAGAGGCCATAACCAGGATATAAGAGAGAAGCCAAGGAACTTGCAGTGCCAGTAGCATTATCCCCTCCCCCACCGCACACACACACAGTGATTCTAACCAGTGTGAAAAGGAAAAGGACTGGGTTATTTAATGTTAAATTAGCACCCTCCCCCTGCTCCTGGAGGAGTCCCAAAGAGAGTGTATGTCCAGTGGGAGCTCAGCCAGTAGGCAATTCTATTGTCAATGCAATCCTGCCAAGAAGAGACCTGCAAAGAGCATCAAACAAGAAACCATCCACATATCTGGTCAGGAATTCCAGAGTTTCTCAGGGGTTGCCTCCACTTATTTTTTGGCCCCACCTTTTGCTACCATTGTCCCTTGAACCCACCTCAGGGTGTAACCCTAAAACAGGAGTAGGGAACCATTTTTTGGGTCCGGGGCCACTGACCCACAGAAAAATCAGTCAGAGGCTGCACACATGTGAGAAGCAAAATAAAAACAAAAACAAACAAAAAAAAAACCCTCACTGATTGAGGAGATAGACACTCCCCACACTCCCCTCACACACCAGAGCTTGGGTGGGCTAAGGCTAGTAGATTTTTTTGTGCTCCAGCCCCATAGGGAGTTGATAGGGAAGCTGGAGAACCAGCGTGGGCTCCCCAATGCTGGGAGGAGCTCTGAGCTTTGGGGGCCAGATCCAGACAAGCCAGAGGCTGCATCCAGTCCCCAGGCCTGAGGTTCCCCATCCCTGACCTAAAAGCTGAACTGTAAAATCTCCATAAGAGATTGTTTACTTCTGTTGATGAGAGAGAGAAGTTTGTCAGCTCTTCTTCAGGTATGGGAAATGTACTCGGTGTGTCACAGCTAAACACAAAGGGGAATGTCATACAAAGTAGCTAAAACATATCTCAAGGGATTGTTCATAGTAAAATGGCACATTAACACCCTTCCAGTCATAGGGAGAAAAGAAGGGGAAGGGAAAAGAAGTAGGAGAGGAGGGACCTGTGCCATTATTATCAAGGATGTTGGTGTATAGGGTGGTAACATCCATGTTGGCAAGAAAGGTGTTCTGAGGGAAGTTGTCAACGCTATGGAATTTGTGGAGGAAGTTATCATGTCCTGGAGGAAGCTGGCCCTTTGTGTGGTAAATGGTTTCCCGGTGGTTTTTGTGAGTTCTAATATATAGCTGCCTGCCTCAAATATTTACAAGACAATGGACAACCCTCAGATTCCCACCCTAAACTCATACCTCATTTCATCCTTACCTTTAACAATTTTACATTCAACAACAAATACTTTGTCGAAACCATGGGAACAGCCATTGATATTAGGATGTCTCTCCAATATGCCAACGTCTTTATGAACCACACTGAAAAAGTATTTTTGGACAAATGTACCATAAGACCATAAATGTACCATACATCAAAATATTTTCATTCTCCAGAAAAATGATTTAAACTGCCTTATAGAGTTCTACCACAACTTCAACAACCACCACCAGACAACTAAGCTGTCTCTGGAATACTCTTACACCAACATCAACCAAAACCACAGTTTCAATGGAACCCTATAAACAACTATATGCAATAACCATCCCAAACACCCCAAGAATTGTGTTATCTACACCAAAGCATTCAGACATCATGGAATATGCTCTGAGGAGAAATTCTGGGATATACATCTTAGTACACTCAAAACCACCTTCACTAAGGATACTTCATCAGCGAAGTAGACCATAGAAACAGAAACAACCACCCAAACATCCTGAGAGAACCTGTTTCATTACATATATAAACCCCCCTTTCACCACACATGCACCCTCCCATTGTCACCTGCCATCCCACTGGAACCCATATGGGATATCATTAAACAACTACAATCCATAGTTCATGGGGACCCCAGCCTGAAAAAAATCTTTCCTCAACCCCTGGTTCTGGCCTTCAAATAACCCCCAACGTCTCTAAAATCATCTTCAGAAACAAGATCCCAACAGACTAGGACATTCTAACTCAAAGCATCACCAGGACCTATTAGGATAACAGATGCAAAACTTGCAGACATATCTTCACTGCTACTATTTCAACACCCGCTACAAAACATGCTACCTGGTCCTAATCATGCTTCTCCCAATACTGGGGCATATAACACAATATGTGCACTAATTGTCCCAATAGCAGCTATCTGGCTGGAACCAGACAATCACTATGCTCTTGAACTCACACAGGAAAATGATAAATGAAAAAAACCCCACATAAGTGATTATACTAATCTCAGAGGAAATCTGCAGAACACTTTGGAGCTTAAATTCATAACTGCTAGACACTAAAAATTATGGGCTGAACAGAGACACTGGAGTTACGGCTTCTATAATGTCTATAATCGACTAACATCACACATGGGCACGCACAGAATTGCTTCCTGCTACCCCTTGTTTCCTCCCTGTGACTGGAAGGATGTTGGTGGGCCAGTTCACCTTGAATTGTCACTTTGAAATACATGTTAACTACTTATGCTAAACAATCATTTCCACCTTGTATTTAGCTGTGACACTATACATTTCCCAGGACTGAAGAAGAGCTCAGTGTAAGTTCAAGAACTTGTCTCTCTCACCAAAAGAAGTTGATCCAAAAAAAGACATTACTTCACCCACCTTGTCTCTCAAGAGAATATGACAATTCAGAAACTTAGGTGTGTTATCTTCATTAGAACAGATAGATACATGTCAAATTTAAGGTGTCTTCTTGTGGAGCAGCTAATGCATTAAAATGGTTCTTTGATTAAATGCCCTACATATACTTCAAAGAGATGAACAAAGTACTAAAGAACATTAATTAGTTAATGCAACCAAGCAGCTAGCCAGAGTACCTCAAGGGCTAAGTTTCCCCCTCCCCCTCTCAGGTTAAATTCTACGATATAAAAAACAATGCAAGCAATCTTTTCTGTAAGATACGGTCATTTGTTCACACAATTGTCATATTGTTATACATTAAATACATTCATATCTTGGTTTTCTAAGCTCTGCAGGCTTGGTGGCAATTCTGAGGTGGTCAGAGGAATTTTGCATATCATTAGACCTATATACTGCCACAGTGCAGAAAAAAATGTTCATCTGGTGCAGGGATTGGAAACCTATGGCTCTTGAGTCAAATATGGCTCAGTACGGAAACAAATATGGCCTCTCTGTCATTCCCAAAATACACACAACTTTTTTAATTAAAATGAAAAATGAATTCAAAATTTAAAAAATGTGCAATTACTCATGTCAAGGTGGCCTTTTATGATCTATTTCACCTTTAACCAGAGGTGAAAGTAAGGCGCTGTGCCCTGGTAAGAACAGGCTGCACTCTGGCAAGAGCCGGCTCGGGCACTTTGCTTGTTTAAAGCACTGGTTGAGGGTGTCTTGTGGGAGATGCATGCACACTCCCAGCCAGGATAGGGAGAGAGGCTGGAGGCCGCAGATGACCCATCCGACCCAGCTCCAGACCCATCCGACTGTCGTGTTCTGTCCCAACCACTGTGTTCCTGGGGCAGACCCCCAGAGCCCAGACCCGGCAGCCTTGTGACTGCTGCAATAGCCCAGCTGCAGCGTCCCAGCACAGGCACCAGATGCGGCAGCTTGGCCAACAAGGCCCCAATCAGGGCCCAGCCCCCATCTATCCACAGCATCCTGTCCCCGGCCCCAATCTTGAGGAAGGTCCCATAGTCCAGCCCCCATCTGGCCCATAGGAAGGGCTGGCAGCAGCCCCCCTCCTGCTGCAGCATGGATAGGAGGGAGGCCACGATCTAGCAATCCTGGCTTAGCCCCTTGTCCAGCCACTGCTACCTAGATGCAGCATCTCAGCCCCAGCCAGGTAAGGTCATTTGGCCCCAAGACCCCCCTCCATACTCTACTTCCCATCCCCAGCACCCTCCCTGACTCCTGCACCTCCCACGCCCTCCAACCCCCTATGATCAGCCCCTCATCCACTCCACCCCTGACTCCTGCACCCCCACATCCACAAACTACACACCCCAGCAGCAGCAGAAGTCCCATTAAATAAAGTCTGCGAGTACAATGTTTCATTTATGCTATTATTAATCAGCATGTCAATTATCAATAATATTAAGTTGTATATTTTCAATCATGCAAATGGGCATTCTTACACTGGCTCTTTGTTGATCATTTGTTCTGAATTCTGATGTAATTTGGCTCTCTGGTTTGAAAAGGTTGCCGACCCCTGATCTGGTGTATCAACCCACAGGAACCTACCTAGCAAGGAGAAATTTCATGTTGTGCCCCAGAGGACTGCATTCTCCAGAAGAACACCTGAGCATCAAGAACAGGGGTTAAACCCAGCAAGAGAGAGGTAAAGTTCCTCAAACAACCCTACAACCAGCCCTATGTTTTTATGGCTTAATGTCTTCTGTTGCTCTGGTTTAATTAAAGTGGTTAGTCTCTCAGCTTTTAAACACATAAACTAAAAACTTACCAAACACAAACCAACCTGTGTTGGTTTTCTAGACCTTAAATTGAGCAACAAAAATCCTCAATTGAGTGCAAGAATGTACAGGACATAGTGTCCAAGTGATAAGAGAGCCATCCAGTGGACCATAAAGAAATACACAAACAAGTCAAATGTGAACAAAAATAGAAAATGTTCATGAAAATGCCATCACGGTGTTTCTATGTTGTCTTCTACGTATTGCCTCTCAGCCACTGTTGTCCTACTCAGTAGCCCACATATTGATATGACACTGGTTTTAGAGTTGTCATGTGGACCGATCCATAGCCCCTGTGTCTTTGGTAATACCACTGTCTACGAGAGTGCACATATCAAGTGATAGTACCGCTGCTGTAGACTCAAGGCAACAAACCATACAGCTCTGCCCAAAGCAAGAGAAAACAGCAGTCAAGAGATTCAGAGAACAGGTAGAAGCATTTGTGAGAGCTGTTGTAATATAGGAAATCGACTGCAGTTTAGCGCTGCCTGATGCTCATGTGGACATGTAAATGTTCTGCTGATTCTAGGCACTGTGGGTATGTCTACACTACAGCACTAATTCGAACTAACTTAATTCGAATTAGTTAATTCGAACTAAGCTAATTTGAACTAGTGCATCTAGACCTAAAAACTAGTTCGAATTAGCATTTTGCTAATTCGAACTAGCATGTCCACATTGAGTGGACTCTGAACCGAGGTTAAGGCTGGCCGGAAGCAGTGTCAGCAGGGCATCAGATTAGGACTTAGAGCGTGGAGCTGCTGTCTCAGGCTAGCCGAGGGCTGTGCTTAAAGGGACCCGACCCCTTTCCCGGACAGACAGTTCTCAGGGTTCCCCGCTCGCTTGTCTAAATCGATGAAGGACAGCAAAGCAGTCCTGGCTTGGAGTGCCCTGAATGCCCACACTCAGCACATCTCAGCACTCAGCCATCAGCCCAACTGCACTTGCCGCAGGCTGCCATCCAGGGAGGGGGGTCAATCAGGGGGCTGCAGGAGAGCTTCCACCCCAAGGAGCCCACAGAGCCACCCCAGTCCTCCCCATCGGGGGCTCGTACCCCATTCCTCTCTCACCTCCTTCCACTTACCCCTCCCTAGCCTCCATTTCTGATGTACAAAATAAAGGACACGTGTTCAAAAATAGAAACTCTCTTTATTTAAGAAAACTGGGGGGGGGGGGGGATTAACCTCTGGGGAGACTGGGAAAAGGAGGTGGGAGAGGGGAAAAGAGAGGGTGGAAGAGGGGAAGGGGAAACCTGGGAGGAGGGAGCTGGAAGGGGGAAGCCAGGGGAAGAAGGAGGAGGGGAAGTATCAAACTATGGTACGCCATATCTTCAGTACTGTGTACAGATGTGGTCTCCTTACCCCAGAAAAGATGTTTTGGCCTTGGAAAAGGTTCAGAAATGGGCAACTAAAATGATCAGGGGTTTGGAACAAGACCCATATGAAGAGAGGCTAAAGAGACTGGGATTTTTCAGCTTAGAAAAGAGTAGACCGAGGGGGGATATGATAGAGGTCTATAAAATCATGAGTGATGTGGAGAGGGTGCATAAAGAAAAGTTCTTCATTAGTTCCCATAATAGAAGGACTAGAGGACACCAAATGAAATGAATGGGTAGTAGGCTTCAAACTAATAACAGAAAGTTCTTCTTCACAAAGCAAATAGTCAATCTGTGGGACTCCTTGCTGCAGGAGTCTGTGAAGGCTAGAACTATAACAGAGTTTAAAGAGAAGTTAGATAAAGTCATGGAGGTTGGGTCCATGGAGTGCTATTAGCCAGGGGGTAGAAATGGTGTTCCTGGCCTCTGTTTGTGGAAGGTTGGAGATGGATGGCACGAGACAAATGGCTTGGTCATTGTCTTTGGTCCATCCCCTCCGGCGTACCTGGTGTTGGCCGCTGTCGGCAGACAGGCTACTGGGCTAGATGGACCTTTGGTCTGACCCAGTACGGCCGTTCTTATGTTTTTATTTTCTAAGCTCAGGGCTCAGGGTCGGGAGTCTCACTGGACCACCTTGATTTTCATGCAAACCTGCTCCTGGGTGGCCAGGCTGGCAGCTCTCCTGCCCTAGACGGCCACTTTACTGTGCCTAGTGCGGAGGTCATGGATGAGGTCCACGATGTCCGCACTAGATCAGGCGGGCGCCCGCCTCTTGTGGCCCCGGGCAGGCTCTTGGGAGCCGCCAGCCTGGTCCCGGGAAGAGGCGGAGGGCTGGGTGGCAGCGGGTGGCTGGCTCGAGCCATGCCAGGTGCAGGGTCTGCTGGCTGGGTGCTGGCAGGCTTGCACCTGGCACGGGCACCGTAGCCAGACCGTGCTCCTTTAAGGGCTCCGGGGCCGGGAGGGGGGCAGACAAGTTACCCTGGTGGTGCCCAGAGAGGCCACCAGGGCAAGCTGGGGAGGGCTAGCCTCCCACTAGTTCGAATTAAGTGGCTACATAGCCCTTAATTCGAACTACTTAATTCGAACTAGGCGTTAGTCCTCGTAGAATGAAGTTTACCTAGTTCGAATTAAGCGCTCCGCTAGTTCGAATTAAGTTCGAACTAGCGGTTTGCCTGTGTAGCCCCTATTAAAGTTAATTCGAACTAACGGCTGTTAGTTCGAATTAACTTTGTAGTGTAGACATACCCTGTGTTATGACAGTAAAATAAACAAACTGGAGGGACTGTAGAAATAAGCAACAATAGTTATCAGGAAGCTTGAAATATTGACATGATGAAATATGAAAATGTCTACTACTGCTTGGGGACCGTTAAGGGAAGTACATATTTTAAGGGGAGAAAATATCTAATGTGGTACATGGCAGTGTATCTTGGAGTAGTGGAATGAAATTAAGAGAGGAAGAATTTAGGCTGAATATAAGGAGAAACTTTCTGACAGTGAGATGCATTAGGCATTTGAAGTAGTCTCCAAAGGGAAGTGGTGGCTGCCCAATTGCTTGGGCTTTTAAAATGAGAATGGACAGAGAACTAGGAAATGTGCTGAGGGGAACCATTTGTCAAGGAGATGGGCTGGCTGAGCTAATAAGTCTTTTCCATTTCTAACTTGCACCATGATGCAGTTGGATGGTATTCAGCAAGAAAAATACAGGTTCTTACCGTGGGCTTCATTGTGCCTTTATGGCAGATCCAGATTGGCAGTGGTGTGAAGTCTCATCACTCTAGCAGGACCTCTGGGCACTATTCTGTCTCTCAGAGTACGTCTACACTACAGAGTTTTGTCAGGAAAACGGCCATTTTCTGACAAAACCTAAATTAGGTCCACACTGAAATCACGTTCTTTCGGAAGTAAATTGAAAGAACAGAAGGGTTTTTCCAGCATCAGTAATCCTCTTTCTACGAGGAAGAAGCCTTTTTCCAAAGAGCTCTTTCAGAAAAAGACGTGTGTGGATGGGGAGGAAGGTTTTTTTCAAAAGAAGAGGCCTCCGGGAAATAACACAGGTGCCCTGGTGTCCACTCCATCCATACTAATCAGAACTCTATAGTTCCTGTCTCCTGGCCCCTCTTAAAGCTTCAGGCACTCTGGACAAGCTTTGTGGCAGGAAGCTGGCCTGAGAGCAGCACTTCACCACAAGGCTCTGCCTACCACAGGCTTTGTCACCCATGGCAAAGACACAAGCCCCCCAACATTCTCCTGGCCCTCACAGGGAGCAGCCCCAAGAATCCCAGGACCCACCCTGGGGGACCAAGAGGCAGGCATCCTCCTGGTCCGGAGTGGAGATCGTGTCCCTCCTTGAGCTGTGGGGCGAGGAGGAGACACTGCAGGATCTCCGCTCCAAGTGCCGCAACACCTGGGCAAGATCTTAAGGTGAGTGGTCTTAGTTTGTCACACACACAGGGCGGGGGAGGCGGGAGCACAAGGGGCAAGGGTTACTCGGGCTGGACATTGTGCTGGGGTCCACACACGTGGAACCACATGGATGCAGCAGGCAGCCCCTGAGCATGGGTGGAATCCTGCTGCCAGGCTCAGGGGAGGCCACACACGTCCGGCCACGGGGTAGGGGTGGGTGGGGCCCTCCCAGGACCTTCCATGGCTGGAAGCAGGCTAGCCACAAAGGCACAGGCAGGACCCCATACAGACCAAGGAGTGCTGCACACAGTACACAGTCATGCCTGCATGTACAAGGAACCACCCGCTCCCACAAGCAGAGCTGCAAGCCACAGGTGTGTATGTGGATCCCAGGGAGGGCCAGGCTGCTCCCGGCTTCTCTGCTGCCCACAGTGGCTGGACACTTCCCTTGCCTGCTTGTCCATGAGTAGGAAAGTGGGCAGCACAGTCCCCTGGGCACTTTGGGCCCATGTGAGGCATGGCCCGCTATGCAGCCCGCATATGGCCTTGCTCCCAGGACATCAGGGGACTGTTGGTCACTGCTCACAGAGGAGGGCATGGCCTCAGGGACAGTGTGTGAATGGATGACTGACCGCCTCTCCCTCTCTGTGTTCTCCAGAGCCAGACCAGCCGGGACTGAGGGGCAAGCCACACCAGCAGAGCCAGCCACCAGAACCCAGGGGACCCAAAAGAGCACCAGGGTCCAGGAAGACCTCATGTGCCAGCATGTCAGCGTCCTACATAATATGCAGCAGATCCTGGCACAGAAGGTCTGCGAGGACTCAGAGTGGCAGAACCGCGCATGGGACCAGCTCATGCAGCAGTGCGACAGCATGTGTGTCATCACACCCGCCTGCTGTGTCTACTCCTGGCTAGCACCCTCTGCCCCTCCCCCCGCTATGCCCATTCCCTCTCCGTCTGTCCCCCAAGTGATGCCTCTGGTCCCTCCCCAGGTGATGCCCATGTCCCCTCCCCACATGATGCCTATGCCCCCGCCCCTTGACCCCTTGCCATCTCTGACCCCACTTGAGCCTCCCCTCTGCCCACCACTATGCGGTCCCCAGACCCACCCAACCCCTACTCCAACAAGGTCCCCTCACCTAAAGTAGCACATCTAGCCACCCTCCTCCCCCTTCAGGTTATGAGCCTTCCTCCCCCTGCCCACCTTTTTTTAATGAAAGGTTAATACAGACTTCATTTTGTTCAAAACCAAACTGGTACCTTTATTCTAAGGTCAGGGAAAGGGCAAAGAGGGGTTGTAGTGGGGAAGGGATAGGACTGCAAGCCAGAGGCCCCTAGGGGAGAGGCCCTGGGACAGTTACTGGGGTCCTTAAGAGAAACTCTCCCTCAGGGTGTCCCAGATGCACACCTCAGCCTGATGGTCCTTCGAATGGCAGCTGTCCTCTGCTGCTGGAAGGCTCACCCCTCACAGCCAGCATCTGTCCCCCACCCCAGGAGTAATGCCTCCCCCTTTCTCTGCACAATGTTGTGGAGGACACAACATGCCACAACCACCTCGGGGATGTTGTGCTCCCCCACATCGAGGCGGGTCAGCAGGTACCTGAAATATGCCTTCAGGTGACCAAAGGTGCACTCCACCTGGATCCAGGCCCGGTTCAGACAGGCATTAAATTCATCGCTTCTGGGGGTCAGGTGGCCGGTATAGGATTTCATAAGCCACAGCATGAGGGGGTATGCAGCGTCCCCCACAATGCACAGAGGCACCTGCATGGCCCCATAGCAAGTTCATAGCAGGAGAAAAATGTGCCCACCTCTAGCTTGCCATAGAGGTTCGAGTTTCTAAAGATGCAGGCATCGTGTTCCCTGCCCGACCACCCAACAAAAATGTCCATGAAGTGCAGCTGATGAGGGTAGCGAGCTTCCAGCGGGCGATTGCAACCTACTTCTCCAGGGGGATGGCGGGCCACAGGTAGGTGTCTCATCTCCAGAGGGCAGGGGCGAGCTCCAAAAAGGTGGCCTTTTGCATGCGGAAGATTTAGAGCCACTGCTGGTCATCCCACCGCTCCATGACCATGTGGTCCCACCAGTCGGAACTGCTGTCCAGCCTCCAGAAATGCCTCTCCACAGTGGGTTGCAGTTACCAGAGTGTAGCTCCTGCACTCTGTGAGAGGGACCCCAGAATGAGCTTGGGATTGAGCTTGATCAGGACCAGGAAGGCAACAGGCACAAAGTGCTACAGAAACTACAGCATGGCCGTGTTGGGCTATCGCATGCCCAGGGGCAGCTCCGGCTCCATGACACCAAGAGAAAAGCTGTGGCGTCCAAAAAAACCAGGACAACCACAGCAGGCACTGTGAGAGCTTTCCTGTCCCTCGAAGAGGTTGGCAAGCAAGCAGAAGAAGCAGAGAAACAGCTGTCCAGGGGGTCCCTTTAAGCACATGCCTTGCAAGGCTCTGGCACCAGCACTCAGAAGCAACTGGTGACCTAAAGCCCTACCTGAGCTGGTTCTGGGTGGCCTTTTATGTGAGAAAGCAACCAATCAGTCTGGACGCTTTCTTTCAAAAAAGCAGATTGCTTGTTCTATGCGCTTTTGTGTGTGGACGTGCTTTTCCGGAAAACATTTTTTTGGAAGATGTCTTCCGGAAAAAGCTTCTTCTGAAAGAAGTCCTGCAGTCTAGACATAGCCTCAGAGGCAAGTTGGAGCCTGGAACAATTCTGCACCCAGGCACTGACACATTGCACAGGGTCTCAAGACCATTGACTTGCCTCCTCTCATCTCCTCCCCATTCATTTGGACAGTATAGTGTCCTTGAGGAAAAAGTCCCTGAAGGAAGCAGTCCCTGCCCACTGGGGAACCCAAGGATTGTGACTGTATCTCACCAATACATCTGCATACATAAGAGCTTCCCACAGCTCCCATTGGCTGGAAAAGGTGAATCATAGCCAGTAGGAGCTGTGAGCCACCATGCCTGTGCACTCTCAAGTAAACAGACTGTCTCACAGCCCACCCAATGGCTAACCCTGACAAACCGCATTTCCCACCCTTGCTCTAGCTCAAAGGGCCCCTGATCCTAAGTGGGGTCTCCCCAAATGCTAAATAATAGCAAGGACAGTTAATCATGCCACTCCTTGCACATACATCCATTACAAAACACATAAATATACAGTTTTCTAGTACAAGTGCACAGGTCAGAGCTCTTTAGCCATATTACCCTCCTACACAAGCAAAAGAAGGTGAGCAAATTATGGAACTATATTTACTAGTTGTTTAATAGTATCTTTTCAAATTAACATGACAGGGATTTTCGGAGTCTGGTTCATAATATATATTTATCTCATTTTGGAGGACAGCTTTAGCAACGTTGTTTGAGATGTTTAGGAATCTGCCATTTATTTGGTGAGAATATAGGAAATGCTTGAGATTTTCAAAGCAGTGTGGAGGATTTCACCACCCATCTCCTGTGTCTGAGGGTTTGGCTACATGATGGGGGTAATGAGCACTACAGGGGTGTGATTTCTAACAGGCACTAATATGGTGTGCATTGATTGGCCCATTAGCATCCTGCTGCTGCGCACCAAAGGTTTCCTATTGTGCTTTAGAACAGTACTATTTTACACTGCTTCAAAAGTTTCAACCAGGGGTCTCACAGCTTCTGTATGTCACCGATCGTGTCAGGACCTCATTCTGTGGTCAGATTCACACTGTGGATGCCCTATTTCTGTATGAAGAAAGCAAGCGTGCAATTATTATTCATTAGTGATAGAGCTCACAAAGCGTCCTTTCCAGACATGCAAGAAAGGGTGGTCCCTGTCATGAAAAGCTTACAGCCGAATTATAGACAGACCAAGGAAAAGAAGTGAAACAACACAGGGGGTTTTATACACAAATCAGTGTGATTTGCTATAGGCAGCCTGGGAAGGAAATGTAAGCAGCAATTAAAAGTCTACAAGGTAGAAGTTAAACTCCCATGTGGTGCTGCGCTAGGAATTGGTAAGTTTTTTGGCCTATGTTATACAGGTAGTCAGACTGGAAGTTCACAATGATCCCTCCGGCCTCAGAATTGATGGGTCTAAGACACAGAGGAATCATCCAGCTCTTGTTGTCTTCTGATCAGAAGGCATGCTGCTGACCTGCCTACTTCACGCACAACTGTGACCTAACTAGTGTGCAGATGTGCGGAGGTGCTGCACCAAAAAGGACTGAGAGAGATTTTTGCAAAATACCTTAGTGGGTTTTTTTTGAGGGGGGGGAGGAGTCTTTCCACCTCCTCATTGTCAGACTCCTCATACTGACTCACATCTCTGGCTAGATCATAATGGCCACTCTGAAATGTCAACTGTTGCTCTTTTCACTTTCACATGGGTTTCAGATTTAGGCTGAGGTTTCCCTAATGCATAAACAATTACTAAAATTGTGGGTTTTTGACAGTCAAAGTACTGCGAAGATGCTATTCCCATTGTAAAAACCTGTATTTCCAAAGTTGTAATGAAAGGCTGGATCATGATGACCTATCTGCTTCTTGGTACTTCACCCAAAAGGAAGTCTGTATATGTGTCTCAGGGTATGTCTACACTACAGCGCTAATTCGAACTAACTTATTTTGAATTAGTTAATTCGAAATAAGCTAATTCGAAATAACGCCTCTAGACCCAAAAACTAATTTGAATTAGCATTTTGCTAATTCGAAATAGCACGTCCACACTGATTGGACGCTGGGTCACATTAAGGCCAGCTGAAACCGGTTCCAGCAGGGCATCAGGTCAGTAGTTGCTTTGTGTGGCTGCTGTCTGAGGCTATCTGAGGCTCCTGCTTAAAGGGACACCCCTGGAAAGCCGGTTCTCAGCTTTTTCGCTTGCTTGCCTACCTTGCCGAGGGACAGCAAAGCGTTTTCCTCTCTGCCTGCCTGTGTCGGTGGTTCCCATTGGGGCCGCTGCTGCAATTGGCACCATGGAGCCACAGCTCACCCTGAGCATTCTGCTCCAGTTTTTCGACTTGCTGCTGCAAGCCTGCCAGCAGTGGCTGGAGGCTGCCTGGCTCCATCTGGTGCATGTGAGCGCCCTGCCTCTCTCCCTGGCCTCCCTGGGGGCCATGGAGGAGCCGCAGCAGTGCCCGGATGCCAGCATGCCCTGCCGCATCTGGCATCTGGACACCAGCAGCGACTGGTGGGACCGCATCATCCTGGAGCACTGGGGAGACCAACAGTGGACCCAGAACTTCAGGATGAAGAAGAACACCTTCCTGGAGCTCTGTGAGTGGCTCGCCCCTGCTCTGTGGTGACAGGACACTCGCATGAGGCCCGTCATCCCCCTCCAGAAGCATGTGGCCATCGCCCTGTGGAAGCTCTCCACGCCAGACAGCTACCGATCCATTGGGAACCAGTTCGGCGTGGGGAAATCCACCATTGGAGAAGTACTCATGCAGGTATGGCACTCACCAGCCACTGGGCTGGGGAAGAGGGGGCTTCAAGGAGGTGATGGGCCGCCCCAGGGAAAACGGGGGGGAGGAGGCAAAAGTGCCCCGCATGGGAGGGGTTGGTCTGTCCCAGCTGTACTACATGCCGCCCACAGCAGCCAGGATCGCAGCGGGGGTTGCTTCTGGGAGTGGGGCATGGGGCAGTGCCAGGGAATGAACACTCCCATCCACCCAGGTACCCTAGTGATTCATGGTTTAGTGTGTCTTTCTGTAAGTGGTCAAGGCCATGAACAGGGTGCTGCTCCGCAGGGTGGTCCGCCTCACCAACCCGGACACGGTCATACAGGGGTTCAGCACCCTCGTCTTCCCCAACTGTGGGGGGGCCATCAACGGGACGCACGTCCCCATCCGTGCCCCGGAACACCAGGCCTCCCTCTACATTTACCACAAAGGCCGTGTCTAACCATTGGGGCCAGTTCATGGACATAAATGTGGGCTGGTCCGGCAAGGCACATGATGCCAGGGTGTTCCGCAACTCCTCCGTGTGCCAGAGGCTGCATGCTGGGACCTTCTTCCCCGACCACCACATCAGGGTCGGAGATGTGGACATGCCCGTCTGCCTGGTGGGGGATATGGCCTGCCCCCTACAGCCCTGGCTGATGAAGCCCTACACGGGACACCTCAATCATTCCTGTCAGGTCTTCAATGCCAGGCTCACCAGGGCCCTCATCATGGTCGAGGGGGCCTTCAGCCGACTGAAAGCCCGCTTTCGATGCCTCCTCACCCACCTCGACCTCGCCGAGCACAATATTCCTCCCGTGGTGGCAGCATGTTGTGTGCTGCACAATTTATGTGAGCAGAAGGGGGTGGCTTTCCTGCCAGCCTGGATGGCTGAGGCAGAACACTTGGCTGGCCAGTACACGCATCCCCGCAGTGACTCCGTCCGGGAGGCCCAGCGGGGGGCCATCCAGATCTGGGAAGCACTGTGGGAGAGCTTTCTGGTGGAGGAGGACTGAACTCTCCCTTCATGCCCCACTGGGGCCTTCTTTCACCCTCCCCTCCTTCCCCTTTCCCCTCCCTAACCCCCCTTCCTAATGTCAAATAAATACACCTGTTTTGCCAACAAAAATCTCTCTTTATTTTACATAACTGGGGTAGGGGGAGGGAGGAATGAGGCTGAGAGAAGGGAGGGGGAAACCTGGGAGGAGGGAGCTGGAAGGGGGAAGAAGAGGAGGAAGGGAAGAGAAAGCTCAGAGTTTGGGGTCCTGCTGGCTCTCCTGTCTCACAGCACTGCGGGTTCAGAGGTGTCGGGGGGGAGTTGGTGTGGAGGGTGGGGCAGGAGGGACGGGGGGTGTGCAGGAAGCGGGAGGGGGAGCAGGGGTGGAAGAAGGAGCGTGAGCTGGGGCGGCCGCAGGGGCTGGAGCAGGAGGAGGCAGGAACCTGTCCACCGGGGTCTGGAGGTGGCCTCTGAGGGCACGGCTCTGCTCCTCCAGTGCCCTAATCTCCGCTGCCGCAGCCGCAGGTCCTCCTGGACCCAGTGGTCCTGTGTGTGGAGCTGGTGCTCCAGTAGCCGCAGGTGCCGCCACTGGTACTACTCCTGGTTGCGGGTGCACCTGCTGGCCCAGGTGCTGCAGCTGTGGTGAAACAAGAGCAGTAATCAGTTCTCCCTGGGGACACAGTGGGTGAAACCCAGCCCTGCTCTGCAAGGTGAGGTCGGCGAGTGGGGAATGAGCCAGGGCCCCTGCATGATACCCAGCTGCTGCTCCATGGTGGGCAAGGTCCAGGCGCACGGGCCCTGGACTCCCTCTCCACCCCCCACCATACACATAAGGGGAGCATGATGGCACTCACATGTGGAGCCCTCCCCGGCCTCAGATGATACAGTAGATGGGCTCTGTGGGATGCCTCAGGGGTTCTGGGTCCTGGGCAGGCTCCCTGCAGGCTCCTGGCTCTCAGCATCCTCCTCCTCCTCCATGTCAGGGATGGGGCTCTCTGCCCCGGGGTCGATCACCACCTGGGGGGCATGGACTGCGTGAGCCCCAGGATGTGGTGCAGGGCCTCATAATGAGGGCAGGCCTCTGGGTCAGCCCCTGGCTGGGAGGCCCTAGAGTAGGCCTGCCGCAGGTCCTTTATTTTGCAGTGGACCTTCTCCTGGGTCTGCATGTGGCCTCTGGTGGCCAGGCTGGCAGCCATGTGGCTGTAGATGGCCACATTCTTGTGCCTAGTGTGGAGATTGTGGACATTGGAGGCCTCCCCCCAAACCTCGTTGAGGTCCACGATCTCTGCATTAGACCAGGCAGACGCCCACCTCTTGCAGCCCCGGGCAGGCTCCTGTGAGTCGCCAGCCTGTTCCTGGGAAGAGGCGGAGGGCTAGGTGGCAGCGGGTGGCTGGCTCATGGCGTGCCACGTGCAGGGTCTGCTGGCTGGGTGCTGGCAGGTTTGCAACTGGCACAAGCACTGTAGCCAGACCGTGCCCCAATAAGGGCTCCGGGGCCGGGAGGGGGGCAGAAGAGTTTCCCTGGTTTGGCCCAAAGTGGCCACCAGGGCAACCTGGGAAAGGCTAGCCTCCAGCTAGTTTGAATTAAGTAGCTCCACAGCCCTTAATTCAAACTACTTAATTCGAACTAGGTGTTACTCCTCATAGAATGAGGTTTACGTAGTTCGAATTAAGCGCTCCGCTATTTCGAATTAAATTCGAAATAGCGGTTTGCATGTAGAGCCACTATTAAAGTTAATTCGAACTAACGGCTATTAGTTCGAATTAACTTTGTAGTGTAGACATACCCTCAGGTGTGTTTTGGCTATCAGATGTTATCTGACAGAAAAATAGGTAATAGTATTATCTTGTATTACCTTATTAATTGTGAAGAGCATTATCTGAAGAATATGACTTGAACTAGACCAAAGATTATCACTTGATTAAGAATCCTGGAAATAATTTATATGATCTTTCATTTGCGATATAATTTCCTTGTTATTCTTGTACAGACTTCTCTGCTCCAGTGATGCCCTTCAAAATGAGTCTTTGGAGCCTTTTGATGCTCTTACTAAACTGGCCTGTATTATTGCAGCCAGGTCATGAAATGATTCTCCACTTGTTTACAGGAGTGTGTGAATAAGGAGTAACTCCCTGAAGCCAGGGGAATAATACAGATGGGAGCCAGTGTGAGTGAGAGGAGAATGAGTTCCTAGGAACCTCATTCTTTACCTTAAAGCCAAAACAAAGCACAATAGTGAAGAAAAATCTGTGTAAATAGAAAACCCTGCCTGGACCCATGTAGGGAATGAATAGGACATGTTATTAGAGATAGCCTTTTATTGACAGAAATGTCTTAAAAGAAGAATGCCACAAAAAGCCTGATCTGCCAGTGCAGCTTTTCAGGAAACTAAGTGCTGAAATCCATATAATGTCTAGAATGTACCTTTCCCATTCTCTAGCCACAGTAAGTCCTGCAACCACACACTAAATTAAAACGCTGAAGAACTGACACAAGTCAACTGATCAGAACTCAATCAACCCTCCAGGGAAAGCCCCTCTGCCCCACCTCTCTCCAGGGTTAGACCATCCAGGCATGTCTATGCTTACTGCAAGATCGACACTCTGGCGGTTAAGTGGATCTAGTATAGACCCATAAATGGAATGCCGAGGGCAGCTCCCACCAGTGTCTGGTACTCCTTCTTTTGGGAGAAGTGAGGGAATCCATGTTTGCTCCTGTTGTCTTCCCACAGTGTAGGTGCCACCAGGGCTCAGCTTAAGATAAGCCAACTCCAGCTACACATTTTACATAGCTAGAGTTGTGTACCTTAAGCCGATCTTCCAGGTACACTATAGACCTGGCCTCAATCAAGCATAAGCCTAAGTGAGGGAATAGGGCTTTCAAGGTACCCTGGAAAACAACATGTTCAGGCCCTGTGAGATCAATGAGAGAAACAAATTCCAGATTGGAGTGTCCTCCAGTGAGAAGACCCTACCTCGTGATCTAACACATGAAAATGTAAGGACTATTCATGAAAGTATCTGCGTTGATCTCATCTGTTGAGATAAAAAGAATCCAAGGAGAGCTGAGTGTTAGGATAATCATGATAATAGCCTACGTTCTGTGTCCTTGTGGCATACAATTATCACTACTGTTATCTTGGTCAT
Organism: Pelodiscus sinensis; assembly: GCF_049634645.1. NCBI lineage: Eukaryota > Metazoa > Chordata > Testudines > Trionychidae > Pelodiscus > Pelodiscus sinensis. The sequence continues at coordinate 210,478,490 of NC_134712.1, read as the reverse complement.
AAATAAGAAATGAACTGAACCTCCACTGCTAAGAGCATATTAAGCATCTACAACTTGAGCTAATGGGCTACACTGTCTTTAGGAGACATGAAAGGAGCACTCAGAGATGATAAGGTCATTGCATAGAAACTAAATGAATTCTTTGCTTCGGTCTTCATGGCTGAGGATGTTAGGGAGATTTCCAAACCTGAGCCATTCTTTTTAGGTGACAAATCTGAGGAAATGTCCCTGATTGTAGTGTCATTAGAAGTTTTGGAACAAATTGATAAACTTAACGGTAACAAGTCACCAGGACCAGATAGCATTCACCCAAAAGTTATTAAAAAACTCAAATGTGAAATGGTGGAACTATTAACTGTGGTTAGTAACCTACCCTTTAATTCAGGTTCTGTACCTAAAGACTGGAAGATAGCTTACATGATGGCATTATTTAAAAAAGGGCTCCAGAGGTAATCCTGGCAATTACAAACCGGTAAGTCCAATGTCAGTACTGGGCAAACTATACTAAAGAATTAAATTTTCAGACACATAGATGAACATAATTTGTAGGAGGAAAGTCAACATGGTTTCTGTAAAGGGAAATCATGCCTTACTAATCTATTAAAGTTCTTTGATGAGGTCAACAAACATGTGGACAAGGAGGATCCATTAGATACAGTGTACTTAGATTTCCAGAAGGTTTGACAAGGTCCGTCACCAAAGGCTCTTAAGTAAAGTAAATTTTCATGGAATAAGAGGAGAGTTTCGGTCATGGATTGATAACTGGTTAAAAGACAGGAAACAAAGTGTAGGAATAAATGGTAAGTTTTCAGAATGGAGAGAGGTAATTAGTGGTGCCCCCAAATGGTCCATATTGGGACCAAGTTTATTCAACCTATTTATAAATGATCTGGACAAAGGGGTAAAGAGTGAGGTAGCAAAATTTGCAGATAATACTAAACTGCTCAAGACAGATAAGCCCAAAGCAGATTGTAAAGATCTTCAAAAAGATCTCACCAAACTAAATGATTGGGCAACAAAATAGCAAATTAAAGTTAATGTTGATAAATGTAAAGTAATAGAAAAATAATCCCAGCTATAAATACTCTATGATGGGGACTAATTTAGCTATATCTACTCAAGAGAGAGATCTTGGGGTCACTGTGGGTTGTTTGCTGAATGCATCCATTCAATGTGCAGTGGCAGTCAAAAAAAGCAAACAATGTTAGGAATAATGAAAAAAGGGATAGAGAATAAGACGGAGAACATGTTATTGCCTCTATATAAAACCATGGTACACCCACACCTTGGATACTGTGTACAGATGTAGTCACCTCATCTCAAAAAAGATACATTGGCATTGGAAAAGGTTCAGAAAAGGGCAACAAAAATGATTAAGGGTTTCGAGCAGGTGCCATATAATAGAGATTTAAAAGACTAGGACTTTCAGTTTAGAAAATAAGGGTATGTCTACACTTGCCTCCTAGTTCAGACTAGGGAGGCAAATGAAGCACACCGAAGTTGCTAATGAAGCACGGGATTTAAATATCCCACACTTGATTAGCATATTCATGGCCGGTCACCATTTTAAAATTTTAAAGTTTCTGTCATGGATTCTGAGCACCCACTGTTTTTTTTCTGGGGGTGCTCCAGGCCAAGGGCACCCAAGTAGTCAGCACTTGTGGTATGGAAGCTGGCAACTCCAGACTGCTACCAGTTAATTGCAAATCTGTTTGGAGCCAGGAAGTTCATTATTGGGGCTGTATTAACAGAAGTGTGCGGGGCCATTAATTGTGTTATGCTATGAAGAACAGTGACTCTTAGCAATATGCAGGAAATAGTAGATGGCTTTGCAGAAAACAGGGTGATAGCTAGCATGCATAACTTACTTTTGGCTGTAAACTCTCCTGCAGTGGGATAAATAAGTAGAAAGGAATATTTCTCTATGGCATTGCAGGCATTTGTGGATCACCATAGGTGTTTCACTGACATCAACACAGGGCAGTCAGGGAAGGTGCATGCCACACACATCTTCAGACTCACTGGTCTATACAAAAAGCTACAAGCAGGGACTTTCTTTCCAGACCAGAAGATTTCAGTGGGGAATGTTGAAATGCTCATAGTGATCTAGAGAGATCCAGCATACCTCTTACTCCCATAGATCATGAAGCTTTACATGGGAAACATGTATGAGCAGCAAGGAGCACTTCAACAATAGTCTAAGCAGGTGCAGGATAACTGCAGATTGTGCCTTTGGCAAATTGAAAACACCTGGGCTACGTCTAGACTGGCATGATTTTCTGGAAATGCTTTTAACGGAAAAGTTTTCCGTAAAAAGCATTTTTGGAAAAGAGCATCTAGATTAGCATGGACACTTTTCCGCAAAAGCACTTTTTGTAGAAAAGCGTCTGTGGCCAATCTAGACACGCTTTTGCACAAAAAAGCCCCGATTGCCATTTTAGCGATCGGGGCTTTTTTGCGGAAAACAAGTCTCAGCTGTCTACACTGGCCCTTTTGCGCAAAACTTTTGCGCAAAAGGGACTTTTGCCCGAACGGGAGCAGCATAGTATTTCTGCAAAAAGCACTGATTTCTTACAGTAGGAAGTCAGTGCTTTTGAGGAAATTCAAGCGGCCAGTAGACAGCTGGCAAGTTTTTCCGGAAAAGCGGTTGATTTTCTGGAAAAACTGGCCAGTCTAGGCACAGCCCTGGTGTATCCTTTCTGGCCGGTTAGACCTACATGAGGAAAATGTTTTCATGGTCATTGCAGCCTGCTGCATACTCTGTAATATTTGTGAGGCTAAGGGTGGAAAAAATATCCCCACTAAGCTGGAATATGAAGGCGGATTGCTTGGCAACTGATTTTGAGCAGCCAGATATTAGGGCTATTAGAGGGGTGTAACAGGAGGATATCAAAACCAATGAGGCTTTAAGACACCATTTTGACAATGAGCTTTAGTACTGTATCTTTCTATACAGCACTCTTCTATGCTTTGGTAACTTGCCACCTTGCATGGAAGTTTTAGGCTATGTCTAGACTGCAAGCCTCTTTTGAAAGAGGCTTTTTCGAAAGATACTTTTGAAAAAGCTTCTTTCGAAAAAGAGCACCTAGACTGCAATCTCTTCTTTCGAAAAAGTGACCCGCTTTTTCGAAAGAGAGCACCCAGGCAGTCTGGATGCTCTCTTTCGAAAAAGCCCTGTTTGCATTCAAGAACGCCTTTTCTCGCAAGAGCACTTCTGAAAAAAAGGCATTCTTTCTCGTGAAATGAGGAGTACCACCGTCAAAGGAAAAGCCACGTTCTTTCGATTTAATTTCGAAAGAACGCGGCTGTAGTCTAGACGCAGGTGAAGTTTTTTTCGAAAAAAGGCAAAACCCTGCAATATAGATACAGCCCACATGATTCCTGAGTCTGCCCATGACTCAAATTATCAAATTACCACTGTGTATTAATTCCAACCCCCACCATGGCATGTATGATACAAATAAAGACTGGTTATCTTTCAGAGTATCTTTTTATTAAATACCAATTAGCAACACACGCAAAAGGCTTGGTGGGAAGGGAAATAGAAAATAGAGTGAAGGACAGGGAAGGCTGTCATCACTGTGTGTAACTCCAGCAATCATTTTGGAAGCTGTCTGAAGGGATAGAGTGACTGGAGCACTGAGACAGGCTAGGAAGTTATAAGGAATGAGTGGGAGAAGTTTGAGGAGGACATGGAAAGCAGCTCTCTATCAGATGCTGGGGGAGAGCTGAGCATTAATTTAGCCTGCAGTGTGATTAGGAACTTGTTTGCTCCACCATCACTTTATCATCCGCTCCTGGCCCATTAAAAATTCACTCCTCACTCTCCTCTCTGTATTGTCTTTCTATTTTACAATTTTCTTTTAAAGTCTTGCTCCATAGCCTGCATTCTTCCTTTTTGGCCTCTGAGGACTGGAGCACCTCTCAAAAGAGCTCCTCCATACTCTTCCTTGGTTGCTTCTTTATCTGGTGGAGGTACTCTGCTGGTGTATAAGGGGTTCCCCGAAGGCCACATCTGCAGAAGCACAAGAGACAGAAACATGATTGTTATTGCGTTAACTTTACAGCATTGAATCCTTATAGTAACATGCACTTCTTTTTAAGTATGAATCTGATTCTGACTGCCCTTTAGTAAGCACACAGCTCAGAGAACACCTTAAACATGGTGAGTTCAACTTAGGAGGTGTACACTCAAAATGGGGCAAAAGGCTTAGATGTTTTTAGGGGGATCACTGCAGGCAAGTAGGGACAATATTGTAAATTTTGCCACCATTTTCCACAGATAGAGGTCATTGAAGTTGATATCTCACTCCTGAGGATAAGCAAGGATCCTGCATGTGTGTGGCATCAGAGCGGGTCTCTTTCCTGTTAATCGGTGTGATGCTTTGGTCCCTGTACAAGTGATTGCCAATTGGCATGGGAAAGTTTCCTACAGATCTCTCTGGATGTTTCCCATGAAATGTGGGTGTGTATCAACACACTGTTACACTGCTCGGCTTTGCTACACAGCAGAATGCGAAGCACACATAAACACAGGAGTGGCTGCATCTAGACTGGCAAGTTTTTCTGCAAAAATGGCTGCTTTTGCGCAAAAACTTGCCAGCTGTCTACACTGGCTGCTTGATTTTGCGCAAAAGCACTGACGTTCTACTCTCTGAAATCAGTGCTTCTTGCGCAAATGCTTTGACGTTCCCGTTCAGGCAAAAGCCCTTTTCCGGAAATGTTTTTGTGCAAGAAGGCCAGTGTAGACAGCTAAAAACTGTTTTGCTCAAAAAAACCCCGATGGCAAAAATGGCGATCGGGGCTTTCTTGCGCAAAACCGCGTCTAGATTAGCACGGACTCTTTTCCGCAAAAAGTGCTTTTGTGGAAAAGCGTCCGTGCCAATCTAGACGCTCTTTTCCGCAAATGCTTTTAACAGAAGAACTTTTCCGTTAAAAGCATTTTGCGGAAAATCATGCCAGTCTAGACGTAGCCAGTCAGTCTTGTTCATTTCTATCCTTTCACCCACTTCTGGAATATACAAAGCAAAGGACAGCTGTACCATACACAAACCAAGCAGTTTCTATTCAAAAAAATCACTTACAAGCACCCTTCTCTTCTGCATGTGCACCAAAGATGGATGCTAGAGCTGGCTAGCTCCTCCTAAGTAGAAAAGGGATCCTGCCTCACTTCACTACTACCAACAACTCTGCCCTGTGCTCTATAACATTCTCCACAATTTTGTCATTGGTGTTAATTCTTCACCCTCCAGCCCCACCAAAATATCCATGGGCTCTTGGCAGTGGAGGTGGGGTCACTGCCCAGGATGGTGTCCAGCTTCTTATAGAAGCAGCAGGTCTTCAGTATAGTATCAGAGCCATGATTTGACTCTTTTGCCTTCTGGTACCTGCCTTCTATGTCCCATTTGTAGCCCTTATCCAACAAGCCACCTGTAATTTAATCATAGGTATCAAAGCTCTTGTGTCTGGAGAGGAATTAGGACCATACAGCCTCCTCTCCCCACAGTGCCAGCAGATCCAACAACTGGGGTGTGCTTCAAATGGGAAAGCATTTGCTGTGGGTAACTGACATGGTAATCTGGTAAGATGTGAAGTCCATACTAAGCAAACAGGTAGAAGAATTTCAAAAATTCCCATGCTTGTAAAGGGGAAGAGGCAGATGCTTGTGTACATGGATGCAGGACTATGGAGTTCAATATGTCCAGAATAATCAGCGGGGCTTGACAAACCGCGGCGAAATCTACTCGCCAGCCCCACACTGTACATGCACATGCACAAGACCCGCATTGCGCATACCGGTAAACGGAGCGACCAGCTGAGTAGATTTATTGATTTGTTGAGCCCTGATAATCAGGCATCATGGGATATCTCCTGGAGGCAATTTACAGTGACATAACCACACTCAGTAACCTACACTGACACTTTGTCTATCTAACTCTCCCACAAAAATCTTTATGCCTCTCATCAAGTTTCTTTTATTTTGTCAGCAAAACAGGAGAATTTCATCGATGTAAGGAGCATTATAGTATGTACAGCTCCACCGTTTTGCTGATAGAAGATTACTTTTGTCGACAAAACTGTGTATTATGGATAAGACCTCTGTTTCTCCAAAGGGCTAGCCAGTCAGATACAATTCACAATCTAAAAAACAAGACAATTTAGCTAGCCTGCTTATTAGAAACAAGGATGAGAAAAGTGACTATGATAAGTCTATGTGATTGTGTTGGACAATATGTTTCATGTGTAGTACACATCAATTTTGGAGGGTAAAAGCATTTTTTGCAAGAGGAACATGTTAAATTCAGTACATTTCCTTCTAATTGGTTGGGCTGAAATTTTGATGCTAACTGTACTGGTCTATGAAGGAGGCAGTAACTAATTTGGGACATGTAAAAATGAAATAGTGGAGTAAAGGGATCTAACTTTAGAGAAATACTAATTTGCCCAAGTTGAATAACTTTAATGAAAAAACAGAGGTCTCTTTTCTCCTCTTCCCATGCTTAACTCCTTGAACCAAAGTCAGTGGAAAGACTCTCAATGACTTCACTGGGTATTAGAGCAGTTCTGACAGTGGAAGAGGAGAATAACTGATTATTTTCCTTTTTTTCAACAAAACCCCTATACAGTAGTTAAAACTGCTTCCATTGTGTAGACCAGCAGTTTAATGTTTTGTCTCTCATGTGGGGGAAATTGTTTTAAATATACCGATCTAAAAAATATGTTTCACACAGTGTGAACATTTAGAGGCCGCTCCTCAACTATCATAACTCAGCAAAGCTTTGTTAATATCAATGGACTGGGTTCTCATACCCATTGAGAATCCAGCTCAACCCACTAGTCATTGCCCAGCCAAAATTACCATTTGACTTCAGCATACAGTTTCTCAACCTAGACGTCACAAACAGATGTCAGGGGTTCATGACCATCTTGCCTTTCTTTATGGTTGGCTAAAAGGGAAGTGAGTCCTGAAATGTTTCCTGTTGTAACTTGGGGTCAGAGTATAGAAATGTTTGAGAACTGCTGATCTTGTAGAACTGCACATTGTGTATATTGTTCTTTTATTTTGTATATTTACTCTGAAGATTTAAGTAAAATTTTTTGCAATGTTTAGATAAACTTTGTCAAACAATGTTTTGAGTTTCAGATCATTATAAAATTGCTCTGACTTGAAATGTTAACATGCGTCTAACATTTCTTTGTATCCCTTTATCTAAAAAATGGTTTTTGACTACTCCGGATTTTCCACGTGGTTAAATCTCCTTGAAAACATGTGCAAAGACTGAATTAGAAGAAGAAAATAGATTGTAAGTAAGCACAGTTAATAATAATTGTGTCAAATTATAATGGTTGTAGTGTGTGTATAAGTAGTTTGCCTTCTGGAGTGGTGGTTTAGTGAATGTCAGAGGGGTCTACATGATGGACTCATGCACATAAAGTGGCATCCTCCTTGTGAATGGATAGAGCCCCATGTACTTTGTGGAGTTTGTGAGCTCTGTAGAGCAGTAGGGTTTTGTGGTATCCAAGAGCTTTGCAGAGTTCATGGGATCTGTGTGCTAAGGGCCCTATGGAGCTCTTAAATTTGTATTAGTCCTACATAGTTGTTAAATTAGGTTGACTCATTGAAGGTTGTTGTTATAGGCTGTATTCTAAAGCACTTTGAGATAAATGTAATGAAGAGCTAAAGGAAGATAGATACTCACCTCTAAAACACTCAAATATGAAATCTCTAAAATAGCAATAGCTGAGGTGGTGATGCTCTGATTCACAGATGGATCCAGTTTTGGGCAGATTGAAAGATGTGTTCACTTTCATAACAATGAAGTTTCATGAGCTGTCATCATGAGACTTTGGTTACATTTGAACAGAATCACAAAACAGGATTTGGGCTAGACCCAGAACCAAAACTGTAGGAACAGATCTATTATTGAAGACTAAATCCAAAACATCAGTAACAACAGATTCAAAGGGATGTAGAGATAAGGTTCCAGGTGTGTTCATTTAGGTTCACTTTTTATAGAGATTACACACACACGCAACATTAATATAATGCTAAAGTTGCAAAAATCAAGCATCCAAAAGTTAGAAAATTCCAGAATTAAGGTTGCCTATGTAACCTTAACTCATTTCCCTTGTGTGAATGGATTATGGTATAGACTCTAATTATATCATTACTTACTATTTTTTTCTACAGGATAAGAAAATTCTTCCTGAATGGCTACAGATTGGTACTATAAAAAACTGAAAACGGTATTTTACAATGGGAAGTGCCAGGCAATTTTAGTTATAGGACACACTACCAGTTCCATGATAGATAGATAGATAGATAGATAGATAGATAGATAGATAGATAGATAGATAGATAGATAGATAGATAGATTTAAGGGAAGAGAGAGAGTGGAGTGCTGGACTGAGTATGGTGGTCAAATACCTGAATGTAGTCAAATACAAAGGAAGAAATATACAAGACAAAGGATGCATCTCTGCATAAATTAGTTTATAAAATGTTTTGTTTTTCATATTATACATGCAGTATGGACAATGCTATGTTATACTGTAGTAGTAACTATTTGCAAGTAGTTTTCATGGCTTTTGTCACCTCTTCAAATATTTCTTCTTCAAAAATTCACTCTGGTCCTTTCAAACTGCATATCCAGGTCATGTAATCTTTGTCTTGCCTCTTCTCTCATCAGCTTGGGTGCTATTCACACACATAGTGCTCTAGGACCTGTCTAACCTTGGAGAAAAGATGCTTTCTTAAAAGTTAGTTAACTAGTTTTAACTAATTGCTGTTTAAAAATATGATAGCACAAAGGTTTCCCCCCTTTAAAAATATATAAATTGGCCATAATCAACGTTACCCCCCACAAAATCAAAGTGAGGTTTAAACACTGAGGTTGTTACTTTGCTGGCAATTAAGCTTGCATGCATCATCTTATATTTTCTAAAGTGCAACAAAGTTAATACATTTCGGATGGTTAGGGGCGGGAAGTCCAGACACCGGGCTGTGAGTCTACTGGATAATAGCAAGTGCTGAGATTGAAGTAGCTTTAATCTCTACCCGCAAATCACAATTTATTCCTTTATATTGACAGTCTGTGGTTTGCCACCTGGCAATGTTAGCCCAGAAGCCAAGGGAGATACTCTGCAAAAAGCTCATTTCCACAGCAGGGCTTGGCTGTGTGATGACCTGCTTTCTGCTGCGATCACCCTTTGGAGATCAAAGCGGGATTAAAGCGCGGTTCTTTACACTTTGCATCGCACATCACCCAGGTCTGGCGAGGGGGGTGCCAAATAAGTACAGAAACCGCCTGGAGATGCTCGAAAACCAGAACCCAGCGAGTTTTTAATTAAAGGCCACCAAGAAAGGCTGAGAGGCATTTTCCTATCGAGGAGGTTTTCCACACCTACACCTCTTGCGCGTCGTTTCTCCGGTTGATGCATGATGCTCAGACCAAGCCGACGAGGGTCTGATCCGAACCCAGGGGGAATCTTGACACTGATCTCAACAGACTCTGGATCTGGCCCTTGATGGGGGATGTGCAGCTCGTAGGATCCCTTGCGGGGAGTAAAAAGAACTGGCCTAAGACTAGGCAGCGTGGCTGGTGGCCAGGCTTTAGGTTCCAAGTTCCATCAGAACTCAGTGTGTGTATATTTCAAGTTCCATCGGAACTCTGTACATGTGTGTGTGTTCTACGTTCCATCAGAACTCTGTGCGTGTCTGTGTGTTCCAAGTTCCATCAGAACTCTGCGTGTGTGTGTGACATTATTAGCATGATCATTCCTATAATGTCTGTGCAGTGACACAGCCACACACTGCTGCTTGAGTGATGCAGGGACAAGGGAACTCCCCAAGTCACTTTCCCGGGAAACTTTAGGGGAAGTCCTGTTAGACATTCACAACGTCCCGCGTTTACATTTGCTCTGCGTGGGACATTCTCCGGCGAACGGGCTTGGACCACTCCCGTTATTAAAAGCCCAAATGTTCTCTGTGGGTTGAGGATAAAAGGCAGACAGATGTTCGAGAAATCGCAGGACTGCGGCCAAATCCGCCTCCGTTTATTCGTGCCTATTGCACACCAAATTGTGCCCTCTCCCCCCCCCCCCCCCCCCAAAGCGTGTTAATTTAACCGCAATTGCTTATAGAAGAACATCCCCAGTGCAGCAGATCCGTAAAATGATCCAGGCGAGTGAGCTGGTTCTGGTCCTCAGCGCGCTGTCCCCTACACTCACACAACTGGGACAGGGAAATGAACCCTCGCTTTCAGTGGATGGGATACAGTAGGCTCAGGTGCTGGTTCTTTGCAACAAAAAGAATCTCTAAAAGCCTCATGTATATTTTAAACTGAAGCGATTCCTCTTCCTCTCTGTGTTTCCATCACTTTGCTGACTTTAACAGCTCTGATGGGGAGTTCGCTGTGTTTACGATAAGGCTAATGTAACAAAACTGAACAAATGTGTGCCTAGGGAGCAATCAATTAATCCTGAGCTCTAAGCGGTTGCGTACAGACCGGGAGATGGTTAATTTCCATACCTCCAGAGAGTAACTTTTCTGCAAGTGTAAACTCAGAGCTACATCCTGCAAATTCTTATCAATGGACTAGCCCGTTGTCTTCCTTGTGATTTCTCGATGATCTACTCATTTGACCAATGGTTGCAAGATCCGAGTGGGACCCCTTATCCTTATGCACATACAGATATGTAGTCTGTATCCCACAAGGCAGACCTTCCCTTCCCTGAATCAACAAATCCAACGATCTAGTCTATGCTCACTTCCTTGCCTTGGAAGACCAAACTGGCTAGGGCATGTCCTGTCAACCTAGGGAGACAAACAGAGCCGAGAAGAGGAAAAGGGACTCGCTCACATTGTGTTAACACAACTTAAAGCTCCATAATTTCAGACAGTTTGGGACATATATAAACCGTATATGCACTGCACTCTGGGGGCACAATGATGATTACAAAGCGGCAAACCATCTGCAATTGAGGAGGAGAGAGATTGGCCTTCGCCAATAGCTTTTCCATGAGTGTCCAATCCAGTAGAAAGTCACAGGCACACACACACACACACACACACAGACACACACAAGTGTATATATACACACACTTTTCATTAACTTGCCCCTCAGAGACTATATTAATTTAGAGTGCAAGCATGAGCCAGGTTGGTGCACGCTGAGCCGGGTAGATGGGAATTGTATTGTCTTTATTTTGTTAGGCTGTCCCATTTAGAAATACTAAAAGTCTTGGGACACAATAACAAACGCTTTGTAACATGCATACAATTAATAAGCACTGTTGGTATGTACCTGAATGTAGTCAAAATTGCCTGTGGAGAGCTCTCTGTACATGCCCATATCCCAAACAGGTAATTCTGCAAGAAACATCACCTCAATAATTTAGAAAAATGAACACTCTTGAGCCTTTGGATTTGTGTATTTCGTATAATCTAATAGCAGCAGTGATTATACTTCATTATTATCTGCAGTGTGATACTTTCAGCTGAAAAGAAATTTAAAAATCAATAATGAAGTCTCATGCTTGGCTGGACTGGACACTCATGGAAAAGCTAATGGCGAAGCCAATAAATCAATGTCTCTCACTCATAGTTGTTCAGGTTTTGGTCCTTGCAGAGGACAACCACATCCAAAAGGTGCCACTTTAGAACACATTATACTTGAAGTCAACATGCCAATTATAGATTAATAGGAGACAAAACCTCGGTTGAAATGACATAGTGAAAAAATCCCAGAGGATCAAATTTAGTACGTCACCATATACATTATGGTCACTTAAAATTCTGTGTTTAAGAGGACGCTGCATAATCTGCAAAAGCCCCATGACTCACTGGGACCACACTTTGAACAGACCAGTTCAGTTGGAATGCTTTAAAAGTTATTTTTGGTAAAAAGGCGTTTGGAGAATTTTGACAACTTCACTCGAGTTGTGGTCAACGTTGCTAGCCTGGTATAACTTGAGCCTGTAGAAAGAACAAGTAACTGAGATAGTTTTTAAAAACCTCTCCGGTTTCATGAATTTGTTTTTAAACCATTCAGTTGATCTGAAAGCTGGTTAAACATCAAGGAAGAGCAGAATTGCTTCGCATTTTAACAAATATGCTTTATAAATATTGTGTCCGACTTATTTGTACTTTTTCCAACTTTTAATTTACAAACCCCGGTGGGCTCACTGTGAAACATTAATCATGTTCATTGGTACAGAGCTGTTTGGGAGTCAGAAAAGATCTAAAACATAACCGATGTGTTACATGAAGTGAAAACAGAGGCTCGAAAATAAGCAAGCGGATAAGAAGTGTAAATACTCGGATTTAAATATTTGTTTTAATAGTCTTAGAATGACATATGTTTCCATAATAGTCAACACTTAGCATTGGTTGATAATCATACTTATTGAAAGACTGCTGAAAGATCATTTTGCAGTTTTCTCTCTGTGTAGCTATAGACGTATACATAAAAACTGTGGGTGGGTGTGTATGCACACACAAATGCATAAGTTTCTTTAATATGTTTACACGTTCAGTAGCTTTAGCAGCACTAGAATAAATGCCCCTTGATTTACAACACTTCACAGGTATTCCAAACGCGGGTGAACAAAGATCTTTATGTAGGAAATGAAGAGCTCCCCCTTTTCCTCAAAAAAGAGGGAGGACAGGAAGGAAAAGGGGAACTCGATTTATTCTCATTTGTTTATCTCTAGATTCCCCCCCCCCCTTTTTTTTCCTACACATTCATTTGAATAGCTTTCAAGCTGCAAAATGGAAATGTGGCTCCTGCCCTCTATTTCAGCGGCAGCGTCCTGGCAACAGAGCAATTTTCTATCATCAAGGATAAATGGCATCGAACAGAACATTCTGATAAAAAAGAAAAAAAAAGCTTTAGCCCAAGAAGCCCATGATTGCTGCCCTTCCTGTCTGTCATCCCTTTACAAAATCCTCTCCTCCAAACCTGAGCTGCATGCTGTCAGAGCTAATAATGTCTTCCGAAGAAAAGGGGAAGAAACAGCATTCATGCACAATGTTCCCATTTATTACATAGAGTGCTTATTTAAAAAATTGCAAATATCTTTGTTTGGTTCACTGCAAATTAAAACCAAGATGTAGGAAGTTACATGATGCAACAATTATTAATGTCACAGCAGAGCATCAAAACCCCATATCTTACTTTCTACTGGGTAATACCTTTTTTAATGTCGGAAAAGTCCCTTGTTAGGATAATAAAAACCACACTAACCTTTCAGGTAAGTTCATGTTACTTAAAGCAAAAATAAATGTTAATTGAAATATAAGTAAGAGGTATATAAAGACTTTGTATATTACCACTTACATTCATGCAGAAGATGCATGGCCCTCAGCTGATAAACACCCTTTACGGAAATATATAGCTAAAAGGAGTGTTCATGTTGGAGCTCAGGTGGCATAGAGATTTTATATTAAACCGATAATATTGTGTGTCAGAAATGCAGGGCCAGATCCTTACGGAAAATTCTTCATAATGGGGTTCTTGGTCAGTGGTGTTAATTACAAATAGATGGATGCAGCTCCGGGCTGATACTTCTAGGCTGAGGTTGTAACAAATGGAGCTGCATTAAGATTCTTTGTGAGTGACTCTTTAACCATTAGGAGTCCGGTGGCATCTTAAAGAGTAACACATTTATTGGGGCATAAGCTTTCCTGAGAAGAGACGACATTTCCTCAGAAAGTATGTGCTTTGTGTGTACAGGTGCCTCTGGTGCACAACAATCGTTTGCAGAACAGGCTTTCCAACTGGTCACTGAGTCAGGTTCAAGAGGCATCTTCGTCTGACAATGGCCATGGGAATGGAGATGAAGGCAAAAGCCCAAACCACAGACAACTTCTTTATGCCCAAATATTGCAGAAAATTGGGGAGGGGTTCATTCGCCTACAACTAGGACTGGCCTGACTTTTTAACTGCTGACCTTGTAAAGCTAGTGTGGAGAATGGAGAGAAACCAGGCTCCTCACTCCTGGAGAAGGGGGGAGGGGGAGAGATCTAGACAGCTCCTCGGGCACCTGCTTTTCATTCGTGGGTGGCAATAGCGGGAGGGAGGGGGCCAACAGACGAGTGATGTTCTCACAGAACGTTTTCCCTCCTCGCTTATCTCTCTAGATAAGCAGGTGAGATTTGGCCGCTGAGCTGCTGCAGGCCAAGCTATTAGCCCAAAGGGTGGAGTACTGAAGAGGGTACGGGGAATATCCTTCAGAACTGAAAAATGAGTTACTGAGCATGCTCAGTCACTGACAGGCACCAAACTGGAACAAGGCAGGGCCTCCGTGCGCATGCCCACTAGTTGCATTCACACGGCAGACTACAGTGGCGTGGAGAGTTCCAGGGTAGCCGCGCCGTAATGATCCCTAGATGAGGCCTATCCATGATCCACCACGGCGGCCTCCCTCCTTGCGTGGCCGCTCACGGCAGGCAACGGTGGGCGATGGGGTAGAAGGGGCAAGTGTCCAACCAGCTGACCAGTCCGCTCGTTAGAAGGTGCCGTGGGCGCCTGTCTCTGAGGGAATCTATTACTAAGCACGTGCAGGGGAAGGGGAGGGGAAGAGCGATCTGAAATGCAGGAATGTGGAGGCAAGTCTAACATCTCCTGGAGGGGCAAGCCGGCTCCTGGCAAGTCCCCGGAAAGCCCCTTACAAAGGGGTCTCTTTGCAGAGCCAGCTGCTGCAGAGCCGTGGGCCAACCACATTCCCTGGCAGGGATCCTTCTCCCAGAGCTTTCTAGTGTCTCTCCAGCAGCCTTTCCCCTTGGACTGCGGCTGTCACAAACGGGCCGGATAGTCAGGGACGGGCCCCGCGGTGGCCTACACACTCCCCGAAGAGGTAGGACACGGCGAGCTCTCTCTCTCGCCTGGCGCTGTCTAACTGATCCAGTTTGACCGGAGGCTGCGGAGCTGGGCTCCGCCTGGAGGCAGGGCGGGAGAAGCAGCCGGGTCCCCTGCACTGTTCGCTGGAAGAGCAGCGATTTCAGGCCGGGCCGCCCCTGCTTTCTGCCAGCCCAAGCTACGCCAGTCACACTGAGCTTTCGGTCGGGGAGTTACATGAGAGTCTAACTTTGCACCAAGCAGCAAGGTCCCTCCCTGCAGCCACTTAGACGTGACGTTTTCGCAGATCTCTCTGCTCTGGGGCTCTGATCTTCCTTAGTTTTGCGGGCAGGGTTCAGTGTATCTGTTCTCCCACGCTTTTGCGTCTGGGAAACTTGATTCGACAGTTGCAGAAGTTTCCTCGCCGGTCTACTACGGGCCCGATCCTGCATTCTCCCTCCCTCTCTCTCCCTCTTAGCCGGCAAAGCTCTTCCTGGGCCGAGTAAGAAGTGCGAGATCGGGCTTTGTATTCTGGGACGGATTTCCCCCCACTTCCACGCACACACCGGTGTCATTCCATTGATCGCGGCGGGTGACTCCAGCCTCACGGCGGTGTAGGTCAGGGGAGAATCAGGCGCAGTGGTCAATGCCCTGACATCTTGTGAAGAGCTGTTTGCGAGCTAGTCTAACAGGAACTTCCTGAAATCAGGGCTGAGGAGAGACAAGGCCCGTAGGACACACCAGAAAGACCTGAAGTGACAAATCTTTTCAGCGTTGGCTGGCAGCAACATGCAGGAGAGCTGTGGCTTTCTGAAGGGTTTTAAGTCCATCCTCTAAAACTGCACTTAGTTCCTTGACACCGCTTTAACTGACTTTTGCTTAGTGCCACATAAAAGCAATTTTTTTTTTAGTAATGGAAAAGGTTGTTTTAAAAAACCCTCATTTCTTAGGTTTTGGGAAACACTTGCTAAACAAACTGAGCCTTACAACGCCCTATCAGCCCAGCTTCCACAACTGCATGTTAATGACTGAAGGATTAATGATGCTTTTTAGCAACACTTGTCTTCTTGAACAGTCGACGCATCCAATTAATGTTTTTAATTACTGCTACGTGGAGACTAACCAGAACCTTTCCGATTTGATTTGACCGCTGAATTTTATCTCCTGTGCAAGGAAACAGTCAGAGCCGTGAGGTAGGACTGTTGCTGTTTTCTAGTCACGCCTTTATAATACCTGAATGCCACTTTTAAGGGGAAAAACTATCTACAATATTTTAATTAAAAGTTATTGGAGCATAGATCGTCATTTTGAAGGATAACAAAGGGTACTAAGAGCACCAGTTACAAAAGCACACACAGAAAGGAGAAAGATGCAGAAGCTTGTGTAACAAAATTTGTTATAGTCAGAATTATAACAGGCTCTGATCCAACTTCCATAGATTTCCTCAGAATTTTTCTATTTACTGGAACGGAAGAAAGATGGGGGGGGGAGGGTTGTTTCTAATTAAATTATAATCAAATATCCTTGCCTGTGTAAATATTATACAAGGTAACCAACAAGCAAAGCTTACAGAAAGGCTACGGCTTTCATTTGGAATTTACGAGATGATCTGGTGGTTTTACTTTTAAAAATATACTAGCGATTAATACTCCTATCCAAGCAGACTAGCCCTGGTGTTTCTGGTGAGAGTTCTTTATCAACGGCATAGGGTTGGGGCTTTCTGTGGGGGTTAAACCCCCTTTCTTTGGGGGTTAAACCAGTATTATGACATTGGATTAGTCAACGTACTGACGGGGGAGAAGGAAAAAAACTTTAATAGGAATTTTATCTGTGGTGCAAATTTATGTGCAGTCTTCTGGGAATAAGATCTTATAGATCCCATGACGGTACTGACGGTGCTAGCTCTTTTCATACACATATCGATCAGCCGTATGTAATACAACCTTTCCCCAAAGTCTGATATTTAAATGAGCAGGCAGGCCGTTTGGATTTTTGTGTCTGGTGTTCTCAGAACTCGGTCCCTACCCCCTTACGCACACATGCACAGAAAGAGCAGTGGGCTAGTGGCAGGTACTAGAATAAGATGTTTTTTAAGCACAATCCTGACTTGTTTCATGTAAACTGAAGGACATTTCAGAAATGGCCCAAAAGCAACCCGCTTACCCGGAAATGTGCCATATATCCTAGACCCGGACATATATGTGTTCCAAAAGAATGTTAAGTACATCAGAGTGGAGTGGTAACACCATACAGCTGTCCCAGAGATTCCAACTGACCTCCATCCTACACCAACCGTTATCTGATTTGTATGCCTCTAAGTCATTGTGATCCGAAATTCTGAATCATGAATCGGAGAGCAATGGTATGTAGGCAGAATACATTAAACCCTCATTTATTAGCGCTTCCGGCACTCTTTTTTTCTGATATCCTCTGTGTTGTTTCTTGTGTTGTCCAGGCCTGAGGTATGCCAGGAAGACAATGTACACTACAATGTGAATTCTATCCTGTATCCTGAATGAGAATTGGGCTTTGCGGTGACGTGACTTTACTTTTAACTGTATTTCTCTGAGTATGGCTTTAATTAAATGTCTTCCGGCTCATGTTTTTCAAAAAAAAAAAAATCTTTGCATGAAATTCACTTCCGCGATACAAAATTAGGTTACTTATAAATATTTTAATTAAAAAACCCCAACCATTTCTACTTCTTCTGGGCTTTTTTTGTTTTGTTTCACAGACAGTGAAAATATGGCAGTGGTGAGGTAAAAGAAACAGAACTGTTCTTTCCGGAGGGAGAGGAGGATTCAACATTTATAAAGGCGCTTGAAACAAAACCTGCCAGAGGCTGAGTGGAGGAGGGCTGCTTTTTTCAAATGAGGACAATTCACAAAGCAGGCAAGTTAATCCAGATCTGATACGTTTCAGATCCATCTGTCAGATTCCTTCGATACCTCCCTCCTTCAGTGCTACAGATACCTGGCCTATGCTTACCCCTTTCCCTCCGTCCCTTTCTTATTGCATTTGTTCAGTGCAAGATGCTCTTTGTAGTTGGGGAAAGCACAATTCAGGATGGTCAAGGTGAGGATCACCACTCACAGGAAATGAACTCTCAGTGCAGTATGTGAGATCAATTAATCAGGCAGGTGAATTCAATACTCCAGTGAAAGTGCATTACTGACATTGTCAAGAGCTTTTCTCCTCTAGATGGTAGGAACATGAGGAATTTGGGGAAGAAGGTTGTTTTTTCCCAAGTCCCAGGCATGACTTTACGCTTAGATGTTTTTTCTCTAGAGAGTTTTTGGATAATGAACCCCCCTGGAATACTTGTTCCAGTTAAATTTTAAGCGTTGTGTTTTTACACGCTGCCGAGACCCTGAAAAAAGAAGCAACAATATTGAAAGGAAAATTAGAAACAGCTCATTGAAATCCATTCCAGATAATGAAGACGGCCCGAAGAAAAAGTAAAACCCCTGATATTTGCTTCCCTTAATGTTAAATAAACCTCGATAACTGGATTGACTTTTTTTTCAGTGTTTACTACATTGCCATTCAGTGGCGGGGAAATGCATCCCTAAAGGTAGAGTAAATAATTGCACTGATCTCAACAAGGGAAATGTGTAGGCATGTGAAGCGTACTAAAAATAAACTGGGGCGAAACAGAATGAAGAGAGGACCTCGCGATAATTTGCGGCAATTAAAGCGTCTGCTTTCACTTGCCAAGGAGTTGGCGATTTTTCAAACGGTGCTGAAGTGACATGCTACTCGTGAAATTTTACTAGAAGCCCTGTATTTTTAAGAGACGCATTCCTTTAAGCGTCTAAAACGGCTGCCACTCGAGCAAAGGAAGGTATCAGAATTCTGCAACCCTGGGCGCTGAGTTTGGTTTGGGGTTAGACTGGCTGGTACCGCAGAAGAAATTGTAGACTGTGGCTGACTTAAAAGGGCCTAGAGTTTATATTAGCTCTTCCAAGTCGGGCACTTCGGAGTTTGAAAGTTTGAACGTATGTTTCTCAGAGGGATTATTTTTTCTATATAATAAAACATTTATTTCAGCACCACCAGAGCACTAAGGGGGCGTGCCAATTTTTTTAAAAAAAGCTTTGGAGACATCTTGACAGAGATCTTGAAATATTACTCTTAATTTTTGGAAGGTTTTCAAAAAAAGGAGGGGGGGGGAGAAGTTTCTCTTGTCTGTCACCCAACTGGTAATAGAGAGAGAGCAGCGATCATTTACACTCGGGGGAGCATTCAATGGGAGATTGTTTCGAGGTAGACTGGAGAATTTCCCCTCGTGAAGCTGGGGACAGACAGACACGTGTGTGTGTGTGTGTGTGTGTGTGTCTGCATACATGGCAGGTATATATTAATAAGAATCTCCCTCTCCCTGACAAAGCCTCCATGCTCCGCTCCCTGCGAAAAACATTCTGTAGGTCCCGCATCCATCACCCCGCGATCGGGTACCAGGGGAGAAGAGAGAATGAGCTAGGCAATAATATTCTCTCCCCTCCTCGGCAAATGCGGAGAGCCTCGCAGAAAATAGCCCTTAAACCTAATGCAATTGTAAAGCGGATTTTGACTATTAAAAAAACCCCACTGCAGCGCAACACATTGAATTAATCTGACTGTAAGGTTTTAATTACAGCGCAGGCTTCGCTACAAATCTGTACAAGAGACAGTGGCTGGCTCTCTGCGGATCTTTCCCTTCTGACTTCTATTATTTTGACCCACGTTACAATACAGAAAGCTGCGTGTGTGATCCATCTGCAGGCTCGGAGGGTTTTTTCCCCCCTTGCCACTTCCTTCACACTAGCGGTATGGAAAGCCATTGACGCCTGCCTGTCTGTTATGATGCTAGTGGGTTGAAATCCAGAAAAACCTCCGCTCCGCTCTTACTCTGGGACTGGCAGCGTTTAACTCCCCAGCTTCTCCTTAAAATAGCTTGCTTTCATATTGAGGAGGTGACCTCTTTTTGTGGGATCCTTTGCTTCCCACTCAACTGCTATTAAGGCGATGGCAATATGACATCCTGGCAGAAGAGAACAGCAAATGTGTTTTGGGATAAACAGGCTTATGAGCCTGAAAAGAAAAATGTGATCAGCAGATGTAGAGAGAGAGAGTTTTTGTTTAGCCTTTCTCTGCTCTCTGGGAGCCGTATATAATGAAGGCAGAGTCGAGCTGCCAAGGAAGGACGGTTTTAATCACTCATATTTTTTGCTCATTTGTTGTGGAATCGTAGTTCATGCTTGTGAGCAATGTCAAAGTAAAGTATGTAGGAAACATGCCTCCCATATGAACCAGTCGCCTTCAGACCGGGCTGTACATTTTAGAAGCATTTCAGAATGCACAAGTCCGTGTGTTTAGTTAGTCGAGACTTTACTGTCAATAAAGGCAATGCACAATTTAGATAGATAGATAGATTAGATAATCTGTTAAAGATATGCTAACATTTACCCTGCTACATGTACATAGTATCTATCTATCTATCTATCTATCTATCTATCTATCTATCTATCTATCTATCTATCTATCTATCTATCTATCATTATTTTCCCCCGGCTCCATAAAGGAATCATATGACAATACCTGCCTTTTTCCCTCCAAAACTATAAGTTAACTAGATGCGTTGTTCCTATAACTAGAACATTGACATGATGCTGGTACTATAAAATTAGTTCCTATCTGATTTTTTTCCAATAATCCTTGGGTAAATAATTTGCCTAGGGAGCTCAAATATGTTCATGTTTGTATGTGTTGATGTGAGTTTACCAGCTTGCCTGTGGGCCTATGCTGTGGGTGGGGAGTGTCCATGCTCCGATGTTCAAAATACGAAGACAATAGTTTTGAGCATTTTTTACAATAATACGGGTTAAAATGATCATGCAGCTAACACAGGTATTTACATGCTTAGAAGTTTAAACTAATTAAAGACTAGATTTCAAAACCCCAAACAAACAAAAAGCTTGTGGATTTTAAATCTCTGACATAGCAGGAAATTAATCTCAAAAGTCCATCCGTATGTAGTCAGGGTCAGACTTAGTGGAAAGATAAGGAATAAGAAACACAAATGTGGTGTTTTGTTTTTCTTTGGTGTTGAATGGATGAATGAATGAATGAAACAGAAGCAGCTCGAAGGCATTTAGGAAGACTCTGGCTGGTTATATAACTCCGTATTATACCCTAAAAATAGATTCCAGCTTCCTGTTGTTGTCAATTCTTTCAAACTGTTGTGTCCGTTGTGTTACATGTAGATTTTTGTCACCAAAAAAAGCTAACTTTATAGACTTAAAAATAAAATAAAGTACGAGAGCGATGACATTGTTAGTATGGTATGCTTTGCGTTTTCTGTTAAGAAACTATAATTAAAGTATACATTGTATGTTCATACATACTTATGCAGAAGAGGATAGTGTGTGTGTTGGCAGATGTGCACGAATGAATGTACCTCAACTATTGCTCTTTAATTAATTATTGTATCTTTCTGAAAGGCTAACTTCCATCGTGGAGTTTTCTAGATAACTTTGAGTTATTTTTCCACTGACTCTAGCAGTCAGTACCGCTTTGGGGGAAAAAACCCACAACCCTACTCTCTTTAAAATGCCAACTTGCCAGGCGTAATGTTTCAAAAACAGTGGCATCACACATGCGTAATGCATTTTATTTCTACAATATGGAAGTCATTGTGTTTCGGTATAGCTGCAAGGAAATCAACATTGGCCTATTAACTGACTAAGGGCCGGTTAAACCTCTGAAATAGTTTAATTTGGGGTTTTGTGGCCGTGAATAAATATTTTCTGGCATTGGTCTTTCTACCTTGCTTCGGGAGCTGGAATTTGGCAGTCAAAGAAATGTACAAAACCCAAACAATTAGAAGAAAGACCATTAATGATTAACCCTCGCTTTCCATTTTGGGAAATATTTGTTACCAGCCCTTGATGTTTAAAAAGCGGCTCTTCAGCTTTTGCCTGAATCCCAAAGAACCCAGTTGGTGTCTATTGGGGAAAAAAAAGTCGACATCTTGATCAGCTCCACCGGGGACTGAAATGTACGAGGAGCTTTCTCTAGTGAGACTAGACCCTCTCACAACCCATCAAAACTAACTTTTCAAACCTCAGTCCCCAGAGTGTCTGGAACGGAGAGCAAAATTGTCTTTGCTTCAGCGGTGGGAACAAGGGATTTCTACTTCTATGCGAATTCACGATTTGCTTATTGATTTTTGATATCTTCTCAAACACTTGAAGGCCGCATTGGAAAGAAATGACAGGTTTTCCCCCCACACTATTTGATTTTTTAGTGACCATATACATTAATACTGAGTTAATTCTGGGAATTCAAAGGCTATTTATACAGGTCTAATTTCTTTAGAATCAACCTGATAACTGAATCCAATCTGTAAACCAACCGCTTCCCTGCTTTACTAGATCTTAATAAAAACTCATCGAAGGTTACACATACCTAGTAGATTAGATAGATATATAGATAGATAGATTCTACGTTCAAGACCCTCATTTGAGACAAAAAATAAGTGTGAGCCCTACTGAGAACTTTATTTCCCACAAAAAATCTCAGGCCTTAAATCCTGCCTTTTCCTGAGAAGAAATAGTATCTACACCTGCCTCCCCGCCCCACCAAAGAAAGGCTTCGGCCTCCAATCTTCCTCAAATTGCCTTCCGCCTCCCCTGCCCCCCCCCCCCCCAGGCCCCTTAAGAATAATAGAGGTCCCTTCCCAGGCAGGCATCGCCCTCCCTTCTCTGCGGGGGAGAGGACACCCTGAAGCAGTGAGGGCCGCAGAGACAATGGGGCAGAGAGGCGCAGCCTAACTCCTGCCGGCGATGAAACCAGAGTTCAGCGAAAAAAAGACACGACCCCCCCTTTTGTGCGACATTACCACAACCCACCCCCCTCCGCATTTTCCACTCCATCAAGGTGTGGCCCCTCCGCACTGGAGGACACAAAGAAAACAATCAATATTTACAACCGCCACAGTTCCTTTTAGTCGAGAATTATGAACATCAGCCAATCAACCCTGGAAAGCGCCCGCGCCGTACTGACACATTTGCCTAATTAAATTGGGGGGAAATTACCACTATAAGGCTTGATGTTTTCAACTGTCCTATGGAAAATGCCAGCCTTTGCCTTGTGCATTGCTCAAGGGCTATCTATGGCTCTATCTCGACGTACACCTTGAGAATGTGTGTGTGTATATCCACACACCTGGAGCAATAATGAGTCACTAATATACAAAGTATCTACATACTTTATACTTTATTGTACTGTTATTTCTACTTCTATGTTCTTTTATTGTTCTAGAATCTAAGTGAAAGTCCACCTACCGATCCACACACAAGCGCATTCCTGTGTGTTCTATATACAGGTGCACCCCCGTCATTTAGCCCCAGTGTAAGATGAAACACAACTCTACACTATGTTGCCTATCGCTGAAGCAGTTTACTTTAGGCTCCTGGTGCCTCTTTTTCTGTTTGTTAGCTTGCTTGTTTGTTTCAGGACTAGGATGCTTCGTTCTTTCTTAAGCGCGGCGTGTAGATGATACTAAAAAGTTATACCAAGCGTGTCACCTTTCGCAGGTTGTAATCCAGAGATACACAGTACCCAGCCAGAGTCCTTTCCAAACAACCAAGCAAGGAGCTGAAGGCACTCATTCCTACGCCCGTTTCCTGACATCTTTCGTTATGCATGCTTTTGCGGGTGCCGGAAAGCGCGGAGAAAAGGGCAGCCTGTGCACCTGCAAAAAAACGCCTTCGTGATGTTAACAACAAGCTGGAGGGTACAAAGCAATAAAACTGCCAAATGTACCTGTTCCTATTCACTCCATTCCCTACAGCCTATGCATACAGAGTCCCCCTAGGAACAGGAGGCTGGAGCAGGAATGCTATAGTCCGTTCTTTCCCCTGTCTTCCTCCCTCGCTGTATTTACTATGAGCATTTTTATTCATTGTAGGTTTGTAAACGCATAGCTCGGGTTACCCTTTCGCGTGTTAAAGTAGAACTCCTGTTAAAAGAGGCGAGCAAAAGCGAGACACTTACAACTGCATTCAGAGTTACTGAACCGACTCAGAGGCTCAAGAAGTTGAACACCGATGGGGGGGGGGGAGAATAAATCATCCCGGCCTCCCTAAAAAAAGACACCCCCTCAATACTCCCAAATAATCAAACTGCACTATAAGCGCCGAGAGAATGGGGGCTGTTCTTCACCTGGGGAAAAATAGCGTAAACCCATCGACTGCATGCACGGTGCAATATGCAAATGGTGAGCTCACACTTCTAGCACTTCCACCCGGTTCCTAGAGCTAATAACCGTGCTGGACTGTTTATTTTCAAATCCCTCTCGATGTTTCCAAAAACGCTGCGTTTTTAAATATTCTGCAAAGGCTTGGAGCAGATCCCCTGGAAATGTCGCTCTCAGGAATAGTGTCTGGACCTGGACTTCGTTTTGGGGACGTTTCTGGACTTAGCCCTGAAAGCTGTTTTCCAATTGTAGCTGCTGGTGGTTTGCAAAGCCCGAAGATTGATCCCATCTCCCAATCTACATAAGTTTCAGCTTTCGCTAGGGTTAACCAATTGCACGTCTCCTTCCTTTTCCTACCTGGGTCCTCTTCGGTAGGGTCTGGCTCCGGAGTTCATGCTATCTCTAGCTGGACGCGAGAAGATTTAAACAGGGGAACCAAAAAAAAAAAAAAGTGATAGATCCACAACTGTGCTGGTTCAAACTCAATGTCTTTCCCCAGTCCATCTTTGAAAGAGAAGTGGTAATACCACCTGGATGTTCAGATATAAATCCCCTAGCAAATAATAAATGGATTAATAATAACAAGGTATGAAGTTCTTTTTATAGAAAAAAGGAGAGAATTGAAACTAAATGCGGCAGTTAGACAACCATTTTGATAAGAGGATAATTGAGGCGACACTGGTGTATAATTAGAGGATAATTTATGCTATATCCACTTTTATTCCACCTCCCAAAATAAACCCAGTCCATAATCATTACAGGCAAATTGTTCTGAATTTTATAGCAGCAATTTGAACAAAGTACTGCAGTTAATCATGGGAGATTTTTGTGTATTCCTGATTAGACGTCTAATTGCCTCCTTCCAGAAAGTAAAAATAACTGTAAAACGACTCTATTTTTATCATTAACAATGTTGACAATAAAATAAAATCAACTGGAATTGTAATCTAAAGACAAATTTAGGAGGAAGGCACTTTTTTCTTGGGTAGTTTATATTGTAATCAAGATTTGCCAAACCACTAACCGCATGTATCATTTGCATATATTTGAAAGCATTACAGTAGCTTCTGTTTTCAATAGGAAAAAATGCATTACTGTCAGATCTCCAATGAGTCGCTGCTGCAGCTCTTCCTGCGATAGAGCAAATGTTGCCTTCCTCAATACGGAGAAAGCCCGGGTCGGAACAGGGCGCTGGAGCATGCTCTGGGGGTCTCTTTGCCCTCTTTTAAATTTCCCTTTTCATTCGGGTTCACGGCATGTTTGGAAGGACAGGAGAGGGGAACCGAAGGTGTGTTCACACGGTGGGCGGTATGGAGGGGACTGAAATACCTTTAGTGTGTGTGTTAGTAGCTGTTACACTGGGCTGTATAAGACAATGCACACGAGACAAGCAGAAAGATGCCCCCCGTGACAGTTTGCAGCAGGGGCTCCTTTTGTCTCGGAGGGAGCGCCGGGCCGGGCTGCCCGCGCTGGCAGAGGGGTGCTGCTGTGCGTCGGAGGTAGAGCAGCCGCGCTCCGGCGGCTGGCGGAGGCGCGCGCTCCCGCCGCCGCGCTCCAGCCGGGATTCGGAGTTGCCGAAGGTGGGCTAAGCCTCCAGCGCGCACAGACGCCAGTCGCAGCTCCGGGGTGGGTGACGTCAGGGGTTGACTGACCAATGGGGAGGCGCTGCCCTTTGGAGACAAACCATTCGACTTGTGGCGTCTCTGCCTCAAGTCTAAAAAGCAGAAGCTCAACTTTACCAGCCTCCACCTTAAAAAATCTCGGCTTTAAACTCCGCCAGCCCCAAAAACAAGGGGGGAATGGAGGGGAAGAGGAGAGAAAAAAACCCACAGGACTAGTCCCCCCCCCCACACACACCCCTCCCCTCACCCCTCCCTCTTCGAACAAGGCCCCTCTCACTACTGCTCTTTACCCCCCCCCCCCCCCGCCAGCTCCCTAAGTCCCGGTGCAGGCGAATAGGCTCTAAGGTGGCTGGGGAGCGAGCGAGCGCGCGGGGGGCGAGCCGGAGGGAGCCGCTCGCTCACTCCCAAACTTTGATGATGACCATGACTACGATGGCTGACGGGTTGGAAGCGCAGGACTCCTCCAAATCCGCCTTCATGGAGTTCGGACAGCAGCAGCAGCAGCCGCCGCCGCCACCGCCGCCGCAGTCCCACTCCCAGCAGAGCTCGCCGGCCATGGCAGGCGCCCACTACCCGCTGCACTGTCTGCACTCGGCGGCCGGCGCGCACCCGCACCACCAGCACCACCACCACAGCTCGCCCTACCCCGGCAGCGGCAACTCCTACAGCCACCGCTCGCTGGCCGCCTACCCCTACGTGAGCCACTCGCAGCACAGCCCCTACCTCCAGTCCTACCACAACAGCAGCGCGGCCGGCCAGACGCGGGCAGACGATGCAGGTGAGCGAGGCCGCTTTCTTCTCGCGATCGGCGCCGTCCTCCGGCCGGGCTCAGCCCGCGGGGAGCGGCTGGCCCCGGAGCAGCCTGCTGGGCACCCTTTGGGGCTCTCCCTCCGCCCCGGGCGGGCGCTGGGCGCTGCACGCCGGAGCTAGACTCGGCCTCGCGGACGGCCCCTATAGGGACGCGTGTGTGCCCTGGCTTGCGGGGCTGTGTGGCTTTCCTGCGCGACATCCGCCGCCTTCCCTTGCTTTCCCCGCGCGCTCTCTGTCCCGGGAGCGCTCTTTGGCGGGGGGATTGGGGTGTGTGTGTGTGTGTTTGTGCTGCCCAGGTCTATATCCCGAGCGCTGGCCTCCTGCTCCACTATATTGCCTAAAGAACGTGCAACGGGCCATGTGCATTTCACCCAGCGCCCGCAGCTGTCTGGTTACGGCCGGGGAGAAACGCTGTCGGTTGCAGCGGTGCCATCCTCAGGGATCAAGGCAGGGTTGGTGGCTCCTGTGTGACACGGGGCAAGGGGATCGGCTTTAGGCAAATGACCACCTGATGAGTGAAAGTTTCCCGACGAGTTGTTGGTGCTGCAGCCTTGAGCTGACTGTGTTTATGTGGCGATCTGAGCAAAAACGCGTTGTCAAAGCTCTCCGACTGGAGAGTCACTGACCACCGAACTGGCGACGTGAAGTCAATTAGCCGTGTAAACACCATGCTGGCCAGGCATCTAGCAAGCCCATTCATTAAACAAACGCTATGTTTTTGCAAGTAAAACGAGCCACGCAATACACAGGGACGGCTTCTTTCTGGCGGTTGATTCCCACTATTCTAATAAGAGCAATTCCTGAGTGATGCCTTTGAGCACTCACAACGTGTGCGTGCTATGGGCAGTGGGACTGAAACGGCAATGGGATTGTTTGTTGCATGCGGGCTGTTGCGGGAGGAGGGGAGTAAAAAGAGTAACAAAAATGCCCAAAATTAACAGGGCGCACTCAACAGCCAAGGAGGCTTCTCTGCGTTTTCTGCGGTGGTGACCTTTCAAATGTGTCGGTTGCTTGCAGATCAGCAAAAAACGACAGTGATTGAAAACGGTGAAATCAGATTCAATGGGAAAGGGAAGAAGATACGGAAGCCTCGAACCATCTATTCGAGTCTACAGCTTCAGGCTTTAAATCATCGCTTTCAGCAGACTCAGTACCTGGCACTTCCAGAGAGAGCTGAACTGGCAGCTTCTCTAGGACTTACTCAGACACAGGTAAATTACTGGGAACCCCAAATCCCTGCACCCCTGGCCATGCAGTACAAGGCCAACCAAAGAGAGATCTGCATTAGCAGTCTTGCCCTCTGTACCTGGTAGGAGAAAAGGTAACACATCCCCTCCTACTACATACTTAATGTAATGCGAGTTATCTTACACAGCACAGAGTAAAAGGTTTACTACTGAAATAACTGACTAGATCTGCATTTGCCCCTGCCGACTAGTTATCAAATTCTATCCTTCGATGGCACAACCAGATGGCACGTCCAAATAATTACTGCGCCGACACGAGATTGTTCAATTGTGACAAGAGCACAACACAAAGGCAAGAAAACATTAGGCCTGAGGCAGAGGTAAAAAATAAAAAGCCCGATCCTAGCAACCTATAGAGACAGAGAAAGCAAGAGCAGATTAGAAAATACCTGTAAAATCAATAGTTAATTCATCCTGGATGACTGACTCAAATGCCGTGGTTGCCCTTGGGCAAAATGTACAAAAGGTGATAATAGATCTGAAGATCAAAGACAACCGTGTACAAAATTATAGCAGGTTAAGCCACAGTTAAGTGTGGTTGATGTAGCTGTGCTATCCTGGTAATTTAAGCTCGAGAGAGGCATGAAGCATTGCAGGCTTCATAAGCAGGGGTTAGTAGAAAAGCAAATGGATAAATACAGTCAATGCATTTACAACGTGTGTGTGCCTGTATGACTTTAATAAATAATTTCAATGTTTATCATTGCAATTGGCAGCAGTAGCTTGCACAAGCATTTTTAAATATTGAATGGACATGAATGTTGGAAATATATCTGCTTATTGTACAAATGGCATTTATGCTGACACACACAAAGTGTGTTCCTGATCCTGAAAATCTGAAAACCACTAGTCTGACCGAGCTAGCAGCCTTGCCTCAAGGATTGCAGGATTTTGAATCTTTAAATGACTCTGATAGAGCATTGTAACATGTTGTTACATGGAGGGCCCGATCCTGCAGACGTCATGCAGGGAAAACTCGGTTTAGAGCAATGTTACTTGACTAGAGGCAGGATGCGCCCCAACGTGGTTAATATCCGTTACTTTTTCTGAAAAGCAAATGTCCATCCAAAATTGATTTTAAAATAAAGGTAAAGAGGTTGTACTAATCCAGCCTTCTCCCAAGGATGTAGACAAGAACAGTTTGAAGACTGTTTGATTCAGGTTTTGCTTTTGACTATTATGGTATCTCATAGCACAAGACTATCTGATTCCTTCTATTTGCCACAAATTGTCCAAATGATCAAACGGCCACTGACTGAAGAAATACGACACTTGTGTGTACATGTATGTATTTTATGTCCATCTGTACCTATGTAGACATGCCTGTGCGTGTATGTCCTTAAATGTTCACGCACATAAGCAGGTGAGAGAGAAATTAAAACAGGATACATTCTATTGCTCTACTTCTTGTGGCCTGGACAAGAAAACAACGCTCAATTTTAAAAGCTACATCTCAATTTCTACTGTTCCTGTTATTAACAACAGATTAGCTCCCATGCCAGCATGTTAATGCCAGCTTGACCCCGCATCTCCCTCTCCACTCGGGACTATGTCAAAAAATAACCCCCGTCGGGTGCTTCCTGCTGTCAGCTAGGTGCTCCTCAGCGGCCTAATCTCTGCTGCCTTTTGATTACAGGTGAAGATCTGGTTTCAGAACAAACGCTCCAAGTTTAAGAAGCTGCTAAAGCAGGGCAGCAATCCTCATGAGAGCGACCCTCTGCCAGGTTCCGCTGCCCTGTCTCCGCGGTCTCCAGCCCTCCCTCCAGTCTGGGACGTTTCAGCTTCCGCCAAGGGAGTCAGTATGCCTCCCAACAGCTACATGCCTGGCTATTCTCACTGGTATTCTTCTCCACATCAAGACACAATGCAGAGACCACAGATGATGTGAATTGTCCAAGAGAAATAATCTATCAAGAAGCCCTAGTCTGGACAGGGCAAGCAGTCCGCTGTCTTGCCAACGGTGCCAATTTCACAGGCTCTGTGTGAACTTGTGTGTGTGGCAAGAAGACAAGGTTGGGATTTTGTTTTGTTTTCTCTTCTTTTCTTTTAGTAACCTCAGTGATTGATCCTGAACAGAAAGAGACTTTTCCCCCCCCCATGCTGGCGCACATAAGACACTTCTCCTTAGGATATTTTAATTTGGACTCTAAGGAACCAGTCTCATCGCTTTGGAGTTATACTGTCAGAGCAAACTTTTTACAGACTTTTTCCCACCAGAAGTATACACGACAACGTTTTTACTTGTTTAATGAGCTAAAGATATTACACGATGTAAGGGAAGCTATTCAAGCTCCTGCATTTGTATTCACCAAACCCAGACTGGGGGAAAAAACTGTTTGAAAAGGAATATATACTGTACGACTAAAACACTACCACGAAGCAAAAACTGCATGCTTTATCAAAATGGAATGGACAGCAACGAAGAAGAAACCACTGTCTCTCCCTCAGATTTCTCTCCCTAATTTCCCCAACCCCGCGAAATTCCCTAAAAATGAACAGGAAAAGGGCAAAGGAGGAACCCTCCAAAACAACCATCTATGGCTTTGAAAGGTCCAGTACTCGATTGGTGGTATTCTCACCAATTCACTAAGCTATAGAGACGTTTATATTGAGCAACCTTTCTGTATATATTGCTGAATTTTAGTTGTAAATATACTTTGTATGTTTTTGTCTTCTTTCATATATAGAGTAAAAGCCACAAAACGTCCATGTGTCCTGTATTTCTCTCTATATTAAAGCCCTCCCGCTTTAGATACCTAGCGAGTCACACATTTGTGACGTAGAGAGCAACATATCTAACAATAAACCCTTGAAAAGACTTTTCTTAAAAAGAATTAACCCTAGACAACAATAGATATATATGTAACGATTGCATGGATGTTTCTAATCGCCCGGTCATTTCTTAGCCTATGTTACTTCGCTAATTATAATATTTGGGGGAATATTACGGTGTCATTTTATCTAAGGTTTTTCTCAAAGTAAAATTTGGTGCTTTGCATCTTTGCATTGCTTCCTGCACAAGGAAGGAGGGGGAAAAGAAAGAGGTTCCCTCCTTTGTTTTTGATTAACAGACAGACAATTAAAGCTGTGTAATATTTTGCAAAGCTTGAAAGGTGCAGAGATCTACAATGCACTGACCAGGGCGAATTATATCTTTATTATATTGTGTAAAGCACAGAAATAATGAAAATGAAAGTCCTTTCGTCACACAAGCCCCATACTGCGAGAATTAATGGCTAGAGACCTGGGCATCCTTCAAATTATGAACCTTGAAACCACTGAGCCATTTATCAGAAGTCAATAGAGATACTCAGAGTGCTCCATATAATGACAGCTACATACAGTCGTGCAAAAGGACAGTCACTATAATTAGACACAAAGCAAAGAATACTTACCAACATACCAGTTCCTTTTTTTGTTGAGCAACTTCCACGCTCAGTCAGTCTTCAGAATGGTTTAAAACCGATCAGTCTTGTCATTTTCTACCATTCGTATTGTTACATTAGGAAAAATGTTTTCTTTTCTTTTTCCCCCTTCCTACTGTGAAACTTTGGGTTCAGAGCTCCCCAGGATCAATTCTGAACAAAGCCTCCAGCTGCAGTGCCATCCAATTTGAAGCAGACATTGGGGACAATTTAAGGTTTTTATCCACAAGAAGGTTTTTTTCCATTCTCTTAAATGCAGCCATAATTAGAGTAATTTTTCATGTAGCCCGCTGATTACAGCGTTTTTACCGTCAAAGATAATTACCTGTAATTTTCTTCCACTTTTAATACTAAAAAGCCATCTTTATTTAGATTCAGGAACAGGAAAGGCGAAACAAAAGAGGAAAATTATTCTGTTATTCATACACAAATTGCAGAGACGTAGGACCTAAAATTGAAAATTAACCAAAATTATAATGCTGAAAAGAATGGAAGAGGCTTCAGAAGTACAGCTGCTAGTGGGTCTCACTGAATTATTCAAATTACGTGAGAGAAAGCTACCATATATTTAAACCAACAGTATTTTTCTTTTTAAGAAAATCCAGTGCACAGCTACCTAGCTTCTATTTATGCAGGTTAATCCTAAACCATCTGAAACATTACATAAGTAAATTCTATCTATCTATCTACCTACCTACCTATCCACTAACACATACTATTTCCCAAGAAGACCATTTCTATCAGAATCCAAAGATACAGCAGTTGTCCCTTAATTGCATGGGCTAACACTTAACTCTTTCCTAGCCACTGACTTAATCGGTGTGTGTAATCTATACATACGATGACTCTGAAGAGCTTTACTCGTGTATTTTGGAGTAGTTGGTGCTGCTGTACTATAAAATAAATGTTCACGCTTTGTAAATACCCTTTGAGTTGTGGAGTACAGCATAGAAAAATGTGATAATTTTTTCCCTTGTACTTTATGAATATTTCAAGGATAGCCTTCTTTTTTAGCAATGAACCCAACAATAGAGACGTATAAGATGACACAAGCAGGCCTTTCCGAGAATAATATGGTGAACAAATGATAGCGAAGACAGTGTCATCTAACATTATATAGCTGCCACCAAACGAGAGTTTCATGGAACAGCGTCATCTATAGATAGGATAGGAACAAATCTCTCATTATTCCTTCCCTATGGCTTCTAAAAGGTTAGTTCCACGGAATTGTAGTTCAGAAGCCTGTTTGTATAACATTCGATAAGCAACATATTTTCCTTCTAACGTTTTGGGATGCATTAAAATTTGTCCCCTCAAGAAAGAGAACGATGGCTCCTTCCAGAGCCCATCCTCTTCTCAGATAAAAGGGGAGAACTTTAAATCTAGCCTTTGGCAAGGGGGGGGGGAGAGTTTTTAGGTGCCTCTTTGCAGATGGAAACGCTCCTTGCCTGATCAGAAACTCTACCATTCTTGCAATACCAGTAAGCAAAGCGCCTAGGTTACACTGAAAGGTTAAACAACAGCCTGCCTCTGAAAACGTTCGCCGAATCCGAGGTACACGAGTACAAAATACATGGCTGCAGGGGGAAAAATTGAATGAATATATCGTGCGCTCTTAGACTAGCACTCCGGTTTATCATCGTTCTTGCAGTATAGAGACCAGCACATCTAAATAGAAACCAAGTCCCCTCTGAACGTGTATCGAGCCGACTAGCCAACATAGCTTTAGAAAGAAAATTCCCTATAGGTCCCCCGCTTCGGGAGTGAAAGCTATTGTTACAACACACGAACCAACCCAAATTCTATCGGCTATGTAGAAACATTGCTAAAAAAAAGGACAGAGTCTGAATCTATTATGAGACCGTGTCCTAACAGGATGACAGAAATTACACACGCAGCAAAAGTCCCCACGAAAGTGTGAAAAGATGAAGATGAACTGTGAGCTGAAGTACAAACAAAAAGATAATAAAAACTTACCCCCAGTGAAACTCTGTTAAGCAATGATCAGGGTCTAGAAATCTATACTGAACAGAAGCAGTGTAGAATATTTTTCTGAGTCTCAGGGCAGAAGCTCTTTCTCTATATTCTTGGTTGAGTGAGCACATCCAGGTGTGAAATTGTTTGCACACCCCAGCACCTCTTATATTGCCAGCAAAATTAGCTGTTATTACTGTCACTGTTTAGTGATGGTTAGCTTGATAAAAAAAACTGCTGTAATCAAGACCTGGCGCATCTTTGCAAATTACAGATAATTGTAAACGTCCAGATTATGATAATAGCATCCTAATCCAGCCTGCAATATAATTATTACAGAGTGTTACATCTGAAACTGTCCAGTAGGGCTAATTCAGCCATTATTTAGACCCTATTTTTGCACTGCAAATGGGTTGCTGAGTTGAAAATGTACGATTGTAATTTCACGGGGCACTCAATGAGTAATGGTATAGGAAGAGAAAAATACAAAAGTGAAATGTGAACAGTAGCGATCAAATCAAACTCTGAAGGACAAAAGGCTGTTTGATTCATAGGGAATAAGAAGAGCGGGAATTAAGAAAATAGCAAATCAGTGGTCTGCAGTGTTACGTGTCCAAAACTCAAATAGTGTGAGTCTGTTGTGTATTCAGGGGATGATATTTCTGCTAGCTGATGTCTGAAACCATTCCTTTTTCAGCTCATCTAGTCCCAAGCAGTATCTCCCTCGGTTTTTTTTAAACCACACCTCTGTGCTCCCTCCCATGCCCTCCCATGCCCAAAAGAAAGCAAATTTGGCAGTAAAGTGATTCCTTTCTCTCAGATGTTTTATCCATCTGCGCGTCACCTTCCTAGGAACAGAAGCGTTTATTTATTACTATTATTAATTATTAATTAATAATTAATAGATACTAATTTAATTTGTATCCTATCTGGCCTTCGTGAAAAAAGCATGTGAACATGGAGCCCATCATAGGCCTAATTCCCTTTCGCGCTCACTCAGTGGAGAAGCCATCAGGAATCCTACAGGAAATTTGCAGAGAATGCCTTAATTGTAATTAATTAAACAAAGGAGCCTGACTAACACGGCTAGTAAAGTTAACTCATTGGGCTGGTGGCTGTAGTCTCACGATTAGTTTGTATTAATTTACCCGAATGTGAAGCAAGCCAACCTGCTTTGTTTGGAATGGGCCAAATCACCAGTGGTTTTGTTTGCTTGTTTTTAGTAACCAAGACTGTACTAAGGATCAGCCAATCCAGGAGTTATACGTTTGGGGTTAATCCTTGTAGGCTCATGATGAGAAATCGCGTATTCTCTTCTCTTTACTGTTGGTTCCACGCAGTATTAAACCTGGAAGAGAGTTCGGTTTTCTAGGTACATTACAGCAGCTTCTACAGATTCCATTGTCCTGGGTTCCCTATAGACTGGGATTGATTTAAGCAGTTTGGACTTATGATCTTTAAGGACTAAAGTCATTCTTGGCGATGCTGATAATGTCAGTGTTAATAAACGTTAATAATATGTGCCTGTTCTTCGTGGAAATCAGCAAGAATAAGGTGGAGAAAGGGAAAGGATGTTTCAATGGGTACCGCAAGTCGAAAGCCCACACAGCACATTATACGGGGGACCGTAAAGATTTCTTAGAAATCTGACATTTATGGCCAGGTCTTCAGCGGGTGTGCAGCAGCCATGAAGCCAATGGAACTACTTCGGTTTACACGAGCTGAAGATTTGACCCTTCAGGTGAATCGGATTAGAAAGGCTTTCCTCATCACTATTGCAAACGCACAGGCTGAAATCCTATTCACCGAACAGGCTTTTCTGAAAACAATGAAAATCCTATAACGTGCAACCCATATTTCAGGTTCCCGTTGCCTTTGCTCAGAATGTCAGCTGGTGGCTGGCCGTGCTCAGCTGAACCAAGACTGAGATTCCTCGTTCAAACGACATGAAAACCCTCTGGTGTCCTGAAGGGATTTTGCTTTGGTTACAGGTAGTCATGTGTGGTATTGCACAGCTTTAATCTTGCTTTAGTATGTGGCTCAGGCTCGGTAAGGTGCGTGTTTTTGGCAGATAAAATACTGCGTATCCCCATAAATCACATGTAAACAGAGGCACCGCAGAACAAAGACCAGAAACATTTAATTGCTGCAACACAGGTTCTCTCTTTAAAAAAGAAGAGTCTTCATGTAAATTACCCAATTCCTATCTTCACGGTTCTCGTCTGACCTATAAAACAGGTTGTTACATTACTGCAGGCTCCGCTGAAAAGACTGAAAGCAAGGCGGTGTGTGTGTGTAACTTAACTGAAGAGATATATAGAATCTGAAATCCACAACTGAACACTCGAAAGTCTGTCAGTCGCAACCTTGCGTGCTAGAAATATTTAATAAGTAACACATGTGAGAAGCACGTTTCTGATCTATTCCTACGTCGGTGCTGCCAGGTCTGCAGCGTGTAAGGTCTGGAGGCCTGCATGCCTATACAAAGGCATGGTTGCAGCTCGGGGTAATTTACTGAGGAGCTCGAGAGCCTAGGAATACAAGCGAGGAAAATGCCCGCTTGAGCTGGCTGGGGTTGATGTGAGAAGGCAGCGCGTGTGTTTGGAAGGAAACTTGCACATCCTCAGAGGTGAAGTGCCCGGGAGATATTGGTGCGAAAGTGACCAGGAGTGGGGAGCGGACACGGAGCCTCCTAACATCTGGGGTTGCGCTACGTGGAGCGATCGGGTGCCCCGGAGGACGCTGCAGGGCAGAGGCGAAGCGGGGACTTTGTGTGTGTTGCTGCGGCAGGGTCTGTGTACTTTCCGGGGCAAGCGCCTGTGTGGGTGCATTGGATGTAGGGCAGAAGGGGGTGTGGGTGGGTGTGTGTCAGGCCTGCGGCTCAGCCCTGGAGCCGCTCGGCACCCACAGGAATGCGGCTCCTCTCGGCTCCCCGGGTTGCCCCAGCTCCACATGGCCGCCAGGGGAAAAAAAATAAAAAGAGGCAGCAACCCGCCGCGTACAAACTGAACGTCAGACAAAGGCCAGTCCATCTGATCTCTTACCAAGGGAGGCAAGAATGGAACGGCACCAAGGAGAGGGCTGGAGACAGTCCAGAGCTGGCCGGGAGCCGGCTGTGCTGAAGGAGGGGAGAAGTGTCCTAAAATATACTCCATCCGCGGCAGGTCCCAGCCGCTTTAGCTAGCTGGAGATATGCACGCCTCTAATCCGGTGATGGCTTTCACACAGCCACTCCGGCACTGGTGTGTCCATAGCTACCTATTTGGTTCTGGGCACACACACTAGCACACACCGGGGGACTTACTCTAGGCCTAGCTGTCTTTCCATACCTGGCCTGAGAGTGCGATGCCTTTCCATCGCAGATCTGCCCAACAAGGCCCACGTGTGTTTGTGCGGGGAGGATATTTTTGGGTGAAGTCTCATCCTCATTTTATGGTAGCCCATAAAATGCCCCCCTCTCTCTTCCTCTCCAGCAGTCACCAAAGTAGCTGGGGAAAGAAAGAAAGAAAGAAAGAAAGAAAGAAAGAAAGAAAGAAAGAAAGAAAGAAAGAAAGAAAGAAAGAAAGAAAGAAAGAAAGAAAGAAAACCACTGGAAAACATATTTCCATATCTTATGTCCCAACCGTGAAAACAAAAGGAGAGAGAATCGCCGTAAAGGAGCTATGTATGTGTGTCTATAGCAGGTTCAAAATCTTTTTTTTAAATAATGCCTTCCTAAAGCCGCGCCGGGGAAGGACAGAACAAGAAACAAAAAGTACAAGCTTTTCTTTTAATGAAAAGGAAATTCGCAGGAGATAAAAGCTGAGCTTTTTCAGCAGCATCAGAGTGATGGAAATGCCGTAAAACCTTACAAATAAAATCAGCGGGAAATACTCGACAAGAAACCGAGGAGCACCGGAACCCTGTGTAAAATAGAGCAGGCTGCCCAGACAGCAGCAAGTTAAATGGACGAACCGAAGAAAAAGATGTTTCCAGATAACCTACCCTCGCCTGAGACTAAAACCAATATTTCCTCGCTATGTAGAAGAACAAATTGCGAAGTCGTTCAGTGCTGCATGTGTCTGCACAAACCTCCCTCCTACACACACACACACACACACACTTCCCAACATCCAAGAAGTTCTTGAACAGACTACTCCATTGTACTAAAAACCAATTGCTGCCTCTCTCCAAACAAACCCAGCTACAAACAGCAAG
The DNA here is from genome assembly GCF_049634645.1 of Pelodiscus sinensis. Classification (NCBI taxonomy): domain Eukaryota; kingdom Metazoa; phylum Chordata; order Testudines; family Trionychidae; genus Pelodiscus; species Pelodiscus sinensis. The sequence goes on along the minus strand of NC_134712.1, from coordinate 210,441,134 downwards.
CCTTGGCTTCTTTCTCAGAAAGAAAGAAAGAAAGAAAGAAAGAAAGAAAGAAAGAAAGAAAGAAAGAAAGAAAGAAAGAAAGAAAGAAAGAAAGAAAGAAAGAAAGAAAGAAAGAAAGAAAGAAAGGAAAAAGCAGGCAGGGAGAATTGAGGGAGACAAGGAGGAGGGGGCCGGGGAAGAAGGGACTAGAGACAGGTAAATGTGCCCGGGGGTACAAAGCGTGTCTTTTCAGGCCTTGTCTGAGAGCCCTGGAACAGCTCTTACCGAACTCCTCAGCTGATGGGGGAGGGGGAAGCCTTTGTCACATTCACCGCTGCCGCTTTACCGCACTGCAGCCAATTTCTCAGATACGTTCTGATCTCCAAACTAGGGTTTAATTCGGATCGTGCCGCGCTCAGAGCTGGCACACTTCGCTTAGGGCCCTTACAGAACACCGAACAACCCTGGGAACAGCTGTTCTATTTAGGGGACGCCTGCTGCCCGGTATTTTTAAGGGGTGAATTCTTCAAGGTGAAGACAAATAGTAAGAAAGGGAGGATGGAGACATTTTTATTCTGCATACGTGGAGGCTACCGTCAAAGCACCCGAGTTGAAGTCACATACCGCTCACACAATACAACCCCTAACTGGAGTCAGTCCCGTGTATTGTGGGAAATCACACACGCCATTTCTCCTGCCCCATTAGCCGATCTCCAGCCTGTTATCTGAAAATTGTCCCAGTTAATTGCAATAAGACTTGAACTGTGAAGATGATAACGATCGCGGGGAGGTCTGGGCTTTTCCATGAATAGATACAGTTAAAAAGGTTCCGCCAAAATCCCTTATTCAGAGGGTACCGATCGCCTCTACCAGACACGAGCTTTTTAATAGGCACAAGGGGAGTTTTGCCCTCATTTTATCCTTTCTCGTATTTAGAAGCCTCCTTTGAAGGAAATGCAATTTGTATAATTACCCTGGCGCACAGAGCCACTGTGGAGTGCCGAGCTAATTGCTCTCAGTCAAGGATTCAGCGGGGAGATTTCTTTTTTCCCCGTGTTAGTTTTTGTCGTTTCTTTGAATTGTTGCACATAATGTGGGGGTAAGGTGTAAATTGCCTTTGGAAAGCCCATTCTCCAGATGAAAGCTGCCCTAGGCTGGCAGTTTTACATTTATAAGGGGGACTCTAGCTGGGCCCGATTCCGGAAACCTTTCCAGTCCTTCGTGCTTCCAGCAAAAAGCAAGGAGTCTTTAACTGCACAAGGATCGGCCCCCAAAATCTGTCTATTTTGCCAACAAATCAGACAACTAAACAAATATTTTTTTCTTTCTCGTTTTGCAATGGAAGAAGGTGGGGTTGGTTTGTTTTTGGAAACGTCTCTCATGGTCGAAATAATTTTATTTAATCAGAATATACAGTTTAATTCCTCTATCTACACTTATTTACACGGTTAAAATAACATTGAAAAAAAGTCTCTGGAAAAGTTGAGGTCATAGATTTCAAGGCACCACTGATAGTGTCCACAGCTGAGCAAAAATTGTCCGTCTGTAAAAAAGGGTCTCCTTTGAAATGCAATAAGTTACATGCACAAGCGTTACACATTTAATCTTTTTTTTGTTTGTTTGTTTGTTTTGCTTAGTTTCCCTTTTAAAAAATCCCCCACGGGCATTCCTCTCGTTTTGATTCCTTAACAGTAAAACACAGGAGTCCAGGGGAAAATATATTCTAATAAATTGTCCCAGAGGCCAGCGCTAGCGGGTGCTGTAGGGAGCCGTGGGGCTGGAGGTGGGAATTGAGGGAGTTAGCACTGGAATACCAGGAAGTGGAGTTCTCTAAGTAGCTGGATGCGGGGGATGGGTTGGAGTTTGGAGCATGAACATGAGCATGAGGATGATGGTTGAGGGATCTGGAAGAGCCCTGCGGTTCCCAAACCGCAGGTGACTGTGGAGAGTTGCAAGCCATGGGGTCGCTGGAGCTGGGACTGTGCTCCGGAGGCATTTCCCCGTTTTTCATGATCTTCTTGATCTTGGATCGTTTATTCTGAAACCAGATTTTCACCTGAGAGGAAGGAAATCAAGATGATTAACACCAGATCAACGTTTGAAACGATCGCAGGGTCTGGCTTCAGCCAGGGAGGGGAGAGGGGCGAGTTACACCTCTCCCAACTTTAATGACCCAGCGTAATCCCCTAGCCAGTGACATATTTACAGGGAGCAGGCCTGGGCCCGATCCTGAGTCCGACGGTCCCACTTTAGTCTCTAGGCGCAAGACTGAGTCGGGTCGGTAGGTCTTTTGCCCCTCCGCTACTCCTCCCTTGTCTAAGGCCAGCAGTGCCTCGCTTCAATTGCCTGGCGAAAGCCACCTCCGCCTCTTTCTGAAGGGTTTTGTCTATGGGAGGGTAACAGAAGCCCATAAAAAAGTCAAAGGAAGCGGGGGGAGGGGGAGTGCGAGAGACATGCGTCTGATTCGGATTCGTCTAGTCCCATCTCCGCGCTCTCGGGCAAAAGGAGCGGGCTCGGCTGGGTTAGTTTTGTTCCGGTGCCTTTTCCGGCGACAGACTGAAAACACCAACAGCCACGGAAAAGCACGGCCCGGTGGGTGGGAGTCGAGCGCCTGCGTGTATCGCTCCCCGGCCACGCATGGCACCCGGCCGGCAGTGACAAGACAGGGTGTATTTGCAGTGGGCAGCGTCGGCGTTGGGGATCCGTGCCCAGGGAGTTGTTCCCTGCCTATGGAGCGGAAAGTACCAGAGACCCATCATCGCCCCCCCCCCCCCAACCATTTACACGAATCCCAGCTTCCCAAGCTCCCGCGGCCTTTGTGCGCAAGACACAATCCAGGAATCAAACACCAACCAGCACAACTAAACTAAACCCACCCAGCCCAGGTAAAGAACATCGGGCCTCTCTCGCCCCTAGGATCCGGCTCCTGTTTCTATCCCTCACCAGCAGCATCGCTTTCCTCTCCGAGAAAGCCCCGAGAAGGAACACGGGGCAGGTCCCAAGGCTGCATTACCTGTGTCTGTGTCAGTCCCAAGGAAGCAGCCAGTTCAGCTCTTTCTGGCAGGGCAAGATACTGAGTTTTCTGAAACCTCCTCTGTAAGGCAGCCAGCTGGAAGCTGGAATAAATAGTCCGGGGCTTGCGAACTTTCTTTGGTTTGCCATTCACCATGCGCACCTCGGGCTCCGCCACCTCTTTTTCTAAACAACCAGAAATAGACCAGGTTAGGGTTTCCCGGACAAATCAAGGTCCCAGTGGAGAAAAAGAGCCAGCCCAGTGCCCCAGCCGCCAGCTCTCCAACCCCAGCCCGCTTGGGGTAAGGGCTATTGCAAAGCACTGGTGGAGGAGGGTAGCCGGGGGAAAAGGACCGACTCCCACCATGGGGGGCACCTCACCAGTTCCCGCTCACTCTTTGTGAGCTGTATTGCGGGAGGGGGGGTTGCAGCTCGGGTCCCTGCCTACTCTCCCTTCAAACCTCAGGAGACGCAGTGTGCTGGAGCCCAGTCCCTGGAGCGTGCAGCATGTTTCATCCCCCCCACCCCTTCCCCCCGCGGGCCAGCTGCAGCCACTGAATGGCAGGCTGCCGCGTCTCGCATTCCAGCCCGCAGAGCCAGGCCGGGCAGACGCGATAGAGGTCTGCACAGTTCAAAGGCCCACAAGAAAACTGGCCTCCTTCAGCTCTGCAGAGAGTGGCCGGGCCCGGCTCAGACAGAGGCCCGATTATAGTTACACTCAGCTCGCTGCTGCTCTGCAAAAGGCGCGCAGATGCCTCGGGGTTTTTGGTTGGGTTTTGTTGTTGTTGTTGTTTTGTTTTTTAAAGCAACCCGCCCGATTGCGCCAGCGGCCTTTCTGCCCCCTTTGGCTTGATGAGCAAGAGCAAAGGACGGGAAAAAACAACCCCAAAGGGGAAGCCAGCAGATGGGGAGCGAATGACGTGGGAGGCTGGCGGGAGAGAACGGCAGAGGCTGCAAGCCATTAGGGCTTCTCCTGGAAGAGACTGGCCCGCGATCCAATCAATCTGTTTCCCGGGGGGGGGGGGGGAGGAATAAGGTATCCTAAGGTATAAGGTACCCTCGGCTGCTCCCGGGGCGCATCTTAAGCCGGGGGTAGAGAACCCTCCGCGAAGCAGCTTCGTAAGTGGCTTTAACCCCGCACGCCAACTGGATGCTCCATCCGGGCAGGGTTAAACCCGCGCTGCTGGAGCTAGGACCAGAAGCCCTTTCAAAAACCAGATCTCGCCCCTCTGGCGCGAGCCTGCCCGCCCCAGCCCAGGGCTAAGCCGGGAACCCCCCCGTGTCTCCTCCCCATCCATCTCCCCTCGGCTAACGCCAAACAAACAGCGTTTGGGGGCCAGATCCGCACCCGTCCCCGGCTGCATTTTTCACAGGGGTTTTCCCAGCTGCCGGGACTGGGGGAGGGGTGGGAGACGGAAACTTCAGCGCCGAGTTTTCCACAGCGGCACGAAGCCTGCATGGGAGACATAAGCCCCAGACCTTCCTTCGGTGCCTTTGCTTAGATTTCTCTGGAGGCAGCTCCGGAGGCCCTGGGCGATTTCCCAGCATTTGCTTGGCTAATGGCTGCCTCGGAGTGGGGTTATAAAACTACGCGGATTGAGTCGGTGGCTTTCTTCCCTCCCCACGTAAGGATCTCTAGCTGGGCAGGATACATACGAAACGCCAGTGAGCCGGACAGCCACGCCACTCCGAGAAAGGCTCCCGGCACCCCCCAGCAACCCGCTCGGGGAATCAGCGCTGCCCTTTGGCTCCCCAGCGACCACGACTCCCATAGACTGTTTCCTATCACGCCAAGTTCCCCCTCCCCTCCCCCCGTCGCAGTAAAATGCCCCCCTTCATCCAGCCCCCCAGCTCTCACCTGGCTGGTGTGAAGAGCTCTGTACCCGGTTGTAAGCCCCGCTGTACTGGTGGTACGGACTCGCGTAGCTGTAGTCTGCATAGGCTTTGGCGGGATAGTTCCCAGCGGGTCCATTCATGCCGTGGTATTGGTACTGGTACGGATTGAGCGCTTTGCCGTAGGAAGCCGAGGTAGGCGAGCAGTAGCCGTGCGGGGCTCCCCCCGTTGGACTGTAATAGTCGGAATCCGTCGCCGAGGACTCGGGTAAAGTTGGAGATTCCTGAGGTGGATGGTGCATGGCTGCAGTCGTCTGGAAAGGAGCCTGGAAATCGCTGGATCTGATATTGGGGACCCTTCTGTCAAATACTCCTGTCATAGCTTGGAGTCTGCTGCGTGCTGGGGCTGTTCAGGGCTAAGTAGACATGTCTGGGGGAGGAGGCTGGGAGTCTCTGTGTCTGTCTCTGTCTCTGGCAGACTGCTGGCTGGGGCGCAGCATAGGCTTGGTTAAATCCTTAATTGCGCTCTTACGCACAGCAGGGTGGATCGGGTTCCATTGGCCAGAGCAATCAGGAGCAGCGACACCCTAACTCGTCCAACTAGTTTTGCACAACAAAGCTTTGCTAAGGGAAAAAGTCCATTTCGAGCGCTTTTAAAGAGAATGCCCACAGCAATGCACGAGGCATAACATCGGTATCAGGGGGTTCTTTGCTCCCCAGTCTGCTAACTAGAGATGTGCAAATATTATACACGCCACGCGTGGGGAAAGATCGTCACTACTCAGTACACCCGCAGCCAAATTCATCCCTGGGGCAAATCCACACGCTGCCGTGGGTTCAAACCAGGGGTTCACTTGGCCCAATATCACTTTTGAGAAGTTAGTAATGCAGGGAAGTCCAGAGAAAATGTGAATTATACGGGCGTGCTTCGGTTATTTCTGGTTGAAATTCAGAAATTCAGATTTGGTGGGGGGAAATCAATCACTTTTTCACCAAGGGTGCCCTTCCTCCCCTTATAGATATGCTGCAGAACCTCTGTGTTAAATGCAATTAATGACATTTAAATATATATCTATAGTGCCATCATTGCATGCAATAAAGACCTCCTCGGTATCAAATTCCCCACTGATTGCATCTGGGGTTTGAAGGAGAATTGAGCGCGCAGGACAGGGGCTAGTAAGTTTCTCTGTTACAAGGTTTTGAAAGGGCCCATCGCTGTCGAAGGCTCACCGCTGTCACTGCATGCGGCAGTCAAATGCCTGTCACGTTGGACTCCAGAACCGAATCCCAACCGGTCCGATCCTTCTCGCCTTCCTCAGGCCCTATGGTTTGATAGCTCCGCACGACAGTATGCACAGTAGCTCAGAGATTCAAAACAGTCTCATTGCAAATGGCCCCACTGTTGCTTTGACCAGCGCGCGCGAGAGAAAGAGACTGGGGAAAATGTAAATCGATGGCACCTAAAGAAAGGACAGGGTGACACGCAGAAATGGGAGCAACCTGCTGTGCTTCTTTAACTGAGGATCCGGCTGAAGAGTTATGTCCGGGGCTACTTCCATCAAAAATGGCAGATGGGCAGATGTTTTGTAGTTAAATCGCCTACGATTCCGGTTTTATGAGGTCTCCATCCCAGAACTCATTCGTCTTTATAGCCCCAGTTCTATGTACTTAGATAAATATAAAATGTCCTTTCCAGGCTGCTCGGGCTTTTTAAATTTGGTATAAAATATTTTCCCCTTAAAATAATCCCACTTCCTCCAAAGACTAGTTTAATGAGGTCTGCTTTCAAGACTCAGACTTTTATTTGCAGCGAAACCATATACAACCCCCCTAACACTGGTCTCTCTATGATGATCAAAATATAGTCTTAAGTAAACACAACGCTAGATCCACACCACAGAGCAGTAAATAAAAGTACATATACAACAGCCACACACACCCCAGCACACTCAGGTCCCCTTACAACAGAAATAGATCTGTGAGCTCCCGTCTCAAGCTATTTTACAATAGCAGTGCAAAAATGTGTCAGATTTTACTAGACATTAGACAAAACAAATAAAAGGCTGTTTTCAGTGACCTGGACTTGTAGATTTTTCTGAAGCTGTTTACTCTCCCGATTTAGACTGTTTGCTCTCTGAAGATCTCCTAGCTAGTTGGGGGAACACTTGTAACACAACCATTTATGTTGTACTTGAACTCATTGTTTGCTTTGGAAATGTCCGCTCGTATAAAATCACATTAAACAAATCCCTAACCATTTAATTACATGAATCACTCAAATCAATTGCAAAAATAGCACTTTTTTAAAAAAGAAAGTGGGGGGGGAGGTCGGGGGATCTGTTTACCACTGGGGGAGGGAGCAGATTTATTAAAATATCCAATTTGCATCCACACTGTAGGGACTGTGGCGATTTTAACCAGACGAAGCAGGGAGAGCGAGAGACGCCTTTAGAACCATCAATTGCTGGGCAACTCACCTCAGTACAGCCAGGCAAGACCGTAACATTTGAAAGGAGAAAATAAAGCGCAGTATAGAACTGGCATCGCGCTAATCCGAGGCACGGTGCAGAACCGAACCTGGATTTACTAGCCAAACCTTAAGGACATGACCAGCAGCAGCTGACTTTCCGCCTCTGGGCTGCAATCCTCCAGGATCTTCGCTCTTTTTTTTTTTTTTTATCATGCATAGGCCCATGGAGTAGGACATTTTCATATTGCAGTAATAATAGCAATGCCCCAGATAGTCACCCAATCCCAGAGCTGAGTTTTTAATATCAATCTGTTGTCATTTAGTGCATCTGAGAGCGGATTCCTGCCCCCCGGGCATACAAGCCAGCTTCGCTGTGGCTTCCCTGCCCCCATCTTTACTAGTCTGAACCCGCTTTTCTAGACTTTCTTCTGTTTTTCTCAGAGGTTTTTATTCAACACATCCGGTGGGGAGCGAGCATGTTCTAAGGAGCGGGTGTCTGTTTTCTATTTCACAATATAGGCATTGTTTATGGGTTGGCTCCGTGGCGGAGGGAGCCTGCCCAGGCCCCCCGCTTGGCCACACCACGGGCCGAGGGATCACAGCTCCGCGCGTTTTAGTTCTGCAAGATTTTTAAAAACAACTTGTGCGGAGTTTGCGCGCCGGACGCGGAGCGAGTCGCAGCTCCGCCTGCCAAGCGAGGAGGTGGCGCGGGAGCCGGGAGCCGGGGGGCCCGGCGCGGAACTGCGCTCCCAGCTGTGACACGTAGGAAGAATGTGAGTTATTTCTGCCGCCAGGGTCCCGACTCCGGCAGCTGCTCAAAGGCGCCGATGGCTGTGCTCGGAGCGCCACCCAGTGGCCTAGAGGCGCACTGCTCCTTGCCCACCCCCGTAGTGGTACCTGCCTGGCTACAGCCCGGCTCCCTTGGCCAGGGCAGCCAGCTCCGCTGCGTTTGGAGGCTGGGACTCCGGGCTTGCCCAGCGTTTCCTGCCCCCTGGCGGCGTTGCTCGGTAATGCGTTCCTGGAGCGCGGGGTGGGGGAGGGCGAGGCACTCCCCAAGCACTCTGCACAAAAGGCAGAGCAGCTGGGTGGAGAAATGGTTGCCTCTGCTCACCCCCAACGTGCTGCTCGCTGCTTGGGCCCTACTGGGCGGTGAGCAGCAGCACAGGTGCCATTCAGCCAGACACGGTGGTGGGGGTGAGGTGGAGGTGGGGAGTGGGGGATGGAGGCAGTTAAAAACAAAAAAGCAGCCAGTCTGCCTCCGCTGGTCACTGAGTACAACAGGGAGGCCAAAGGCAAATGGGCTGTTGGCATCCCCCCCCTCGCTTCTTTTCCCTGCTTTGAGCATGCTCAGCATGGCACCTTGGGAGCCATGGCTAGGGGCTAACACAGGTTTCCCCTGCGCTCACCGGGCGCTCAGCTCTTCTGTGTGTGTCAGGCCAGACTCAACACGGTCAGAGGTTGGGCTGACAGCAGGCCACAGGCCTGACATCGTGGGCCATGCCACAGAGGTTTGAAAAATTTCCATGCAAACTGTTTTTCAGCAGAAAACGGGGTCTTGGATGGCACTTGATAGTGGACAGTGGCACTTTACAACTGTTTCTTCATCCACATGTTTCAGCCAAAGACCAAAACATTTCAGATTAAATCGTTGGATGAAATCTTTCAGTCACCCATTTTCCAGGAGGAAAAGAACAAGATCTGGCATTGAGTTTTTGGTAACAACTGAAACATTCTCATGGAAATTTTCAATTAAAAATTAGCAAATATTGGACCATCTCTAGTTCTGTAGTGTTGGAGACAGGATACAAAGGGACCAGGAAATGAGATGCTCCCCAGAACATCTGCTGCAACACATCGAAAGGCCCTCTCTATGCTGGTGGCAAAGCATAGGGTTACATATAAGTTCTGGCAGTGGGCAGGTTGAGGGACACTACATGTCTAAGAATAGCAAGCAGCATTGCTTGAGCTTGTAGAGAGCAGTGTCGGGCACATACTCAAAGGTTCTGGCATGGCTTTACCAGGCCTGCTGACAGGGGGAGAACAAAGGGGGCAGTTTCCCTGGGGCTGGATATTCAAAGGGGCCCAGGGCTCCCAGTTGCTACTGTGGCAGTGGCTGGAGCCCCACATCCTTTAAATTGCTGCTGGAGCGCATGCCAGGCACTCCAGGTGGCTCTAAGGGTTGGGAGGCGGAGCAGCGTGATGTGCTCCTGGCGTGCACAGCAGGCCCCCAGCCCGTCTGCTCCGGGCGCCACATCTTCCAGTAGCACAGTGTTGCGTCCCCCCACCTTGTGTGGGGGCCTGCAGAGGCTGTCAGCATCCCTTGTCTTTACTATACTATGCATCACCATCTACGCTGCTATTTATATATGTGCTAGGGATGTGCACAGTGTATGTACCTACACACTGCAAACATAGCCTTAGGGTTTGTCTACTTGACAAAGTTGGGGGTTTTGGGATATAACTTTGGTGGGTATTTTTGGCATAAACTGCCTGGCTTCCTCTCTGCCTTTCTCCCAAATGCTTATGTTTTTTTAAAATGTATCTGGTGTTTTAGCCCACTTTGATTAATCCACTTTGGCAGCAGCCCATCTCTATTTCAGAATGAGTTATGCTAGTATAAGCAAGGCACTACTTGAATTGCAGGATGATTGTCAAATAATTGCAGCTGAGTTGCTGACAAGACATGAAAGTCACAGAAAAGTAAAAATAGGCCCTTATTAATTGCAATCATTTGGAAAAGCCAGAGAAGACATATTTGTTTAAAAAAATGTGCTGCAACAATATAAACACTCAGGTGTTATGTGATGCTTGCTATTTGTTGATAACTAGACATTTTGTTGCAGCTATATTACAATCATTAATGTACGGAGCTGACATTGGGAGCCCTGCCATACATGGGGCTGCCAGACCAAGACTCAGCTGCCCAGGTGAGGACTGACAGCTTGAGCCCCATCCAGGCTTGCCAATGTGGGGTAGTGGGGACAAAAGGGGCTGTTCTCCTGGGGCCCAGCAATTCAAAGGAAACCAGCTACCACCTCTGAAATGGTGATGGTTGGAGCAGTAGGCTGTATCAATTGCCACCGGGGCGAGGCTCTGAGTGTGGCATGGAGGGCTGACTGCCCCAGTCCTCCTCTTTCAACCTGAGGCCCCTTTTGGGAGTGTGGAGCTGGCCCCCTCCCCCACCTTGACCAGGGGCCTGTGAAAGCTGTTGGCTCCCCTGGCCCCAGCCACTATCCACTTGAATAAATGGGGCTCTACAGTACTAATGGGAGGACAAAGTGTGTGTTGCGAGCCTCAAAATGTGTGCAAGATTGTGGGCAGTGCGAAGTAGGCAAATTAAAATCAAAATTGTGGAGGAAGCCTAATTTTACATGATCTGCAATATCACAAAGTAAGTAGGGCCTTAGCTATAAGGTTTGTGTGGATGTATTCCTATTTCAAAATAACTATACCGCTTCTGTCCATCCTCCCCCTGCTATCCCATTTTGCACTCAGGTCAGCCATCAGACTTTGCTAGGCCCTGGGCAAGGTGTCAGGGAGCCAGTTTTGGGCCCCCCGAAAAGGGACAGGGCATGAGGCAGAAGGGGCAGGGTTTGGGGTTAACTTTCCCCCCAGCAACCATTCTGCACTGCCTGGAGTGTGCCATTTGGGACTCCAGTGGTGAGAACCCATGGCTCCAGCTGCTGTCAGTTGCACTGTAGCAATTTGTGATGAAAGCTGGGAGGCCTAGGCCCTTTCAAATCATTGGGCAGTTGCCCCTTTGCACTCCCTTCCCCCCGACCCAGTTGATGGGCCTGTGTGCCTCACTTCACAACTGGATGAGCCAGTCTGCTTACGTGTGTGCCCAGCCCTGCTCTAGAGCTGGGATGTCAGAACCAGATGAGCCAGGGCCTCTTGCATGCTTAAAAAAGGCCTGAGCTTGGCTCTTACCATGGCCTGGCTCCAGCTTCTGGTCCCAGGGAAAAGTGGAAGAGATGGAAATGGGGCCGCATAAAGGGATGGGGGCTCATGGACTCCCTCTTCTACTGAGATTCCAGCACTTTTGCTTCAAGGTCATCATGCCATGACATCACCTCCCTATTTAAATCCTAACACACACCCAAGCATCCCCCTTGGCAAGTCCAGCTTGGGGCAAGTTCATTGCAGTAGCCATGTCCTGCTGCCTAGCAACACACTGGACACAGCTGATCCTAGTAGGGTCTACCTGAGCCACTGCACTTCCTCACTGGTGGAAGGGTGGATCTTAGAGCTCACTGGCTGCTCAACATATTTGCCTGTCCTGCTTCCTGCCTGCTTTTGTGTAGGAGCTCCCCACAGTGTTCAGAGTGACCTGCTCCAGCCCCTCATGGTTGCTGTTCCCCGAGGGCTCTGCTAACCCTGGAGCCAGGTCCCTCCCACCTCTGTCTGAGGGAGTTGCTGACTGCATACAGCTGAAGGACAGTGAGCAGCAGCAGGAGGAAGAGGAGATGTAGGATCTCTGTGGCTGCCCACACCGGTTTACAAGCATGCTGCCAGCTGGCCTTAGCCCACTGTTCAGAAAGTGGTGTTCACTTGGGGAGAGGAGATCCAGGCCTGACTGAACTTGGTGATATGCAATATTTTAGTGCTTTGTTGTGTGTGAGTGACTGGACATCTCTCTCAGCAGCAAACAATGCCATGAGATAACAAAGGGATGGAAAGTCCTGGGTTACTGTAATGCACTTTATGTAGGGCTGCCTCAGTCTGAAGAGCCTTCGGAAACTTCAACTGGTCCAGAATGCGGCTGCTCGAGTTTTAACTAACACTAGTTATACGGAGCACATTATGTCAGTGCTTCGGCAGCTGCACTGGCTTCCGGTATGTTTCCGGGCACAATTTAAGGTTTACGTTATAACCTATAAAGCCTTAAATGAGTTGGGTCCAGGGTATCTGAAGGACCCTCTTCTCCCATATGAACCTACCTGGGGATTGAGGTCAGCTGGGGAGGCTTTGCTTCATGTTCCCCTACTTGCAGAGATAAGATTAACATCTACGTGGAACAGGGCATTCTCAGCTTTTGCTCCCAGGCTGTGGAATTCTCTTCCTCAGGATATTCTCATGGCGCCAACACTAGCGTTGTTCCGGTGTCAGGCTAAAGTCACCCTTCTTACTCGTGCTTTTATTAATATTTGAGTTTGTATGGGTATGCTCCTCCTCTCTATGGCTGTGTCTACACTGGCCGCCTATTACGAAATAGGCATGCTAATGTAGAACTTTGGAAGAGGCAAATGCGCGGGGGATTTAAATATCCCCCGCGGCATTTGCATTTTTATGGCTGCCGCTTTTTTCCGGCTTGGAGATAAGCCGGAGAAAAGCGTCCAGACTGGCGCGATCCTCCGGAATAAAGCCCTATTCTGGAGGATCTCTTATTCCTACTTGCAAGTCTGGACGCTTTTCTCCGGCTTATCTCCAAGCCGGAAAAAAGCGGCGGCCATGAAAATGCAAATGCCGCGGGGGATATTTAAATCCCCCACGCATTTGCCTCTTCCAAAGTTCTACATTTGCATCCCTATTCCGTAATAGGGGCCAATGTAGATGTAGCCTCTATGTTTTTAGCTGGTTATGTCCCTCTGAGGTCTCATATTTTAAATTCTCATATTTTAAATTTTTATATATATTTGTATTTTTTTGTTTGTTCTTGTAAGCCGTCTTGAATATTTTAAATCGAAAGGTGGAGTAAAAATATTTAAATACATAAATAAATAAATACAAATAAATAAATAAATGGAGGCAATAAAATTGGGTCTGGCTGACAGTGGAAATTTTGCTCCTTTTATGATTAGCTGAATGGCATTCTCTGATGATTCTGGTAAGTACATCACATCATGCATTAATGGAAGGAGAATGTAGAGAAGAATTCTCAGTCCATGCACTGAGCAGACCAATGGGACAGGGAGCCCAACCAGAAGATCCTGGAAACTTTGCTAGGATCTCAGAATCTTTCTGTGGGTTCTCTGGATCCAGAAATGGCAGCCTAGCTTGTGCAGAAGAAAAAGGAGGGTCTTTTTTTCCACCTGTGGGCAAAATATGCTGATGTGATCTGATTTTGCAGGCCCAGGGGCTGGTGAAGAGATTCCTGGGTTCTTACAAACACCACCATGGGTGTTTAGAAAAGTGTGTTTGTAAAATCAGCAGGTGGAATCAAACCTAGGGAGCTTAGTGCACAAGCCTCTACTGCATGAGCTAAAGCCCCATTGCTTCTTAGATAAGGCTGTAAAGCAGATTCATTATACTCTCCGAGCATGGTCTCAGTGCCACTAAATGGGACAGTGCACCACTGCTAGAAGCTGTGTGGGGTACATGTGTACAATGCTCTCACTTGAGAGCCAAAACAGCCATTTTTTAAGTGTTCTGATCATTCCTATATTTCCCTGTGCTCCTCCCCTGCAGCCTCTTCTATTTTTCTCTTGCTCCACCCCTGCAGCACCTGCATTATTTGCTAAGCTCCTCCCTGCCTGCCCTTAGGAGCTTTCTATCCCCTGGCAAAGAGAAGACTATGGATAATTTTTGCTGATGTATGATGTGCAGCCCGGGTTCTGAAAATGTAAATCTGGCCCAACATTTGCAAAATACATTCAGCGCAAAAGGCTTAATAAAATGCAAGGTAGTAAATATAGTTTACATATTTACAAACATAGGACAGATTTTGGATGCCAGTGTGGTGAGAAGAGAACAAGGGGCCTTCTCTTGCACACAAGCCCAAGCAGCAGCAACAAGGAGGGGCGTTCGCACCAGCTGTGAGATGGCCAGATGCATTGAGGAGCACAGGCTGCACTCATTGAAAAAGTCCTGGACCTGCAACTTGCACTGCCCAGAATCCCCACTGGAGCCAATTACAATCCTTCAAGGGGTGCCTGCTGCAGTGGGCTCTTTCATGCATTTCAGATGCAAGTCCATGCCTTAAAGTCACAATCTGGCCTCTATAAAAATATAGGGCTGGAATGGAAAATATTTATCAAGAGCTACTCCTTTTCCCTGCCAACTTCACTCCAAAGGTATTCAACTCTTTTCTTTATTCCAACATTTAAAGAAGGGGAACAAGCTTCTCCATTGTTCTTATATTCAGCCTCTGAACACATGCCATTATTGTTTCCTTAATACATGTTGATCGTTATTACTCAGTGTATATGCTAGGGAAAGGGAAGAAGAATATTTGAAATTGTCTCCTTATTCCCCATCAATATGGCCTCCTATGTCCAGTTTTGTGATTTTTCCTTCTGAGAAGAGAAAATAACACAATCCGAAGTCTCGATTTTCTGTGTCGGTATCACAAATGCTGAGTTTGCTTTTCACCCAGCCCCTGCCCATTTTAACCTTGGGGCTATTATTTTGAGATCAGCTTCAGCTGACCTCAACTGGTGCAGAGGTGGGTGGTCTGTAAGGTAGCTAAGATCCAAGCCATTTGGGCATTATAGGTCAAAATCCTATCATATTGGATGAAAACCAGAAACAAAATATAAGTTACTGCACATTGTAGATCATGGGTGCAAACGTAGCCTGAAAGAACTACAGTGAAGCAAATTGTCTACTCCATGTGTCACGAGCTGAAGTTTCAGAATAGTCCTCAGGAGGCATGCCATATGGAATGTGGCCTGTAAGTGACAAAGGCATGGTGAGATCTGTATAAAAAGGAAAAGGTCACAACGCTTCATTAAGCATAAGTGGAAAAAAACACTCTAGGTCACTGTTGTGTCTGGAAATGTAGTAGGCCACTGTTGTGTCTAGAAATGTAGATTCAACATGACCCACAATTTTATGGCCTGTGTTATGATGTCAGATCAGATGATCAGACAATTCCCTTCTGGCCTTAAAATCTATGGATCAAGGTTGCTAATCTTAACAAGAGGCTAATTCCTTCATTTGAATGGACTGATTGATCTGTATGGATATAATTTCCCCTGCTTCTTTCCTCTAACCCAGGGGTCCTCAAACTGAGCATAGCAACCCTTCAGGGGTCAGCCTCTACCCCCAAACCCTGCTTCACCTCCAGCATTTATAATAGTGTTAAATATAAAAAAGTGCTTTTAATCTATAACGGGAGATCATACTCACAGGCTTGCTGTGTGAAAGGCGTTCCTAATACAGAAGTTTGAGAACCACAGTTCTAACCTGTAAATATGATTACTCTTGCCTCATTTCTCTCCTCCAGTATCACAGAAGGGAAGATGGTAGCTTCTTCATCAAGTCCATGGGTTTCACCACATCAGGTAAGTCTTTGTCCAGACCTATGCTGAGATTGGCCTTTATGACACATTCGAGATTATCACTCCTGCTTTTGTAAATCTACATTAAAGGATAATTAGTCAGAGTTTTTCAAATGCAGGCTTCTGAAGTTCAAGAGCTCTCTTGGCCTCTCTTAGCCAAATTAGCCGAGTATCACTGGTAGCTTATTCATGCTGTTTTAAGGTAGTTTGAATATTAATTCTCATATTTTCAAAAATAGAAGGCAGAGAGGTTTTTTTCCTTGTCCTAATTTTTTAATTGTAGGTTTTGTCTTTTAAGAAGATCTTCTTGCAAGAAAGCAAACATGCCCTATACCAAATGAGACATACCTACCCTATAAGGATCTTATACCCTCCAAGTATGAGTAGGCTTTAAAAAACTGTTCTTGCACAAAAACTTGCAAAGCATGTACACTGCATGTGCATTCTTGCGCAAGTAAATTTACAGTAAAGTGTCAGAAAAGAGGGCTTCTTGCACAAGAGTTATTCCTCTCCCCATGAGGAATAAGCCTTCTTGCGCTAGAGCTTTTGCGCAAGAAGGCAGTGTGGACGGGCAACAGGGGTTTCTTGACAAGAAACCCCTATAGCTAAAATGCCCATCAGAGCTTTCTTGCGCACAAGAGCGTCCACACTGCCATGGATGCTCTTGTGCAAAAGCACGTCTCTTGTGCAAAAGCACATGGCAGTGTGGACGTGCTCTTGTGCAAGACCTTTTGCGCAAGAACTCTTGCGCAAAACAGTTCTTGAGCAAAAAGCCTGCAGAGTAGACGTAGCCTGAGACCTTTCCTACCATCAGTAAAGATATTCAATTATATCAAACTATAGAATGAAAATAGCCCTCCTGGTTGTATCTGCTGCACTACTCAGGCTCTTCTAGGATTATATTGATACTTTGGGTTTGGGGATGTCAAAGTTTAAAAAATAGTTGGTGAGAAATATGGTCCCTCTTTCAGATTCTGTCATTCACATCTGCTGAGACATGCAGGTGCTTTTCCCTATCAGATATGTACAGGCAATCCCCGGGTTACGTACAAGATAGGGACTGTAGGTTTGTTCTTAAGTTGAATCTGTATGTAAGTCGGAACTGGCGTCAGCTGCTGCTGAAACTGATCAGTTTCAACCACGGCTGAATCTGGACGCCAGTTCTGACTTACATATAGATTCAACTTAAGTAACCCAGGCGTCCCCAAGTCAGCTGCTGCTGAAACTGATCAGCGGATGATTCCAGGAAGCCTGGGACAGAGCAACTCTGCCTCAGGCTTCCTGTAATCAGCCGCTGGTCAGTTTCAGCAGCGGCTGACTTGGGGACGCCTGGGGCAGAGCAGCTGGGGTGCTGCTGGGTTGCTCCAGTAGCGCGGCTCCTCAGCGCTACTGGAGCAACCCAGCAGCACCCCAGTTGCTCTGCCCCAGGCGTCCTGATTCAGCCGCTGCTGAAACTGACCAGCAGCGGCTGAATCAGGTCGCCTGGGGCAGAGCAGCTGGGGTGCTGCCGGGTTGGTCCAGAGCGGCGCTGCGAGACCAACCCGGAAGCCCCCAGCTGCTCTACCCCAGGGGTAGGCAAGAAAAGCCTGGTCTGCTGGGGGGGGGGCACTAGCTGCACCCTCCCCAGCAGACCAGGGAGACGGGGGTGGCGGGACTGCCCAAGTCCTCCACGGCTTTACTCCGTCTCCCTGGTCTGCTGACTTGGGAGACGCGGAGCAAAGCCGCAGAGCACGCGGGCAGCGGGACAGTCCAGGCGCGCCGCGGCTGTCCCACTGCTAGCGTGCTCCGAGGCTTTGCTCCCCATCTCCCTGGTCTGCTGGTCAGACCAGGGAGACGGGGAGCAAAGCCGCGGAGCATGCCCGCAGCGGGACAGCCTGGGTGCACTTGAGCTGTCCCCCTGCGGGCGTGCTCCGTGGCTTTGCTCCCCGTCTCCCTGGTCTGCAGGGAGACAGGGAGCAAAGCCTTGGAGCACGCCCGCAGCAGGACAGCCCAGGCACGCTTGGGCTGTCCCGCTGCGGGCGTGCTCCGCGGCTTTGCTCCCTGTCTCCCTGGTCTGCTGGTCGGGAGACGGGGAGCAAAGCCTCAGAGCACGCCCGCAGGGGGACAGCTCAAGCGCGCCCGGGCTGTCCCGCTGCGGGCGTGCTCCAAGGCTTTGCTCCCCGTCTCCCTACAGACCAGGGAGACGGGGAGCAGCTTTTCTCGCCCCGGAGGATGGGGGCGGCGGACCGCGGTGCATGTGGGCGTCCCGCCACTCCCGTCCTCCGGTGCGAGAAAAGCCCCGTTCGTAACTGCGGATCCGACATAAGTCAGATCCGCGTAACTCGGGGACTGCCTGTACTTATGGTGGGGAGGGAGAAGATATATGATACTAGCTCTTTAATCTAGCAGAACAGACATTATAAGGACAATCAAACTGAAAAAAAAGTGAATATCTCTAGTGATTTTTTAATTCGATAGTAATATAATTTGAGATTCTTTTTCTGATAAAGTGGAAACATTAAGGACTAAGGCTTTCTCCACTTCTTTCTTTTCATTTTTTAAAAAGGAGAAAAAGCATATGTTATTACAATTCTGTAATTAAAAAAGCTTCACTCGGATCTGAATCTGCAACTTGGTCTTTACCCTTAATAGCTGTCTTTGTATTTTTTTTGGTAATATATAACTGACACGATAAAAAAGACTTACCATTTTTACAATGAAAAAGATATTTTTTCTGATTTTAAATTAGTTTACATTTTACAGTGAGGTTTGGAAACCCAAGAGACAAATTCCTTAGGTTGAGTCTCATTAGTGGGCGTAGTCAGGAATACTTAGTGTGCACCACTAAAACTGAAAATAAATGCAAGCAATTGCCAACATAGTTTATCTATTTATTTCTGTTTTAATAATTTTTGCTGAATGTGGTCTGCACCAAGTAGCAGGATATCAGGTCAGGCCTGCCATAGGAAATGAGCTTAGTACTTCTGCTCTAAAGGATCTTTACAGAGTATTGTCTAATTACTGTGTGTGTGAATGCACTTCCCTGTTTCCCTGCAGGTGATCTTAGATTGGTCCAACGTGTCACCATTTTCTCCCCCTCTCAGTTGTCATTCTGTTAGGAGGAAGAATATTCTGTCATCTTTTTGGATTGTACCTTTGTTATGTATTTGTCTCAAAGGGTATGCCTACACTAGCTCGTTAATTCAAGGTAGGTAGGCAAATCAGGGAACTGGGGATGCAAATGAAGCCCGGGATTTAAATATCCTGGGCTTTATTTGCATGTTCCCGTCCGGCCGCCATTTTTAAATCCCCCTTAGTCCAAATGAACTGCCCGCGACTACACGCGGCAGTTTAAAGTTATTTAAGTCTTTAGTTCAGATTAACTGTTTCTCCTCATTCTACGAGGAGTAACAGTCAATCCAAACTAAGGACTTAAACTGCCGCGTGTAGCCGCGGGCAGTTTGTTCGGACTAAGGGGGAATTTAAAAATGGCGGCCGGACGGGAACATGCAAATAAAGCCCAGGATATTTAAATCCCGGGCTTCATTTGCAACCCCGGTTCCCTGATTTGCCTACCTGGCTTGAATTAACGAGCTAGTGTAGACATACTCAAATGTATTTGTAGTTCAGAAAGCACCTTCACAGTTTTTGGGACAGATGAAATTAGTTCAGTGCAGCCTGTCTCAGGGCATATCTAACTTTTCCATAGTAATATTGCAGTCCACTGCAGCTTGGGCAACAAAAATAATAGCTTCTCTTTGTAGTGGATTAAAGGAACATGGCCCAGATCAGGGGGGGTCAACCTGCAGCCCACAGGCCACATGCAGCCCATTGGGGTGTTGTGTGGCCTGTAAAACATTTTACTTACTGTTGTGCATGATTCCTCTGGTTTCCATCCGCATAATTTTTTCCTACAAGCATTATTAAAGTGACATGCACATAAAGCAAAAGCACATGAAGTGTGGTGTATACTGATTGCACAAAACATTGTCTGAGAGAGCCGTGTTCTCCCTCTGCATCCAATCAAAGCACTGCTAGGGTGCGGTCAGCACACCCCATACATTCTAGATACGCAAACACAGTTAGCAAAACTACCCTGTTCTGGGAAACTGTCTTGATTATGACACTCTTGTGGCCCACTGAGATGAAGAAGGGCCACTCATTCAGCCCACTCACTAGCCTAGGTTGCCCATCGCTGGCCCAGATCCTCAGGTGTATTTAGGCACCTAACACCCACATTGGGCATCAGGCACCTACATACTTTTGAGGATTTGGGACACATAGCCTACACCAAAGCCAGAGGAAGTCAATGGGAGACAATGGGAATGTTTGCAGTGGCTTCAATAAAAACTGGAGCAGGTCCATTGTTCTTAGACGTGTTTTAGCATAATAGGTGAAATCCTTGTGTAATCCCCCCACACTATGGTGTGTGGGTTACACTTGCTCCATTGAATTTCATGAGAAAACTCCCATTGACTTTGGTGGAGCCAGGATTTTGCCCAGTGAGTGCTACATTAACTGAAGTTGCTGTTGTTAATAAATCAAAACCAAAACAAAACACCCTCCCCCCCCAAAAAAACCCCACCATTTAATTCTACAATTCCATTCAAAACAAACCCTACAATTAATTCTACTTCCATTCAAAACAAAAAGGATAACAATAATAGAGGGAATATTTTCAGGTTTGCATGGGCAGGGTTTGAATTGAGGAAAGATAAGGAAGAACACTATTTCTTTTGATAAACCAGAGGCTAATATTGAGAGGCTCAGGATAGAGATGGAAAGCCACTTGTGTTGAATATTTAACATTTAATCTTTGCCCTCCATGATTTCACAAACCAATGAAATATTTAAAAGAGGGATGGTCCCAGATTCCTGGACATCTTGTTTTTACAACTATGACTGCATAACGATGGTTATATATCCTACCTAAGCACAAGCATCTAGGCAAATTTACAGCAGGTATTTGCATTCATGTTCTGTAAAACAAACTTTATATACCACAGATGAAAACATTTCAGGGTCATTTGAATAGAAAATAAAAGGGATTGCATTGCTCTACTCCTTTGCAAATTGAAACAAAAAATAAAAGGCATAGTTTCCCTTCAAAATTCAGGTTTTATTTTCTTCAAATGAAGTTTTGGCAGTCATATTTACAAAACCCCTATTGTTTGCACAGATCCATAAATATTCCAGTTAAAAAAATGCCAAAAAAACAAAAACCAAAACAAAAAATAAAAAAAATGAAAACCCTTGTAGTGAGTTAAAAAGAAAATAATAGGCTGACAAAAATTCAAACCGAAGGTCCCAGTTTAGCATAATGCTGGCAAGAATGAAATGTGAGCAGTTTCTAATAACACTATAACCCCCTAGATCACTTTAAGTTGTTAAATTCATCTCCCCAAAGCTAGCACATTTAATATATATTACAAAACCGAATATGAAGAGGAGAAGAAATGAGTATAAATAATTTGGATTGTTAGAAAAAAATGCCAATATACATAACCTGCACTATAGGTGTGTATACAGATTTATGGTTTGTTTTACAATTTGGCATTTTTTTCAAATTTCCATGATTTTGGCATTTTAGTACATTAAAGCAAACAGCACGGAAACACAAAATACTTCTTCTACAGCTGTGTTTATTACTCTTTTTCTTCTCAACCAGGCAACTAGTCTGAAGATAAGAGATTTTCCTGCTGTGCAGCACAATGTAATCAGTTGCACACACAGTACCCACCTGGTGTAGTCCAATGTGCAAGAGTAGATGGAAATTAAAGCATTAGAATGGAAAAGTCAATAGCTTTTCCAGCAAGACATATTTGACACAGCAATAGACTTGTTCTACTTTTAAAATATACACATATAAAGGAGCTTGGAGTGTTTGCTTACAGTGTAAGTCTGGATTATATAAAATAAACAAAAGGAAACTCATTTTTTAAACCAAAATTTTATTTTCAAAATATTTCTGTATTATTATTATTATTTTTTACTGATAAGCTTGACCTGATTAGTAATTTTATAGTGTTGTTAATACTTTTTGATGGAGATGTTGCATTTGTGAAAGAGAACACCTAATAGATAGATATAATGCAAATGAAATTATTTTGCCACAATTTTGAATTTTTGAAAATTTCAACAAGTCTGTATAAATTTGCAAAAAACAAAACAAAACAAACAAAAACAACTAAAACTTAGCTTTTTTTTACAAAGTATTTTTGAAAATTTTCAAAAACAGTTTTCATCTGCTCTAACAGCTTCCTTTGAAATAAAACATGTGCGCCAATGGCACCCTTTCTACACTTGGAAAAACTAGTAGAACTGATGTAGAGAAATATACTCTCATTTTAAATCAACAATGCTGCTTTCTATTCTTCATCCACTGGTGATGTGGTAACATTTTCAGAAGCATCTTTACCCTATGTGACTTAGGAACTTAAGCTCATTTTCACTAGTGTCTTAGGGCACATCTAAACTTCCAGGAAGATCGATGCTCCAGAGATTGATCTTCTAGTGTTCAATTTAGCTGGTCTTGTAAGGACCCATTAAATCGAATGCTGAGAGTGCCCTTGTCAACCCCATAACTCCTTGTAGTGGTGAGGAGCAAGGGAAGTCAAGGGGAAAATTTCTTCTGTTCTCACTCTGGGGCCTCTCCAGAAAATTGATGCAAGGTACATCAACTCCAGCTACACAATTCACATAGCTGGAGTTGTGTATCTTGCCAGTGTAGACATGGTCTTAGGCAGTAGGGATCCTAAGTCGCATATCCTGGACATACTTTATTGAATTACATTAATCTTATTGAATTAAATTATGTATTATTGTGAACCAGGAATTGTGTATAATTCCATGGGGAAGGGTGGCCATAGCTCTCCAGGAAATAAGAATAATGCAGGCAGAAAGGGCTTAGGCAAATTCAGTGAGTCTGTAATACTTCTAGAGATGTACCACTACATAGGGAGATGTTCACATACACTGGTTCCGACTGGATTTCCCAGGAACCAACAGACAAAGAAAACATTTTTGGTTAAAAAGCTTGAGTTTAAATTGACCCAGGGCCTTCCTTCTGATTCAACAAATGGCTAGGACCTTCTGTCCAGTAATGCCCCAGTCCTTCCTGGGAAAAGTTGAAAGGACTTGGCCCAGTATGGGGGCTTGTTCTGAGCTAACAGTTGTTATGATCAAGTGATCACAGGAAAATCCATGGGTGCGGTTTGAAGGTCTGCTTACTGGACAGAGCCCTAGTGGGAATATAGATGATCTCTGTTAATCTTAGCATGCATATGGTTCCTTTTATTATGTTTTCTCTATAATGCTTTTATCTTAAGAATAAATATGCTTGCTTATGAAAAGTTAACGTAGGTAATTACACTGTTTACTCTCTGAGGAAAAAAGTAAAGAAGGCCTGAGTAGGCAGCTTAATTTTGCTGGGGAATTCACAGTGTAGGCTGGGAGCTGTGCAGCCTGGAAATACCCTGGTCAAGGGGGAGACACAGTTCTCCATCAAGAGAGATGACAAGATGTAAACCTAGAGTGAGTGCCCTTGCTGGACCACAGGGGGGGAATACAAGTTCAGTTGCCCTGAGATATGACACCATTCCATTGACATTCACTGAAACATAGGCTGCTAAGTGCTTAAGGCAGGGGTGGGCAGTAGTTTTTGATTGGAGGCCACTCCAAGAATTTGGAAAGTGGTCAAGGTCTGCACTCTTCCATGACATTAATAGAGGAAGCGTGGGGTCTGGGAAGGAGATTGGGTGCACAAGGGTACTTGGGGTAAGAGATTGGGGTATGGGAGGGAGTGTGGGGTCTGGGAGGGAGTTTGGTTGAAGGAGGCAATTGGGACCTGGGGCACTGGACTGGAGTGCAGGGGTTTGGATTTTGAGCTAGTGCAGGAGGGGATTGTGATCAGGGGCAGGGGATTGGGGTGCAGGAGTGGGAGGCAGAGGGTTGGGGAAGGGAGGATAGGTGGATGCCAAAGGCAGGTTCTGGCCAGGAGACTTACCAGCCAGCAGCTCAGCAGTCTCAGGCAGGCAGACAAGGAGCCTGCCCCACCCTGCATAGGGTACAGCTATGTGCTTTATGAATAACTACGAGTCCCAGAGGGGAGGGGATATGGCGTTTCATGGCTGCCTGTTATTTAAACAGGCAACTCCCATTGGCCAGTTTCTCCCATTGGATTGTGCTGGGTGTGGGAGTAGCATTTGAAATTTCCCCCCTCCCCTCCAGGCTCAAGACTTTTTAAAGAAAAACTGCCCTGCAGCCGTGTTTCTGAACAGCGAGCGGGTGGGGTGAGGCAAGTGGGGAGCTTGCCTAGGGCTTCCCACAGTATCAGCTGGCTGATCCGGTGGCTTCGCAGGTCAGATCTGGCCTGTGGGCTGCATTTTGCCCAGGCCTGGCCTAAGGCCTAGATTTTAAAGTTATTAAAGAATTGCTGTGTTCTTTAATACAGAAATCTTATTTTCAAAAGTGATCTAGACATTCAAAAGCCTAAATCTCATCGAATGAGAATGAAGATTTTTGTCCCTGAAGTACCTTAATCTTTTTTGAAAATGAGACATAGGCCATTTTATCAGTTAGGATACGTCTACACTGCACACTTATTTCGAAATAAGCTATTCTGGAATAGTTATTCTGAAATAGCTTATTTCGAAATAGCACATCTACACTGCAGGGAAACCTCAAAATTAGTGTGAGGCAGGCTTCCCGAATGTAGACGTGCTATCTCAATTTAGAGCCCCAGGAGGCAGTGGGGAGGAATAACTTAGAATGGCCCTGGTGAGGGACTATTTCGAAATAGCAGTGGTGGAGCATTTACCCATGCCTTATTTTGAAATAGGTATTATTCCTCATAGAATGAGGTTTACAGATTTCGGAATAAGCTGCCTGTTATTTTGAAATTATTTCAAGATAACAGAATGGCTATGTAGATGCTCATGTTGTTATTTTGAAATAACGCTAGTTATCTTGAAATAATAGTGCAGTGTAGATGCACCCTTAGACTTGCAACACTGAATGAACCAATGCATAAATATCTTAAAAAATCTGAACCTACATGTCTTTTGAAAATGGGACTTAGCTTCCTAAGTTAATTAGGCACTTTTGAAAGCTGACTTGTAGGCTGGAATTTTAGTACATTTGGATACTTAAGTTCCTTAGTCTCCTTTTAAGAGGCCAGACATTAAATTAAGTTCCTGTTTTCCTTTAAATTTATTATTTTTTAAAACTTGAACATGATAAAACAGAGGTTTTTTTCCTTTCATGTTCAGATCTGGTAATATTGAAAGATACGTGGTGTATCTGCTAGGATCACGCTGCTTAATATAACTTTCTAATACCTTTTAGACTGCACAAAGAGATACTCAATAAAGGATAATCTTTAGAGGAAGATCAACTAATATATTCCCTTTTTATTTACTATGTCAATCTGTAAATCTCTTGGGGTGTGTCTACACTGCACCGTTATTTTGTGATAACAAGCATTATTTTGAAATAACAATGCGAGCGTCTACACAGCCATTCCATTATTTTGAAATAATTTTGTAATAACGGATGGCTTGTTCCAAAACCTGTAAACCTCATCCTATGAGAAATAACACTCATTCGAAAATAGCTATTTTGAAATAAGGTGTGTGTAGACAGATGCTCCACTGCTGCTATTTCAAAAAAAGCCCCTCACCAGGGCCATTCTCAGTTATTCCTCCCCAGTGCTTCCTGGGGCTCTAAATTGAGATAGCACATCTACATTAGAGAAGCCTGCCTTGAACTTATTTTGAGGCTTCTCTGCAGTGTAGACATGCTATTTCAAAATAACTATTCTGGAATAGCTTATTTGGAAATAAGCATGCAGTGTAGACATACCCTAGGGAAGCCTGCCTTGGACTAATTTTGAGGCTTCGCTGCAGTGTAGACGTGCTATTTCAAAATAAGATGTTTTGGCGTAACTATTCTGGAATAACATAATGGGTATGTCTACACTACCCCCCTAGTTCGAACTAGGGGGGTTAATGTAGTCATACGGAGTTGCAAATGAAGCCCGGGATTTGAATTTCCTGGGCTTCATTTGCATGATCCCGACAGGCGCCATTTTTAAATGCCGGCTAGTTCGGACTGCGTGCCGCGCGGCTACACGCGGCATGAACTAGCTAGTTCAGATTAGGCTTCCTAATCCGAACTAGCTGTATGACTCATGGAACGAGGTATACAGCTAGTTCGGATTGGGAAGCCTAATCTGAACTAGCTAGTTCGTGCCGCGTGTAGTCGCGCGGCACGCAGTCCGAACTAGCCGGCATTTAAAAATGGCGCTGGCCGGGATCATGCAAATGAAGCCCGGGAAATTCAAATCCCAGGCTTCATTTGCAACTCCGTATGACTACATTAACCCCCCTAGTTCAAACTAGGGGGGTAGTGTAGACAGACCCTTATAGATGTACCCTTAGCTCTGGTCTACTCTGGGAGTTATTTCAAAATAACTCCCCTTATTTCAAAATAACAAGAGGGCTGTGTCTACATTGGCATCCCTTTCCGGAAAAGGGATGCTAATGAGACACTTCGGAATGAGACACTTGAAAGTAGGAATAAGGGATCTTCTGGAAAAGGGCTTATTTTCCGGAGAATCGCGTCTACACTGGCGCTTTTCTCCGGCAAAAACCCGGAGCCGGAAAAAAGCGGCAGCCATGTAAATGCAAATACCACGGGGATATTTAAATTCCCCGCGGATTTGCAATTCCGAAGTGTCTCATTAGCATACCTTTTCCGGAAAGGGATGCCAATGTAGACACACCCGTGGAGTGCCCATACTTCCAAGCCCATTATTTTGAAATAAGGGGCTGGTTATTTTGAAATAATAACTCCTGCTTTTCTTGGGGAATAAGCTTATTTTGAAATAGCAGCAGTGGAGCATCTACGCTACTGCCATTTTGAAATAACTACTCCCCAGAGTAATTCAGAGTAATTACTCCCCAGTGCTTCCTTGGGCTCTAAGTCAAGGTAGCACATTCACATTAAGGGAGGCTGCTTTGGACTAATTACAAGGCTTCCCTGTAGTGTGAACACATGAAATAGTTATGTTGGGAGTTGTTATTTTAAAACAGATTCTTTTGAAATAATTTCCTAGTGTAGACGTGCCCTCAGGGAGACTGTCATGAGGAAAATAAATGCAAACTCAGAAAACATAAAAAATACTTGAAAGCAGAACCGAAAGAGAAGTCTGACCTCTTTCCAACCCTAGAAAAGCAAGAGAAAGATCATTGATAGCTCCTTAGGAAGGAACCAAGGAAGGTATATAGCTACATACTCAGACTACTACTCATGCTAAGGATACACACTGAACAAAGTACAACATTTATAGTGGCACTGGCTGCAGTATAAGATAGCTACCAAACTTGGCTTGTCACAATGAATGACCCCATTATCTGCTATAACATGCCATGGCTGTTCAGAACTTTAGCTATATTTGAATCAGTAGAAGTACAGAACATCAGCAAGCCAAGGCAGTTCTGTGCTGGATAAACTTTCAGTGGCATCCAGAAATAAAGAGATGAGATTTCTATAACTATGAGTGATACCTTTTCATTTTCCAAGGGTCATATAATCAAATAAAGAAAAAAAACAGGCCACGTCTTCCCCTGTAAAGCCATTGTACTAGTGGATTAAACCCAGGACAAGAAGTTACAAGATTCTATATGCTAGCCCATGGTGTGAAACAGAAATCAGAGAGTTCAAACTAGAAAAAAGACACAATTTTTTTTAAGACTGAGAACAATGTATTGTTAGAACACCTTGCCAAGGAATATGGTACATTCTCTATCACTTAGGAACTTCAAATCAAGACTGGATGTCTTTGTATGGTGGATTTTTTAAAAGCATTCAACATTAACCCAAATCTGCTCCTGTTAAAGTCAGTGGGAGTGTGTCACGGTCTTCAGTAGGAGCAAAGTCAGGCCAGTGCTGGACTTTTTTGAAAATCCCACTCATAAATGCTATGTGCTAGTTTAACTCCCAGTTGTTAAGCTAGAGGCAGGACTCTCTGGGCAAAACTTTATGGCCCGTGTTATTCAGGAGACTGGATTGCAATAGCGTTAGCCTTAAACATATATGGCATGTGTTACATCTGTTACATGGATTGCCATTTCTGCTACTTGCATGGAGTAAAAATATTTTGCATTTATCTAGCAATTTACAGACATTATTTAGTAGGCTGATATCATAGCTGAGCCTCGTTTTCCCGTACTAATCTAGGGATAATGATGCTGATCCACTTTATGACTAAAAATGTCTACAGAGTGCTCATATAAGTACAGAGTATTAAAATCTGGGAACTGCATTTTGTTTGAATTGCTAACCATTTTTCTTTCTAATATCTCCTTTGTAACAGCTTCCTGCAACTGCTCATGCACAAGAGTGATGTGGTTCCACTGAATTCACTGGGACTACTCATGTGCATAAGGGTTTGCAGGAGTGGGGCCTGCACATTTATAAGGCACCTCATCAAAAGTCTCTTAACAAAACTTCAGATTACACCACAATGCAGGAATTCATGTATCTACAAATGAACAACTGCAATACCAAGATTCTTCCGCAAAGAATGTCAGCTTTTCTAAGGATTTATGAACACTATTAAGTAGAAAAACAGATCTATGTGGACATAGACTGATCACATCCACAATGCCTGTATAGTCCTCTCCTTCAGGACTGTTTGCCCTATTATATGCCTATGACCGATATTTCCAGTGCTGGTGTCCTCAAAGATAGAGCCCTGCGCAGATACAAAATGTGTATCCACATCTGTATCCACAGAAATGAGCCAAGGATATCCATTTTCATATCTATGGATGTGGATACCCACACATATAAAGCAGATATCTGCCAATTTGCAGGTTTCTAGATACAAAATTTGTATCCATATCTGCAAAAATGAACCACAGATACCTGCAGGTATAAAGCAGATAGCCATGGATTTGCAGGGCTCTACTCAGAGAATAATTGAACGAGGAGTGTTTTACTTCTCATAGTTTTGAACAAAAGGTGACAATCTAATTAAATGAATAACTGGCCTTTGAATGACATATTGAAAAAGAAACAAAACCACGATTCTTTAAAATGCGAACAGATTAAACAAACAACCTATACCACATTGCACTGTGCCTGAAGATATCCACGCAAGAAACCAACGCGCCAGTTTCCTTTTTTCTTTGCACATTGCTGTCATTATAAACATGCCCAAAACAGTGCCACCTTTTTCTCTTACACTTTTTTGAGTGGTAGCAGAACACACATTGACCTAATTTCTTTCATTTTTGACACCATTATGTCATTTGTATCGGTTTACTCTGACAGCATTTCATTTTGACTTCATCGTATCATGACGACTGACTTTGCATTGAGAAAGCCACAAGAGTATAGTAATGATGCTATATAAGTACAGTTTGAATAATCAGGGCCTTATCATGACTGCAGAAAAATATTGTATCAGAAGTAACTGCTGTGCATGCTCAGGAGCAGTGTTTTGCACTCAAATATTTCAGGTATTTCAAAACCTTTTCTTTTAAAAATGATGAAAATACTTACAGTGAGCAACATTTAACCCAAGTGTAAGCAGCTGCAATTTCAGTAAAGTTTCTATCCCTGTTAACATTTTAACCCTTTTTCTAATGTATTTATGTATCAAAATCAAGCATACAGTATTAAGAAATTCCAGAATTTAGGATTCTATGCAACCTTAATTCTTCCTCTTTGTGCACATGCATTATAATACAGTCTTTAATTATATGACCGCATAACATATTGTTTTAGAGCAGGGGCAGGAACCTTTTCTTGGGTCGGGGGCCACTAGAAAAAGCTGTTGGAAGCTGCACACAAGTGACAAGCAACAAAACAAAACCAAAACCAGACAACTCCCCCTACCCGCACTGAGGCGGCCCCCAACTGAGGAGAAAGACATTCTCCACATTCCCCTCACACACTGGAGCCTTGGGGGACCCACGCTAGTAGATTTTGTGTGCTCCAGCCTCTTGGGGACTGGCGGGGGGAATGGAAAACAAGTATGGGCTCCCCAGTGCCTTGAGTCTCAGCGACCACATCCAGGCAAGATGGGGGTTGCATCTGCCCCCTGGGTCTTAGGATCCTCACCCTTGTTTTAAAGGATCCCTGCCTCATTCAGTGCAGAGGCTGGAAAGTGCTCAGGGAATGTTGTTGCTCAATCACTTTTAACAATGTTATTAAATTAGTGGTCCCTAACTTATTTGCTGCACACCATACAAAGAGCAGTTAGTCTTTACTTCATAGTCTTTTCTAGCATTTGCATTACTGCAATATTTGAGTGCTAGGTATACCTAAACTATGATTAAAATGTTCATGGTCAGTTATTATTTTGGTAGGCTGCCTATATTTTGTTGTTGATCCAAGCAACAGAATGAAAATGAAAGATTTTCAAATATTTTCAAAAATGTCTATCTCCATCAAATCTGAACTGAAGATGGCGGGGGAAAAGAAAAGGCACTTGACCTACCTCAGGGCTTTTTCCCAGTTGACTTGCAAAGGCAAGGTACACGTACACAGAATGGTGGTGGTGGTACTTCTCACTAAAGGTTAAAAAAAACCCAAAACAAAAACAAAAACCTTTTATAATGAAAAGTGTTAAGTAACCTAAATCTGCCAGCTCCTTCTATAATAACTGTCAAAGCATTCTTTCCTCCCCCAAAATATAGCTCTATTTCTGATTTCATTTTACATCAGTGCTAATCAGATATAACTTCAGTTATTACACCTGAGCCAATCAGGTATTATTCTACTAGAATAAAATAATTTGCAGTAGTGTAAAACTAAACTAATCCTCCAAGAGAGAAAGCCTGGCCCAGCGCGGAGGGGTACTGGCCCGAGACTTACAAAATGTGGCTTCCATTTCCGAGTCTTCTACTGACCTTCTGAATGGCTGTAAACAGAGCACTTGAACTTTTTGTGCCTCTCTTTCCCCTCTCATTACTGGTCTAGTTACAGGATAAGCTCTGAAAGGAAGGGAAACTCTCTTGTTAAGTGTTTGTACAGAGTCTCCCTGATCTCAATTTAGGCCTCTGTGTACTACTGCAATACAAATTCTGTTTCTGATTCTTCATAACTTAGCAGTGATGTGTAACCTGTTAATACTTCATGAACATTTTATGTTCAAAGTAGTATTAGAAAAATTACCATATACAATACAATTTGGTACCAACATTGACAAATACTAACATTCATTCTTGGGTTTTCTGGTCTGAAGGGAACAATATGCAATATGTTGTATAGATCAACACAAGGGTCTGGATGAGATGCTCTCTTGAAGTCCCTTCCAGCCCTGCATTTCTCCAATTCTGTGTAGATATGGATTTTCCCCCTTCTGCTTAGGCAAAAATTGCTATCTTTTATTGTTTTTTATATACCTCTATAGATGTGCATGGTGCATTTTCAGTCAAATAGAAAGGGGGGTGGGATTTTGTTCTTGCGTACACAGATATAAACAGTGCAATATATGGAGTAGTGCCATCGCAGTCAATGTATGACTGGAAGAAGAATAAAAGTCTGTCCCATGAGGAATTTGCAATCAGTTAAATCCAGTTAAACATGACAATAGGCCACAGTGGACAGGAACATGGGGCTAAGGCACAGAAGGAAGACAGTAGGATAATTAAGATCTTGGAGAGCATGGTTCTCCAATGGTATTTATTTCCAGTGTATTGATCAGGCATTTTCAACCTGAACAATGACTTGAGAGCGAATCCTACTTGTGTAGGATTCATGCGAATAGTCCCAGTGAAGCTGGGATTACAGGCGCTGAGGTGGTTTTGTAATACAACAGTGTTTTCTGTGTCTAGGATAGAAAATAATGGTAGGTGAGTATTTATGACACAGATATGTCATGGTATGAGGGATTTGGGTCTGATGCCTGTGGTTTGGCTGGGAGGCTGGAGTCGGCTTACATCTTGTCACACAATGCTCTCCTTCTGTTGGTGATGATGGGGGAGGGATACATGAGTTATTATCCACAACATATCCTGCACTGCTGATGGTTAAGCTTTCTATTGGCAGGAAAGTGTGGTAATAAAACAGTGGGTGAGATTCCGTGCTGGAGGCCTAGGAGAAAGGATGACTTTAAGCCATTTTTGGATTCTTCTGGTCTAGGCTCTTCTAGGAGGTTAGTAACCCTCCTGTAGTAAGACAGCCTAAGGGAAATTATTCCCGACTGCTGCCATGTGAGCCATAGATGCCTGGAATGTGTGTGTGCTGTGGCCATCTCCCCAATAATTCCACTCACCCATAGAGCCATCTAGCCCTCCCTGCCATGTCCCTTAAGGGGATCCTTAGAAAGCAGCTGTGTAGTGTCTGCAGAGTGCTGCATGTAGGGAATTCTCCTCTGGCCAGAAATAGGTATTTCAGAGCCTCTCTACTGCTTCAGTCCTTCTACCCAGTGCAAATCAGACCGAAGAGAGAGCAAGAGAGTGAGTGAGGGTCTGATACAATCTGTGGTCCTCCTGGTCTTGAACATCTAGGGTAGCCATTGTGCATCATTATCCCACGTAAACGGTAGAATATTTTTTTATACTGGACCTGGCCTCGTTTCAGCCAGATTCAAACTAGTAGGACTTGAAACAGAATTTGTTGAGGTAGAAATGTTCCTTTTAAGTCAAAGCACACTGGCTTTTTCAGACAGTTTAGCTCCAACAGAGGTATGTGGGGCACATCAAACGGAAAACCTATCTGTGGCTTTTCCCAGAGCCAACTGAAATCAGGAGAAAGATTCCCATGTACTCCAGTAAGCTTTGCAGTAGGCTCTTGGTATATAAGCCATCTTGTAAAGGTCTACACTGAAACTGAGATAAGTGGCCACGTTCTTTATTTGTATCAATTAATGCAGCCCAGCTGAAAACAACAGTTTTGCCCCAGTTTACATCAGCAAAACATTTGGTCCAACCTGTCTTTTCTGACACACATCACATGAAAGGATTCCACACTCAATTCATATTGGTTTTTTTTCAAACTCAAGCTCCATTTTAAGAAAATGAACTACAGGTCAGATAACAGATTTATTTTTTAAATTGTACCTTATTAAAACAACAAGTGAAGTTTTTAAAAAGCTGTTGTCAAAAAAACCTAAAATGAAGTTTATTGAGTTTCTGTTGATCAAAAACTTTCAGTTTCTTGCAAAGCCTAAATCTGGGATTTCTGCCAAATGCTTGCTTCTCTATTGCTACCATATTTTGACCTCAAATGGAACTCTCTAACTACATTACAAATATTATTATATCATGCAAATTAGGAAATGTTTAACATAAAGCCTGTGATAAAATAGTTGCTACTGCTTCTTTCAGTTACTTTCTGAAGGGGGAGGAAGTGGTACAGTATTTTAAATACTCAATCCTGTCACTTAAAATATTGAAGAATAAATTATTCCACAGAAGAGTGTCTCTCAGAAGTTCACTGAGTCATGATATAGATCTTTGTATTCTTCTCTTGTCACTTTCAGTAATAGTTTTTAAATAATGCTTTCTGTCTCACTAAGTGAATTATGCTTACTTTACATCATAGATACAATATTAGATTAATCCGAGGGCATGCTGAACAGTTAGTCACAGCTAACACATTCCTTACACTTAATTTTCATCTTTTTTATGACAAAGATCTTAATTTAATATATATTTTGCTGGAGGGGAAAACATCACAGAACAATTAACAGTATTGTTTACAAGACTGGGTTATTCATTTGCAGCCAGATGAATATAATTGATATGCTGTTGCTATGGAACAGCAGTGACATCTAGTGGCCAGAGTGCTCTTAGGCATATTCTCCCTACTAATACATATGACATCCAGTCACTAGATTTTCTGTTCCTGGGCTGGGGCAGCTGATGGAAAGATAAGCTAAACATGAAGATTTAAAACTATATTTTAATAAGACTTGCATTGCATGGGGGAAAATAGCGGGTAATCTCATAGAAATGATAAAAAATCAAGTAATTTACAATTGTACTTTTATTGATATTTAAAAATAAAAATAATGGACTTACTTCTCAGCTGGCATAAACTGGTGCATCACCATTAACTTGAGTGGCATTTTAGTTATACTTCTAAACTACAGAGATAGTGGAACTACGCTGATTTATAATACCTGTGAATCTGGCCTAAAAACAAACAAAAAACAAGCACCACCACCGAAAGAGGCAGGGAATGCACAATGAATGAAACATCTACTCTTACCTTTATAAACATCTACCTTTTACCTTACAAATTAAAGTTTCCAACATTTAAAATTATATAATCCTCACTTGTGCACCATATATCCAATTTGATTTGTAAAGACCTTGGAATATGAATTACATTTAAATGTGTTTGTTAGAATAATGAGTATTTCTTTGGGATTATGTGTAATATTTTGCATGAAGCTTACAAAATGTGTATTGTTTTAATAGAAAACTGGCAAATAGCATTAGCAAACAAAACAAGTATTTTTCTGAATATGTGGAAGGTAAGTAAATTTCACACCACCTAAATTCAAAATGTATCTTTTTGAGGTGCCCTGTCTTCCATGTACTCCACTCCTATAATTTTTAGTTCTGCTGCTTCACCAAGATGATGCAGTGCAGTAGAACCAGCACCACAGAAAATCGTCAATTTCTCCTACTAAAAATGCTAGGCTGTACCAATTTACTGGGTGAGTGGCACTGCCATGGAAATATAGCACAGTTAGTGTCCAGAGTGGGAATACTGTGCTTGGAATGAAGAGTTTGACTCAAGGCCACAAAACAAATCTATCCAGAGTTAAGTGCAACAAAGGCCTTGAATCGTCTCACTGGCCTAGACTCAGATCAGGGTTACCTGGGATTCCCAGGTGAAAGGCCCCCAGCAGCAGACTTCTTTTTGAGGCAGCAGAAAATAATCTACAGGCAGCATGTACTGTTCAAAGAATGGCCAGTACTGGGCAGGGAGGGTCTAGTTTGAGAGTCTGGGGAATGCATTGATTCAAATGTGTGGATTAAGAGTTAAGGGTTTGATTCAGCAAACCACTTGAGCATGTATTTGACTTCAGAGGGACTTAGTAAGGTGATTAATATTAAACATGTGCTTAAACGTTTTGCTAAATTGAAGCTTTGCAATGAAACAGAGGAGCTGACATCCCCAGGAATTTTGAATGTATTTTGACTTGTCTTTGCTACAGTGAGCTGCTCACAAGAGAGAAGGAGGAGGCTGAAGAACAGAACTAAAGGAGATGGGGGGGAGGGATTACTTCTGATGTCACAGCTCTACCACTCAATAATGAGATTTTCACAAGGTAGGAGCAAAAAAGAAGACGAGGAAGAGAGAGGGGAGAATAGGGAGGAGAAAAAGCACAGAAAAAAACTGAAGCAGAATAGCACCAGTCAGGCCTGTTACGTTAGTGATATTTATGTGTTATAGTAATAAAATACAAATCTGTGATGACAATGACCAGATATTTGAAATACCACAGGAAACTCTAGGAAACTTTATGCTGTATGTAGGACTTCAGTCTCCCTGCATGGGTTCCAGGCTTAGAATTTGGCTTTAGAACATAAGCTGTGGTAATGCTAGCAGCTGGAAAATTGTGAACTGAATTCCCCCTTCAAATGCTATCAGAATGTAGCATTTGAGTCCTGACTTGCAGAGTTCAAAATGCAGGACAAAATAAGAATGCACATATGTGTTAAGCTGCTTGTTTGAATATGATATACTGGCTTTCAGTTTTTAATGGGTAGATTGTATGTTGAAAAAAATTAAGACCAGGAAAACTTTTTCCATATTTTCAGATATCTTAATATTTCTTTTAAAAGAATGTACACATGTGAGTGTTTATCTTAAACATAATGATCTCTAGTAACAAACAAACAAACAAACAAACAAACAAACAAACAAGATATAGGCTGCTCTTCCATGTTGACATTTTGTTCATAACTTCTATAAGAGTTCTTGCATATTTGTGTTTTCCTTAGCTGTAGCAGGCCAGATATATTTAGGTGGCCTGAAAACTACACATATGTGCCTGTTTCTTCATTATATTTGCGTTAGCATGAGTGCTGAATTGATTTGGATGAGTGTATGTGGATAACAATGTACTTGCACCCTACAGAATTAACGGAGGGTAATATTACTAATGCAATCAGGATTGATTTATGGAAATACATCCTGTCAAATCAATTTAATACCTTTTTGTTGCTGCTGAGATTACAGATTTGACGGATAAAGGTAATTGTTCTGATGTAATATGCTTAGACTTCTGTAAGGTGTTTAGGTATCACATGGCACTTTGATTAAAAAACTAAAATGATATAAAATTAACACAGCACACATTGAATGGATTAAAATATGATTAATAGATTTCCTAATATAATTCTAAATGGGGAATCATCATCCAATGGGCCTGTTTCCAGTGGGGCCCCACAGGCATTGGCTCTTGGCCCTACATGATTTATCATTATTATCAATGACTGGGAAGAAAACATGAAATCCTCACGGATAGAGTTTGTAGATGATATTAACATTGGGGTAGTGTAAATGATAATGAAGAGGACGGGTCACTAATAGACAGCAATCTAGATCAGTTGATAAATTGGTCACACACAAAAAATATGTATTTTAATACGGATAACTGAAAATGTACACATCTAGGAACAAAGACTGTAGGCCGTACTTACAGCATGGAGGAATCAGTAAGAAGCAGTGACTCTGAAAAAAAGCTTTGGGAGTGGGGTAGATAATTAGCTGCACATGAGCTTTCAGTATGACACTGGCCAAGAGGGCTAAAGAAATCCCTGGATGTATAAACAGGAGAATCTTGAGTAGGTGCAGAGAAGTTATATCACCTCTGTATTTGGCACTGCTGGAATACTGTGTCTAGTAATTCTGGTGTCCACAATTCAAGAAGGGTGTTGAACACCTGGAGAGGATTCCGACAAGTGCTACACAAATGATTATAATATTAGAAACTCTTCCTTACTGTGATAGAGTCTAGGAGCTCAGCTCATTTAGCTGAACAAAGAGAAGATTAAGGGAGACTTGACAATAGTGTATAATTACCTGCATCAGGAACAAATATTTACTAATAGGCTCTTCAATCTAGCAGAGAATGTTTTAACATGGTCCAATGGCTAGAAATTGAAGCTAGACAAATTCAGACTAGAAAATAAGTTGTAAATCGACAACAGAGAGTATAATTGGAGCAATTTACTAAGGGTTGCTATAGATTCTCCATCACTGACCACTTTTAAATTAAGATTAGATGGTTTTTTCTTGAAGATGTGCTCTATGGATTATTCTGGGGGACGTTCTATAGCCTATCTTGTACAGGTGGTCAGACTAGAATATAATAATGGTGCCTTCTAACCTTGGAATCTATTAATCTGTTCTGTGAAAATCAGAAACTATTTAGAATCTCTTTTAGAATTCTTTGTTCTGCTTTTATTTAAATACCCTGCAGAGTCAGTTACATGCCATTTTTATACATATATAAAAGTTTGTTAAGAAAGATAATAACTAGGTTTTCTTTTAACCAAAAAAAAAAAAAAAATCTTCAACAGTAAAAAGCAGTTGACTGTAACCACAACTCTCCCACTGAAAAAACATAGGCTTGTTTAGGGTATTTGTCTAATGGGACATTGCAATGTCAGACTGGAACTGACTTTTATGATTTGTAAATGCAAGTTTTCATATTTCAAAGTTTCCAATTTTCAGTAGAAACGAAGTTGTTTACTACAGATAAACATCTCCATATAAGGTTTGCAGCTGAAATGTGATCGCAACCTTGTATTTATGCATAAGACCCTAAGGCTACGTCTACACTATGAGTTTTGCTGGAAGAGGCAATGCAAATGAAGTGCGGATTAGCATTTTCTCATGCTTCATTTGCATAATCTCTTCCGATCTGTTTTTGCACTAGGGGTTTTTGCACAAAAACAGGTAGTGTGGATGTTTCCTTTTTGCGCAAAAACCCCTTTTTGTGCAAGACCGGTATACCTCCTTTTTTGAGGTATAAGAAAATGCTAATCCATGCTTATTTTGCATTGCCTCTTCTGGCAAAACTCATATTGTAGATTTAGCCAGAGAGAATCTGACAAGAAAAGGATTTGTCCACTTTTCTTGTACAAATTGGGAGATATGAAAACACAAACAGCTAAATGGTGTACAAAAAAACCATATCTTTGCAATGCTCTAAGTTGTTGTCAGTGAAAGAGTTCAGAACATTGTTTAAAAAAATATATATATTGGGCATGTTCTTCAGTGGTGCCATAGCTCTACTCCAATCAGCTAAAGAGGCTGTTAATCTACTTTATGCTGCCCCGATCGCTTGGGCAGCTGGAGGCTGGGTCAGTTCTGCTTCTTTTTTAAAGACTTGTTTACATTCTGACACCCTTCCATGATGACCATCTAATCCAAAGAAATCAGACTGCACACCTCTAAAATTAGATGCTTTCGTATGTGTATAGAATGTCCCTTAAGTGGCATGTTTAGTCCTAGGCCAGCTTCACCCCTAGCAAAGTATGCAATGTTTGATATATCATAAAATTTATTTTAAGCTTGTGTGTTTAAGTTTTCAGTCTGCTTTTACAGCATGTATGTGCAATGATGTACTTTGCATACCCACTTCTGTGTACATATATATGAATTAGGGACTTCTGAATACACATGGCTAGATAGATCATAATGGCCTAAATTTTCACCAGTGATTTTTAGTGCCTCAATGTACATGTTAAAAGGGCCCAATTTTCAAAGACATTTTGGTATATTTCTAAGTTGTGTCTTATCAACTTAAAATCAGGCTCTATTAAGACATCTTAAATAGGGCATTCAAAAAACTGACTTCTTTGGATACCTGAGGCCTTATAACATAACCGTAATAAATACTGTCAAACAAACCCATCAAACTGCAAATTTCTTGTCTAACCTTGGGACAGCAAGAGGTCATTGATGTTAATTTGCCAAATGAGAAACACTTCTCTTCATTTTGAGGGACGTACAAAAGATGGACATGTAAGTTATTTGAGTTAAAGAGATGAGCAAAGAATTCAATATTTGGTTTCGGCTCTAAATCTGGTTCCGCTCTTTACTTGCTACAGGTTCTTGGGACAAGTCACTTCATTGCTCTCTCAGTTTTCCCATTGGTAAACTGGTGGTACTTCCCTGCTGCACAAGAGTGTTGTAAGGATTAACAGTGGCTGTACAATCTTTGGAATATGCAACTCTACTTATGCTAACTATTATAACAAGCTTAGAGTCTTCCTCTTCCTTACTTGTTTTCTCTTTGTGGGCATGGTAAGCTTCCTTCCTCTGATCACGGAATGTAGCACATTGACTAAAATGTACCTATCCATCATCATGTGACAAAAATCCATAATGTAAGGTTTATGTTTAAAAAAGAAAAAAAACAAAAAAACACTGACATGACAACCAGACAGTGAAGACAAACAAAGAAAGGATTAAGATGCGCTTAACATCTTTCCAGACCTATAAGCATCCTCTTATTAGATGGTGTTCAAACTATTTTTGACTGCTTCTGCATCTTTACTTTTCTTTGATTCTTCTGAGGTTATATGGGTGGTTACTGGCAGGATTATACAAATACAGTGTTCACAGCTCAGCAATCCTTGGATCCAGATTTGGAGTTCAATGTGGGTGGCATGCTAGTAAGTGCCAAAGAGGGAGGCTACAACAGGGTTGTTCCTTACAGAAACGAAACGACTCAGTATAGAGCCTTTGCAAGCTGCAATTTCAGGGCCAAAAGGTTTTTTTTTTTTTTGTTTTGTTTTTTTTTGGTAACTACTAAAATGCAATCAGCAAAGCTCAGATTTTGTAATGATGTTATTTATATTTTTATGAACATTTTAATTCTGCTGGCCAAGGTCAAGAGAATCAATATATTTCAACACGATTGCTTGAAAGATCATTTGCAACTCTCGGCGCTGCTGGAACATAATTCAGTTCATTTTAGGGTTTAAGACTTCAAACCTCAATAACTATGTTTCTTCTGAGAGAACCTAAATGATCTATATATAGATTTCCTTAGTACACTCTGTACTTTTCACTGGTTTTGTGGATAACGTCTCACAATGACAAAATATTGCCCAAAGGACTCTTCATAAAATCCATCATATAGATATATTGCAGACCAATGTAAATCTGTGCAAACCAAAGAGGAAACAGGGTTTAGTCGATTAAGCATGGATTTGAGAGCCAGGAATGATGGTAATATGATCCCAACTCTGCCACTGACTCAATGTGTGGGTTGGTTTGGGGCATATCACAACCTCTTGGCTTCACCATCTATAAAATGGGATGAATAACGCTTTCTAAGGTGTTTTGAAGTACAATTGGATTAAATTTGTACAGCGCTTTGAAATTTAAAGCAATATGTAAGTGACAAGTATGTGTAACTATATTTACATCATAACGCACACAAACATGCGGTAGCAAGGTGGAATCTGGAACAATATCACTGACAGAAAATCATCCATATGTTTGCTGCTATATGTATCAGGACCACCTACCGAGAATAGCTTTTACTGGAATCTGCTGTTTGATACCCAGAGTATGTCTACACTACCACTAAGCATGCCTATATTTATCCTCAGAGTAAAGTTCTTCTGTCTGCAGAGAGAGAGAGCGAGAGAGAGAGAGAGAGAGAGAGAGAGCGAGAGAGAGAGAGTGCGCGCGCGCGCGCAGAAGATTTCACAATATTTGAGGTCTTAAATCAGTATTTAACATATTTAATCAGTCCATTAGCAATAATAATAAAAAAATCCACGTGTTACCTATTTTCTAATTCTTACTTTGGTTCAATACCAGGAGGATGGAACACTTCTACGTATCTGTTTTTCCCCTCAAAATTCTTTCTTTAATCTGATGTGACTTGTGTACGGTGATCATTTTGCTGCATTTCTAAGCTGTGTTTTGATGTTTTTCTAGTAAAGCAATATATCTGAAGTATCTCAGGACTGGTCCTTAGTGTTGTTTGGTAACTGAGCTCAGGGTCAGTGCATGCTATACATTTCAAGATAGTCAGAGTCTTAGGGTATGTCTACACAACAACATTATTTTAAAATAAATCTTAGTCCACGTCTACACAGCAGGCAGTTATTTCGAAATAATAGTGAAATACTGTCAAACTGGAGGACTTCTTACTCTGACTCCTGCAGCCCTCACTGTACAGGGAGAAAGGGATGTCGGAGGAAGAGTGCTCTATTTGGAAAAAAGTGCTGTGTAGACACTCCCAATTTTGAAATAAGCTACATAATTGACATAGCTCAATTTGTGTAGCTTATTTCGAGTTAAGCCCCTGTGTGTAAATGCACCCTTAGATTTCCCTTAAATCTACAACGAAACAGAAGAATCTGAAATTGTTATAAACATTCATTTTAGTGGTGTTACATCACAGGAATCCCTTACCAAACAACCCCAAATTTGCACCTTTATCTGCACCCTGGTCTATCTTTTGGAATACCAGTTTGAAGACAATTGCCTATTGAATGTGCATTTCCAGAAATTTGCATATTAAAAGCAGCTTCATGGGGAGTGGGAGGGAGAAGGGGAGCAAGGAAGGAGCTTTGTCTGAGGAACCCTTGGATCAAATGACTCTACATTCACACAACTGAACCTATTCCTGATGTGGAAGAGAAATTTCCAAAATAATTCGCATAGGCCTGTGGATTTTAGGGCACCCTGAAACTTTAGTTGTTGAGATTAGTGTACTGTTTAACTGTATAATAGTTGCTTAGATATGCCTTGAAAGCTTAATTTTTATTGATTTTCCAACATATAAATTAAATGTTCCACCCAGTCATTAATGTAAAATAGGTATTTTCCACTTTTGTTTAATCATCAAAATATGAACATGTACATTACCAGGACACTTTGTTCATAGCCTCTTAGCAATAGAATTTCCTCAAAGCGAGCATTCTAAATTCAAGAGGTCAGTTTCCAGAATACTTTCTATAGTCTTATAGTGGGACTTAATCATTTTCTATATATTAATTTGATTTCCCATAAAACCAGCATGTTATTTCCTGAGAGTTTCAGTATACTGCAGTGTCAAATATGATAACATTAAACCATCACTTAATATTTCTTTGGAAACCAGGTAGCTGAATGGTAATGAGAAAATGTCTTTCACAAATTCATCAGGAGTTTGTAGTTCATAATCTTGTCTTTTACAAATCTGAAAATTACTTTTGTATGGCAAATCAAAAGTATCTTCTATTTGCCGTATCAGGGATTTAAGCCTATGATTTACAGAGCTAAATAATATAATTATAGTAAATATTACAATCCATATTTCATATGTCTCTCCTCAGTAACGAGAGACACAGCACTTATTTTAGATTATTAGCCATGTCTCCAGATGTTTTAAGCATGCAACCAGGGCTCTGTAATCTCCAACTACGCCAAGGAACTTTCAGTGTTCATATGTAGAACAATACTTCTCCATGTGGTGTCATAGGACTCTAGATTTTAATCTGGATCATTGATACCTGGTGTATACAAAGAAATTACAAAGGAAACATATTTAATAGAAAATCCTTTGCCATGGAACGAAAAAACGAATTTGCAGATCAAATGAACAAACAGAAATAATAGGGTGAACAAACAGCCACTCAGATGTCCTCAGTCCAGTACTGATTTTCCAATTTAAGGCATGCCATAAACGGAATGGAGCATTTACATTACTGTACATTGTTTCATGTTGGCCTTATAGTTGTCATATGATTGCAACCTCTGAAATTGGTTTGGGAGAGAAGAGACTCATATTCAGTAGTCTAGAGCAAAGGAAAATATTTTAATAGACGGCTAATAGATTAAACTACCCTGCACAAGAAGGTTGCTTTCAGAGAACATCTAAAGGGATAGCGATGTTGTTTACTGGTAGAATATTGTTTATGACAAAATGATGAGTGACATCAGATTATGTATATTTTCTTTTACCAACAGAAAATTATTTGGATTCTTTAAATGCCAACTCATTTTAAAACAAAGCCTTATATCTGAACACTCCCCCTGCTTCCACTCTGACAAAGTGGACATCTGAACTTTGTAATGAATCAAAATGCTGAATCTGAAGACCTTCAAAAGTATGAAAAAGTTCAGATTTCAATTCAACTTTTGCAGGTCAGGCTCAAGCTGTATTTTAAAGTCTGCAGCATGTTTAGCCTTTTATAACAACAGCTCACACTATCAATACTTTGGGCACCTACATTATACCTACTACACCCAACCACAGTAGGAACAAACTGTCACAACACTTAACAAGACTCATGTTTCATTACTTTTATGTACTTTTTCTCATCCCTTTATCTTGCCATGCTGGAAAGGTAGAGAAATTATAACTGATTTGTAATTA
Source organism: Pelodiscus sinensis (assembly GCF_049634645.1). Lineage (NCBI taxonomy): Eukaryota > Metazoa > Chordata > Testudines > Trionychidae > Pelodiscus > Pelodiscus sinensis. The sequence continues at coordinate 210,398,269 of NC_134712.1, read as the reverse complement.
GACAAATTGAAAAATAAGGTGTGTTTTTCTCAACTACTTTGCCACAGAGTACTGCTGCCAAAACTAAAGCAGCCACATAAACTGCTGAGGAAGCTTTAAAAACTTAATTAGGAGAGAAAGGCAAACAAAATAATGCTGTAGTATATTTACTTAGAGCTGCAAGACTGCCAGGGAAACCACATAGCGTGAACTTATGTGCTTCTCATAAAAATATATTTAATTAAAACAGGAGATTGGAAAAGAAGCTTTCCTCTAAATTAATTCCAATACATGTTTGCTATGTTCAAATTCCCTTCAGATTAATGTAAAGTTGATCAAAAAGCTTAAAAGCAATGTAAATGGATCAGATTTTTTTCACTGGTGGCCTTGGGGGCTCTATTCTGTGAGATCTGGAGTGACCTTAATTCTCATTAGTCAGAATCTCAACAGCTCCAGGATATGCTCTACTCTTGACAGCCTTGGACCATAAAAGGTGCTATTGTTTTACAATCATATATATTTGTTCTACTCACCTGGCAACTTTTTAGAATCTTAATTAATTTCATGTAGTGATCTTTATCTTTGTATCACTTTCCTTCTCTCTTGGAATAATTCATATAACAATTTTTGAGACACTGATGTGGCCCTTTTATATTGTAATTTAAATCACTTATAGAAGTATCTTGGTTTATTTTTTATTTTCTAAATGGTTTGCTCACTACCCATATTAAAATAAAACTTTTCACATGAATATTGCACATATTTAAAATATACTTTAATAATGTAAAACATATCAGTTCATATTGTACTTAAAGATGTATATGTTAACAGAACAAGAATTATGTTTAGGATTATGTTTGCACATTATATGTTTTACACACACACTTTGCTAAGAGGATAATATGTATTGCAGAGTAAAAAGATGTATGAATATCTTCAAAAAAAGAGGATAATTAAGGAAAGGAAAATAGAGCAAAGCTATATATTTTAACTTTCAAAAGTAGATTGATATAGTCAGTGCTGTTTTGATCTCCATTTAGTTATATATTTACATTGAATACTGAAATAATATGATATAGAAGTAAAGATATTTTCATACCATATGGGCAGAGATCATCGTTAAAGTTGCCTAATCAGGTCCCTCCTGTTCCCCATCCAGAGCAAGAATGAATCTGGTTTCTGCCCATGTTGTTTTTTTCCTATTGCTATTACTACAGTGACACACCGGTAAAGCAAAGAGACGTGAAGCGAGGCTGTGACGTAGTGGGGGTACCTGGCTGGTTTCTATGCTGCTGGCTCTGGGGTAACCCCCACTGGCTGCCGTGGGTACCACGACCCAGCAAAACAGGATGAGTCACTATGCAAACGAGTATGGCCAGACACCCCCCATGGAGAGGAACAAAGGAAGGGGGAATGCTGCCCTGGCTGGGGGGCAGGGCTGGAAGAGGGTTAGTTAGTTCCTGTCTGGAAAGCAGGGGAGAAGGAGCTGGGGAGGGGGGCTGGGACTCCCCTATCTCAAGGGGAGCACTGAGGCCTCTTAGCCCTAGTTCCTGTAACCAGATTACATCTGTGCTATGCTGTATCCTGGAGGAGCAATAAACCACCCTCAATTCCACTGGCTGGTGGAGTCTGTTTGTGCCATTTCGGGGTGCAGGAGACGGGGGACCCCCAACGCGCCGTCACACTGGTGTCAGAAGTGGGATGCACTGCACCCCGTGGATGGAGCTTCCAGCGGTGAGCGACAAGGCGCAGTAGAAGCAAGAGCCCTGGAGCCAGGCGTGCTGGAGACAGAGCGAAGCGGTTCCTGGGAATCGTGGGGCGCTGCAGCACTAGACTGGTGAGTCTGCACCGAGGGGACCTGCGGGCAGATGGCCTACGCCCGACTCCTGAAGGCAGAGCTGGTGGGGCTGTGCAGAGAGAGGGGCTTGCCTGTGCGGAAAGCAGCCAAGGCCCAGCTGATTGCCCAGCTGGAAGAGAATGAACAGCCACAGGGCTAGGATCTTATCCCCAGGGGAGGCAGCCAGACCCCACCTGAGAGTGTGTCAGGCTCAGAGAGGGGGAGGAGCGCTGGAACCCACCGGAGAGATGAGACAGTGTCTCCCGGGAGGCCTGCAAACTGTAGCCCATCTAGGGCAGGGGACAGCCCAGCGGAGCTGCGGCGGCTGGAGATCCAGCTGCGGATCAAGGAATTGGAAGTAGAGGACCAAGAGAGAGACCGGCAGGACCGAGAGAAGGAGCGCCAAGATCGAGAAAGGGACCGCCAGGACCGAGAGAGGCAGCGACAGCATGAGCTGGCCATGGCAGAGCAGAGAACCGGCGGGGCACCGGCTGCGCCACGTGCGGATGGGCCCCAGGGTCCCAGGACTACCAGACTCTTGGAGAGGCTCGTGGTGGCCCAATTGAAGGACATGGGCGACATAGACGGGTTCCTCAGTGCCTTTGAGAGGGCCTGTGGACTGTAACGAGTTCCCCCAGCTGACTGGCTGCAGGAGCTCGTCCCCGCACTGAGCCAGGAGGCGGCCGGAGTGCTCAGTCAGCTGGAGGACCTACAGCCAGGGGATTACAACCGAGTCAAGGAGGCCCTGCTGCACAAGTTCGGGCTGACCCCCGAGATGTACAGGAAGAGGTTCCGGGGGGTACAGTAAGGGCCACGGGAGACCTATGTGGATCTGGCCTCCCGCCTGTCACAATACGGCCACAAGTGGGTGTCTGGAGTCGGAGCCCAGACCCCAGAGGAGCTGCTCAAGCTGGTCCTGATGGAGCAGTTCTATGAAGCATGCCCGCCCAAACTGAGGCTGTGGCTCAAGGACCGGAGACCAGAGAACCCCCAGGAGGCCGGGAGGCTGGCAGATGAGTTCACAGAGAGCCGGTCCGGGTGTGAACGGGAGTCCCGGAGAGAAAGGAAATCGCGCAGAGACCAATTCTTGGCTGAGCGACGGAGAGAGGCACCTCTGAGGCGAGCCCCAGGGACCAGGACCAGTCATCGATACCCCAGAAAACCAGCCAGGGCCCGGGCAGAGCCGACCCAAACGGGCCCACAGAACCTAACTTGCCATTGCTGTGGGCAACGAGGCCACAAGAGGGCTCAATGCACCAGGCGCACCTGGGACCTTCCAGGGTTAACTGGTTGGGGCGGGAGGAAGGGCAGGCTGCTCCAGAGGCAGGGGCTGGCCAGCAAACCTCTGCTCGGGGGGGGGGGGGGGAAAGATGCTCAGTGTACCTCCCCTGGGAGGTCTGATTCTCAGGAGGCGGATTTCTCTGTGTACCGGGTGGGGGCAGGACGGCCCCTGCGGAGCGAGTGCCTCATACCCCTGGAGGTGGATGGTAGGAAGGTGACGGGCTTCTGGGACATGGGGGCGGAGGTGACTCTGGCCCGATCCGACATAGTGGCCCCAGACCGGATACTACCCCACACGCAGCTGACCCTGAAGGGCATAGATGGGTCCCCGTTTAAGGTGCCTGTAGCCTGGGTGCATCTGAAATGGGGGGCGAAGGAAGGCCTCAAGGAAGTGGGGGTGCACCCGCACTTGCCCACTGAGGTGCTGATGGGGAATGACCTAGAGGAGTGGCCCCATGAATCCCAGCAGGCTCTAGTCACTACCCGGAGCCAGAGCCAGCGGGGGGCTGACAACATGGGTCCAGGGAAGGACTCCCGGCAGCGTCCTTAGGGTCCCATCCCAGTGGTCACGGGGTCCAGCCAGGCTGGGACTCCGGACCTAGGCAGAGGTGGGGGACAGGTCCCGATCCCTGCCTCAGCAGCTGAATTCCAGGCTGAGGTGCAGGCAGACCCCTCCTTGCAGAGGCTGAGGGACCAGGCTGGCCTCTGTGCAGCTCAGCCCCGGGGGAGAGGTGGCCAGGAGAGATTCCTGCGGGAGCGTGGACTCCTGTTCCGGGAATGGCTTCCCCTCAGGAAGGTGAGGGCATGGAGGGTCCAGCGGCAGCTGGTCGTCCCCCGAAAGTATCGCCTCAAGCTGCTGTATTTGGCCCACGACGTTCCCGTTGGGGGCCACCGGGGGATCCGGAGCACCCGGCTGAGGCTGCTCCAACACTTCTATTGGCCGGGAGTCTTTACAGCCGTGCAGCGGTACTGCCGGTCCTGTGACTCCTGCCAGAGGGGCGGGAAGGCCCAAGACAGGAGGAAAGCGGCTTGGGGGTCCCTACCCCAGATAGAGGACCCTCTGGGCTCGCTGAGAGAGTTATGGGAGGGGAAGGCCTCCCTGGATGGAGCGTCGGGCGTGGAAGCCGCCCTGGCTGTCCAGAGAAGGCTCGCTGGGCTCATGGCCCCAGCCCGAGAGACCCTGGCCAGAGATCAAGGCCAGCGGAAGGGTGGGTGTGACCCCCGAGGACAGGCCTGTGCCAGTCGCCCTGGAGCGGGGCAGTGAGTGGACAGAGGGAAGCCAGCTCATGTGGGGCCTCGCCACGGCCGGCCCGAGTCAAGGGGAGCACCCATGTCCCCAGGGCGGGTTCCCACGCAGAGGACCCGAACTTCCCTAGGTCACGAGCGGAGTGACCCTGCTCAGTTCGCTCTCGGAGAAACAGGATGAGTCACTATGCAAATGAATATGGCCAGACACCCCCCATGGAGAGGAACAAAGGAAGGGGGAATGCTGCCCTGGCTGGGGGGCAGGGCTGGAAGAGGGTTAGTTAGTTCCTGTCTGGAAAGCAGGGGAGAAGGAGCTGGGGAGGGGGGCTGGGACTCCCCTATCTCAAGGGGAGCACTGAAGCCTCTTAGCCCTAGTTCCTGTAACCAGATTACATCTGTGCTATGCTGTATCCTGGAGGAGCAATAAACCACCCTCAATTCCACTGGCTGGTGGAGTCTGTTTGTGCCATTTCGGGGTGCAGGAGACGGGGGACCCCCAACGCGCCGTCACAGAGGCATGTGCTGACTGCACACAACATTGACTCTGAGAGCCAAATACTCCTGCATCCAATCCAAGTGCTTCCATGGGTCACATTTAAAAAATTTTAGGGATGTCAAGAGCCGTTGGCAAAATCACTTTATCCTGAGAGACTGTCTTGGCTACAACAGTCTCGTGTCCCACTGAGATGAAGAAGGGCCAATCATGCAACCCTCTTAATAGCCTAGGTTGTCCGTTGCTGTGATAGATCCTAAAAGAGTTAAGTTCCTAAATACTTTTGAAGAGCCTTTCTTCCTAAAAATTGTAATGAAAACATTGCAACTCTTCCTCTTTTAAACATTGTTAATGTTTTATTGTACCTTTAAAGCAATTTTCATGAATTAAATTCTTGTTATTTCTTAATATCACCCCAGGATTTCTATGTAGACAAAACTATAATTTGCAAAACTGCAAAATCTCAGGCCCTGATTCAGGACAGCCCTTCTGCAAGCATATTCTCTCTCTGTGTGTTTTTCTGGCAAGGCAACAGAATGATATCCTAATGCTCTGAGGCTCTGTGGCTGCGGATGTGAAAGCGGTCGGAGTGGGTGAATGGGTGGTAGTGAGCATAGTGAGCAGCCTGCTAGTGAAATTAGACATCCCATAAAAGTAACTAATATTTTAAACCCATTATCTCCCAGAACCATGTCTATGAGTTAGCAACTTATTTCAAAAGAATATTTATTGAAATGAACAGAAATGTAATACATATCAGCAACATTGGAGGGTCACATTTTCTGGATTAAACCAGTTTTGGTACATTTCTAGCTTTAATACCTGCTAACCAGTTCTGTGTTGACCTTTTGTGTAGTGCAGCATACAACCAACCAGTTAGTTCTCCAGACTTGTGCATTTATTCTTTGTGAGGGCTAATAGCTGTTGTTATTTAAAAGAAAGAAAGAAAGCAGATAAATGATTGACTGTTTAGTGGAGCAGAACCGGGTGCCTACTGGGAAAAAAAAAAACCTGTGTTAGTTTCTCAGGCTTCTTATATAAGGAATGGAGAAAGATATGCACCTAAAAATGGAATTCTCAAAAATCAGCAAGTTAAGCAATGCACCAGTTAAATTGACCAGAGATGCCAAGAGAGGGGTGTACTAAGCTCTGTACTACTCGATGGCTGTGTCTACACTGCACCGTTTTTCCGGAAAAGGGATGCAGATTAGACCAGTCGGAATTGCAAATCCGCGGGGGATTTAAATATCCCCCGCGGCATTTGCATTTACATGGCTGCTGCTTTTTTCCGGCTTGGGGATAAGCTGGAGAAAAGCGCCAGTCTAGACGCGATTCTCCGGAAAATAAGCCCTTTTCAAGTAGGAATAAGAAATCCTCCGGAAAAGGGCTTATTTACACATACAAACCGCTAGTTCGAACTTAATTCGAACTAGCGGAGCGCTTAATTCGAATTAGGTAAACCTCATTCTACGAGGACTAACGCCTAGTTCGAATTAAGCAGTTCAAATTAAGGGCTGTGTAGCCACTTAATTTGAACTAGTGGGAGGCTAGCCCTCCCCAGCTTTCCCTGGTGGCCACTCTGGGCACCACCAGGGAAACTCATCTGTCCCCCTCCCGGCCCCGGAGCCCTTAAAGGGGCACGGTCTGGCTACGGTGCTCGTGCCAGGTGCAAGCCTGCCAGCACCCAGCCAGCAGACCCTGCACCTGGCATGGCACGAACCAGCTACCCACTGCCACCCAGCCCTCCGCCTCTTCCTGGGACCAGGCTGGCAGCTCCCGGGAGCCTGCCCGGGTCCGCAAGAGGCGGGCGCCCACCTGGTCTAGTGCGGAGATTGTGGACCTCATCCACAACGTCCGCAGTAGGCACAGGAAAGTGGCCGTCTAGGGCAGGAGAGCTGCCAGCCTGGCCACCCAGGATCAGGTTTGCATGAAAATCAAGGTGGTCCACTGAGACCTCCGACCCTGAGCCCTGAGCTTAGAATGGCCGTACTGGGTCAGACCAAAGGTCCATCTAGTCCAATAGCCTGTCTGCCGACAGCGGCCAACACTAGGTACTCTGGAGGGGATGGACCGAAACAATGACCAAGTCACTTGTCTCGTGCCATCCATCTCCAGCCTTCCACAAACAGAGGGCAGGGACACCATTTCTACCCCCTGGCTAATAGCACTCCATGGACCCAACCTCCACGACTTTATCTCACTTCTCTTTACATTCTGTTCTAGTTGTAGCCTTCACAGCCTCCTGCAGCAAGGAGTTCCACAGGTTGACTCTTTGCTTTGTGAAGAACTTTCTCTTATTAGTTTGAAGCCTGCTACCCATTCATTTCATTTGGTGTCCTATAGTCCTTCTGTTATGGGAACTAATGAAGAACTTTTCTTTATGCACCCTTTCCACACCACTCATGCTTTTATAGACCTCTATCATATCCCCCCTCAGTCTTCTCTTTTCTAAGCTGAAAAGTCCCAGTCTCTTTAGCTTCTCTTCATATGGGACCTGTTCCAAACCCCTGATCATTTTGGTTGCCCTCCCCTCTCCCACCCTCTCTCTTCTCCTCTCCCACCTCCTTTTCCCAGTCTCCCTGAGTTTTGTTCAGTAAAGAGAGTTTCTATTTTTGAACACACGTGTCCTTTATTTTGTACATCAGGAAGGGGGGCTAGGAAGGGGTTAGTGGAAGGAGGTGAGGGAGGAATGGGGTATGAGCCCCTGATGGGGAGGACTGGGGTGGCTCTGCGGGCTCCTCGGGGTGGAAGCTCTCCTGCTGCCCCCCGATTGACTCCCCTCCCTGGATGGCAGCCTGCGGCAAGTGCAGCTGGGCTGATGGCCGAGTGCTGTGATGTGCCGAGCGTGGGCACTCAGGGCACTCCAAGCCAGGACTGCTTTGCTGTCCCTCATCGAGTTAGACAAGCAAGCGGGGAACCCCTGAGAACTGTCTGTCCGGGGTGGGGGGTGGGGGTTGGGTCCCTTTAAGCACAGCCCTCGGCTAGCCTGAGACATTCCTGAGTCCTAACCTGATGCCCTGCCGGCACTGCTTCCGGCCATCCTTAACCCTGGTTCAGGGTCCACTCAATGTGGACATGCTAGTTCGAATTAGCAAAATGCTAATTCGAACTAGTTTTAAGGTCTAGATGCACTGGTTCGAATTAGCTTAGTTCGAATTAACTAATTCGAATTAAGTTAGTTCGAATTAGTGCTGTAGTGTAGACGTACCCCTAGAGAGTTTCTTTTGGTGAGGGAGTGGACCTCCCAAGTAACTTTTAGACCAGTAGTTAGGGAACTCACCTAGGAAGCTGAAGACTTCCACTTCAAGTCTCCTGCCCACCAAATGAGAAGAAGGACTTGAAACAGGGCTCAGCCGCTTCTAAGGGGAGTTGCCTTCATCATTAGGCTATGGAATATTCTGATGTAGGTCCCTATCAATCTCTCCTGTTAAAGTTCTACTTTGGAAAACTAGATAAATGTTACTGAACCACAAAGACAGTGAGAATGATGCTCTAGCCTGGTGGATAGAGTAGGGCACTCCCTGTGGAAGTGGGAGACTGAGAATCCAGTCTGACATTCTAATTATTTATCCAAAGGAGAACAGCTTCAGCAGGAGAGCGTGTGGGAGGCCTACATCAAAAAATCCCATAGCGCAATGGCGAAGGTAGTCACTCAGGGGTTAGCAGATTCCTGTTCCAATTCCTTTTTCCCATCAGGTAGAAAGGGGACTTAAAAATGGGTGGTCCTTCACATTGTGGTTGAGCACAATAACCACTGCATTAAAAATTAGGAGGGAACTCTCTCCTCTCCCCCCTCAGGCTGTTTTGCACCATGTTGGGTGGCCTCTGAGAACACTTGGCCCTGCATTATGAGTTAGGCAAACATCCCCCCTCCCATTCATAAACTGTACTGTAGCTTAGACCCCATGGGTGCAGACATGTAGGCATCTAGGGAACTTTTACTGTGAAAGCTTAAGTGCCAACTGTATTTAGACAGCAACAGGGTTAAGCAGCAGACAGGCGGGTGTTTTGTGAATACCAGTGGCACCTAAATCTGGATGAGCTTAAGTAGCTTTGTGGAAATAAGTCCTATGTGCCCACATGCAGAATTCTAAATTTCCAAAGTCCTGTCTTTTTTGCTAACAGTCATTTTTATGTATTTGGAAATTAATGAATATTTTCTAAATTTCTGTTCTACATAATTTCTCCCACAGTTCATAATTTAGATAATTATGCTGTCTAAGTTATACAGACTTCCCATATAGAAAACAACATTGGTTAGTATGGCCAGGTAACTGAGACCAAGCAGCTATACATATACAAAGAGGGGATTTAATGTATGGTGGTGACATTACCATGTAACACAATATTGTATTATGTTAGTTAAATTCAACTTCATGTTTTGAAATTATTTGGCTATTTTCATTGTTACTAATTAATTTGGTGGGTACAGCTGAAACACATGAATGTTGCTATTTGAAACCTTCACCCCCCCACCCCCAACCACATACAAACACATTTACCTCTTCCTTCCTTGATGGGCCACACACAACTCTACCTCTCCACAGAGAAAATTTTTATGAAGCATTTTCATCTCAGCCTTGCAAGAAATGTCACTTATTTGCTTGCCTGGGGAAAGCCCTCTTTGGACAGGCAAATAAAATATTATTTTGTAAGAATGGAGGAACACAGCACCATAGATACAGCAGACCACTGTTTGGTAGTGATCTGGGAAGAAGGTTATTACTTTATTTTATAGTACCCACTAGGCACTTCATAGAAAATGTATTAAAAAGACAGGTTCAATTTTTGAAGAGCTGAGGATCTGTATGATACATTTATCAGGAGAGAGGATATCACACACATGCTAGAGAAACATGTCTCAGGAAAAAAAGTATAGCTTTCAACTCAAGTTAAGCTAAACCGTGTTCAAATCCTAGGCTCTCTTCACTGAAAAAAAGTGTGTTTTTTACATATAGTTAATAAGGTTAAGATTTTGTCAGAGTCAATTTTAGTAAAAACCACAGACAAGTCACAGGCTTCTGTGAAATTTTCGCTTATTGCCCACCATCAGTCCCTGACTTTTCCTAAAAATAACAAAGTGGGGAGATGTGGGGGGCTGATTGCTGGGAGAACTGACAGCTCCAGTCCCCGCTTTGCAGTAGCCATGGGAGCTGAAGCAAAGTAGTCAAGGAGGTTCTAGATGGCATCCTTAGTTATCATATACAGTAAAACTCCCATGGTCCGGCATCTGATGGTCTGGCACCATCAGGAACCCGGAAGTGCTCCCGGCAGCCAGACCATTGGAGCTGCTCTGCCCTCAGCTTCCCCGATTCAGCCGCTGCTAAAACTGACCAGCGGCTGAATCGAGGAAGCTGGGGGCAGAGCAGCTGGGGTGCTGCCGGGTAGGTCCCTAGCGCTGCCCCTCAGAGCTGCGGGACTAACCCGGCAGCACCCCAGCTGTCCCCGATTCAGCCGCTGCTGAAACTGACCAGCAGCTGACTCCAGGGAGCCGGAGGCAGAGCTGCTCTGCCCCGGCTTCCTGGAATCAGCCCCTGGTCAGTTTCAGCAGCAGCTGACTTGGAGATGCCTGGGGCAGAGCAGCTGGGGTGCTGCCGGGTTGGTCCAGTAGCGCTGCTCCTCGGTGCTGTGGGACCAACCCGACAGCCTCCCAGATGCTCTGCCCCAGGTGTCCTGATTCAGCCGCTGCTGAAACTGACCAGCAGCTGACTCCAGGAAGCCCGGGCAGAGCAGCTCTGCCTCGGGCTTCCTGGAGTCAGCCGCTGATCAGTATCAGCAGCAGCTGACTTGGGGACACCTGGGGCAGAGCAGCTGGGGTGCTGCCGGGTTGGTCTGGTCCAGTAGCGCCGAGGAGCGGTGCTGTGGGACCAACCCGGCAGCACCCCAGCTGGTCTGCCCAGATGTCCCCAAGAGCAGCTAGGGTGCTTCCGGGTTGGTCTCGCTGCGCCAGGGTTGGTGCTACCGGACCAACCCGGCAGCACTCCAGCTGCTCTGTTGCAGGCGTCCCTGATTCAGCCGCTGCTGAAACTGACCAGCAGCAGCTGAATCAGGGACGCCTGGGGCAGAGCCGGACTATCGGAAGGGGGGGCTATGAGGGATCTGGGGTGGCATTTCCCCACCCCACCCCAGACACCTCATAGTCCCCCCCCCCCGTCCAATAGTCCGGCATATCTGATAATCCGGCACCCCCTGGGTCCTAAAGGTGCCTGATTATAGGAAGTTTACTGTATCTGTTTTAACCTTTGTGGTTAGTTGGCCCTAACCTAACGTCACTCTCATCTAGCTGAACCAATAACAGGTTAAAACTACAAAGATATATCTACACTGGCGGCTTCTTGTGCAAGAACAGTTGTTCTTGCTCAAAAACGTACTGGGTGTCTACACTGCACACGCATTCTTGCGCAAGTAAATTTACAGTCTGGCATCAGAAAACAGGCCTTCTTCTGGAAGAGTTATTCCTCTCTCCATGAGGAATAAGCCCTCTTGCGCAAGAGCTCTTGCGCAAGAGGGCAGTGTAGACAGGCAACATGAATTTCTTGCGCAAGAAACCCCTATGGCTAAAATGGCCATCAGAGCTTTCTTGCACAAGAGAGCATTCACACTGCCATAAATGCTCTTGCGCAAAAGTACATACCAGTGCAGATGTGCTCTGTTGGAAGATATTTTGTGCAAGAACACTTCCGCAAAATAGTTCTTGTGCAAGAAGCTGCCAGTGTAGACGTAGCCCTCAACTGTCTACAGGTAAAATATACCGCACACGCCTTCGGGCAGGGTGGAGCACAGTGCATTACATGGGTATAAATAGCAGTGCACGGGGTGAGGCACAGCTTAAGTGGGAAGAATAAGGACAGAAGTCTGCACCCCATTGGCCAAACAATGCCTTCCCAGAGTCTTATGGTCTCCTTGGCGCTTAGTGCAGGGAAAAGTCGGCGGGGAGAATTGAAGGGGGGGTGGTAGCAGGAAAAGACTCCTGCAAGGGGAGCTGCCAGCCTTTCACCAGGGTGTAGCTATGCTCCGTAATACTGACACAGCTCGTTTTTCACTGCAGTGAGTAGCAACACCCCGCACTCCCTGCCAGGATCGTGGAGCAGAGCCGTAGCTTGGGGGGTTACAGGCTCCATTTCCCCCAGGGAAGAGCAGCATGACACAAAGCCCGGAGGAGGAAAGGCCTGTTTGCTGCAGGCGGGGATCCGAGGGCGGCTCCTGGACCAGCAAGCTGGGAAAGGGGCTGCGGGTGGATTCATACTTATGTGACTCCCGAGGCGCGGCCCCCCGAGGAAGTGGCGGCGGCCCCAGCTAGGGAGTCTCCATGCGGGGCAGCAGGCGCCGCGGCCGGTTGCAGCCCCTGAACTGGGCCAGACCGGCTTGCGGCTGATCCGCCCCGCGGCCTGGCGGCACCTAGGGCAGGCGGGACAAGCCGGCTGGGAGGAGCCTGCCGCGCCGCGTCCCGCCCCCGGTGCCACCGCCTCAAACCGCCGGCGTGCGAGCGCCTCTGCGCTGCCCACCCGCGGGAGTGTCTCGGGGGCCTGCCCCAGCGCCGCTCCGCTTGCAGCCAGCAGGGACCGGCGGGCAGCGCAGCCTGCTGAGGTCCGGCCATGCCGGGCCCGCTAGCCCCGCACGTGGCCCGCGTGCGGACTCTGTATCGGCGGATCCTGCAGCTGCACCGGGCGCTGCCGCTGGAGCTGAAGGCGCTGGGCGATGCGTACGTGAAGCAGGAGTTCCGGAGGCACCGAGCGGTCGGGCCAGCTGATGCCCAGCGCTTCCTGCGGGAATGGGAGGCAAGTGCCATAAGACCGGGGCTGCAGGTCGTCTGGCTCCTCCGCACCTGGGTGTTCCTTAGGCCAGGCCCGCCTCACTTGCAGCTCTCCGCTCCTAGCCCGGGGCTCAAGCTGGGGCTTAGGAGTCAGGAGATTTGGGCTCTACTCTGCAGTCCCTTCACCCCGACCTTGTTTTTCATTAGCTGTCCAAGTAATCAGTTGAGTCCTGGGCCCAGTGGTCCCTCCCACAGGGTGTGCCTGCCCGCCTCAGGATTTCAAATAGTGCTCTGACCTGGTCTGGGCAAGTCTCTAGGCTCGTGGTGTCCAACAAGTTTTGAAGCAGCAGCCACTATAGTTTTCTCTGCCTTAGTCCTTGCCTGCATAAGTATGGGAACTCTGTGATGATTTGACACTCCTGTATAGCACCCCCACACCTGCAGATTAAAACACGTGCTAGGTACCTGCAATATATTATTTTTGTATGCTAACCTCCAGCAATCTCAGCACAAGATTAGGGGATACCTATAATAACAGGCTTCTCTCTGTGCAGGATTTTCACTGTAGAACTCTCGTAGCTCTTCAGGGTTTTGGCTGGTGTGGGGGGAGTAGTAGCAGGCCCCCTACTAACTGTCATGTTCCTCCCCTCTGCCCAGTGTTTCATTCAGTTTCCATTTCACAATGGTTGGTAAAGTTGCCGCCCTAGGGGGCTGCCTCACTGGCAATTTCTACTGCTGTCTGGGCAGATGTTCCCTTGCATCTATAGCCCTTCCAAATGTGGGGCTGTGCTCTAAATATTTTAGGTTTTGTCCTGGGCACTTTGGCACTCCGGTGTGGCAGTACATTGTCTGTGTTTCCTAGTGTTTTGGCAGACTGTTTTGGTTTTATTTCCCTTGAGAGTTCAGCTCCTGCTTTAGTCTGTCAGTGCCACTAGTTTTGACATTTGGGGATTTTGAAACCTATCTTGTCTCTGCATCTGTGCTTGTTAGTGCCATCATTTGGCATCATCTTTGTTCTCAGTGCACCAATGCCTGAGGTTGTGAAGCACTGCCACTGCAAGATTTATTTGGTGGTCTTTGGGCTGTTCAGTATAGTCATTTGTTCTGCTGCCCTTCTGCCAAATTTGTTTGTTTGCCATATAGGTGCTTGTTTCTTTCTGTCAGTCCAGTGTTTCCCTTGACACACTGGTACCCTTTTTCTTTTCTGTTTGTCTATCTGTCTTTCCTTGTATGGCATCCAGACAGAAGAGTGCTCTGCAGGGTAAACCCTGACTAATACCTTGCTACCCCTTATTTTCAATGCCAGGGCTGTGCCTGTTGGTGAAGCCATGGTCTTCTCAGCAAGCCCAGTGGGGTGACTTCTCCACCACATGCCAACATCAGCTGAGAGCTTTGTTCAGTATTGGCAAGCATTTGGGCACACTGGGGTACATCAGTGCTTGAAGTTGGTGATATGGTGCTGTGGTTCATTATATGGAGCTGAGCCTCTGCAGAAGAGGCCAAGGCAGGAAGCACCGAGAGCAAGATCTGATAGCTTCTCAAAGCCCGACTCCTGTTAACTTAAGTATGCAGGCCTCTGGATCTCCTTATGCATTTATGAGCAAAATGGGCATGGGGCAGTTTCCTTAAATCAGTATATGTAAATGGTCTGTTACAATTATTCATAGTCCTTTGCAGTTCTGCCACAAAATCCACAGTAAGTTTGAGGCATTCCTTTGATCCTGCATTGGCAGAGGTGGGATCTCTTGATGATGCAGTTGGAGGGTGCGTGTGTTTTTTAAGGCCAACACTGATGTTCATGCACCAAGAGTATGTGTTCTCCAGGTAGGAACTCTTTCTTGTCAATGATGATCAGTCACTTCTTATGCTGAGGATTCCTCAAGACAGATACAATGCTCTAGAATCTCTTCATCACCGCTTATTTGCACAGCTGAAACTGTCTGAGGGTAGACTGAGTCCTCTAGACTTAGATGAGCTAGAGGACTAATTTTATGCCTAATAATATCAAGAGTAGAGGAACACGTCAGTGTATGTACAGGGGAGAAGCCTGACTTTCTCCATTTCTTACAGCAGATGACTAAACAAACATGTTTAATTTGAGACTGGTCCAAAATTTTGCAAATGCCACAATTGAGGTACAGAGGCTGGGTTGATCTTGCCTCCTGTTTTGACCCAGCATCTGAAGGTGTGGCAGATCCCTCATGCAACTGACCAAGTCAGGAAGGCAGCCAAAGAAAAAGTATTTTCTGTGTGAAGATTATCCTAACTGTCAAGATGTCTAGAGTGACTTGAACATGAGTACCAACCCCAAGGCGCATTACTTAAGAACCAGTGCACAAACAATTGGTCATGTGTTCTATACTTAGATTTCACCAACCAGTTGCGAGGTATAAGCTTCCTGGCTGTGTGAGAGTCACAGACAGACCCCTTGGGTATCCTGAATTTCTGTCTTTTCATTGTGCTAAATGGTACGTTGCATCAAGAGACACTGGAATATTTAAGTTATTTGTAGTCTCAAAGGACCAGTCACTTATCCCAGGTCAGTTGCTCCTTAGGCAAAGACCACACTTGTAGCCAATCCTAAAATATTTAGAGGTTGTTAAATAGTAAAAGAAACTGTTATTTACAAGGCTAATGGAGGTAAACATAATACACAAATAAGTTACAATTTTAAGTTTGAAAGGATAATAGAAGATTCTCTAATAAGCAAGCTCTGTATGTGCTTTAGGGCTAATCTAGGTTAAATAGCAAGAAATACTTTGTTTATGCTGAGATACCTTGTCTCCAGGGTCTAAGCAGCAATGTGAAACAATTCCTTATTGTTACAGGTTTTTATCCTCCCCCACTGTGCCCTCTGAGGCCACGTCTGTACTTACAGGTGGATCGGTGCTGTGGAGACCGATCTTCTGCCGTTTGATTTAACAGGCCTAGTAAGGACCCATTAAATCAAACACTGAGGGCACTCGCTTTGGTACCGGTACTCCTACTCCTTACGAAGAGGAAGGGAAGCTGACGGAAGCATTTCTTTTGTCAACCTCCTGCTGTGGGGACAGCACCAAAGTTTGAATCAACATACGTTGACTCAGGCAATGCAATTAATGTAACTGGAGTTGCTTATCTGGATCCAAACTTATTCCCTGGTGTAGACCTGGCCTTTGCTGCAAAATCATCTGATGGGAGGAATTCATTTTCATGACTCATTTTTATGGGAGTAAGAGAACAATCAACATAGTCTCTTGTCATCTTTAAGATTCCATAATAGTTTGGTGTTGAAGGGACTCCACTTTTGGGCAAAACAACACTTTTTTTTTATTAGAGACCAGCATTTCACACTAATTAATGTGTCTCTCCTTTCTAGTGATTTACACAGTTACCAAGGCCTACAGTACAAACACACAAATGTTATAATATGGGATACAGACGTTATAAGTGAGATCAGAGCATGCAGCAACTCACAAGTGTTCAGTAAAATCCAACACATCCTTATAATTCTAATACACAGGGAGGTGAACTGGACTGATTCCAGTTATGTATTTGTCAGTGTTCAGTTGACACATGGGGATCTTGCCATGAGCTGGTAGCTGGTCTCTAAGCATCACACTGGCTACATCTCTCATTCTTCTTATAAGAGTTTTGTGGAGTCAGCCCTGGCTAGAGAAGAGACCTTTTGTATTGCTCCTGAGTTTATTTGGAGGAAGACTTTACAAGATCACAATACCATCTCAGATTGAGTCAATCAGTGATGTATTCTTACTGGTGATAGGAGATGATGGAGTGGTGGATTAGGTGCTCATCTAGAGGGGGACAGCAAGGTGGATATCTTTGCCTTTCACTGGAAGAAAAAGCTACTGGTCTTCTGTTCATGATATCAAGAAGAGACCATCATAGCTCAGGATATTTTCTTCACCAACTGTACTTTTCGAGTCTATCTCTAGTAGTAAAGGACATGTCAAAGCTTATGAGACAGAAAGGCTTAATGATTCTAATAGTCCTATATTGGTCCCATCAAGTTCAGAATCTGGCCTTCAACCACAATTTTGTTTTAAATCACTCTCCTTTGTACAGTCTATAATTTGCATACATTTTGAGTTCTGCAACAGATGCTTCTGCTGCCAGATGGGAGCTGCCCCAGGATCGGGGTTGGAAACAGGATGCTGTGGCCAGATGGGGGCTGGACTCCAATTGGGCAGGGTGTCTTGCCTGGAGAGAGGGGCCAGGAACAGGCTTGGGAGCAGGGTGTTTTTGACAGAGGGGAGAGTACAGGAGCAGGCTTGGGAGCAGGGTGTTTGGCCAGAGGGGAGAGGACAGGAGCAGGCTGGGGCAGGGTGTCTGGCCAGGGGAGAAGACAGGAGCAGGCTGGGGCAAAGTGTCTGGCCAGGGGAGAGGACAGGAGCGAGCTGGGGCAGGGTGTCTGGCTGTGGGGAGAGGGCAGGAGCAGGCTGGGGGCAGGGTGTCTGGCCAGGGGAGGGTACAGGAGCAGGTTGGAGGGAGGATATCTGGCCAGCCTGAGAGAGGAGGGAGTCGGTGCTTGGGGGATGCTTTCAGAGGTAAACTTTGTAGCACTCTCCCCTGGGACAGCCAGAGCATCTCTGTGGCTTACCTCCCCACAGCAGCATGCGTGCTTCCCTGCAAGCCGGATTCGATGCAGAGACTCAGGGCTTTCTCCTTCTCCTCCCCACCCTCCCAGGAAGCCAGCACAGGCACTCTAATCTTGTGAGGGTGGGGGGGGGGGGGGGGGGCGGGGCCATGAGGCTGGAGTGTGAGGCAGGTGGTGGCCTGAGGCAGGCATTGGCGGCGGTTCCCTGCTGCATCGCGGAGCATTGGAGCCCCGCACCCGGAAATAGAAGTGGGGCCAGAGGTGGCTACCGCTGCCATCCCCTGGCCTTCCTGCAGGAGAGCTGGGGACCAGCGAGGAGCCCAGGGTGTCCCCAAGGAGGGACCAGGGCGAACACGGAGCCACTGCTTCCCCTTCTGAGTTTGTAGAGGCTGGAGAGGGGGGGGGCACAGAGTGACATGATTATTTCATCCCACAGGACATTTTTCTTTATATATGAGAGAGAGGGTGTGTGTGTGTGTGTGTCACCAAATTATCTGATTTACAAAAAAATTTAGCAGGCATAACTGCTTTGGAACAGCCCCTGGGAGAGCCCCCTTCAGTGTGTCAGCCTTCCTTGAGGGATGCATAAGCTCTCTGGGTTAAGCCCCTTGGATTCACCACCTGCTGGGACTGAACGTCAGAGCCTTTGCTCTGACGTCACCTCATGAGCTTCCCTCAGCAAATCCACTCAAATTGGACATCTGGGGAACTGTTGCAAACTCAAATGGGGGCAGTACTGCCTGACTTCCTTGAACTGGAGTGACTCAAAGGGTGTGTCTACACTGCACCGTTATTTCATGATACCAGGGCAAAACAGGTCACCAGGCTATTTACTTCAATTCTTGGTTCTCTGGCTAGTTGCTAGTTGCAGTTGCCTGGCTTCTGGTCTCAGGCACTGTTAGTTCTAATGTTTTCCATCCATGTGTGGAATTTTTTCTATTCATGTGCAGACCAAATACTTTATGTGCACTGAAGCTTGTGCAAAAGAGTGGAAACAAAAAACCTGGCTGTGGGAGCTCTGCTAATCAGCATTTAGGGATGTTTCAAAATGTCTGGGTCTCTGCACAGATTTAACCACTTTTTCTTACTACCTAGCTAAACTTGCAATATGTGGGGGAAACTGAGGTAAGCACAGTATTCATACAAAATAATAAGAGAAATTCCTACTTTCTCTCAATAACACAACAGATGATCATTTATATTGTTCCAGCAAATTTTTCTTAAATAAATAGGTTTAATGTGGCTTTTCCACATTCCTGCTATTAATAAAGTCCATTTCTGCAATTTTCCATGTCTTCTGCACAACTGCACAGTAATTATTTGAACATCCATCCTGTGATTAAAGTAGGTCTTAGCTATGTTGTACTTTTTACTAAAAAGGACAAAGAAAGTGACTTTAATTTGCTTAGTGAAGGAGTTTAGGGAGCTTGTTAAAAATAAATCCATACACTCTTAAAAAGATGCAAGTGGATAGTGCAATATTTTTATGGGAAATCTAATTTGACTTGTTTCAAGTCACAAAATAATTAAAAAAAACTGTTTTTTTTAATACTGTTGCATGAAACAAGGCCTCTAAGAATTAGATTAATAGAAACAGTTTGCATGTAAATGTTACATTTATGTACAAAAAAAGTAGTGGTACAATGCCATGTTATGTCTATTTTTTTTCCTAGAAGTAGGCTCAGATTAATGGTTTGTATCTTGAAACCCATAGGGAAGTATTAATACTAGAAGGATACTTATAAAGAAAACAAGCTTTGTTAGTCAGGAACTATAGCTCTTCAGGTGGATTCAAATGAAGCATATCAATTATTAATATATATTGCTTTCTATTTTCTAAATATTTAATATTTTAATTAAAATAATTGGTGCTCATTAACAAGAGGCAGCAGGTATAATTAGATTGATAATGATTATTGCCTGGGAATGTTATTAATGTTGACAGAGCTGATAAGTAATTTAGCTTAACTTCTAAATTATACAATAATTGATGAGCATGTATTGCTTAAAAACAAATATAAACCGATATTAATTACCTAACTGGTTGGGTTACAAATCATGGGTTAGTGTTGTTACAGCAGAAAATGTAGCTGATTTTTTTTTTTATTCACTTCAAAGACATTTAATTTGTACTCTTCCAATTCTTAAGGTTATGTTATAACCGTGGAGTCCAACATATGCTAGCCACTATCCACATGTGGCTGTTTGGCTGGTTGAGTGTGGCTAGTTGGTCTGAACAATAAAAACTAAAAAATTGTTGTATTAAAAAAATGTTTTAAATAAAAAAACCAAACATTTTCAAAGATTAAAAAAAAAGAAGCCCAGAAGATGTTTTTGAATTCTAAAACCACTTTCCATTAATTTGACCTATGTGCTGGATGGAGACTTCTGTTAGTTCATGGAATAACTTAAATATGCCGCTAAGGCCAGAAATCATCATGCATCATCGTAAACTGTGGCTGGTATTTCTGGGTACTTGTTTTCCACTGGTATTTATCACCAAAGCCTTTCTGAAAGTACTTCTGAGTTCTCTGCGTGAAATTATTTGTTCTTGTATGAAGCAGCTCAGTTTTCAAGCGGGTCAGTCTTCTCCTGTCATTTATTTCAGTGTGTTTCTCCAGTGAGTATCTTTCTTTTTACATTTTGATTCTGCAAGTACAGTATTATACCGATTGTGCTACTGTTTGAGATATCAGTTTTTGTTTCAAGTGGGCGTTCTGGAGTCTGGTGATTAGAACAGCTGCTCTCGATTATCAGAAAACTTTTGAAAATAGTTTTTGTCTTAACCATTATTTATTATAACTTTTTGAAATTATTTTTCAGTTCCTTCATAAATAGAAAGGTATCACTGCAGAATGTGCAGTTACAAGTTTTGTTTGATTTTTGCCACTTCTTCTGGCCCATTTTTTCTGCTTACTTAGTAAGAATCTGAAATCTATTTAGGCCGGATTTCAGACTTGACACAAGTTATATAATATGTCGTGCCATCCATGAGACATATGGTATACTACTGTGTACATGCCATAGGTTTATAATGTAAACTTCTGGTACAATTTGTGGTCAAATGGTTCACGACCAATAAAAAAAGATTTTAACTTCATGTATAATGGGAAAAAAATTGCCCCATAAAAGTGGCAAAATTCTCATGTAGAAATTTTGTTCTAACATGCTGTTTTACTTTTTTCATCCGCTTAGCTGTTTGCTGACCACGATAAGCCTTCAATTTAAATACAGTTAAAATGTGGCCAAAATTTTGTTCAATAAGTATAGTGATAGATATAAAACATTTCTTCTAAATTTTTTTTCTGTGGCTGATCATGGCCATTCTTTACAGCAAAATCCAGCATACAATCAAACATTTGAGGAAAACAGTTTGAATCTTCCTGTTTTTTTTTTTTTTTTTTTTTTTTTTTTTAATCTTTAACAAGTTTAACACTTCCAGAGAGATTGAATTTTAAAAATTAGGGTACTATTTTGGCCTCCCCAACAATATTGTTTATTTCTGCTTTGTGGTGAAACTGAACAATATTAGTTCATTTTTCTAGAATTGCATCCATCGATTTTGTTATGAGAGTGTAATTCTGAAGCAGGTGAAAGAACTAGTACGCCAACTCAAACAATGCTGACAGCAACAAATTGTTGCAGAAACTGCAGCAAAGAAAAATAGAGATTGGAAGGACATAAAATGTAAATTTCAAGAGAAATGGGAACTGGAATATGCCGCCATTGAAGTGAATGAAAAGCCAATGTGTTTGCTCTTTCATACAACAATTCTGGCAAATAAGATTGACAATATAAGAAGGCATTTCCAAGGGCAGCACAGTGATTTTGATCCTATTGGAAGCAAAAAGTGAGGTGATAAAATCGGTCAGCTGAAATTGGATTTTGAAAAGCAGCAGAAGATTTTGAAGCAGTTTCTATCTTCATCTGAACTGGTAACTTTGCCCGGCTATGAAGCACTGTGGATACTTGCTCGTAGCAAGAAGCCATTCTCAAATGGAGAAATGGTGAAGGAAATTATTCTCTGTCATGAAAACCTTGCTTGAAAATCATAAAGAACAGACATGAAATAACATCTTTGCATGGTTACTAAATGAAAATATGGAGGCAGAGTTGAAGTGTGCTGTCAGTGAAAAGTTTTTGCCTGATTTCAGAGGTTTAGCAGTGAACCAAAATTTTCAAGTGTCCCATTGATTGTATTCTGTGAAATGTGATGATTTCTGTTGATTAAAACCAGCGCTGAAGCTTTCTGTTGACATTAAAAGACAAGAATTGGTATGTTCAGAGAGTCTCACAAAATTGTTTACGTTTTCAGAATAATGTGCCTAGTTGGCTATAGCCATGGCTATGGCTAGTTCACTTCAGAACTGCTTGGCCACCCTAAGGACCAGTACTCTAGCTAAGAAGGTTTAGGTTGTCTTGGGGTTACAGAGAATCACTAATGAGTGACAAGGAAGTCACTCTTCTTAAGAGGTTAAATAAATTGCCACTCTACCCTAGCCATTGTTGTCCCTGAAGCATGGATTTCTGACAGGCTTTCTGTGAGCCACCATATGGACTGAAATTGATTTAGAATTATGCTTTACCATAATGTTCTTGGCATTGAAGAATGGAGATGCTTGTAGTGCTTGCGGTAACAAGTCTAGACGTTTCAGGAGCTGTGTTCACAGTTTTCGAGTGGAGCTACATCCATTCCTTCTGATCCTTTTGTAAAGGGAACTCATGCTTCACCAGTCTACTAGAATTCTTTGAAGGGTCAACAAGCACATAGATAAGGTTGATCTAGTGCAGTGTTTCCCAATTTTAGTTGGCCACAGAACCCTTTTAAACGTGAAAGAATTTTGCAGAACCCCTAATAACAGTCTTGTATATGGAGCTGAAAAAGTAGATCACAAATAAGTAAGGATAATAATAAACAAATACTAAACGAGGCCATGAGATCAACAGTTAGTTTAATTGCACATATTTAAAAACAAAGATCACATTTAATGTGTTCAATTTTTCTTTTAAATCTTAAAATGTTATTGTAATAGAATTTCTCACAGAACCTTTATTTTCACTTCGGAACACCATTTGGGAAACACTGATCTAGTGGATATAGTGTAATTAGATTTTCAGAAAGCCTTTGACAAGGTGCCTCACCAAAGGCTTTTAAGCAAAGTACCCTATCATGGGATAAGAGGGTCCTCTTATGGATCAGTAATTGGTTAAAAGATAGAAAAGTTTTGAGAACAGAGAGATGAATAGTGGTGTTCCCTTAGGTTAAGTCTAGACTGCAGGCTTCTTTCGGAAGAAGCTTTTCTGGAAGAGATTTTCCAAAAAAAAATTTCTGAAAGAGAGTGTCTGCTTTTTTGATGCACTTTCACTGTGCAATCTGCTTTTTCGAAAAAGAGCATCTATTCAGAGTGGATGCTATCTCGCATTTAAGCTGTGATTGCTATGGACGGAGTGGCCACCAGGGCATCTGTGCTTTTTCCTCTTTCCTCTTCCTCTTTCAAAACAACTCCCTCTTCCCTGTCCACACATGCCTTTTTCCAAAAGTGCCCTTTCAGAAAAAAGGCTTCTTTCTTGTAGAAAGAGGTTTACCAATGTTGGAAAAACCCCTCTGTTCTTTTTATTTTATTTTTTTTGAAAGAAAACGATTGCAGTGTGGATGTAAGTGATGTGTGTTTTGTGGGGTTTTTTTTTTTTTTTTGGAAAAGCGGCCATTTTTCCAAAAAAACTCTGTAATGTAGACATCGCCCAAGTGTCTGTATAGGGACCAGTACTGTTCTATATTATTCCTAAATGATCTAGAAAAAGGTAGGGATGTGAAATAGTAACAGTGTACACTGTTAACTGATGAGCCTGGGCTCATTGGTTAACCTTCACGGTTATACACAGACTCCCAGTATGCATGAAAAGACAGCTTAAAAGCCACCTCCTGGTGCACACTGGTTTCTGGGAGCCACTTGCTCCTTCTTCGTGTAACCACTGAAACTTTCAGTGGTTACATGTTTACTGGATTAAAAGTTTATCATCCCTAGAAAAAAAGAAGTGAACAGGTGACAAAATTTGCACTTGACACAAAGCTACTCGACCTAGTCAAGAACAAATCAGACTGCAAATTGCTACAAAGGAATCGCACAAAACTGGGTGGCTGGACAACAGAATGACAGATGAAAGTCAGCATTGACAAATGCGAAGTAATGCACATTAGAAAACATAATCCCAGCTATACATGTAAAATGATGGTGTCTAAATTAACCTTAAAGAAAGAGATGTTGCAGCCATTGTGGCTAGCTCTCTGAAAATATCCACTAGCCCTGGTCTACACTAGGGAGTTATTTTGAAATGCCCCCCCCCCCCCCCCCCATTTCGAAATAATACCCAGGGGATCCACCCTACTAAGGCCATTGTTTTGAAATAAGGGGCTGGTTATTTCAAAATCTGTACTCCTCCTTTCCTCAGGGAACAATGATTATTTGGAAATAGTTATTTCAAAATAGTGTTAGTGTGGATGCTCCACTGCTGCTATTTCTAAATAACTACTCCCCAGAGTAATTTGAAGTAGTTACTCCCCAGTCCTTCCTGGGGCTCTAAGTTGAGGTAGCACGTCCACAGTAACAGAGCCTGCCTCAGACTAATTTCAAGGTTCCCCGTAGTGGGAACATGCAATTTTGATTTTGTTATTTTGGGAGTTATTATTTTGAATTTAGTTATATTGAAATAATTTCCTAGTATGCCCTGAGTGTGCCACAGCACTCAAAAAAACTAACATCATATTGGGAATTATTAGGAAAGGGAGAGATAAAAAGACAGAAAAATATTGTCTCTACATAAATCCATGGTACGCTCTTATTTTGAATACTGCATGCAGATATGGTTGCCCCTTCTCAAAATAGATATATTTGAAGTGAATAGAAAATGGCAACAAAAATGATTAAGGTTATGGAACAGCTTCTGTGTGAGGAGATATGAATAAAACGGAGAGTTTTCAGTTTGGAAAAGAGATGAGTAGGGATATTATGGAGGTCTATACAGTCGTGACTGGCGTAGATAAAGTATGTTCTGAGAAGAAATAAATAAAAACTAGAGGGTCACCAAATGAAATTAATAGTCATAGGGTTGTCAAGAGGCCAGTTTTCCATTGAAACACCCAGTCAAAAAGGGACCCTGACAGTTCCAGTGAGCACCTCTTACTGGGCATGAAAAGTCTTGTTTGCTGCCCTCAGCGGGACAAGAAGGGTGCCTGTCCAGATCTGCACTGCTCCAGGAAAGCTACTGGCATCTCCCTTTGGCATGGGGTAGCCAGAGGGACTCTGTGTGCTGTCCCATTGGCCGGGAACTGCAGCCAGTGGAAGTTGCAGGGATGGGTCTGCAGGCAGGGGCCGCACCAACGTTCCCTGTAAGCTCTGCGTTTGGCGGCAGTCACCCAGGAGAAATTCAGACGATTAGCAGAGCACCCACAACTAGCAGCATGTGTTTCTACTGGTGGTGCACATCTGTGTACGCTTTGGTGCAGTTAACAAAAAATTATCAACATGGATAGAAAAAGTTAGAAGGAATGCTGGGCAGCACAGAGTTGCCTGTCCGCACTTCCCCCAAGGAGCTGGATGGAGATGCCAGCAGCTTCTGGGAGCCACCTGAGTTAGGGCTGAGAAGTCCAGATGGCACTTTAGTCCCTTCCTACACTGTCAACCCCTTAGCCCCAACCCAGAGCCCCCTCCTACACTCCAAACCACTCAGCCCCAACCTAGAGCCTGCACCCCTAGCTGGAATCTTCATCCCCCACCCTAGTTTCTGCTCCTCCCTCTGGTGCCTCCTCCTGCACCCTGAACCTCTAATTTCTGGCCCCATTCCAGAACCCACACTTCTGAATAGCAAGGTGGCAACCCTTAATAAGCAGCAGGTTTAAAACAAACAAAAAAGTATTTCTTTGCACAATGTGTGTGGTCAGTGTGTAGAACTCTTTGCCAGAGGATGTTCTGAAGACCCAAACTATAGCAGCATTCAGAGAAGAACTAAATATGTTCATGGAGGATAGGTCCATCCAGGGTTATTAGTCAGAATGGGCTGGGATGCAAAGTTGGGCTGTTAAGTGTCACCAACCTCGGTTTGCCAGAAGATGGATCACTTGATGATTACCTGGTCTGTTCATTCCTTTTGAAGCATCTGGCACTAGGCACTGTTGGAAGACAGGAAACTGCTAGATGGAACATTGGTCTGACCCAATATGGCTGATCTTATGGCTATTCTGGAGAGGCTGGTCATTTAGACTGAGGACTTTTGGGATTATTAATTGTTTATTTTGTTTTCTTACTAGTGTTGTCACAGATAGATAAATCAGTGTTATTTAATCAGATTAATTTCCAAACTGTTGATATGACTCAAGATGTTGAGTTTAACAACTTTTTTGGGGTTTTGTTTTTTTACATATTGGATGACTGCCGGATGTGGTTTCTGGGGTTTTATAATATTTTACAGAACATAAATTAAATGCTGCTATTCACACATACCTTCTGACGTTCTGCGGAGTCTGCCTTTAATATTGGCCCTCTATGATTCTTGTGTGACTCCAACACCCACTGAAGTTAACAGGATTGCGCACTATATGAAGTAACATGTGAAAGGCCCCATCCAACTTCCTCCCTGTCAGTGATTGGGGCTCCTATTTTTACATAACTATGGCATCAATTTTTGCTTCTGAATTCCTTGGGTTGGTGTGAATCTCCCTCCACCACTTTCAGTTTTTTAATTTTTTTTTCTTACTGACAACTGGAACGAGATGTTGAGAGGTGAACATGAAAAACAAAGTTTCAGGTGATGGTTGAGGAAGAGCATGTAGGGGACTCAGCGTCTGGTATGATTTATGAATTCTGAAATCAAACTAGGCTCTGAATGGGAAATCTGGGGTGCTGGTGTGATTGTCCATCTGCAACTCTATTGGATATATAAACCTAAGCCTGCTGGTACCTTTCTATATTCTGCTGTAAGTGTCAATAAAGTACATTGCATAGACAGTCTTCTCTTTGTCTAACAGTGCAATAGATTTTTTTTTGAAAATTAAATATGATTTTGAGGTTTTCGTTATTTCAGATTTTAATAAAAACTGACAAGGTTCAGAAGTGCTATTTTGTTGACAGTGTAATATTACCAGATACAGTAGAATTGGTTTTTAGTGATCTTCTGATGATGTGGATAAAAAATTACCTATTAAAAGTAAATTCCTATTGCTGCTGATAACCTTAGTCCTAAACTAGAGTAGGTTATTGGGCATTTGGTAGTAAGGATCACTGTTTCCTTAGTTTTCTTTGATGTCCTGAGAGCCTTTACTTGTGGCTGATGAATGAGAGAGCTAATGAGAGTTGGATATGACCATGGATAGGAAATCAGTATGCTGTTCTGACTTTCAGGATAGATGTGTGTGGTGCAACTGCAGTCACTTTCCTTAATCCATTTGATCTACTTTGGCATTAAATGCTGAGTTTTATTCACTCTATGCAGGGCGGAGATTTTCTTCCTCTGCATCATTTGGTTTGGGAAGTTTCCATAAAAAAGTATTGAGGTGATCATTTGGATAGAACAATCAAAATAAAAGTTTCCCAGACAGATTTTTAAAATAGGAAGACACTGTAATATGCAAGCCTTTAAAAAAAAAACAAAAAAAACCCACACACCTTAAAAACCTGGCTCTACTGCCATTCTACTGGTGCTGCCTCCAAATTTAGAAAACCACAAGCAGCATTAGGACCCTAAGTCAAGAATCTTTACCATATAGTGGAGACTTGTCTTGCAGAGAGCATTGGAATGATCTGTGATTATATCCAGTAAATGCATTTGTATGTGTGTGGTACACATCTGTCATGGGAAGAAGGATTTGGTACCTCTGATTTGTAGAGTGATGTCGTTCTCTTTCAGATCAGCGTGCCCACTACTGAGGATGGTTAGTCTGTGTTTTTTCTTTTGTTCACGTTGATGTGGTACAGTGTTTGATTAGCTTATTTTGTTAACTTTGTTATATGTACATACAGCACCATTTTCCCCATTTCAATTATGGTATAGTCTTGAGTTAAGGCAGGGGTGTCCAAACTTTTTTCAAAGAGGGCCAGATTTGAAGAAGTGAACATGCGTGAGGGCCGTCCCTGCACTCTAAGCCCCAAGGCGGAGGGCCCGCGGGGTCGGAGGCGGGCGGAGAGCGCAGGGCACGGCGGCCTGGGGGCAGGGCGAACCCGCAGCCGAGCGGGGGAGCGGGGCTGCGGACGTGCCCTACAGGGCAGGCTCTAGGACCGCGGAGGCCATGGGTGGCAGCGGCGCGGCCGGAAGCGGCGCGCTAGGCGCACCAGTTCAAAAGAGCGCCGGGGAGCCAGGAGAGGGGGAGGAAGCGGGGGCCGTATTAAACTGGAACACGGGCCGCAATTGGCCCGCGGACTGGACTTTGGACATGCCTGAGTTAAGGGATGGGAGATGTGTATGTGGTACAGACCTTTACTACATTTTCCAAGTTCATTTTCCAAGGGAATGGACAATACCATCAGTATTTTAACACTGCTGCCATATTGCAATGCCAATTATCATTTTTATTGCTAATATGAATTTTAAAGCTTCCATTGTAGTTGTATCTGTGTGATTTTTGTGTCTAAATATTTAATTCTTACAATAAAACAGTTTGGATTTTTATACCAGAGAAAGTACCAAGAGTCATACTATTATTAATACATTTGTACTTGAAGTACAGAGTACAGGCAGTCCCCGGGTTACATGGATCCGACTTACATCGGATCCCTACTTACAAACGGGGTGAGGCAACCCTGCACTAGCTGCTTCCCCCCAGCAGACCTGGGAGATGCGAAGCTAGCGCCCCCCCCCTCCCCCCAGCAGACCAGGGAGACACGGAGCGGCTTTTCTCAGCAGACACCTCAGCTTGAGAGTAAAGGACTGAGGGAAGTGAGGTGTGGGAGAATAAAACTGAGCTCTGGAGAAATGTTTGGCTAGAGTTTCCCCTACAATATGTACCAGTTCCGACTTCCATACAAATTCAACTTAAGAACAAACCTACAGTCCCTATCTTGTACTTAACCCGGGGACTGCCTGTATGTCATGGAACCCATTTATTCATCTGGGAATGATCCCTACTACTCTCATAAATATGGTTTAAAAGTAGCCAGCATATGATTAAGTCTCTACAACAAAAATTACAGTGAACATATTTGTTAAAATCAGCATTAGAAAGAATATTAAATTAGTCTTTAAAAGATAATTTAGGCTTCCACCTAGTGGTGGTAGTGAAATGAGACAAACAGGAAAAACATTGCCTCAGCTACGTACAGTATTACCTATTTATCTTGTTATAGGGCTCATAGTTTTAAAACTTAACAAATCAGAAGATTGTGAATTCAAATTATTTGCACAACTGTCCATGGCCTTGGGCCTTGAGGTTTTTGTAATTTAGGGTCATAATGATTAGAACCTGTTGTTATTCCAGAAGTACATTCAAATTCCTGAAGAACTTCTGAATCTATCAAAACCTTATCTCCTTTTCTGCTGCAAATTTCTGTTTATTCAGGGCTCTTGGATTATGTTTTAAACAAAAAATCTTAACTGGAGGTAAAAAAATAGAATGAAGATCAAAATTTGTAAAGCCCAAGTTTACTTTTATCTGTATAAGCAAATATATTTTGTTAAGTTTCCAACTTTAGCACTACTTAGTTATTTGGGCAAAACTGACCTCATTAAGAGATTCCTCGAGTAAGGAGTTCTGAATATGGCTCTAAAGAAGTGAAAAATAGAGGGAAAATTGTGAGATGTTATATTTACCATATTTGTTGTTCTTCCACTATCTAGTTTTATGATTTGTTTCACAGTAGTGCCTAGAAACCCTAACCAGATTAATGTGCTATTGGGTTGAAGTTGTGTACAGACACACAAAAAAAGACAATAAATGCTCAAAAGCACTTGAAATCTTAGCATTTGCTTTCTGTCGGTCTTTTGGAACTTTCCCAGTCTTATTTAAAATCAACATTAATCATCCTTCATCAATTTTCTACACTTCCTAGCTTCTGATTTGTATTCATATCAGCTTTTCCTTTCTTCCATTTGCTATACATTACCTATTTATTTTGTATAGCTGCCTTCACTTCCCCTCTTTAAACCAGGTCATTTTTTAAACCAGCACAGCTGCCTTCTTCAATTACAGGATTGTGATTTATTTGGGGGCTTCTAGTGAGGTGTTCTTAAATGACTCTCCAGTGTAATTAATATTTTTCTTATTAAGTTCTTCCAGTGGATTTGGCTAATAATTGTTTTTAACTTTGTGAAATTAGCCCTGTTAATGCACAAAGTGGGGGAGGGGGGGAAGAGAAATTCTTTCTGTTTGAATATTAGAAATCTGATCAAGTCACTGTCACTGCTACGTAGGCTAACGATTTAAAAGTCCATTTAATTAGTTAACTGATTAACCAATTAAACAAGTATGAGTGGGAGGAAGAGGGGAGTGCCCCTTGCCCATGGTAGGCCTTGCAGGACTGGAGCAGGGACTGCTCCATCCCCCTTCGGTTAACCATAACCGATAAGTCTCACCTATTTAGAGTGAGGCTTACCGGTTAACCATTAACATCCCTAACTAATCTACCATTAACTTTTAGTTCTATGATCAGTTCCTCTTTATCCGTTAGGAGAATTCTTTATTAGACCTTGTCCTATGTTGGTTGCAGCACTTTTTGTGTTAGGAAATTGTCATCTATAAAACATTTAGAAATTCGAAGAATGTTTTAGGATCAGCAGCACAAGACCTCTGTGTATGCCATTAAATTGTACTCCCTGGGATTGTGCAACGTTTGTTCCTATTAGGGATGTAATACTGTATCTGATTAAATGATTAACTGATAAGCAGATGCTTATCGATTAATGCTGCTGCCTACATGCAAATCCTCCTTCCCCGTGAGTAAATTTTTTTAGCGAGCTGACTGACAGACTGGCTCAGTCCCAGCTTGTGTTACTCCCTGTTGTGGCTCTGCACTCAAAGTAACTAACACTGGATCGCAGGCTAGCTCAGTCCTAGCAGCTACCCCAACTGCAGCTCTGTATTAAAAGTACCTCAGAAGCTGGTGGGCAGGCAGGCTGGCTCAGTCCCTGCTCTTGCCGGGTCCTGCCAGCTACTCCTGCCAGCTCCGTAAGTACTGTTAATGCAGAACTGCAGCAGGGAGTAGCTGGCAGGACCTGATGCAAGTCAGAACTGAGCCAGGCTGCCTGAATTTTCAGTGCCAAGCCACTTATCCAGTAACCGTGTAACTGACAAAATGTCAGGTACATGGTTACTGGATTTATAGTTCCTATAAATCATATACAAGTGTGTAAGGAGGTGGTTATTCTGTTCCCCAGTGTGATTTGGTGGTCTGATGCAAACACCAGCTACTGTTGTGCTTTGTCTGTTAGTATATTGATCTATAAGCATTCAAGATAATTTCTCCTGTGTTGTCAGTGACTTGAAAACAGATAATGGTATTTTTGACAGAGTGCCAATCACCCTCCGTTTATGTGCAGTACGTCCTTCTTAAATAGGTTGTAGCCACTGATTTTAACATTCCATTCATGCAAATCATCCCACCAGTTCCAGTAACACTGACTTGCTCATTTATCAGCATGATTTCCATCAACTCCAATTCCTCCTCACCCTCTTTGTTACCCAGACATCTAGCATTGGTGTATAGGAAACTGAGGAATTTCTTTTTATTATGTTCTTTGGTTTCTTGATTAATTTTATTCTCTACATCTGTATTTTGTGCTGAATGCCTATAACTTCCCTCTTTTTACCCTTCCTTTTTTGCTGTTCGTTTTATCCTACTCTTGCCAACCTGTTCCCAAGGAGATTAATCTTCCTTCTACTGAGATGGAGGCCATCCAAATTGTGGAATCCACTCACCTCATAGAAGGGGGACCAATGTTTCACAAACCAAATTCCTTAACCTACACTACTTAGCTAACCAGAACTTTACTTTCAGGATCTTCTGCTTTCTGTCTGTCTTTGCTTGTAGGACTGGAAGGATCCAAAGCAAGATTGCTTGGATTTTTTTTCAGCATGATTCTGTATTCCCTTAACTCATCTACTATCTATGAGCTATCCTGTGATTTAGCATTATGAGTGCCAATATGAATCCTCACCCATGGTTTCTTGCTCATCGGCCTCTGGAGCCTATCCCATCTGACATCTCATGTCTTGGCTCTGAGAAGGCAGCCAATTATCCTGTTGAATGCCTGTTCCGTACAGAAAGTTCTTTTGAGTCATCTGAGCATTGACTCTCTCTCAAGAATTGTCTGTCTTCCTTGGACAACTGGAGGAATTTCTGCAGGCAAGTTTGGGTTTCCTGCATGTTGGACTGATCTGCTGTCTACGTGTGTCCAGTACATCTCCCCATTCCCTTGGACCTGCAGAGTTCTGAGAGGTATATCTTTCAAAGTTGAGGACTTCGTATTGATTGAAGCTTACAGCTGTGTGGAAATCCTCCAGATCCTCTTCTCTCTGATTGCAGCAGCCTGCCCATCTTATATGTCTGCAACCATGTCAAGTGCTGCCATGACTTGTTGCCTCTGGTGATTACAAACTGCCAGCCTCTTTTCTGACTTCCTCCCTGTCTCATTCCTTGGTGGCCAGCTTATGTGTTCCTTGACACTAGAATATTGGTATTTCTTAAATCTGACAGTCTTGGAACTACTCAGCTTGTCTCTCTCTCAGTAATGTCTCTCTTTAGACTTCAGTCATAGATGTATTTTCTCCAGAACAGCTACCAACTTACATTTATGCACATGAGTGCACTACCTTCTGTCTCTTTTATTTCTTTCTGGAGCATCATGATAAGCTGCTTACACAAATGTCAGTCAGTTTTGAAGGATGTACTGTGTAATTAAATGTGTAAAGGTGGACCCCTGAAAATCAAGCTTGCTTTCAGAAAGTCCTCCAATTGTCCAAGGAAGACACACACACGTGGTTTAAGTTTGCTTGCATGATGTCAGTTGCAGGATCATTTTTCAGGATCATTTATGTGAGATGAGGAATTTTAAAGTTTTGTCTTTGTAACATTGTGTTTAGATTAGCAACACAGCAGCCTTTATTTGGCTTAAAAAAGCTTTTGTATTGCTGAAAGTTTTGGCCACTTGAAGCTGGGCCATATGAATGTATATGCTGCAATAGCTCCTGTGACTTTCAACGCGATTGGTTCCAGGGGAAGTGTTGCAAGTCGGGGGCATCGTAACTCGAACCTGCATTTACAATAGGTGCAGGACCATTGTAAATGCAGGATGAGGACATAAGTTGGGGTTTTCCAGCCCCTTCTGCATGTACAAAAATGGTTGAGTGTGGGGGGTTGGAACTTGAGCGGTCGCAAGTCGGGGGCCTCCTGTAATTGATTTTTTGCAGTTTGCACTGTAACCTAATAGGTGGAGTACACTGAGCAGCTTATTGTTTGTATTGAAATCATTTTCCTGTGCCTGGGAGCTACTAATTTCAAATTGTATTTTAATTGGCAATTACTTGGAAAATCAACCTCTTGATAATTATAGTGCACTGCAAAACACATTGTTTATCTTTCTGATTTTTTTTATTTTATATTTAATTTGTTGGGGGTGATGTGGGTTTAGATAACTCATTAAAATGACTTGTTTAATTGCAGTGATCCACAGTATAGATGAAAACTGAAAATGCTGTATGTTGATTGTTTAGGGTAACAGAAATATGTCCTGTTGCTTTCATTATATTAAGAAATGAAGCCATTTCACATATTTAAAAAGCAATATCATTGGTTTTCCATCCACCCTGCCTTATTTAGCCAGCTCAAAGCACCAGAAAGAGGCCCTTATGCAGTTGCAGACTTCCTGGATATGGTGTGGCCAACTCTCTATTACCTCTTTCTCTCTCTGCCCCTTCCAGTTACTCCATTCCTGACAATGTAATTTATAGAATTCTCCAAACCCAGTACATCTTCTTTAGGTTAGTGTAGGCTAAACCACATTACCAGCTCGGTTTGTCCAAATCTGGACCTGAACAGACCATCTCTGAGGATGAATGTGCAGTTCAACTCTCCAAGTCCTTCAGTCCTTAACCTCAGCAGAGAAGATATCAGCAAAGTGCTGAGTTGTGATGATGGCTTGGTGAATTGAATACCAACCTACAAGGAACTGAATTCACCCATTTGTGTTAAGGAGATCAGTGACCATGCTTATCTAATGTCTACTCTGTCACTCCAGAACTACTTGTCATAAAACATGGAATTGTGATTTCACATAATGCTTTACAATGACCATATCAAACTTTGTAATAAGCCATACTGTTAAAGTAATATCCTTTTGCCAATCTTCCATATGATTCATTCCACCTTTACGTAAAGAAACTGAATAATTTAAAGCTTTACTAGTGCATAAAACATTCTATAAAACCTATCTTTAGGTTTTGTTTACATAAGTTCCATTCCTGAAGTATCCACATGATGGCAGCAAATACTTAAGTTTCAAAAGCTTCTCCTGAGACTAAATAGGGTTGCCAGGTGCAGTATTTGAGCTTTCTGTTCGGGAAACAAATTGAGAAAATATAAATATCCTGTATCTTCTAAATAAGATGTCATGTAGATTGTGATGTAATGTCAAGTGTGTCCTTTATTTTTGTTGAAACCATCTGGCAACCCTAAGACTAAAAGGACTAAGGAATTTTCATTTTTTACATGTAATTTAATCAGATTGGCTACACTCAAAAGTCAAATGCTGATCTTATAGTTAGACTTGTAAATATATGCTAGGAGTCCATCCCTCAGTGTTCCAATTGCATGGCAATTTTAACCCTAGATGTCAGTGCCAGCTACTCTTATAATTATGTCCCAGTTTCTCTAGGAATTATTAGTTCAGTGTGTGTCTGTAAAGACATCCATACAAAGTCTTTTTACTTCATTTAGAATAGCTGAGTTGTGTAATTTAAACCCTAAATTTGTTTCACAATTCTTAATTTACACCTATTCTAAGATTATAGCAAAATATCGTAGCTGTTCTTAAATTCCTCTTCGACCAGGGGTGAGCAATAATTTTTGAAGGGCGGCCACTTCACAAATTTCAGAAGTGTCCACGGGCCATCCCGGAAGGGGTGGTCCAAGTGCAGTAAAAATATGCTAATATGTTTTTTACACAACAAAGTAATTAAATTTTAATCATAATAAATTGCAAACAACATTATCTAAAAATTATCATAGAAGGCAACACTTGTAAAATTTGTAATAATAACACTAACATTTTGAGAACACTTATAACATTTGTAATAACAACACTAACACTAAGCTTTTAGTTACATCAGTGGTGCTAAGCCGGGCTCAGGGAAGACGCGAGTCCTTTAAATAGAAATAGTTAGAAGGAGTTGCGCCCCTCTCTCGCTCCAGGCAACGAG
The DNA here is from genome assembly GCF_049634645.1 of Pelodiscus sinensis. Lineage (NCBI taxonomy): Eukaryota > Metazoa > Chordata > Testudines > Trionychidae > Pelodiscus > Pelodiscus sinensis. The sequence goes on along the minus strand of NC_134712.1, from coordinate 210,363,686 downwards.
CTAGGGGGTGGGGACTGAAACTGCCTTGCCGGCCGGATCAAAGCCCTATGTAGGCCGGATCCGGCCCGCTGAAAGGCTTTTGCCCACCCCTGTCTTGGATGGATAGATTTTTAGAATTTCACTTTGGCACCCATTGGCAAGCTTCTTAATATAATTCATGCAAAACATAAGAGTTTCTATAAAACAGCCATACCTTTGAGCTGTTAGATTAAATGCAGCATACAATATCATGTTTTCAGTACCTAGCAAAGATAGTATCTCAAATAGCTATATGTTCTGTTACTGATACATAATTCTGTGTGATTTTTTTTTTCTTCATGATTTCAGTGTTGGTACTGTAGCATCCTGGTTCCCATCTGGAAATACAGTATCCTCATTATCATCGTGAAGAAGGTATATGAATTGTGTAGTTCTCCACAAGCAAAAACAGTGCTGTGCCAGGAACTGATGGGGGCGGAGGGAGGGGGGAAAGGAAGAAGTTCAAGTGCTTTGTGAGCAATATAGCTTGTTATTGTGAATGTCCGTCTTGCTTAGCATCTGACAGCAGGTGGCAGTCCTGATCAGGGAGACTAGCATATGCAGGAATGACTGAACAGAGGAACGTTTGTGTTGTGTCTTGTTCTTTAGAAGCCTTCTTGACAGTTTCTCTTGGTATTTTCATTTGTCTCTTGAGAGTATGTAAATTATACTACAAGCAATTAAATACTTATTGGTGACTTTTTAAACACTATCCTTCAGTATAAAATAATTGTAAAAATGGTTTTGAAGAGTGATTTTTTTTTCCCCACCCCCTTCCCCCACTATAGAAGTGAAAAAAGATGGATTAAAAAACTAGCACTATAAATAAAATTAGCTTTCTGGTGCTGCAAAGTTGTAGAATTTTGAAATCAGTTGAGTTGAGCAGCTGTTTAAGTTGTTTGGAGAATAAATTAGAAATATCTACGTACTCAAGAAGTTTTTGTTATGAGATTGATCAATGAGCCCTAAAGTATAGATGGGATTAGAGGTCTTTAGAGGGAACTCTGGAAAACACCACTCATTATTATAGTTTTTCAAAGTAGGGATGTTAGCAAGTAATTGACTATCACCTACTCACTTCCCCCCCTTGCTGCCTCTTATAGAGGCAGCAGGGTGGGATGGGGGAGGAAACAGGAGACAGTGCTGGGGGAGCCTCTAACAGAGGCAATGAGGGTTGCCAGATGTCTGAAACAAAAATATCGAACACTCCCTTCTCCACCTGCCCAAAAAAAACCAACCGGGAAAAAATTTTGTTTAAGGAAAAAAAAGGGGGTGGAGGACCAGAGCTGTTGTATAGTTGCAGGTTGGCGAGTTGTCTGTGGGCAAGGCCTGGCCTGCCTCCCAAGGCCTGTGAAAGTGAGGGATCATTGTCCTGGATGGGTTGTAGATCACTAATGATGTGTTGGAGAGGTTTACAGAATGCTTGTTGAAGATCTTGTCGGTGTAGGTCTCTGTCTGAGGGGTTGGAGCATATGCGGTTGTACCTCAGTGCTTGGCTGTAAACAATGGATCGTGTGGTGTGTACGGGATGGAAGCTGGAGGAAGTGAGGAGACAGATTAACAGAGCCAGACGTGTACCCAGAAGCCTCCTGCTACGGGACAAGCCCAAGGAAAAAACCGACAGAACACCACTGGCCATCACCCTAAGTCCTCAGCTAAAACCTCTCCAACGCATCAGGCCAGTCCTTGCCTGCAGACAGCCCGCCGACCTGAAACATATTCTCACCAGCAACTATATACTGCACCATAATAACTCTAGTTCAGGAACCAATCCATGCAACAAACCTCAGTGCCAATTCTGCCCACATATATACACCAGCAACACCATCTCAGGACCTAATCAGATCAGCCATACCGTCACTGGTTCATTCTCCTGCACATCTACTGACGTAATATGTGCCAACAATGCCCCTCTGCTATATACATTGGCCAAACTGGACAGTCCCTACGTAAAAGAATAAATGGACACAAATCAGATATTAGGAATGGCAACATACAAAAACCTGTAGGGGAACACTTCAATCTCCCTGGACACAGAATCGCAGATCTAAAGGTAGCCATCCTGCAGCAAAAAAAAACTTCAGGACCAGACTTCAAAGAGAAACTGCTGAGCTACAGTTCATCTTCAAGTTTGACACAATCAACTCTGGATTAAACAAAGACTGTGAGTGGCTAGCTAACTACAAAAGCAGCTTCTCATCTCTTGGTAGTCACACCTCCAGATCAGCTAGAAGTGGGCCTCATCCTCCCTGATTGGATCCACCTCGTCATCTCTAGCCTGATTCTGGCCTGCATATTTATACCTGCTTCTGGAAATTTCCACTTCATGCATCTGATGAAGTGGGTCTTTGCCCACGAAAGCTTATGCTCCAACACTTCGGTTAGTCTATAAGGTGCCACAGGACTCCTTGCCGCTTTTGCAGATTCAGACTAACATGGCTATCCCTCTCATTCTGGGGAGTAGTTATTTCGAAATAGTGTTATTACTCATGGAAAGCAGGAGTTGTTATTTTGAAATAACCAGCCCCTTATTTTGAAATAACAGGCTTGACAGTGTGGTTGCTCCTAGTGTAGACCAGGGCTAACTGACTTATGGACACAGGTCCCCATGATTTTCATTTGTACTTTTTTCTAAATCACTTGTGGTTTGGAAAATCACACAATTTCTAATAGAGGGGTGTTCTCAACAAATTTTAGTGGCCTCAGAATATGGCCACCAGCTCCTGCTGGTGGCCACTTACAATTTTTCTTACAATACTTAATTAATATTAAGGAAAACACACACACACACACACACACACACACACACACACACACACACACACCTTTGTAATTTATACAGAAAGTCTTTTTGTCTTGTTTCATTTGCTTTTTTGGTTGCTTTTCAAAGATTTTCTAGTGAGTAAATCTCCTGCTGTGAAAAGTGATTATTAACAAACATACATATATCACATTTCACAGCAGACTTACTTATTCCTGGCAAACGTGGGCATCAGTTAAGCCCTGGAGAGGACGTAGATCTAGGGGAGTGGGGGCCAGTGATGATGGAACACTGGGGGGAGATAGCAGGGGCCAGGGTGATGGTGGGAGCATGTCCACCAATGGGGGGTATGGGGAAGGAGACAAGGGCTCAGAGATTCAAAGGGGTCTGGAGCTCCCAGTCGCTTCCACCATTACTGTGGCAGTGGCAGCGGCTGAAGCCCCGGGCCCCTTTGAATTGCAATTGCTCAGTGCAACTCTGAGGGTGGGGGAGGAGGGAGTGTGCTGTGGACTGGGAGGTGCTAAGGGCTGACTGCCCTTGGCCTGCCCCTTCCGCCTGAGCACCTGCCCCTTCCATCTGAGTCCCCACCCCTTTAGGGGGCTCAGAACTGCCTCCCACATCGTGCCCCAAAGTGGCTTTCAGCCCTGCTGGGTGGGAGGGTGAGCATGAGGCCAGAGCTTGCCCCTGCACAGACATGTAATGAAGCCTGAAGTTTCATGGCTGGAGCCTGCCACCCACCACCCAAGAGCTGAATCCCGACCCCGCTGCTCCTGGGAAGATAAGGAATTAATTGGCTGCCTGCTGCTCCAGCTTTTGTATCTCCAGTTTGGGTCAGGGCCCAGCCACTTACTGTCAGCTCTGGAGTTAGGGCTGATGCTTAATGCCACTCCCCTTTTCACTGCCCAGGATACTGCAACCCCAAGAAGAGCCCTGGTGGCTGCATTTGAGAAATGCTGTTCTTTTTATATATATAAAAATTTTAATCCCTAGTAAGAAGTTTCTATTCTTTATAGAAAATTTAGCGACTTGATGGGAAAATACACACAACTGGAATATTGGTATAGAAGGGTACAGGTTGCTCAGGAGGATAGGCAGGGGAAAAAGAGACGATGTTGCCTTGTACAGGCAGTCCCCGACTTACATGGATCCGACTTACGTCGGATCCCTAGATACGAACGGGGTGAGGCAACTCCCGCACATGCGCAGCAGCATTCCCGGGGCTCGCTCACCTGGGTCCTAGGATCCTCCTCCTCCTCGGGCCGGCTCCAACTGGGGTCCCGCAGAGCTGCCGGGCAGAGGAAAAGTGCCTCCCCACGCCCGCTGCCCCCCCCCCACCCCCCTGCCAGCAACAGGCTGCCCCCTCCCCTGAGCAACAGGCTGCCGAACAGACAAAAGCAGCCTCTCTGCCCCTCCTCCCCTCTATACATGCCGGGCTCCCGGAGCGCAGCAGCGTCCCCGGGGCTCGCTCACCTGGGTCCTAGAATCCACCTCCTCCTCCTCTTCAGCCGGCTCCAACTGGCCTCTGCCTGCAGCAGCTGGCCACAGGGACAGGGATCCCGCAGAGCTGCCGGGCAGAGGAAAAGTGCCTCCCCACGCCCGCTGCCCCCCCCCCCCCCCCGCGGCCTCGCATCCTGCACGCATCCCCCCTCCCCCCCTGCCAGCAACAGGCTGCCCCCTCCCCTGAGCAACAGGCTGCCGAACAGCAGACAAAAGCAGCCTCTCCGCCCCTCCTCCCCCTATACATGCTGGGCTCCCTGGGCAAACAAAGACTCCACCAAAACAAACAAAGTGCTGGCCTCATTGTGTTAGCAAAAAAAGGACCCTCCTCCTAGAACCCTGGGTGGCGTGTGGAAATAAAGCTATTAGCTCAAAGCATGGTGCAGAGCTGTTTGGTATTTGATGAGTTACTCCTTTAGTCCTGAGTTTGTCACAGGGACAGAAATAGATGTGAAATCTTCTGAGCAGGGGAACAGACAGCAAAACAAACATTAGAGGGGAGTTAACCTTTCCCTATGCTATCCAAAACGAAAAAAAATGTTTGGCTAGAGTTTCCCCTACAATATGTACCAGTTCCGACTTACATACAAATTCAACTTAAGAACAAACCTACAGTCCCTATCTTGTACGTAACCCGGGGACTGCCTGTATATTAAAAATGAATACACTTGGACTGAGGTGGAGATGGACATAGGAGAAAGACTTGCTGGGTTAGATTAAAAGGGGTAAAAAAACAAGGGTGACATCATACTATGGATCTACTACAGATCACCAACCCAGGCAGAAGAGGTGGATGAGTCTTTTTTTTTTTTTTTTTTTAAACAACTAACAAAATCATCCAAAGTGCAGGATTTGATGGTGATGGGAGATTTCAACCATCCAGATATGTGTTGAGAAACTAACACAGCAGAGCAGAGATTATCCAATAAGTTCTTGGACTGCATTGGAGACCATTTTTTATTTCAGAAGGTTAAGAAAGCTACTGGGGGGAAGCTGTTCTTGATTTGATTTTAACAAATAGGGAGGAACTGGTTGAAAATTTGAAAGTGGAATGCATCTTGGGTGAAAGTGATCATGAAATCATAGAGTTCATGATTCTAAGGAATGATAGAAGGAAGAACAGCAAAATAGAGACAATGGATTTCAGGAAGGCAGATTTTAGTAAATCAGAGAGTTGGTAGGTAAGGTCCCATACGGAAGCAAGACTAAGAGGAAGAAAAACTGAAGAGAGTTTGCAGTTTTTTAAAGGGACATTATTAAGGTACTCAAAACAAACTATTCCACTGAATAGGAAAGGGAGAAAGAATGGCAGGAGACTACCTCGGATCAACCAGGAGATCATATATGATCTAAAAACAAAAAAGTCATATAAAAGTGGAAACTAGTTCAAATTACAAAGGATGAATATAAGCAACAACACAGGTATGCAGGGGCAAGATTAGAAAGGCAAAGGCACAAATAGCTAAATCTAGCTGGAGACATAAAGGATAACAAGATGATGTTCTACAAGTATATTAGATGTGAAAGAAAGACTTAGGACAAAGTAGGCCCATTGGTCAGTGAAGGAGGGAGAAACAATAAAAGGAAATGTGGAAACGGCAGAAGTGCTTAATGACTTCATTTGTTTATGGAAGTTGGGAGAGAGTCCAGAAGACTGGAAAAGGGCAAATATAGTCCCCATCTATAAAAAGGGAAATAAGTACAACTTAGAAAACTATAGACCAGTCAGTTTAACTTCTGTGCCAGAGAAAATAATGGAGCAAGTAATTAAGGAATCTGTCTGCAAACATCTAGAAGAAAATAAGGTGATAGGTAACAGCCAGAATGGATTTGTAAAGAACAAATCATGTCAGACCAGTCTGAATGCTTTCTTTGATTGGATACCAAGCTTTGTAGATAAGGGAGAAGTGGTGAAGGTGGTATTACCTAGACTTTAGAAAGGCATTTGACATAGTCTCGCATGACCTTCTTGCCAATAAACTAGGCAATTACAACTTAGATGGGGCTACTGTAAGGTGAGTGCATAACTGGCTAGATATCCATTCTCAGAGAGTAATTATTAATGGTTCAAAATCATGCTGGAATGGCATAACAAGTGATGTTTTGCAGGAGTCTGTTTTGGTATCAATTCTATTCAATATCTTCAGCAACGGTTTAGATGATGGCATAGAAAGTATGTTTATTAAGTTTGCAGATGATACCAAGCTGAGAGGGGTTGCAAGTGCTTTGGAAGATAGGGTCAAAATTCAAAATGGTCGGGACGGATTAGAGAAATGTCTGAGGTAAATAGGATGAAGTTTAATTAGGATGAATGCAAAGTGCTCCACTAAGGAAAGAACAATCAGTTTCACTCATACAGAATAGGAAGTGACTGTCTAGGAAGGAGTACTGTAGAAAGAGATTTAGGGGTAATAGTGGACTACAAGTTAAACATGAGTCACTAGTGTGACGCTGTTGCAAAAAAATCACAAATGTAATTCTGGGATTCTTAAGGAGCACGACATGAGAAGTGATGCTTGTGCCCTACTCTGAACTGATTAGGCCTCATTTGGAGTATCGTGTCCAGTTCTGGGCACCACATTTCAAGAAAGATGTGGAGAAATTAGAGAAGGTCCAGAGAAGCGCAGCAAAAATGATTAAAGGTCTAGAAAACATGACCTAAGAGGGAAGACTGAAGGAACTGGGCTTGTTTGGTTTGGAAAGGAGAAGACTGAGGGGGGACATAATAGAAGTTTTCAAGTATCTTAAAGGGTGTTACAAGGAGGAGGGAGAAAAATTGTTCTCCTTGGCCTCTGAGGATAGGACAAGAAGCAATAGGCTTAAATTTCAGCAAGGGAGGTTTAGGTTGGATATTAGGAAAAATTTCCTAACTGTCAGGGTGGTAAAACACTGAAATAAATTGCCTAGGTAGGTTATGGAATCTCCTTCACTGGAGATATTTAAGAGCAGGTTAGAGAGACATCTATCAGGGATGATCTAAACAGTACTTGGTCCTACTGCTTCAGAGGGGTAGCCGAGTTAGTCTGTACAGGATAAACTTAAAAAACAACAAATAGTCTGGTAGCACTTTAAAGACTAACAAAACATGTAGATGGTATCTCAAGCTTTCATGGGCACAGCCCACTTTTTCAGATGACCGGAGGACGAGTGGCTCTAATAAACTGCAGTTGGTAAGGACAAACTGGCTGCTGTATCCTATAGACAAGAGTAGCAGCCTTCCTTGCTCAGGTTGTGGGGATGGATTTCATCTGCCACTCCCCTGCGTGCTCCACCAGCATGGAGCCTGTTTTGCTAAATGTAAAACTTTAACTAGAAATTGATCTTTGGTATATGTATGTATGACAGCATTCAACAGTGGGTGAGGGATTGTGAAATTTAAAAAAAAAATAATATTGTACTCCAAGACTGCGCTAGGTTCACCTCTGCTAGTGCTGGGAAGCAGATACTGACAATGGGGTGTCACTCCAACTCTCTGGGATACATGGTGCAGGAGTGCAGGCAGGGTGTTTATCACAGCACTCCCGAGATTTCCATGAGAGGAGGGCAGCTTTAAATTACGGCCAGGGTCCCCCGGAGGCTTTGTTGGCTGAAGGCTGTCTGAGGATGTTCTAAATCAGTGCAGCCTTTGCCACCTTAGCCAAACCTCTTCCCAGCCAATTCTGCTGCTCTTTGTAGCAACACTATGGTGTGTGCCTTGTAGGCCTTTGGGAAGAGCAGTGATTGGGAGGGGGCATGCTGCTTTTTAACTCTGTAGAGTGGAGTAGTTTTAAAAATACGATGTTTAAGTTATCTTATGTGCAGAAGTCTTTTTTTTAAATTAAGTGTATTTTCCCCCCTCATCTAAATCAGTGGACTGAAAGGAAGTTTCCTTAAAAAATCACTTTGGAAACAAGCAGTTAAAATGAAAGGTTGACATTCTCTAATATAAGTGCTTCTATCCTCTGTTTTGGATTTTCTTTTATGTTTTCTGTCTCCAGATGGCTATTACATTTAATCTACTCTGTTCTTTTTAATGGGAAAAATCTGTAGTGCACCTTCATATTTCTGAAATATTGCATGATTGATGCATTGAGCAGTGGAGGTCAGGTGTATATTAAGTCTGCATTTGAAAATGTGATTTAAATGTTGAAGTGCTAAAACCATATGCTTTGTTCATTAGCATGAAAGTAAAAAAGAATGGACTAGCACAAGGACGCTTTGTAGAATCCTGTTCTTGCTGTTACGTTTGGGAAAACAGGTTTTAGATAAATAGCAGGAAAACATATTTGAGAAATCTGTTTCTTAAATTACTCCTTGACAAATGATATCCCATAGTCTGTTTTTGTAAAGGAGAACATGAGGAACAGAAACAGGTTTTTAATGTGCATTTATTCATATTAATCAGCTTTTGTAGTGAACTTTTTTCTTCCAAGGGCACAACCTTTTATTTCCACTAAGTTTCAGAAACAAGTCTTTTAACTTTGGTTTCCACTGTAACATGTTGATTCCAGCCTTTTTAAAAACACTGTCTGTGGCCTTTCCTAATATGAGCTATTAATTTTTTGGCTGCAAATTTCCTGATACTGAATTTGCAACGTGTTAATTGTCTCTCAAGATTTATTTGACATCTCTTCCTTTGGCATTTATTGCCTTTTATTTTGTCTTATGTTATTTATAGTAAATCAGACTTGATCCAAAGCCTGTTAAAATCAATAGAGAAAGTACCAGGGAGTTCAGTTGGCTTTGGATCAGTCCCATATTAATCAGCAACGGTGACAGCTGAAACCCTGGGCCCCTTTAAATTACTGCTGTAGCTCTGCACAGCTCTAAAGGCTGAGAGTTGACATCCAGCACCACAGGTCGGGTGGTGCTGAGGGCTAGCTGCTACACCCCACCCCTTCTGCCCAAGGTCTCACCTCTTCTGGGGGCACAGAGGCGCCCCCCACCTTGCCTGGGGCCCATGGAAGCTGTTGGCTCCCCTGCAGCCAAGTGAGGGTCACGTTGTTCTTGGTGCTGTATGAACATATGGTATATTCTAGCTCCTGTCCCAAAGTTATGGACATGTAGTGCAGTAACAGGCAAGGTCATGTAGCCACAATCAAAACTTTGGCTTGTTTTTACAATGTTTATTTTGGTAGAATTACTCTTGATCCATAGTGATTTTTCTCTGGGAAAAAATCAGAAAGTACTGGACATTTTAATTAGAAAGATGGCCAGGTAAGGGACTGTGCCACTACTAATGGAAATGGGTTGGAGGAGTAAAATAGCATATAGCAAGCCAGTTGGCTGGCTCTGTTATTGAGTAAGGTCCCGGAGGACACTGCACTTGATCCAAGCAGTTCTGGGTTTAATATGAAGGAGGTTAAACTGTGAAAGTTGAGGTTCAGTCAATGTGTATTGTACAAAATATTCACTGGATTGGGCATTATGCACTGAGCTCCAGACTGAAATCTCCCTTTCAATCAGAATGTATACAATCCAGTTTCTCGCTATTTGTTTTTATTTTTTTTCTGCACAGATTTTCAAACTGTTTTTTTTAGCCAAATGAAACAATGTTTCATTTTTCAGTGGTTGGCTTTTTGTGATACTTTTTGAAACTACGCTATGGATTCATAAACAGCAACATTTTTATTATAGCCTTTTTAGTATCAGTACAGGCAGTCCCTGAGTTACGCGGATCCGACTTACGTCGGATCGGCAGTTACAAACGGGGCTTTTCTCGCACCGGAGGACGGGAGCGGCGGGACGCCCAGATGCGCCGCGGTCCGCCGCCCCCGTCCTCCGGGGCGAGAAAAGCTGCTCCCCATCTCCCTGGTCTGCAGGGAGATGGGGAGCAAAGCCTTGGTGCATGCCAGCAGTGGGACAGCCGCGGTGCGCCTGGACTGTCCTGCTGCCCGCGTGCTCTGCGGCTTTGCTCCCCGTCTCCCAGGTCAGCAGACCAGGGAGACGGAGCAAAGCCATGGAGGACTTGGGCGGTCCCGCCACCCCTGTCTCCCTGATCTGCTGGGGGGGGTGCAGCTAGTGCTCCCCCCTCCCCCAGCAGACCAGGCTTTTCTTGCCTACCCCTGGGGTAGAGCAGCTGGGGGCTGCCGGGTTGGTCCCGCAGCGCCGCTCTGGACCAACCCAGCAGCACCCCAGCTGCTCTGCCCCAGGCGTCCTGATTCAGCCTCCTGGTCAGTTTCAGCAACGGCTGAATCAGGACGCCTGGGGCAGAGCAGCTGGGGTGCTGCTGGGTTGCTCCAGTAGCGCCGAGGAGCCGAGCTACTGGAGCAACCCAGCAGCACCCCAGCTGCTCTGCCCCAGGCGTCTCCAAGTCAGCTGCTGCTGAAACTGACCAGCGGCTGACTACAGGAAGCCCGAGGCAGAGTTGCTCTGCCCCAGGCTTCCTGGAATCAGCCGCTGATCAGTTTCAGCAGCAGCTGACTTGGGGACGCCTGGGTTTCTTAAGTTGAATCTGTATGTAAGTCAGAACTGGCGTCCAGATTCAGCCGCTGTTGAAACTGATCAGTTTCAGCAGCGGCTGATGCCAGTTCCGACTTACATACAGATTCAACTTAAGAACAAACCTACAGTCCCTATCTTGTACGTAACCCGGGGACTGCCTGTAGTTGGAATTTTTTAATGGTAAAACAAAATTGTAACTAAATATAAGAAACAAATTATTAATAGTTGTTCAAATAATCTGTTCTTCTGGTGCTCCTCTTTCTTGTTTTTTTTTCTTTGCTGGGTAGAGTTGAACTATTACATGCTAAAAACAAAACCACATCTAGTAGTAGTATTTGCTGTAGGGTTGCCAGATGGTTTCAGAGAAAATACTGAAGAACAATAAAACTATGCTAGGAAAACGTTTGTTGAGCAGGGGAGGGGGAAGGAAAGGACCCTGACAGTTATTAAGCCAAAAAAAATCCCACACTCTGGCCCCTTTAAAAAATGTGTGGTGAGGCTTTTTGGCCCTAATACGCTGCCGGTGGCTGCCCGCCATCTTGCCTCCCTGCACTGGGCCGGACAGCTTCCCTGTGGAACCCGGTAAGCACTAGGGTTGCCAGGCTGCCTCCATATTGAGCCAAACAGCTCAGGATTGTTGCCTCCTGGCTGGGAAAAAAATCAGAAAATACCAGACGTTTTAGGTGTCTGGTATTTTCTGAATTTTTTTTACTGGACAGGAGGCGAAAATAACGGGCTGTCTGGTTCAATACCGGACACCTGGCAATCCTACACAGCTTTTTTATTTACAAACAATTTGTAAGAGTCATTTAAAACATAAATAGGGAAACAAGATGAAGAATACAATAGAATTAATAAGAAAACAAAATCATTACATTTTTGTGTCTAGGGTAGAACAATAATGAAAAGACTTACAAGCCTATTTCAGACTTTTAGCAAGACAAACTAAAATATAAAGAGACAAAATAGGAAAGTTGATTTTTAAGGCATAAAAGAGAGAGATTCTGAAATAAGTGAAGGTCAAAGTAACAATCACAAAAGTTTGAGGAAGGATGCATCTAATGTGAAATACAGTGAGTTTTAGAAAGAGAGACTATGGGGAATGAAAGAAATTATGGGGAAACTGAAGTCCTGTCTAGGTAAATTCTTACTCATGTTCTAGAGACATGGTTAAATATGGGCATAATTCTGAAGGTGATGGAATCACATCAGTATATGCAAGCAACAATTTTATAAATTCTCCCAGTAAGATTTCTTCATTTAGCTCAGAACACAGTTTACTCAGAGTGAACACAGTGTCACTCAGATTTATATTTTCTATCAACCAGCATTATCAGCACCAAGTGATCATGTGATAAACTGATCACTGTGTGCCACATTTTGTAGATAAGTTCTCTTAAAAGAAGGTATGATATGCCTATTCAAGATCTTTTACTGAAATATGCATTATATTATAAAAGATACCATAAAAGATGAAGATAGACAAATTCAAATAGAAGACTCTTCAGTTACATGAAAACTAAATTTGGCTCCATTCTTTTATTTCATAAATGGAGAAAACTGAGAAGATTGAAGAACATGAGATAAATTTTTATTCTCATGTACATCCTGCTTTTTTTCCACTCAGTCTTTTAACACATTCCATTAAATATTCCAAAAGATAGCTCATCAGTGATTCTGGTAGTCCAAAACTAGCCTCAAAGAAATTGATATCTGAATTTAGTAAACATGTTGCAGTGGTTCTCAAACTTTTTGGGCTCCAGAGCCCTTTACATACATAAAAATTTATGTGGAGCCCCAGCGGTCCACTGATTGTATATGTTGTACCTATCAATGTTTCCAGTTTGTCAACCTTGCGGAGCCCCTGGGGCTCCACGGAGCACAGTTTGAGAAACCCTGTTAGTGTATTGACTGATTCCTCTTTTATTCAGACGCAAATTTTGTAGCAGGGTTTTGTCTGCGAACTGACTGGTCCTTTAAATGTGCTCAATTTAAAAACTACTTGTCCTGAGAGAGAATGCAATACTTGTCTTTGCACTGGAATATTATTAAAACTCAAGCAGCTATGTGAAAGAAACATTTGACTCAGGTAACTATTGCAGAGAATATTGAATTGTCTATAACCTAGGCTATCATTGGGCCTCAGCACAGGCACAGAGTGCAGTTGTTAGCACTGAGTACCATTTTGTCAGATGGAGAAAATCTAATCTTTTCCCATTATGTTATCAAAAGCTCGTAAGCTGTCAAATTTTATGTAGTTGTCTCCAAATCAGGAAGTGCCCTCTTCAGAACCTGAATGCAATTCTGAAAGCTTTAACAGATATCTTTTTTTGAACTTCTTTTTCTGGTGTCACTCTATTTCCAACCTATTAAAACAGTAGTCCACATAGTCATTATCATAGCAAAAATGGTTTCAAAGAAGGGCAGCCTTTCCAATGAAGAGCAATTCTGAGTTGTCCACAGAGACAATATCATATTAATAACTTTGACTCGCTTCATTTGTTAGAGGAGAATGTAGTTTTCCAGAGGGCAGAAGAAATCTCACTCTTTATTTACGTCAGGCAAGATCACGGTACATGTTTGATAGGAGAAGAATTCTAATGTTCTCCTTCAGATGAACAGGGATTTTAGCCAGTGTAACTTGCATTTGTTATTTTGCATCCTGCATGTGAAAGGTCAGAGGGGGAATCCTCATTCTTTATAACTTGGTTTCTGTGTCCATGAAATATATAAACTTATTTAGTTTCCTCTAAAGAAGCACATTCATCTAGAGCATGTTGAATCCTTGGACTGAATGGCAATTCTGTAAATTAATCAATTATACATCCTCTCCTCACAAAACCCTACTGGCTCAGTGTAGATGTAGGTCTGGTGCCAGGCTTCAACAGATGAACATCTGTCAGAGGTGAGACTGAGGGTGTGAAGGTTTAGAACCTATTTTCTATCAGGGAGCCTTTTAAGTTAGCTTGAAAAGTGAGTGGTGCAGCCGAGGACAGGAATGTCACCAGGGCAAGGAGGAGGTATCTTGATTACCAGGAGCCCAAATGGTGATGACTTTGGAGAGAAACTGGAACTCCCAGTAGAAATTAGAGCTGTCATCAGCTGATGGAAATACCAAAGGAGGTCAGGCAGAATCAGGACTATCTATTTCCCCTTGGGTTGAACACCTGGGATTGTAGTTTATACCTTCTGCAAGTCTGGCTGAGCCTGTTTTTGTGAATTAGAATCTGCAAGTGTAACCGCCACTGGACAGATTCAAACCTGGGCCTCTACCGCATGCGCTAAAAGCCATTTGGCTCTCAGCTTAGGCTGTAGAGCTCCCTTGTTCTAGCTCTTGCTGTCAGTGGTCTAAGTGCCACTACAGGGGACAGTGGACCACACTAGGGCTATGTTTACACTGGATGGTTCTTGCGCAAGAAATATGCAAATGAGGCTAAGCATGGAATATTGCCGAGCCTCATTTGCATACCTAATGAGATGCCATTTTTGCAGAAGACGCTTTTGTGCCAGAAGGAGCTGTCTACACTGTCCCTTCTTGCACAAAAAAACCATCATGTGCAATGCTGTTCTTCCTGAAAATAAGCCGTGTAAAGGCATTGCGCGGGAGGGGTTTTTTGCACAAGAAGGAACAGTGTAGACTGCTCCTTCTGGCGCAAAAGCCTCTTCCACAAAAATGGCGGCTTATTAGGTATGCAAATGAGGCGTGACAATATTCCATGCCTAGCCTCATTTGCATATTTCTTGCACAAGAACCAGTCATTGTAAACTGAGCCTAGGTGTATGGGTTACATACTTCCCCTAGCTGAGGAAGCATATCCTGTTGAGATCCTAGACAAGCCCCCCCACTTGTAACCGTCACTGGGCGGATTTGAACCTGGGACCTTTAGAGCTAAGTTTTATAACTCAAGCTGTAGAGGCTCCTACACTAAGCTCCAGAAGTCTCAGGTTCAAATCCGCCTAGTGGCGGTTACACAAGTTTCATTACATGCATCCTTCATTTGATGGTACTCCAGGACATAGTTGGCATAAAGTAAATTGTTCTTAAAATGGAAGGTGTTTTCCTGTCTTTCACTTGTTCCTTCCTCATGGTATTCAGCTAGCTCTATGTAATGGTTTTGTGAATATGCAACCCGGTGGGCAGAAGAAAATTTTACATACCTTTTTATTTTTCCAAAATGGCTGCCAAACTAGTTCTACATTGTTTTATTATAGTATAGAATTTTGGATGCAGAATTCACTTTAAATACATGAGCAAGAGCTCATATTCTTGAGTATTTATACAGAGCACTTTCTTCTGGATCAGCTTCAGTTGATGCTACAGTTCTATCAATTTGTTTAATTTGAGAAGTTGCCTGTTGTGACATTTCCCAGGATACAGTCTGGGCAGCTGAACTGCTGTGTCCACTCAACGGTTCATCCTAAAATGCTCTCACCTGCTTTACTGTGAGAGCAACCACTCCTGGCCTATTTTACACCCAGCCTCTAGCATGCCAGATCACTCCTGGATGAATGATATGGGTGCTTCTAGCCACCCACTCCAGAATTGTATTACAGAGCAACACCCACTATTCCCAGTCCCAGACTTGTTTCCAGAAATGTGAATTACAAGTACAGCACATCCCTGAATCGCAACAGTGAGTGTAGGACCAAATTCAAAGTATTCTTCCATTTATACATGTGTTCAAATTTTGCATGTTATAATATGTACTCATTAACCATAGCATTTGGGTGCCCAAATCCCTTTGAGTGAAAACCTGGTACAAATGGGTTTTGCACATGTTCATTCTGTCAGTGTTCACAAGTAATGCTGCATCAAAATTTCAGGCATGAGTGATTAGTGAATAAAAGCCAGGTTGAGAGCTATTTGAAAAATTGTCTCTTAATGCCTTCATGTTCTATTCCAGGGGGAATTCTGCACATGTGCTGAATTCATATCCCCCCCCCCCCCCCCCCCCCCCCGATTTTTTTTTTCTCTGCAGACTGTAGTTTCTACTGGAGAGATATTGCAGTTACACCTTTTGCTTATCAGGTGAAAGGGCAGCCAGTAGGCCGGGAGGGATGGGAGAGGCTACTTTCATCACAGAAGGGCCAGATGAGGAGGAGTCGGGACAGATGGACACATGGTGCTGCTGTGGTGTCCCAAACTGTGGTTTAGAAGGGTTAATGGGGGGCAGACTTAGGCATGGCTCAGGAGCTGGTGGTGCTGAATGGATGGGGCTATAAGGCCATATGGGAAATAGGGCAGGGCTTCAGGACCACAGGGGAGATAGAATATGGGGGTTGCTGGGACATGGAGAGATGGCGGGGGGAGGGGGGGAGTACATACATAAGTACATATTAGTAGTGATAGACAGTTTAAATTGAAACAGGGTCAGATCTTTAGACCTGCACAGTTGTACATATCTGACTTGTCAGAAAGTACCATCATTTTATGTACAAATAGTATTTTTTGTGTACAATAAGAATATAAGAACTGCCATACTGGGTCATCCCATAGTGCATATTGCCAGTATCCTGTCTCTGACAGCGGCCCCTTCCACGTCTTCAGGGGAAGTATATAGTATGGGGCAATTATGGAGTGATCCCACTGCTGTCTTCTGCTCCCATCTTCTGGTAGTAAGTGGGTTAGGTCCTCTCTGAGGATAGGGTTGCACCCCTGACCATTTTGGCTAATAGCCATGGATGGACCTATTCTCCATGAATGTATTCAGGGGTGGTTGGGTTTTTTTTTTTTTTTTTTTTTAAAGCAGTTAAACTTTTGGCTTTCACAGCATCCCATGGTAATGTGTTCCACACATTAATTGTGCATTATGTGAAAAGTACTTCCTCTTGTTTGCATTAAAATGATACAAATATTATTTAATATTGTTTTAACTGTTAATTTCATTGGGTAACCCCTGGTTTTTTTTTATTGTGGAAAAGAATAAATAACACTTCTCTATGCACTTTTCCATACCATTAATGATTTTATAGATCTCTACTCCATCCCTTCTCAGTCATCTCTTTTCTAAGATGAACAGTCCTAATCTTTGCATGCTTTCTCATTTTTGTTGCCCTTTTTTGAGCTGTTTCCAATTCTACAATATCCTTTTTCAGATGGAGCAACCAGAACTGGACAAAGTATTCAGGGTGTCATCATACCATGGATTTATATAATAGTGGTGTGGTATTTCTGTCTTATTTTCTGTCCCATTCCTAATAGTTCCTAACATATTGTTAGCCTTTTTTGATTGCTATCGTATATGCAAATGCAAATTAGGCATGTGAATCTTTGAAGATTTTAAATCTGAAACTCAGTCCCAGAGCATAAAAAATATTTTGTTCCAAATGATTTCTTTCTCAAGAGTTAAAACATCAGGCATGCATTAAATAGATCAGTATCTAGTGGTCTCTCAAGTGAGTTTATTTAGTAATCTGGCAAAAAGCAAGCAGCTGCAGATAATGAATTTAATTGTGAATGAGCACTTCAAATTTGGGTTTATTTTCAGTTTTTACATGTTTGTTCTTCACCTTTATATGTGCTCATATTGTTGCATTTGTTGGAGTTCTGATGACCTTGTCCTAATTACAATATTCCATTTGCTGATTAAAATCTTCCAGAGAGTAATATATTACTAGCATGTTCCGGTGCTTGCCAAAGGTACATAAACCTAAGGGATCTCCTCTTTTATGAGTGTTATAATTTTTTTGTTACATTTTTTTATTAGAAATTGCTTATACATCACATTTCTGAAGGAACACATGATCCCAAAGATTCTTCAAATAAGTAGGGTAATTTTGACAGTAATGGTAGAATTTCTCTAGAGAAATTCTGCACCCATTTGGTGAAATAGCTGCTGATGGCATTTTGCTCTGCAGAGGAGAATATTTTACACAGTTATTGCTCCCCAAATCAGTTACCACTTTTTCATATTTTTATACTTGGTTATTTTTAAAATAGAAATGGAAAGTCTGTGAAGGAGGATATAAATGTATGCATGGGATTGATCTGTTTAAAAAAAATAGTTTAGGCTATGTATTATCACATCGTGCTTTCTCAGCCAGTTTAAAAAAAAGAAAGAAAGAAAGATAGGCAAGAACTACAAATATACATATCAGAAGTGTTTTTCATTGTATAACACTTTTGTATAGCTGAAAATTATCTTCAATTCCAAAAACAAAGCTTGTGCAAACACTTGTCAGTCACAGTATTTCTCAGTAAAATAAAATAGTCCTTATCAAACTACTTTATCTTTTTGATGAGCTTAAAAGTTTGGATGTAATAGTATTTGTGCAATATACCTAGACTTCTGTAAGGCAATTGGCTTGAATATGACATCTTGCTTAATAAACCATAATGTGACAAAATTAACATAGTTACATTTAAATGGATTAAAAACTGATTAAATGAAGGTCTCAAAATATAATTATAAATGGGTAATTATCCTTAAATGACTGTTTCCAGAAGGGTCAGTTCCTGGCCATATAATATTTAACATTTTGTCGTGTGTGTGTGTGTGTGTGTGTGTGTGTGTGTGTGTGTGTGTGTGTGTGTGTGTGTGTGTTGGGGTGGGGTTTGGGCAGGAGATAGGGTGCAGATGTGCCTGGGGTGAAGGTGTAGGGTCTGAGTGGGAGTTTAGGAGCAAGCTGGGAGTGCAGGATCTGAGCACAGCTCCAGAAGATTGGGGGTGCAGGTGGCTTTGCATAGCCCTGTGCTTGCAAGCACTGCCCCACCATTCTTATTGGCTGGGATACAGCCAATAGGAGTGTGGGGGGTGGGAGCTTGCTAGTGAATGCAGGGCAGAGCTTCTCTGCGCTGCCATTCTTAAAGTGGCTTCCTCCTCGCTGACAGTCAAAGCTTGTGGACCAGAGGCTGCCCATACTTGCCTGGATTTGGCCTACAGGGCTCAGGGTTCCCCCCGGTATATAGCTGATTGGATGTTTTTCTGAAAGATATGCAAGTAGTTCAAGCACAGCTTTTGGACCTGAAGCAGGAATTAATGCAGGGAAATTCTATGGTTTATATTACACAAGAGGATAGACGAGATGATCACCAAGAAACTTAGATATCTGTGATAAAACCCCAAAATTCTCTGATAAAAAAAATACAAATCCTCATTCCCCATGATTAATATGAAATGCTGAGAGTTAGTTTATTTAGCCAAAGTATATATAGGTATACAGTAGGAAAAGGTGGTATAGAGGAGAAGTAGAAAAGAAAGAACATGAGAAGACTTAGAATGGGTTTGTTTTCTAATAGGTTTTATTTTATGGTGTAAGAGAGCAACAAGTTTTTCAAAGGAACAGATTTGACACATTGTATTTGATCTCTGATAGAAGCTTAAAGGTGATTTAAAGAGGATTTAAAGAAGTTTCTAAAAGTGCTGTGAAATAAGTCTATCCTATACCACTTTAACATAGAATTCTCTAAATATCAGAGAGACATTCTTTATCTAATTTTACCATAATTTTCTTTGTGTTTGGTTCTGTAAAATCTTGCCTCTGTGACAGCCCAACATATACGGATACCACATGATATCCTGTGGTCCTTGTGGATATTGTCATAAGGGGGCAGATAAGTGTAGATTCATAACTTAGACCCGTGGTGTCTAATATGCTAGCCATTAACCACATGTGGCTGTTTGTCCAGTTGAGTGTGGCTAGTTTGTTATAGCAGTAGCTACTATAGGGTACATGTACACATCAGTGCCATTTCAGAATAACTAATGTTGTTCTGAAATAACAGAGTCCACATCTATATTACAAGCAGTTATTTTGACATAATTTCAAAATAGTGTTGAGCTGGAAGACTTCTTACTTTGACTCCTGTCACCCACACACTCCTGTAATAGATTCCTAACCTCTAGTTTTGTATGTGACAATCTTGAAGATTTCTTAAAGCAGACATATTAATAATTGTTTTAAAACTTTAAAACATTTAAAATACTTGATAAAATAAACTATCTTCAAATCTCTAACTCTTTACAAATTGTTCTAATTTCTAGGGAGGCTTTGTGGTATCTATGATGTTCACTATAACTAGAGTTGGCAGAAATCAGTTTTTTAAATATGTAATTTCAGCAGTTATGTATAATGTTTGCAGTTGTGCAAAATTAGGGGGTTTAAGTATTTTTTAAAATCAGTTTTACATTTTCACAGTTGCAGGAAATCACGCAGGGGTCAGACAATATGTATTTCATGACAGTAGACACTGATTCAAAAGTTAAAGCTTTGATGGTTAAAACACAAATTGTTGACATCACGTCAAAATAATGTGAAATAACTATCCATAAATCAATCTGTAGTCCTCCAGCAGCATTTATCTTACTTCACATACCTGTAAATATCTGTTTGTAAATTTCAGTTATCGATGGAAATACTTTTTCATTGGTATGCATAAGTATTATGGAATTAATGTTTAACAATATTTATCAATCTAAAAATATAATCCTTTCAAGCTTATTCATAAAATGATAAATTTTCAAAACAGAGAATGAACTAGTTGTTACTCTGAGGGACCTTAATTTAAAAGAGAGAGAGAGAAAAATTACAGTACATGGTCTGACTGACCCTCTTTCACCTTCAGTTTGGGGCATTCAGCACAGATTGTAAAGTTAACATTTTTTAAAAGAAACGTTATCAGTTATTTTTTTTTTAAAAAACATACACTGTCTTTCAAAGAAGACCAGTTAAGTCCTTTCCCCAAACAAAAATATTAAAGTTTAGAGTTTGATTACTTTAATTCTCTTTTTCCGTTTTCTCCCCACCTATCTCTGATCCATCAATTTTAATAAACAACCATAACATACAAAATAACCTCAGTATCATTTCTTGCCCAAACCAGAATTTCACGTGCAATTTTGTATTGATCTGGAGCTTGAGATTTGAAGTCATTTCTAAATAGTCTCTAATACAGAGACTTGAAACTTTAATCCCACAACTCAATCTTAAAAGCAGAACAGTTAAGTAAGGTTGGATGAAATTGGAGCAGGGAAATTGGAAAAGTTTGGATGGAAAAAAACACTCTTCATGTGCTGGTCCCTATGGATATTCACTGTGGATGCACATGTGCTCTGTGTGCTTGGGACTAGAAATTCTTTAATAGCAATGTCTGTTATTGTGTAACTTCATGCTACATTTCCTTGTGCTGTAAAATCAGGGCAGAAATAGCAATGTAGGTTGACTCCCTCTATAATTTCTCTTTGACTGCTAGTAGTCTGGGGTGGAATCCTCTTGTGTCCATATTTTCTTCTTCACACAATGTTTTTTTCTGTAAATAACTGTAACAGTTATTCATCTTAGATACTGAGCAAAACTATAGTCCTAGGGTCAGAGCCATTTAATGTATCCATTCCCTCCCATCTCCCTCATACCTTGTGTTCTCTGGTGACCATATTTCTAATAGCATATTGGTGGCCCCATCATGACCACCTGCACATATGTTCACCTGCAGTCATTTTGCCCATGATTCTCTGAATGGAGATAGAACTAACTACCTGACTTTCCTCCAGCTCTCAGCCTACTTTTTGGTTGGGCAGCAGACTTAACGCAAACCTGCTCAAATGAGGTGCTTGATTAATAGAAAATCTTCCACACGTGCTGTTATATGGAGGCATTTTTCCCTGTGTTGCCAGAAACCTTACATTTTTGCAGAACTGTCAGACTATCTCTAAATTCTTGACAGCCTCTCCCTAAAAATATCACAACTTTCAGTCAATTCAATGAGCGCGCACATAGTGGTTACCATCGACATTTCATTGTCCTATAGAGAGCACCACTCATCCCCCGACAATCCAATTCCTTAAAGGCATTACATAAGAACATAAGAACAGCCGTACTGGGTCAGACCAAAGGTCCATCTAGCCCAATATTCTGTCTACCAACAGTGGCCAGTGCCAGGTGCCCCAGAGGGGGTGGACCGAAGACAATGATCAAGCGATTTGTCTCCTGCCATCCTTCTCCAGCCTCTGACAAACAGAGGCCAGGGACACCATTTCTATCCCCTGGCTAATAGCCTTTTATGGACCTAACCTCCATGAAATTATCTAGCTTCTCTTTAAACTCTGTTATAGTCCTAGCCTTCACTGCCTCCTCTGGCAAGGAGTTCCACAGGTTGACTGTGTGCTGTGTGAAGAGCTTTCTTTTATTAGTTTTAAACCTCCTACCCATTAACTTAATTTGGTGTCCTCTAGTTCTTCTGTTATGGAAACTAATAAATAACTTTTCTTTATTCACCCTCTCCACACCACTCATGATTTTATATACCTCTATCATATCCCCCCTTAGTCTCCTCTTTTCTAAACTGAAAAGTCCCAGTCGCTTTAACCTCTCTTCATATGGGACCCATTCCAAACCCCTAATCATTTTAGTTGCCCTTTTCTGAACCCTTTCTAAGGCCAAAGTATCTTTTTTGAGGTGAGGAGATCACATCTGTGCACAGTATTCAAGATGTGAGCGTACCATAATTTTATACAGGGGCAGTAAGATATTCTGTGTCTTAATTCCTTTCTTAATAATTCATAACATCCTATTTGCCTTTTTGACCACCACTGCACACTGTGTGGAAGTTTTCAGAGAACTATCCACGATAACTCTAAGATCTCTTTCCTGACTAGTCGTAGCCAAATTAGCCCCCATCATACTGTACGTATAGTTGGGGTTATTTTTTCCAACGTGCATTACTTTACACTTATCCACATTAAATTTCATTTGCCATTTTGGTGTCCAATCACTCAGTTTGGTGAGATCTTTTTGAAGTTCTTCACAGTCTGCTTCTGTCTTGACTGTCTTAAACAGTTTAGTATCATCCGTAAACTTTACCACCTCACTGCTTACCCCTTTTTCCAGATCATTTATGAATTAGTTGAACAGGATTGGTCCCAGGACTGACCATTGGGGGACACTACTAGTTACCCCTCTCCATTCTGAAAATTTACCATTTATTCCTACCCTTTGTTTCCTGTCTTTTAACCAGTTCTCAATCCAAGAAAGGACCTTCCCTCTTATCCCATGACCATGTAATTTACATAAGAGCCTTTGGTGAGGGACCTTGTCAAAGGCTTTCTGAAAATCTAAGTATACTATGTCTGCTGGATCCCCCCTTGTCTGCATATTTGTTAACCCTTTCAAAGAACTCTAATAGATTAGTAAGATATGATTTCCCTTTACAGAAACCATGTTCACTTTTGTCCAACAAATTATGTTCTTCTACGTGCCTGACAATTTTGTTCTTTACTATTGTTTTGACTAATTTGCCCACTACTGAAGTTAGACTTACTGGTCTGTAATTGCCAGGTTTGCCTCTAGAGCCCTTTTTAACGTGGTGTCATGTTAGCTACCTTCCAGTCATTAGGTATGGAATCTGATTTAAAGGATAGGTTACAAACCACAGATAATAGTTCAGCAGTTTCCCATTTGAGTTATTTTAGAACTCTTGGATGAATGCAATCCAGTCCCTGTGATTTGTTAACATTACGTTTTTCTATTTGTTCCAAAACCTCCTCTAATGACACTTCAATCCAGGACAGCTCCTCAGATTCCCAAATCTGCACCGTCCTTTGTGGATGATGAATCTCCCTAACGTCCTCAGCCGTGAAGACTGAAGTAAATAAATCATTTAGTTCCTCCGCAATGGTTTTATCGTCCTCGATTGCTCCTTTTATATCTTGATCGTCTAGTGGACCCACTGATTTTTTTTTAGCAGGCTTCCTGCTTCTAATGTATTTAAAAAACATTTTGCTGTTTCTTTTTGAGTTTTTGGCTAGCTGTTCCTCAAAATTTTTTTTTGCTTTTCTTATTATATTTTTATACTTGATTTGACAGTGTTTATGTTCCTTTCTATTTATCTCACTAGGATTGGACTTCCACTTCTTGAAAGATGCCTTTTTGTCCCTCACTGCTTCTTTTGCATGGTGGTTAAGCCACAATGACTCTTTTTTTTTTTTTTTAGGTCTCTTACTATGTTTTTTAATTTGGGGTATACATTTAAGTTGGGCCTCCATTATGGTGTCTTTAAAAAGTTTCCATGCAGCTTGTAGGGATTTGGCTCTAGTCACTGTGCCTTTCAATTTCTCTTTAATTAACCTCCTCATTTTTGTGTAATTCCCCTTTTTGAAATTAAATGCCAGAGTGCTGGACTGCTGAAATATTCTTCCCACCCCAGGAATGTTAAATGTTGTGTTGTTATGGTAATTATTCCCAGGCGGTCCTGTAATGGTTATCTCCTGAACCTGATCCTGCACTCCACTCAGGACTAAATCAAGAATTGTCTCTCCCCTTGTGGGTTCCTGTACCAGCTGCTCCAAGAAGCAGTCATTTAAGCCATTGAGAAATTTTATCTCTGCTTCTCTTCCTGAGGTGACATGTACCCAGTCAATATGGGGATAATTTAAATCCCCCATTATTATAGAGTCCTACTCAAATGACCAGGGTTAGCTCCAGGAGAGAAATGTCTAGAGATGCACAAGCAATTTTGCTGAAATAAAGGCTTCCAAGGAGCTATTATTCCAGGCAGGGGTAGCTGGGATTTCCAGAGTTGTTCTATATTGGGAGGAAGCATGATAGAACTGGTCCAAGTAGTTCAAAGAACTCAGACTGTGGGACAGAATCTTATACAATGTTTTCTATCACCTGTTTATTTCCCTAAGTGAGCACAGAAGGACCTTATTTCGTTCTATGAAAGTAGAGAATATGGAATGTATTCAGATTTTTTTTCTATCAGTGCTTTGTGGTGTGCATATCAGTTTTCAGGCTTGCGACTTTTTGGATGTTTTGTGAAAGATTACTTAAATGTTATAAAAATATTCTTTAACAGATCATTCTCAAACATCTTGTGTTTGTCTTAGGCCAGTAACAGCAGCATACGGTCATGGTATCTGTTTGTGGAAAAATATTCTTTATTCTTCCACAGGAATTTCAGTGTTGAGATTTTCTTATGCTAATTTCTAGTATATCTGAGTTTTTGGCTGCAAACTTCCTACATGACCAGTAAAAGAACACCAATATTGCATCCTTTTTGGAAATATTTATGCTTGAAGAGTTTTATTGGGTATAAATTAAGTATAAGAATGTGGACTGAAACATGGAGCATGCTCTTTAAAGTGCCCTCAGCTGCGATATGTAATCTTTCATACATTCTTATTTAGTGACTGCTAGTCTGGAAGCTAATGTGGTTGTCTTGGAAACAGTTTTTCCCCCTGCAAATCTCTTCATGTTCTAGCATACTGTTTCTGATGTTTTTACGTTGGCTTCCAGGCAAACCTGGTAGTAGTAGGCTTGAACTTCATAAAGAAAAAGGCTTGATGAATTTAAGGTGATTGTTTTTCAGGGAGAGAACTTGTGTAGAGCATTGCAAAAGTTGATTCCATTTTGTGCTTTAATTACATGCTGCTGATTTAGATTGACAAAAGATCCATAATTTATCAACTATCTAAATGAGATCACAGTTGCAATTAGCTGCAAGTTCTTTATGTAAGAAAAATAGAAAAATATCAGGCTATAATTTGTTTTATATTTTTAATATAAAAATGAAAAATATAATAAAATATTAAATCTCTTTTCTTATAAACGAGTAGTCTTGTGGCACTTTAGATATAAAGGGGTGTGTGTGTGTGTGTGTGTGTGTGTGTGTGTGTGTGTGTGTGTATATATATATATATATGCGCACATTAATTACCTGTGTTATCTGGCATACTTGGGGATTAGGGCATTCCGGTTATCTAAAAATTCCGGTTTATGTGAGGGTTCTATCAACCTAGGAAAAACCAATGGACAATAATAGTAAAACTCAAGTTTTTAATATTGGTAGTTTTGTAGTGTGAGGCAGTTGGTGTCTCATTTCTTATTTTGAGTTAAAGATGATTAGTACTTCTTAAATAAAAAATTAAGCCAATCATGGTCAACCAGGCCTATGCACCTGAAGATGTGGCAGTATTATGGCTGGGGGCAATGCTGGTTAACAGAGTGCCAGATAACAAAGGTTTCACTGTAGTATCTTTAGTGGGCAAAACCCACTTCCTCAGATGAGCTTGAGTGGAGAAAAAAAGGGGGGAACCTCACAATTCATAACAGAAAAAGAAGAGGGGTGAGAAAGTACCTGTCAATTTTATTGCTGGTGCTAAGAAGGCTAATTAAGTTGGCTGGGCTAGAATTGTCTCTCCCTGTAGTTGGCTTGTAAAATTCCTTTGTAGAAGAATGGATACTTTTAAATCCATTAATGAGTTCATAGAATCACAGAATACTAGAAATGGAAGGGACCTCGAGCGATCATCAAGTCCAGTCCCATGCCCTCTTGGCAGAGCTAAGCACAAACCTAGATCACCTCTCATAGATGTCTATCCAAACTGCTCTTTAATATATCCAGCACAGAGATTCTACAACCTCTCTAGACAATTTATTCCAGTCTTTAACCATCCTGACAGTTATGAAGTTTTTCCTAATGTCCAACCTAAACCTCCCTTGCTGCAATTTAAGCCCATTGCTTCTTGTGCTATCATCAGAGGCCAAGGAGAACAATTTTTCTCCCTTCTCCTTGTAACACCCTTTGAGATATTTGAAAACTGCTACCATGACCCCTCTCAGTCTTCTCTTTTCTAAACTAAACAAGCCCAATTCTTTCCATCTTCCCTAGTAGCTCATGCTTTCTAGTCCTTTAATCATGTTTGTTGCTCTTCTCTGAACCTTCTCCAATTTTCCCATATCTTTCTTGAAATGTGGTGCCCAGAACTGGACACAGTACTCCAACTGAGACCTAATCAGTGCAGAGTAGAGCGGAAGAATGATTTTCTCACAACACACCTATTAATGCATTCCACAATCATGTTTGCTTTTTTGAAACAACAACACATTGTTGACTAATATTTAGCTTGTGATTCACTTTGACCCTTTGATTCCTTTCTGCAGTATTCCTTTCTAGAAAGTCGCTTCCCATTCTGTATGTGTGAAACTGATTGTTACTTTCTAAGTGGAGTGCTTCATGTTTGTCCTTATTGAACTTCATCCTACTTACCTCTGACCATTTCTTTAGTTTGTCCGGATCATTTTGAATTAAGATCCTATACTCCAAAGCAGTTGCAACCCCTCCCAGCTTGATATCACCTGCAAACTTAGTAATTATAGAGTTCTATAAAGGAATTTCACAAGCCACCTACCGAGAGAGAGAGTGCAGAATTGACCTTCATATGGAAATTTGACACTTTCCCTTGGTCTGAACATGGAAACAAGTTCAAGCTGGATGGGTCATTATAAAATCAGCTTTCTTTATATTTAATAGCCCATTGACATAAAAAACTAAGTATGGGACTCTTCCAGCCCACTCAATTAGCCTTATTACAATTGACAAATACTTTTTAATTTCCTCTCCCTTCTTTTTCTGTTATAAATTCTGAGACAATGGTTTTAATATGGCTACCCTTTAACATGGCTACTCTTCTGAGACTCTTTTCTTATGATTAACTGATGGTGTGACTGAAAATGTTATTGTTCTTTCTGTTTCACTTGTAGGCAAGTGGTAAAATGTTGTGTTCTGCCCATGCATGTGGTCTTGCTTTTGGCAAACAAAATTGCAAGTGTAGGCAAAAATGTACTGGACAGATTGTTTAGCTAGTGAGAAAGCAGCCAAATAAAGCATAGAAAGTCAAAACAAAACAAAAACGGTGTCATCTTTGGAATTGACTTTTCTTCTGAGGCTTTATCTAAATTTGAATATGTTTAAACAAAAACATTTATTTCCTTTCTATAACTTCTTTTATTACTGGAAAAACAACAAATAGTCTAGCAGCACCTTAAAGACTAATAAAACATGTAGATGGTACCACGAGCCTTTGTAGATACAACCCACTTCTTGTATCCATGAAAGCTCATGATGCCATCTACATGTTCTTAGTCCAGCAGCACCTTAAAGACTATTTGTTGTTTTTTAAGTTTTTCCAATTACAGACTAACTCGGCTTCTTCTGATTCTTTTATTACTGTCTATTCTTCTAGAGCTAGGTATTATTTATGATCATATAGAAGATTATAAAATACTTTTACCATCCAGTTTATGTGTTAGAGCTCTAGAATGAACAGTTTTCTTTGTTCTGAATTTAATTAGATTCATTAAGGTTTTTTATTCTGTTCCTCTGAAGGTGTATATTTTTCTCTCAGTACCTTTTTTAAAGCCTCTAAGAGAACACTGACAGAGAATTGAAGAAGGGTTTTTTTCCCCTCAAAAGAAGATAGTGTTTCTTAAGACTAGATTGAAACTTGGATATGCCCAATCAAAAGAAAGTAAGAACCGATCTTGAGCCGCTTCGTGGACTACTCAACTACATGTTCTTTCCTCATTCCATTCTCTTCCTTCTGTTAATCCCCTCATTTAGGATGCATCCACACAACACCCTGAACTCGAAATAAGATATGCAATTTGTGCTACACAAATTGTATATCTTATTTTGATTGTAGTTCAGAATAACATGTATCTTGACACATCCCTTAACTCTCATGGAACCAGGATTACAGGGATGCTGAAATAGTATGCCCATTATTTCAAAATAACAGGCATTTTAAAAAGATGTGGGGTACCTATTTAGGGATTCCAGAGGCATCCGCTGTTTAGACGTACCCTCATTGTGCAGCATCTCTTTCCATAATACTAATACAACTACATTCCTTCTCTTCTTCCTTGCCACTTCTTTGTTCAGGTTCAGTGACTGTTATAACTTTCTTCCAAAAGTCATGATAGTATGTATGTCTCATGTGCATATTGGTCTCTGTAAGGCAGGGGTGAGCAAATACTGGCCCATGGGCCAGATCCAGTCCACCAGGTTTAGTTCCTGGTGGGCCCCCATGACTATATTTACTTGCATGGCCACAACTGTTGGCATTTGCAGCTTTTGTTGGCCGTGGATCACAATTCCCAGCCAATGGGAGCTGCAGGAAGTGGTATCCAGGTCCATGCCACTTCCTGACACTCCCATTGGCTGGGAATGGTGATCTGTGGCTAATGGGAGCTGAAGTCGCTAGTACCTGCAACTGTGCTAACCCTGGGGAACTGCCACTGTGTTATTGACTACCCCTGCTCTAAGGTCTCCTAATATCCAGTTTATGTACCAAGTCTTTGGCCTCACCTTTGGTTATTTTCTGTCTCATGATTGTTGTAAGGGCCATCCTACCAATATAACTCACATGTCTCCACTGGACTTGTGTCCATGGAAATTAGCCTTCCTCAAATTGTCTTTAGTTGAAGCAACCCCCATTATGTCCCTCTTATCCTCATGTTGTTTCCTATCATGGAATGCCCAACTGTTTGACCATCTAAACATCTTTATTTGTGTTGTGGAGAGTAAACTGGTTTCTTGTGCCTGGCTAAATTTGTTCCATACACATGGAGGCAGGTTACAGTTTTATACACTTTAATTTAATGAACATCTTTTTATCACAAAGAAGTGGGCTCAGCTCCCACCATTTCCATTGGACAGCTTCAGTACAAAGCCACGCATCGCTGAGAAGGGCATCTCAGGCAGCAACA
This sequence comes from Pelodiscus sinensis, assembly GCF_049634645.1. Classification (NCBI taxonomy): domain Eukaryota; kingdom Metazoa; phylum Chordata; order Testudines; family Trionychidae; genus Pelodiscus; species Pelodiscus sinensis. The sequence continues at coordinate 210,334,501 of NC_134712.1, read as the reverse complement.
GTTAACCCTAAGTATTTACATTTTTGCTATGCCAAGCTCTCTGCCTGTAATATGCTTTTATGGTAACCTCAGTTGTTATAGCCTCAGTCTTACCAACATTCACTCTTAAGTGTTGCATGTTTGCAAAGTTGGTTTGCAGGTCCTCTGCACATATCTCCTGCATATATCACTAAGCCATCAGTGAACAGCATACATGAATGAGGATCCCTTTGTATATTCTTACTCATCACATTCAAGACAACTGCAAACAAAAAAAGGGTTGAATGCAGACCTCTGATACAGATCAGTGTTTACTGGAAATTCTCTGCTATAGCCCCATATAGTTTTGACTATAATGGAAACTCCATCACACATATCATGGATAAGAATGATGTATCCTTACAGTGAGCCTTTTAGTTGCAAACTAATTCTTGATACATGATCATAGGTGTTCTCAAGTCCATGAAGAGTTGCAGTCTTCTGAACTTCTCCAAGAGGATTCGTAGGACAGATGTAGCATCAGTTGTACTCCTTCCTGTGTTAAATCCATAATTACTCTTTAAAATTTCAACTGTTCCATGCACACACTTTTCAATAATCTTCTCCCATAGTTCCAAAGCATGTCAATTGCTTTCTTTTCTCATTTTTTTTTTCAGATTGTTTTTGCGTCCGTATTTTTACTAAAATAATGGAGAACAGATTTTTAAATGTAAGGCTTGATCTAAACACTATCATTAGTATATTAAGTCTTTTACAGATTATGGGTTATGCTGAGACCATTCATAATGCTTAAAGCCTAAAATTTAGCTCTCGTCATAAATAGTGATTATCAACAAAGTTATGTTACTAAAAATCTAGCATTCAAGGTATATATTCTATATCAAAATAACACGCTTAACTGAAGATTAGTTTTCCATAAATTAGAATATTCCTATCGCTGTTATATTTTATTACTCTTACACCATATTACTGACTTAACAACATTGCTGTGTACCTAGTTTGGCAGTGAGGGGAAATGTAAACTTTCCAGTTTAATCCCAATTTAAGATATCTCATGTAAAAATCATATCCAATTTAAATATACTTAAATTAAAAACAAAGTTATTGAATCTGTCATTGAGCCATTTCACAGTCCTCTAAATACCATTCCTTCCTCTTAATATCATTAGTAAGTTATGTTCAAATAAAGCAGCCCACTTACTATCTTCCTGATCTAATAATAATTCTCCAAGCTCATTACTAGATACTACATGGTTATATTCCTCAGCTCCATTATAGCTGAACAATCTTTCATTCTCCTCTCCAAAATTACAAAAAGGGGGGGAAATGAATAAAGCATGACTTAGGTATATGTAGTTGTAATTTACATGAATCAGCACAAGGTGTTGACCCCTCTCCTTTTTTCTCTCTAGTACCTTTTCCTGAATCTCAGACAAAATAATTAGAATAGCCATTTTTTTTCTTTTTTACTGTGTCTCTTGTTTTCTTTTAAATAGGAATTTAGGACTCTTGGAAGTTTTCTGATTATGTTGTGTAAGTAGGGAAACAGACCAACTCACATTTTAATTGTGAGGAGCTTTGCTATTGACTTCAGTGGGGGCCAGGATTTTCTCCAGGCTTCTAAAGGGCTCCACAAAAGCTCTTCATCCAGTATGGGAACCAAAAACAGTGCAGCCCAGCCTCAGATCACACACCCTGCTTTGAAAGCCCTCCTACTTGTTATAATTTTTACAGAGGGAATATGCAAAGGATTGAATTTATATTTACTCATAAGTGATTTTTAATCTATCTTTTTTTTTCAGGATTTAGTGTTCCATTTGGTGCATGGGCAGCAAGCAGAAGTATTGATGGTGTGGTATTGTGCCTCCTCTTGGCTGTTCTGGGGAATAGCTTGCAAGGTTGACACCCCTTTCTGTAGTTGCACATTCTCTCTCTTGCTGGCCCTGCAGTTCCTCTCTTGCTCCAGGAACTGCTGTGGCATCTTCATGACTCAATCCTCCAGCCAGGTCACACTGCGCATTTCCCCACTTTTTGGGGCAACAAAGTATTTCTTCACAATCTAGGCCTTGTCTATACTAACCCCTACCAGCAATCTAATCTGTCACTTCAGCTACACAAATAGTGTAGCTGAAGTTGATGTACTTACTGCGGTGTCTTGTGTGTGATAGGATTGGTGGGAGCTGCTTGTTACCCCAAATTTCATTGGAGACCACCCCAGAGTTACACTCAAAGAGTTTCAGAGTAAGCCAAGGTATATTGACTCCAGAGGTTTGCCTCTAGCCATGGATCAGAGGTGAGCTGGTCAGAAAGAGTGTTTCTGCCACATGCTCTCTCCTTTTATATGAACTGGACGGCTCCTGTCACTCACAGGAGTCCTACCTCCATGTTGGTCACTGAGGAGCATGCCCAGACCTCCCTCGAACCGGGTCCTTTGTTTGCTTAGGACAGTCTTGTGTCTTTAATTAGTCACCAACTGGCTCCATGGTTGTGTCTAGACTGGCCAGTTTTTCCGGAAAATCAGCCGCTTTTCCAGAAAAACTTGCCAGCTGTCTACACTGGCCGCTTGAATTTCCACAAAAGCACTGACGATCTCATGTAAGATTGTCAGTGTTTTTGCGGAAATACTATGCTGCTCCCATTCAGGCAAAAGTCCTTTTGTGCAAAACGGCCAGTGTAGACAGCTCAGCTTTGCTTTGCGCAAAAAAGCCCTGATCGCGAAAATGGCGATCGGGGCTTTTTTGCGGAAAAGCATCTGTGCCAATCTAGACGTCCTTTTCCGAAAATGCTTTTAACGGAAAACTTTTCCGTTAAAAGGATTTCCGGAAAATCATGCCAGTCTAGACATAGCCCATGTGTTTAGCCTTGCTGTTTCCCTCATCCCAAACATGCTGCATACATTCATTCTCTCTCTCGCACAGACACACACACACACACACGCTTCCCCCCCTCCCCTCCCCCGGTGGAATTCATCATAGAGCAAGTTACAAGCAAAGTGGCTGAGAGTTACACAGATTACAAAGTTGCAAAGCTCTACAATCACCAAGCTTACATTAGGTTTCTAAACTTATAATGTAAAGTGGCTGAGAGTTGCAAAGCTCAACAAGCTGCAGAATGTAAAAGGCAAGTTAGCTGAGAGTTACAAAGAGACAAGTAGAAAGCTTCAAAGCTCAATGGTTACAAAGATACCTCCTAGAGCACAGCATCTGACTGAGAACAATTTCCATCTTAATCAATAGTAATAAACTGACTTAGAAGACAACTGCCCCCCTTGAACAGTGTTCACACCAATGCAGTCAGCAGCAGGCTTTGCCATTCTCCAAGTCATGTGTTGGCAGGACCCCACAGTTTAAGGCATTTCCAGTAAACTTGTGTATAAATCAAGTAATATTTTGGGCGGAGGCTTTATGCAACACTGCTCTCCCATTGATGCAAGCTACTCTTCTCATACTGGTGTAGTACCAGCCTCAACAGGAGAGCTTTCAGGGATTGATTTATCATTTCTAAGCAGACACGCTAGATCGAAGGCGTGCGGATCAATCACTGCAGCATCAATCCCAGGGATAGCGGAGACAAGCCCTTTGACAGTCTTCCCATTCACTCCCTAGTAGTGCCACTCCCTTAATATCTGGGGGCAGGAGGAGAATCCAGGCTGTTGTTCACTTATCTGGATTCCAGCTCAGGGACCCTCTAACGAGCAGTCAAGGTTTCATTCTAGATCTTATTGCCTTTCCCTGAATCCTCTCCTGTCTTCCCAACTTCCCCCTCTCTGGGTTTGCCATCCCAGATGCACCTCACTTTTTCCAGGGATTGACTGCAGACTTTCCAACCAGTTCACCTTTATTACCAATTTTCTGCCTTTATAAGTCCAGCCCAGCTCCTTCCACCTTAATTGGTCTCTCTCTGTGAGCCAGGAGTTACTTAGCCATCTGATTCCTCTCAACTGTGACTTATTGGTTTAATTAGCCCCCTTTTTGTGTTTTAACACTTTTAGGGCAAGTGAGAGGTGAACACCCGTCTCAGGTAGCTTCTTACACCATCTTTCCACACACCAATCCTGAGGGCCTGATTTGCCCCCTTAGCACAAATTAGCAGATCTTTTTTCTCCTAAAGCCTTTTGGCTTCTCTCATTGGTGCTAATGAGCTGTTCTGTGCAAGCTTTGCCCATATTCCCTCACATCTTGTAATGTTCACTGCACTAGTGGGGCAAGAAGCATGTAGCATAGAGTAATTATGTTGGCTTTACATGAGTCTGTGATTCCTTCTCTTCGGTAGGATGGTAGTGCTATAGAAAGAAACAAGCACAGATCAAGGCCCATAATGAGTACAGTTGTATTCTTTTGGATAAAAAAAAATCTGCTCTTCCACATTTTAATATTAATATAAAATGTGTTCTAAAGATTTTTTTCAAATGTAAACTAAATGAAACCTTTTGAAAGGGGTGAAGTAATAATGTTACTCTTTCAAACACATCAGTTCAAACAACTAATATCTGGATCATGGTCACATTCTTTCTCATAGTTGCCTACACTTGTAATCTTATTAGATTAGAGATAATACTTCTATCTATTAAACAATTATTGTGTGGTATTTGTATTCTTGTCTAGTTATTATAATAAACATTTAACTAAAAGTGATAATCTTGATGCTTCACATTTTGCATAACACATTCTGAAATCTGTAATTGGACAAAGGACAGGTGAATTTTGCAAGTGTAAGAAATACAAGACATGTTAGTGTTCTGTTGGAGCGTATGGCTTTATGTTGAAAAACTGGCTGCAAATTATAATCAGGTCTAAGAATAGTAGCATTCATAGTGATTTGCTCTTATTGAATGTAAATAAATGACAGAACAAAGGCCAGAAAACAGTGTGCAGTACAAATCAGTTTTTTTTTGTTTCCCAGAAGATCAGAAGAAGATAGAAAACTGATACACTGAGGAGTTTATCAACTATGTGTGGGTTTGGGGTTCCCTTTTCATCCAGATTCCCTGACTGTTGATATTGCTTTATAGTTTAGGCTGCAAAAATCTATTTTCTGAGAATAAGAAATAGAGGCTGAGCAGAGACCATGATAACTAGGGGCAACCATGGGTTTCAGCTGCCTTTGCATACTCTTGATCTGACTTCTCTGGGGACAGAAGGGGTACGTCTAGACTACATGCCTCTGGCGACAGAGGCATGTAGATTAGACTACCTGGCATAGGAGGCATACCTGGGAGGTCGACAAATGCCTTTGATGTCGACCACGGAGCATCCAGACTACCGCGCTGAGCCGACAAACAGCTGATCGGCTCAGCGCAGCAGCCATGTAAATTTAAATGAAGCGGCGATTATTTAAATCGCCGCTTCATTTTCCTATGATGGGTAGTCTAATCTACATGCCTCTGTTGCCAGAGGCATGTAGTCTAGACGTACCCAAGCTGTTCCCACAATCATTGAGGGCTTGACACCAAAGCTTGAGTGGGCTTTGTTAGTTGGTTAGCTAATAGCACTTGAATTATGCCTTGAGATAGCTGAGCCCCAGTGAGAATGTCCACACTCTAAAACAACATTTGAGCTACCTGGAGCGATTGGCAGAACAACTCATTAGCTATTAACTTGAACTGTAGATGAGTGCCCACTGCATTATTAGCTCAAGCATCAGTATTTGAACTTCAACCCACTTCCCAGGAGAGGCCAGCTAGCTCGACTTTAAAAGCCCCTTCAACTCAAACTAGAGATTTTTGTGTGTGGATGAGAATCTGGTTAGAATCATAGAATCATAGAATAGAATCATAGAATAATAGGACTGGAAGGGACCTCGAGAGGTCATCGAGTCCAGCCCCCCGCCCTCAAGGCAGGATCAAGCTCCGTCTACACCATCCCTGACAGATGTCTATCTAACCTGTTCTTAAATATCTCCAGAGAGGGAGATTCCACCACCTCCCTTGGCAATTTATTCCAATATTTGACCACCCTGACAGTTAGGAATTTTTTCCTAATGTCCAATCTAAACCTCCCCTGCTGCACTTTAAGCCCATTACTCCTTGTCCTGTCCTCAGAAACCAAGAGGAACAAATTTTCGCCTTCCTCCTTGTGACACCCTTTTAGATATTTGAAAACCGCTATCATGTCCCCCCTTAATCTTCTTTTTTCCAAACTAAACAAGCCCAGTTCATGAAGCCTGGCTTCATAGGTCATGTTCTCTAGACCTTTAATCATTCTTGTCGCTCTTCTCTGTACCCTTTCCAATTTCTCCACATCTTTCTTGAAATGTGGCGCCCAGAACTGGACACAGTACTCCAGCAGAGGCCTAACTAGCGCAGAATAGAGCGGCAGAACGACTTCACGAGTTTTGCTTACAACACACCTGTTGATACAACCTAGAATCATATTTGCTTTTTTTGCAACAGCATCACACTGTTGACTCATATTCAACTTGTGGTCCACTATGACCCCTAGATCCCTTTCCGCCATGCTCCTTCCTAGACAGTCGCTTCCCATCTTGTATGTATGGAACTGATTGTTCCTTCCTAAGTGGAGCACTTTGCATTTCTCTTTATTAAACCTCATCCTGTTTACCTCTGACCATTTCTCTAACTTGCTAAGGTCATTTTGAATTATGTCCCTATCCTCCAAAGAAGTCGCAACCCCACCCAGTTTGGTATCATCTGCAAACTTAATAAGAGTACTCTCTATCCCAATATCTACATCATTTATGAAGATATTGAATAGTACGGGTCCCAAAACAGACCCTTGAGGAACTCCACTTGTTATCCCTTTCCAGCAGGATTTAGAACCGTTAACAACAACTCTCTGACTACGGTTATCCAGCCAATTATGCACCCACCTTATCGTGGCCCTATCTAAGTTATATTTGCCTAGTTTATCAATAAGAATATCATTCGAGACCGTATCAAATGCCTTACTAAAGTCTAGGTATATGACATCCACCGCTTCTCCCTTATCCACAAGGCTCGTTATCTTATCAAAGAAAGCTATCAGATTAGTTTGGCATGACTTGTTCTTCACAAACCCATGCTGGCTATTCCCTATCACTTTATTACTTTCCAAGTGTTTGCATACGATTTCCTTAATTACCTGCTACATTATCTTCCCTGGGACAGACGTTAAACTGACCGGTCTATAATTTCCTGGGTTGTTCTTATTCCCCTTTTTATAGATGGGCACAATATTTGCCCTTTTCCAGTCTTCTGGAATCTCCCCTGTCTGCCATGATTTTTCAAAGATCATAGCTAAAGGCTCAGATACCTCCTCTATCAGCTCCTTGAGTATCCTGGGATGCATTTCATCAGGACCTGGTGATTTGCTGACATCTAACTTTCCTAAGTGATTTTTAACTTGTTCTTTGTGTATCCTATCTTCTAAACTTACCCTCTCTCTGCTGGTATTCACTACGTTAGGCACACCTCCAGACTTCTCGGTGAAGACCGAAACAAAGAAGTCATTGAGCATCTCCGCCATTTCCAAGTTCCCTGTTACTGCTTCTCCCTCCTCACTAAGCAGTGGGCCTACCCTGTCCTTGGTCTTCCTCTTGCTTTTAATGTATTTATAAAAGGTCTTCTTGTTTCCCTTTATGCCTGTAGCTAGTTTGATCTCATTTTGTGCCTTTGCCTTTCTAATCTTGCCCCTGCATTCCCGTGTTGCTTGCCTATATTCATCCTTTGTTAGTTGTCCTAGTTTCCATTTTTTATATGACTCCTTTTTTATTCTGAAATCATGCAAGATCTCCTTGTTAAGCCAAGCTGGTCTTTTGCCATATTTTCTATCTTTCCTACACAGTGGAATTGTTTGCTTTTGGGCCCTTAACAACGTCCCTTTGAAATACTTCCAACTCTCCTCAGTTGTTTTTCCCTTCAGTCTTGCTTCCCATGGGACCTTACCTACAAGTTCTCTGAGCTTATCAAAATCTGCCTTCCTGAAATCCATTACCTCAATTGTGCTGGTCTCCCTTCTACCTTTCCTTAAGATCTTGAACTCTATTATTTCGTGATCACTGTCCCCTATACTGTCTTCCACTTTCAAGTTCTCAACTAGTTCCTCCCTATTTGTTAAAACCAAATCCAGAACAGCTTCTCCTCTGGTAGCTTTTTCAATCTTCTGAAACAGAAAGTTGTCTCCAATGCAGTCCAGAAACTTATTGGATAGCCTGTGCCTCGCTGTGTTAGTTTCCCAACATATGTCTGGATAGTTGAAGTCCCCCATCACCACCAAATCTTGGGCTTTGGATAGTTTTGTTAATTGTTTAAAAAAGGCCTCATCCACCGCAAAGATTGAGTTATAGCATGAGTTAATAATGCAGTGCAGATAGTCATGGAGACCTGTCTAAGTTATGACAGCCTCCCTGGGTTGTCCTATGGCTGCCACACTGTCTAGAATTTCTGCCTGGAATTACATTACATATACAAATTCAGTTCACATGCTAATTGACTCAATCGTGATTTAAATTGGTGGGGACTCTATCACTGAAGATGCTAACAACTTTCTGAGTGGAATCCTTCCTGTCTTAGCAATCTATCTGTTGACTTTGATCTTTATCTGCTTAGGTTTGGCACCCATTCTCCAGATACTTAAAGGAAAAACAGGAAGGGGGGTGGGAGACAAAGCATCATTCTCTCTGCCCCCCCTTCTCCTATTTATTTCGAGTTTTTATATCCCCTACTCATAACTCCAGTCATCTGAAGAAGTGGGCTGTGCCCACAAAAGCTCATGATACCATCTACATGTTTTGTTAGTCTATAAAGTCCTACCAGACCATTTGTTGTTTTTTTCTGTAACAGACTAACTCGGCTACCCCCTGAAACTCCTGTAGTTTTGCAGCCACACTCTTCCCCCTCAGCCCTGTTCTGGCATACCCCCATGTTTTCAGAGGGTAGCATTACAGCTGTTTCTGCATTGCTGAGGAAATACTTCTCTAGTTCTGACTGGGGCTTTTAGTGCAGTTGCCAGGTGTCCTGTTTTCGACCAGAACATCTAGTTAAAAAGGGACCCCGGAGGCTTTGGTCAGCACTGCTGACAGGGCTATTAAAAAGTCCAGTTGTCGACGCTGGCATTCTCTCTACATCTGTGCAGCTCCTGGAAGGAGCAACATACCCTTTTGGCTCCTTAGCAGAGGGACAGCCAGGGGCTCTCTGCATGTTGCCTCCATCCTATGCACCAGTTATGCAGCTCCCATTGGCTGGAAACTGCATCCAGTAGGAGCTGTGGGTATGGCACCTGTGGGTGGAGCCAGGGCACATAATGCTGCTTCCGGGGAGCCTCCAAAGGTAAGTGCCACCCAGATCCCATTCCCTGCACTTCCTCCCACACCCCAATCCCTGCCTCAGCTTGGAATCCCTCCCACTTTCCTACTCCTGCTCTAGCCTGGTGAAAATGTGTGAGTGATTGAGGGTGAAGGGCAGCGAGTGACAGAGGGAAGGGGGATGGAGCGAGTGGGGATGGGGCCTTGGATAAGGAGTAATGGTAAGGGTGTTAAATTATGTGTGATTAAAATCTGGGGTTGCCATCTTTCTGGAGCTTCTTCGAGCCCTTTTACTTGGCATGAGGGGGCCAAATGGAGAGTCATGATTTCACCTCAAGAGTTTATTTTTTATATGTCAGCAGCATGTGAAATACTGTAGATTACATAGATTAAAACCCCATTCAACTGACACTGAAAGCATGAGCCAAAATTCCATACTACAATATCAATAAAATATTTTTTAATCTGAAAAAGGAGGAAAACTTTTGCTATCTGCCATAAATACATTGTATGTGAGCTCTATTGAATCTGTGAGGGTATGTCTACACTTGCACTCTGTTAAGACACGGTTATTTCGAGAAAACCCTTCTCTCAAAATAACCCTTATTCCTCATGCAATATTTTGAAATAGCGTCATAACGTGATTATGCAAATGAAGCACATGATATTTAAATCCCGGCTTCATTTGCAATTTCGAATGCCTTCATTTGCATCCCTCTCTCAGAAGAGGGTGCAAGTGTAGACATACCCTGAAACACATTTTGCAGTGTTCTAATATGGAGGTCAGTTCATTGCTAATGTTTTTGGGGGATTGATGTCCAAATTATAGAAGAGCCTGAGTTTTTAAAAATATAAATACTGGATATTACATTCCAGTTGTGAATCTTGGATGCACTGTTTGGTGTCTTGGCTGTTGAGGTGGAATTTAAAGATCCCATAGCATTTTTATAAACGAGCAGGAGAATAGTCTGTGTTTGGTTCCTTTCTTCAGGCCAAATCCAGTCACTAATGAAGTAAATGCTTTAACAGGAACAATGTTAAACCAGTGTTGAATGCTATTGAAACTCTCTCGTCCAGAAACATCCATCGTCTGGAATGATTTTAGTTAGCTGGATGTCCACTTTTCATGGGTGTGGCCAAGATTCCCGCAGCCTCAAAGTTTGCTTACAGCCACCTGTTCTAGCTCTCAGTATTCTGTGCCATTATTTAGCTCTAATTTACCCCTAATTGTCCTCTAGCAGCCCAGTAAGCAGTGGAAGTGTTGGTAATGCTGCTAGACAATCTTGACCTCCTATGGTCTGGAAAATTCTCTGGTTCAGAAGTAGTCAGGTGTGCCAGACTAGAGAGGTTCAACCTGTACTGTGACGTGCATTGGGATACCTGGAGTTTAGCACACTATAAACCTGTGCTATGCTACACAGAACAAAGTGGGATCCTCAAAAAAGCTGCTAAAGAGAGGTAAGTACCCAACTCCCACAGAGGAATTTTGTGGGGGAGGGATTGGGCTCTTGACTCCCACAGGCTCCTTTGAAAATTCCAGCTGCTTAAATAGGGGTGGGCTGGAGCAGCCCTGCCTGTGGCGCACTGGGCTTGGTCTACCACAGACTGGGGCTGCCCCAGTTGGGCTAGAGCACTGCTCAAACCCGTGGCAGGCTGGAGCAGCCCCCTACCCTGCCAGTGAACCGTAGCCAGTTAGCTGTTTAACCATTCACATCCCTAGTTGTCTGTTTATTATACCGTTGAGACTGTGATCCATAGCCACTTTCTATTCACTTCAGCACAGCAGTGGTTTTTGGTATCCATGTAAGAGACCTGTAATAATCCAACACTGTGTGTCACATTTAGAATGATTTAAAATAAAATGTTCTACAGCGCAACAGAGAAACCCACTTCATACTATTATATTCTGTTTTAAATGTATGTTAAATGATCTTAGTACATCATTTCTGCAAATTAAGGTTGTTTGAAATAATCTAATAATAAATTGCTTCTGGTAACTGGGTATATGACTTCAAATTGAAACGTAAAATAGCTGTCAATTCAGATTAGATTTTTAATAGATTATTTAACTTGATCCAGCAGCTGTAGTTCTTTTGATTTTGAATAGGTTGTTTTAAAGTGGTTTTGAAGGATGAAGTACAGTTTTTATTTATTTTTTATTCAAGGCAAAAGTGGAAAATCTACTATAGGATGATATATTGAGTTTTGCTGTACAGTTAGTGGAGTTTTCCTAGTTTTATTATTACATTTAATATGACACCTAAAGCTTGCGGTAAAATTTAGTTCTAATGAATGATGCTTTGGTAGCTCATACAGCAATTATTTTGTTTTTGTTTAAAAGAGCTAATCTTTTAAAGATATTTAATTGGGTTAAGTAAAAAGGAATAAATGTAAAAGTCATTTTTAAACACATAAGCATAGTAAAAACTTTTTTATCCAGATGTTTAAGAAATGAGAGAGCTGCATACCAAATTTGTTGGTCCTAGTTCTTGCCTTTTAGAAGGAGTTCTTGAAGAAACAGACTAAAAGACAGACAGATGGACTCATGGACAGTCAGACTCACAGGCATATAACTAGGGTCCTGATTTAGCACAGTTTTTGTAAGTGGTGTTTTTCCCCAACTGTAAATTTATGTACAGTTCGTGCCCCTTCTTGTGCTCTTTGTGCTGACAGAGTGATACACAAGGACTGAAAGCTGCTTCGGTAGCCATCAGGCTGTTCAGTTGGCATAGGGGAATACCCAGGTCGTATAAAGCTGTTGCAGTTAGAGCCAAATAGGAGTTATTAAAGCTAATGCTAGTTAGAGTAGTCTTCAGGCTGTTGGTAGTATGTATCGGGGCCAAACTAGCTCTGACTGACCTTGACCCCACATTACCTACAGGGCAACAGGGAGACACTTGTATGCCCTTGACACCTATGGCACAATGGTGAACATTCACAGAAAGACGATCTATATCTAGAACATTTTAATAAATGAAAACTAAGACATAACTGCAGGCACATCACTCTTGATGTGCTTGTTACCTACATGCAAAGGATTGTATTCATCTCCTGGAGACAGAGGAGATGCATATTTATTTAACAATTAGGTTGTTTTTCCATTATGGTTTTTAACTTACTGTAATGGCATATTTAAAACATGCATGTCAAAACAAGTATTCAATGAATAAAATGTCACTTGATATTGTAAGTGGAACTTTAAATTTATAGCTTTCCAAGTCAGCAAATTCTATAATAAATTGTATAGGTGTTTGCATATTATGTAAAGGATAAATATTCAAATCAAGTTTGGTTGGTTCCTGAGATGACACCCCAGGTAAAGAAAATCAGATCCACTATATTTTTTTATATGCTAGTTTTGTAAATATGCTTTTGGGTTGATTCATCGTTTCCTTACAGGAGGATAAGGTGAGACTGTTCCATTTTCTGACACATGCAAAAGAAAAGGATGCAGTGTCTTTAAGCTTGTATTTTCAAGTCTTTATTTCACGTTACTTGGTGATGTATACGCTAATTATTGAAGTGTTCTGAGACATCTAAAACATTTATTTAACCTAGAGACAATTCTGATGAATGCCCTAGGGATGTTAGGTATCGTGTAATTGAATGGTCACATAACCACAAGAAAGCTTAGTGGTTATAGGATGATTCAATAATCCCCGATGGTGGGCCTGGCAACCAGTGCACTCCCGGCCCCACTCCCAGGAAGCCCCCTGCTACCCTATGCTGCTGCCTCTGTATCAGGTCCACCGGGGGAATTAGTTTATACACGGACAGAGGCTGGTCCATGGCAGCGGCCTCTGTCTGCAGGGAGCTCAGCCCCCCATGGACAGGGGCTGTTGCTGCAGACCAGTCTCGGTCCACGGTGGGCCCAGGCTCACTGCAGACAGAGGCTGCTCCATGGGATGCCGGAGCAGCTTCTCTCTGCAGGAGCTCAGACCCTCCCACAGACAGGCTGCTGCCACAGACCACCTGTCTGCAGCAAGCCCAGGCCGCTGCATTCAGAGGCTGCTTTACCGCAGCCTGCCCCTGCTCCCTCCCACGCTGCTTACTCTGATAGAGTCAGCAGCATGGGGGGGGGGGGGGGGGGAGGGCTGGTGGCACCATGGAGCTGGTGCTGGGGAGAACTGGCTTTTATAGTGGGCATGTGAGAGTTAGGGAAACAGCTATACCCTCACAGCTGTGGTAGCAATAACAGAGTAACTCTTAGGGTACGTCTAGACTACATGCCTCTGGCGACAGAGGCATGTAGATTAGGCTACCCGACAGAGTAAAATGAAGCGGTGATTTAAATAATCGCCGCTTCATTTACATTTACATGGCTGCCGCGTTGAGCCGACAAACAGCTGATCAGGAGGCATACCTGGGTTGTCGACAACTCCCTTTGATGTCGGCAGGGGAGCGTCCAGACTATCGCGCTGAGCCGACAAACAGCTGATCAGCTGTTTGTCGGCTCAACACGGCAGCCATGTAAATGTAAATGAAGCGGCGATTATTTAAATCGCCGCTTCATTTTACTCTGTCGGGTAGCCTAATCTACATGCCTCTGTCGCCAGAGGCATGTAGTCTAGACGTACCCCCAGGCTGCTCACCACCACATGGGAGAAGGTATTTCTGCCCCTTTGGAACGTAGCCTCATTAGGAATGGAATAGCTTCTAAGCTATGGTCTAGTTAACACCGTACCTTGCAATTGTGATGTTTAAATGTTAGAATGTAAAGAAAATGGATATAATTCATTATTACAGCCAACATTTAATTTGTATATTTTATAGTGTCTCACCTATTCTGCTTTAATACATTGAAAACTCAGAGGCTTTAAAATCACTTTAGATTCATTTACTGTATTTTGGATTACTTTTAGGATTCTTTGTCTTTCTGTTTCTGTCCTAGAGACACACTGTATAAATGTCAAGAGCTTTACACTGTTTATTTTCAGTATTGTTACTGACCAAGATAGTACAGTTGTTGCTTTTTGATATTCTAAGAAAAACTCTAGAATGAGAAGTTGGTTTTTTTCTTTTTCTAGGTTCACCACTTAAAAATCAATAATAGCTGGATTGTTCTTTGTGTAGAATTTACAACTAGAGTGAAACTAAATAATTTGCCTGTAGAACATTAGTGATTTATTAGACTAATAAAACCTTTATAAGAATTTGTACAGACTGTGGAACTGAAGACTAGCTAATCTATCATATATGTTGTTAATCTGTATACAGTCTCACTCACAAATGTAGTGCCAGTTCCTACCTAATGTAATTCCACTGATTTTAGTGGTGTTACAACAGGAATTAGTTTGATCTCTTGAGCATAAATCATAGTTAAGACTGATGCTGTCCTGAATACGCACCTAATTTAAGAGGGGGGGAAATTTTAGTGAGGAGCAAAACACAATGTTGTGAGAGAAAAATGGAAGTAATGTTTTAAGCAATGAGTTATGGCTTCTTTCAGTGTTAAATAGGAATAGTGGACCAAAGATCTTGAACTAAAAACTTGGGGTATCTGCCTTAATTTAAATTTTCTTGTTTTACCATCGCATTTTTCCATTCATTAAACTTCAGAGCCATAGGACAAGTTTATATAGAACTGATCCAAAGGCTATTGAGTTCAATAAGTTTTGAATTAGGCCCATACACAATGTATATGAAAGTGTCATATGTCTGATAAATTATTCATGTATGAATACATTTTTTGAAAGCTTATGAATGCATCATTTGGCCATTAATTCATTGCTCTTGAATACATTCTAAATTATACTTGTAATGGTGGCTTTTGAAATGAGAATACTTAAGCACTGGTAACTGGATTGATATCTCCAACTCAGTTAAAATAAACTACTGAACAATTATAAACATGAATATCTCTATTCACCATCATCTAGTCCAGTGTTTCCCATATGGTGTTACGCAAAGTGAAAATAAGGGTTTTGCGAGAATTCCATTACAATAACATTTTATGATTAAAAAAAATTAATATTATGTGATTTTTGTTTTTAAATATGTGCAATTAAACTAAATGTTGATCTCATGACCTTGTTTAGCATTTGTTTCTTATTATCCTTATTTATTTCTGGTCTACTTTTTCAGCTTCATATATTAGACTGTTATTAGGGGTTCTGCAAAATTCTTTCAAGTTTAAAAAGGGTTGCATGGCCAAATAAAATTGGGAAACGCTGATCTAGTCCAATGGTTCCCACCCTGTGGTCTGTGGACCCCTGGTGGCCTGTGGCAGTACTTCAGGGAGTCCGGTGGAAAGTTTAAAAATAAGAATTGGGCCCATTGTGGTGGGCTCAATCCTTATTTTTCTTTTTCTTTTCTTTTTCTTTCCTTACTTTTCCTTTTTTTTTGCCTCCCCCAGGGTGAGGGAGGTCCATGAAATGTTAATAAATCAAAAGAGGGTCTGTATGATCAGAAAGGTTGGGAACCACTAGTCCTCCCCCATTTAATCCTTTACAAAAAGTGTTGCCTAAGCAGAACAATTAATATTTTAATCTATGCAAAATGTAGTTTCTTTAGTAAATCAATCTTTTCTTGTATTCCGAATTGCACCTCAGGGTTTATATAAGATATTCATGTTACTTGTGGAATGGACCAAATATATTGTGCACAAATGCATTTTAAGCTTCATTTCAAACTGAGTTTTATTGTTCTGAGTCTTTCTTGAGAGAGTAAATAATTAGGCTCTAACCCCGCAAAACATTTAAGCCTATGTTTAATGAAGTATTTGAGTAATTCCATTGATTTCAATCAGTGAGCAACCTAGGCAACTCTTGACGAATCCAGTTAACAAAATGCTCATAAACCATGCATTGATCTCCTTCAAGTCCACCCCAGATTCAGTCTGTTTTAAATAAATTTATCCTTGAAAGCATTTTTCCCCCTTTTTCACCTTCCTCCTCCATACTTCAGAACTGATATCCAATCCTGTTGCATGGAACTGCGATTTCTCAGCCTGTTCATAGTATCATCTTCTTCTCAGCTTCAGAAAAAAGCCCTTGAGCGGAGCAGCACCAAAGTGTGTGTGTGTGTGAGAGAGAGAGAGAGAGAGTGAGAGAGAGAGAGAGAGCACAGCTGGGAATCTTCTGGCTCAAAGATGCAGCTGTCAGAATCGGCAAGAGGGGCTACTGAGTAGGCGGAACGGTTGTTGAGATGCTCTAAGCCCAGCAGTGTTACAGCTGTATCCTGTTGCTGTAATTCCATTGCATAATTACCTGGAACAAATTTACCGAACCTTAGGTTGTCTGGCCAAACCGGGAGTCTTGACAGTCAGCAAGACTTGTCAGAGGCTTATCAAAAGAAGGGAAAAAGTAAGTTTTAATTCTTGCTCTTCTCCCTTCCCACCTTTCCACTTTAGTCCTGTGCCACTTTAATTTCTCACTGTTTCTTATAAAAGTTAAATTGGAGCTTTCCATTTAATATTAAGAAATGAACAGTGAGAACTGTACAAATTCATTGGCCTACACTCAACTGTTGAAAAGCTGGAATGGGATCGAGGAAGAGGCTTGTGATAGGAAAAAAACAAAAGGGTCTTGAACAAGTTTATTTTAAAAGTAAACATTAAAAACAATAAGAAAATATTTATCCTTTTTCCTTGCCAGTTCCCTTATCTTGCTGTTAGCAATTATCATAAAAGGTGGTAGCCATATTAGTGCACAGAGTGTATGAATCCACATTAAAGTTTTTGCCCCCCTTGTTGCTGCTTAGCGTATGGACTGTGTCTCTCAGCTGTCACATGAGGATTCATCACTGAATTTGGTCCACAGGTTGGATCATTAGCATTCATGGCGCAGACCATATGTGAATAGTCCAATTGAAAATTCCGGAGTAAGAACTGTGCACCGAAGCGAACCGCATTTTAAGTTTAGAGGTCTTTGTCAGAATACAATTCACATTAAAAAGTAGTAGTAATGTTCATTTCCACTCCCATTTATCTTTCCTACTACACTGTTCCTGTCCATGACAACTATTTAATGCTAAAAGGTAAAAAAAGGGGAAAGCTCTGTGTAACAGAAGTTAGAATTATAGACATCAGTGCCATAAGCAGTCATCTTAAGTAATCGATAAGCATTTAGAGCAGCGGTTCCAAACCTTTTCCAGATGGGGACCCATTTTGACAATTCAGAAAGACTTGGTGACCCAAGGCAATTCAAAAATGGGAAGGGAGGGGGCAGAGCTACCTGGGGAGACACTTGGTGACCATTTTGAAATGTAATGACAACCCGTAGTTGGGTCCCGATCCATAGGTTGGGAAACCCTGATTTAGAGTGTCTGTTCAATACATAAATCTGTTCCAAAGAGAATATCTTCACCATTTCAAGCAAGTGGAACCTTGAACCTTGCAAAAGGAGTTAAAACTGGTATAAATGTGAATTCTCTGTAATTGGAAGACTTCAAATCTTGATTTGAAGGCTTCAGTTTCTCTGCCAGAGGTTGTTCGGTATTCCACAGGGATACATTCTGGGTACAATTCTGTTCAATAGCTTCATCAGCAATTTAGATAATGTCATAGAGAGTACACTTATAAAGTATGTGGATGATACTAAGTCGGGAGGGATTACAAAAGCTTTGGAGAATAGAATAAAAATTTAAAACGATGTGGAGAGACTGGATAAATAGTGTGAGGTAAATAGGAGTGATTGGTTAAGGTTCTATGGCCTGCGATGTGTAGCAGGTAAAACTAGATGATCAGACTAGATGACCCAAGAAACTACCAGTCAGCTTTACTTCTATACCAGGAAAGATAATGGAGCAAATAATTAAGGAATAAGTTTGCAAACATCTAGAAGATAAGGTGATAAGTAACATTCAGCATGCATTTATTAAGAGCAAATTGTGTCAAACCAAGCTGCTAGCTTTCTTTGGCAGGATAACAAGCCTTGTGTTTAAGGAGAAAGTAGCAGATGTGGTATATCTAGATTTTTAGTAAGGCATTTGATATAGTCTCATATGACCTTATTAACAAACTAGTGAAATACAGCCTCGAGGGAGGTACTGCAAGGTGGGTGCAAAATTGATTGGATAACCCATTTTAAGGGAATAGTTATGATTCACATTCATGCTTGAAGGGAAGTAATGAGTCATGGTTCCACAGGGATATGTTCTGGATTCAGTTCTGTTGAATATCTTCATCAGCGATTTAGATAATGGCATAGAGCGTACACTTATACATTTTACGGAAGATACCAAGTCAGGAGGGATTGCAAAAGCTTTGGGAAACAGAATGAAAATTCAAAGTGATGTGGATAAATGGTAAAAACCAACAAATGGTCTGGTAGCACTTTATAGACTAACAAAACATGTAGATGGTATCATGAGCATTTGTGGGCACAGCCCACTTCTTCAGATGACCTGTCTGTACCCACAAATGCTCATACCACCATCTACACGTTTTGTTAGTCTATAAAGTGTTACCAGACCATTTGTTTTTTTTTTCTGTAACAGACTAACTCGGCTACCCCCTGAAGTTGCTGGATAAATGGTGTGAGGTAAACAGGATGAAATTCAATAAGGACAGAAGCAAAATACTCCACTTAGGAAAGACCAATCAGTCACACACATACAAAATGAGAAATTATTGTCTAAGAAAGGGAAAAGGGGCCTCTGCAGGTGAGATGTTGCCTGCCAAGCTGGTGGATCCTGCCTGTGGTTGTCCTGCCCCTCCCCCACCCCAGTTGAGACCTGGGGATGGGAACATGTGCAAAGTCTCATCCCTTTGCCAGGGGCTTGCAGCATCAGAGGGAACTGTCAGCTGTTTGTCTCTAGCCACCGTGTGTCCCTGGCAGGGCAGGGACAAGAGACTTCACATGCTCCCCCCCAATACCAGGCCCTGATTGGCCTGGGAATGGGGGGAGCGCGCGAGATCTCCTCCCGCTGTGGCACCTAGAGGGAACCACCAGCTGTTATAAAACAGTTGGTGATCCTCTTTAAGAGGGGGAAGACTTCACACATTCCCCCACCTCC
This sequence comes from Pelodiscus sinensis, assembly GCF_049634645.1. Classification (NCBI taxonomy): domain Eukaryota; kingdom Metazoa; phylum Chordata; order Testudines; family Trionychidae; genus Pelodiscus; species Pelodiscus sinensis. Next base: position 210,315,325 of record NC_134712.1, on the reverse strand, counting down.
AAGCCAAGCAGGGTCAGTGGGGGGAAGCACGAGAAGTCTCCTGATCCCACCCTTTCCTCCCAAAGCCCTGCCCTTCTGGGGCAGCTCAGGGCCACTTCAGAAATATGAAGTGGTCCCTTTTTAAAACTTTATTGCCCACCCCGGGGTAGGAAGAAGTAATGTGTAAAAGGATCTAGGGTATCATAGAGGACCACAACCTGAATATGAGTCTGCAGTAGAACACTGTTGCAAAAAAAGCACATCTCATCTTTGGATGTATTAGCAATAGTGTTGTAAGCAGGACACAAGAAGTAATTCTTCTACTCTACTCTGTGCTGTTTAGACTGCAACTGGAGTATTCGGTCCAATTCTGGGTACCACATATCAGGTAAGACAAACTGAAGAAGGTCCAGAGAAGAACAACAAAAATTATTAAAGGTTTATAAAATATGACCTATGAGGGAAGATCGAAAGAATAGGGTTTTAGTTTGAAAAAGGGAAGACTAAAATAGGACATCATAGCTTTCAACTTCCTAAAAGGTTGTTACAAGGAACAGGGAGAAAAATTCTTCTCCTTCAACTCTGATGATAGGACAAGAAGCAACAGGCAATTGCAGGAATTGAATTGGGGGGAGGGATAGCTCAGTGGTTTGAGCACTGGCCTGCTAAACCCAGGGTTGTGAGTTTAATCCTTGCAAAGGCCATTTAGAGATTTGGGGGCAAAAATTTGTCCGGGATGGTACTTGGTCCTGCTGTGAAGGCAGGGGACTGGACTCAATGACCTTTCAAGGTCCCTTCCAGTTCTAAGAGATAGGCAATCTCCATTAATTTAATTTAGGAAGGGAGGCTTAGGTTGGACATTAGGAAAAACTTCCTAATTTTCAGGTGGTTAAACACTGGAATGAATTGCCTAGGGAGGTTATGGAATCTCAATCATTGGAGATTTTTAAGAATAGGTTAGACAAACATCTGTCAGGGAAGGTCTAGATGGTTCTTGGTCCAGCCATGAGTGTAGTTGATGTCCTCTCAAGGTTCTTTCCAGTTCTATGATCATAATGGTCCCTTCTGATGTTAAAGTCTATGAGAACTACTCCACCCTATCAGTGCCTTTCACAATCACATCACACAGTCATTGCAGATGTATGGTATGATGCAGGAGACCCTCCCAGTTCACAGAATTAGTATTTGTGGTTCTGCATATTAGCAGGTTTCCTGTCTTGGCCTCGGGGAAGGGGGGGGCAGGAGGAGGCGGGAGCCATGAGGAACTCACTGCAGCTGCCAGGAGCCACAGTGTTCCCCACAGCTCCTGGCAGCTGCAGTGAGTTCCCCGTGGCTCCCAGCAGCAACTGTGAGTTCTCCATGGCTGCTGGGAGTTGTGGTGATTTCCCTGCTGCTTCCTGGAGCCATAGGGAACTCATTGCAGCTGCCAGGATATACCACATCAAGATGCACTACGTCTACTGCTCCATCCTTATACACAAGGCTTGTTATTCTGTCAAAGAAATCTAACAGGGTGGTTTGACATTTTATTCTTGACAAATCTATGCTTAATGTTACTTAACACTTTATGATCTTCTAGATGTTTACAAACTGATTCCTTAATTATTTGCTTGATTATCTGTCCAGGTACAGAAGTTAAGCTGACTAGTCTGTAATTCCCTGGGTTGTCCTTATTTCTCTTTTTATAGCTTGGATCTATACTTGCCATTTTCCAATCTTCTGGAATCTCTCCTGTATTCCATGACTTTGCAAAGATATATCTTAGGTAAATATTTCTTGGGTGTGGGCTTAAATTGTGTTTAGAGAAAGAATATTCCAAATTAGGTAGGGTTTTATGGTCCAAAATCTGATTTTAACCAGGAAGCATATAGGTAGCCAATACTTAGTTCAAGTTTTTGAGCACAGAATATTGCCAACATGCTACTAAGCAATCAGCAAGCAATGTTACAGATTAGTTATTGAATTGTTTAGTAATTTGCAAGGCTGCCCTCATGAGTGTATTGCAGTATTCAACTGTATTTGCAGACAAGTAATACTAGTCCAATCATACCACTGTGCAAAGTGAATTCTGATAATAAGTTGCTTGATAAAGTCTAGAAAAAAGCATCTATTATTAAATTTGCTGTTGGCCGGTGCAGATGCATCTCTTGCTACAGCATACCAATACAATAAGCTAGCAGTGGTAGAGACCTGATGCAGACTACACTTCTGCATACAAATTTAAGTTACCAATAGGGATGTTAAAACATGGGTAATTGGCTAAACGTGTAACTGCTGAAAAAATTCAGCACTTACACACACTTGTAGTGCAGAGCAGCAGTCATCTCCCCAGGAGCTGGTGTGTACCAGGAGCTGTCTTTTAAGCCTGCTCCTGGTGAATACTGGCTCCTGCCGATCACCCATTTCCCAGGAGCTGGCTGCTGCCCCGTGCTTTGGGAGTTGTACTGGGAGCTGCATGTAACCATTTGGGTAACCAATAAGCTCATGCTTACAGCTACACTCTTATATCCCTAAGTTACCAAAAGGTATTGGAATTTTGACACACAGTCAACAGGTTTTCATTATGATTAAAGATGCCTATTTTGTTTTGTGATCTAGAGTAGTATGACTGGTAAAAGGACTGTAAACTTTGCATATACAGGCAGTCCCCGGGTTACGTACAAGATAGGGACTGTAGGTTTGTTCTTATGTTGAATCTGTATGTAAGTCGGAACTGGCGTCAGCCGCTGCTGAAACTGATCAGTTTCAACTGCGGCTGAATCTGGACGCCAGTTCTGACTTACATACAGATTCAACTTAAGAAACCCAGGCGTCCCCAAGTCAGCTGCTGCTGAAACTGATCAGCGGCTGATTCCAGGAAGCCTGGGGCAGAGCAACTCTGCCTCGGGCTTCCTGTAGTCAGCCGCTGGTCAGTTTCAGCAGCGGCTGACTTGGGGACGCCAGGGGCAGAGCAGCTGGGGTGCTGCCGGGTTGGTACAGTAGCGCCGAGGAGTGGTGCTGCGGGACCAACCCGGCAGCGCCCCAGCTGCTCTACCCCAAGCGTAGGCAAGAAAAGCCTGGTCTGCTGGGGGGGGGGGACACTAGCTGCATTCCCCTCCCCCCCCCCCCCAGCAGACTAGGGATACGCGGGTGGCGGGACGGCCCGCGTCCTCCACGGCTTTGCTCCGTCTCCCTGGTCTGCTGACCAGGGAGACGGGGAACAAAGCCCGGAGCACGCCCGCAGCGGGACAGCTCAAGCGCGCCCGGGCTGTCCCGCTGCGGGCGTGCTCCGCGGCTTTGCTCCGTGTCTCCCTGGTCTGCTGGGGGGGTTTCCCCCCCCCCCAGCAGACCAGGGAGACGTGGAGCAGCTTTTCTCGCCCCGGAGGACGGGAGCGGCGGGACTGCAGCGCATCTGGGCGTCCCGCCGCTCCAGTCCTCCGGGGCGAGAAAAGCCCCGTTTGTAACTGTGGATCCGACATAAGTCGGATCCGCGTAACTTGGGGACTGCCTGTATTAGAAAAGTCAAGAAAGTCAACAGAAATCTCACTTTTGTCATCTTTCTTTGACCTTTCTTTTTTTCTTTTCTGTATTAGGTCTATTCAGAAATGTTGTGGCAGCAAGCTACTGGAGACAGACAAAACTCAAGAAGAAAGCCTTGTTTTGGAGTCCACCTCACAGAGGAGAAACTTAATGACTTCCATAATGAACAGATTGGACAGCTGCAGGAATTGATGCAAGAAGCCACTAAACCTAATAAGCAATTTCATATTTCTGATGACTCTGAATACAAGAATTAGATTTTTTTAAATGCACTTAAAAGCATTCTAGAGCTTCCTTTTCAATTGGAATGGAACATTATGATGAAGAATAATGAAAGCTAATGATATGGTACATTCTTGGTGTTTTAACCTGATATATCTGTTTCCTTATGCAAGAAGGAAAGATAGAATTATTGTATGATCCCATGTTATGTAAATTATAACAAATGCTAGTTTTCTTTATATGTTAATTGAGGAATTTTCTTTAAAACAAAATAAACTTTTATTCTAATAGTCACCCTGCTTAAAACCACAGCTTTATGAATAAAATAATCTGTGTTTTTCAGAGTTAAACCCCTATAATGTATCAAAGCAGGATTCCTTTTCTTATCCTTGAAATCATGCTATTTTACAGATAAATTCTTACTGATTCAGCAATAAAATAATTCTTTAATAGAAATACAAACACTGTCATTGTTATACAATTAAAAGGCAAAGAAGGTTAAAAGCTCTGTATTATCCCATATTCTGCTTTTATACAGAAACAAATTGTATTAAATCTAATAACAGGAATGACCCTCCCCCTTTCATATTATTTTATAAATAATATCAGAAACAGATTAAACCAGCTTTAATGGAAACAAAGCACTGCATTCTGCAAGACCGTGTGTACCTATTGTAATGCTCAGATCATTGTGATGTAGTGTTGTTTTTAAAAAAAAAACGCCTACCCTATCAAAGCCTCCCATCTCTTCAAAATTCACAGCAGCCTATTTGCTCAAAGGCAATTTTCTCTTCAGTGTTTTAAACCTATATTTATAATTATTGCTCATGTTCTACTTTTGGATCTTCTATTGACTGCTACCTGTAGAGTGTTCAGCATAATTTATTTCCTCTTTAGGGGAAGCAGCTTTGACAAGGAATTGCATTTACAGAGATCACAAATCATAGATACATGTGTATCTGAATTACTGTTCTTGGGAGCTAATTCTGAGAGGTTTAAGGAGTATCTTGTATTTTCCAGCCCCTGAAACCCTCAAATAGGAGTTGCAGGCTGTTTATCGCCGTTCAAGGCTCAGTCCCTAATGCTACATCTACACTACAGCGTTATTTTGAAATATCTTATTTTGAAATAGTTAATTCTTAATAAGTTATTTCAAAATAACGCATCTACACACAAAATGCATTTCGAAATAGCATTTTGCTATTTTGAAATAGCGCGTCCACCCTCAGTGGACTCTGAATTGCATTTAAGGCTGTCTGGAACCAGTTCCGGCAGGGCACCAGGTCAGGACTTACTGTGTGGGGCTGCTGCCTGAGGCGAACTGAGGTCTGTGCTTAAAGGGTCCCCCCCCGGACAGCCAGTTCTCAGGTTTTCCTGCTTGCTTGTCTACCTCGATGAGGGACAGCAAAGCATTTTGTCTCTGCGTGCTCTGGTTGTCCTCACTCGGGACATCACAGCACTTAGCAACATGGAGCCAGAGCTGCCCCTGGGCACTCTGATGCTTCTCTTGGATGTGTTGCTGCGAGCCTGACTGCACTTGCTGCCATCGGGGGGCTGTCAGTATTCAGGAGGACCTGCGGGAGAGTTTCCACCCTGAGGAGAACTAACAGTCTCCCTGGTCAGCTCCATTGGGGGCTTGTGCCTCATTCCTCCCTCACATCCTTCCACTTACCCCCCTCCCTGTCCCCTTTCCTGATGTCAAATAAAATACACGTTTTTTCATAAACACGAACTGTCTTTATTTAACAAAACTGGGGGCGGGGGAAATGAAACTCTTGTGAGACTGGGGAAAGGAGGGGAGGAGAAAGGATGGGAGAGGGGAGGGGGAAGCAAGGTGGAGAAGGGGGAGAGGAAGCTCAGGACTCAGGGGTGGGGGTCTTGCCAGGCCAACTGTCTCCTAGTACCACAGATGCAGGGGCCTTGGCATCCCCAGGAGGGATGGGGAGGAGGTGGAGGGAGAAGCGGGGAGGGGGGAGAAGGAGTGATAGCTGGGGAGGCAGTAGGCACTGGAGTGGCAGAAGGCACCACACTCTGCACCAGGGCCTGCAGGTGTTGGCAGATGGCATGGCTCTGGGCAAGCTACTCCCGCCGGAGATCTTAGTTGTCTTGCACCCAGTTCTGGATGGTGTGATGCAGGACTCGCAGTGCCCCCAGGTTCTGCTGTTGGTACCCCTGCCCTGCACGAGTGGTCCTGTGGAGCCCTCAGGTGCAGGAGCATGTCCCGGGCAGGGTAGCGCACCCTGCACGGGCAGCTGGTGCGGCTGTGGAGAAGCAAGAGAAGTGATCAGTTCTCCTTGGGAACACAGTGGGTGAAGCTCAACCCCTCCATGCAAGGTGAGGATGACCATTCCCTGCACCATCGGAGCCAATGTGCTTTCACAGAGGCCATGTTTGGAATGTCCTGCTAGCCCCAGGAATGGGAGCTTCTCTAAGGCTATGTCTAGACTGCAGGCTTCTTTCGAAAAAGGCTCTTTCGAAAGCATCTTTCGAAAGAGCCTCTTTCGAAAGATCGCGTCTAGACTGCAGGCGGATCTTTCGAAAGAGAAATCCGCTTTTTCGAAAGGGAGCACCCAGCGAGTCTGGATGCTCTCTTTCGAAGACGGCCTCTTTACATTGAAGAACGCCTTCTTTCGAAAGAGGAACTTTCGAAAGAAGGCGTTCTTCCTCGTAAATTGAGGTTTACCGCCATCGAAAGAAAAGCCGCGTTCTTTCGAAATAATTTCGAAAGAACGCGGCTTGAGTCTGGACGCAGGGGAAGTTCTTTCGAAAAAAGGCTACTTTTTTTGAAAGAACCCCTGAGTCTGGACACGGCCTAAGAGTGCATCCATGCCCTGTGTTGTGTATAGTGTGGGTGAGGTGGTGGGGAGATGTCCTCTGCCTCTGTGTAGAATGGCCTTGTGGAGGGAGGGTATACTGCTGTGTCCCATCCCAGGGTCAGGAGCATGTCATGTCTCTTCACACACGTGTGTGGCTAACAGGCCAAGGCCCCTGTGTGACAGCCACCTGCGGCCATGTGCCCAGGGGTGGCATGGCAGATGCACAGGTTGCTGCGTGATCCAGGGTAAGCAAGTCCCATGCGTGCAGTCCCCGGTCTCCCTACCTGCTTCCCAATAAGGGGACAGTGATGGCACTCACATGTTGTTGCCTCCCCGGATGACACTGCTGACAGGGAGCCCAGAGGGAGTCCTGGCTGCGTGGCACACTCCCTCTGGGTTCCTGCGGCTCCTGGCGCTCCTCCTCCATGCCCTGGTCAGGGCCTTCTGCTCCAGGATCGATGACCCCTGGGGTGGCTAGGACCGTCCCGCCCCCCAGGATGCGGTCCTGGGCATCAAAATAGGGGCAGGTGTCTGCTCCTGTGTGGGACCTGCCCCCTGTGGCCCTGGCATATGCCTGCCGCAGCTCCTTAATTTTCATGCGCACCTGCTCCTGGGTGTGCATGTGGCCTTTGGTGGCCAGGCTGTCAGCTATCCTGCCATAGACGGCCACGTTCCTCTGTCTAGTGCATAGATCTTGGACATTGGAGGCCTCCCCCCAAACCTCAATGAGGTCCACGATCTCCGCACTAGACTAGGAAGGCGCCTGCCTTCTCCAGTCCCTGGCAGGTTCCTGAGATCTGGGGGACTGGGCCGAGGGAGCAGTGAAGGGCTGGCTGGCACTGGCTGCCTGGCTCATGGTGGGGCCACTGGGTCATGGGCAGCGACTGCTGGCTCTGGGCTGGCAGGCCTGGAGCTGGCACAGGCACTGTGGCCAGACCTCTACCCCTTTAAGGGCTCCGGGGCTGGGAGGGGGTTTCCTGTTTGTGCCCAGAGTGGCCACCAGGGCATCCTGGGAAGGGCTGGAGGCCACCTATTTCAAAATAAGCATCTACACAGCGTTTATTTCGAATTAGCCATTTCGAATTTGGCGTTATTCCTCGTAGAATGAGGTTTACCAAATTTGAAATAAGAGTCCTGCTATTTTGAATTAATTTTGAAATAGCAGTTTGGCTGTATAGTTGCCAGTACAGTTATTTCAAAATAACGGCTGTTATTTCAAAATAACTTTGCTTTGTAGACATACCCTAAAATTTGTACAAGGGTTGCTTTTGATTGCCATGTAGCATATCCAGGCAGCATGCCTCTGCTGCTTTTGGTTTTTTTTTGCATTGTACTACTACCCGAGGTCCTAACTGGTATCAGTACTCTATTTTACTAGGTATGTAAACACATAGAAAGACCTGGTGCATTCTTCCATAGCTTAAAAGTCTTTACAAAATCTAATCAAACTCCAGTTCAAATAGTTCCTAAATTTATCAAACTGAAATTGGATTTACAGTACATTTGGTAAGTTTAATGCATCTATTTGAGGTTTTATTGTGGAACAATGTGTGCTTTCATGGGAAAGCTACATTAAATAAACTTACTTTTAAAACCCTTTGTTTTTATAGTTTCGAGCCACATCAGCACCTACCATTTTATATTTCTATCATTAGAATATTTGAATATGATAAGGTTATTGTAAGGCAAATGCTTCTTTCTTTGTCAGAATATAAAATGAAACCAGTCTGACTCTTAAATAGCTAGTGGAATATGTCTTTAGTCATATAAAATATTTGGTGGCACACGGAGAGACGTGTGTAATAATTAGAGTGATTTGGCATGTAAATATCTATATTTAGTCAGAAACATGCCAACTAACTGTATGTTTCATTTGTGGCTATTAGTACTAACGAGTAAAGGAAATGCTAATCTAAAACACTCCTTTTGTCTTTTTTTTATGACTAAGGGAAATATTTAGAGGCAATCAGTCAACTTATGAATTTAATGCCACATGAAGAAATAGATTTAAATGCTTGTGTTTAGCATCATTGAACATGAAGCTCTCAAGAGCAAAAGATTTTCTAAATTTGTGCCCTGTACTGGTCTTGCACTTAAATACAAATAGTTATTCATTAATTAGCTCATGGATGTCTATTTGTTGTTATGGTACTGGCCTGGACCAAAACTCCATTTCTAAGCACCCTCAAACTTTAGGAAAGTTAATGAACTTAATGTATTGGCTCGTATCCATTTAAAATATGCACTGGATGAAAAGGATTCAGTTATTTTTTTAACAGGATGCAATTCCCATGGATTATTGCATCAATAGCATTGGGCTCTGGTACTATTTTTAAGCAAACCCTGTAATGTCATTGGTTAAAACAGCATTATATATTCTATCATTATTATATGTATTACAGTGGTGTCCAGAAACTCCCATCAGATTGGGGACCCATTGTGCTAAGTGTTGACAATCCCTGCTCCACAGAGTTTATAAACTAGATTAAATCAAGATGGAAAAAGAGTGTAGACAATAAAAGTGAAGACATGTAGGAAGGAATATGGTAGCAGTAACAGGAACACATTGTGTGGCTGATTAAAAAAATGCATAAAGAAACCACAGAGTAATAACCATAACCTCTGATGAATACTCTCCTAGTAATTATCGGTTGGGAATTAACTACAGACATTCTGCCAGGAGTGGCTGTGGAAGAGGAATGAAAAGGAAGACAAGGAAGTGTCTGTGCAGTGACAGTTTTCAATACATAAAGGGTGTCAGAGAAAGAAATTTGAAGACGCTTGTGGGAGAGGGGAGGCCAAACCAGGGATCAAGCCTGGCGTTGTTGGCAGAATGAAGGGGGTAGAAATGCAATGAAATTAGAGGCAGAGTAGGAGGTTAGTTGTGAAGCCCCTTAAAAGGGAGAACCAAGAGCTGGTAGTTGATGCAATGGTGATGTTATAAGCAATTGACACAATCAGAACATTGGGCATGGAAGAAAATGGCAGTGTTTAGAATGGAACTTTTGGTTAGAAAGGCTGGAGAGGATTAACATTTAGGAGTCAAGATGGGAGAAAGTGGCTGGATGAAAGTTTTGACACTGGACAGAGAGAAAAGGTATCTTCTTGGAAACACAAAGGTTTTTGATATGGCTTGGTTCTATGGGGACATGATGACAGTTCAATCAGAAAATGACCCCTAAGTTACAGGCCAGTGACTGAGGATGATGATGGTGCAGTTACTATTGGCAGGAAAATGGAGAACTTGGGGGTACAATGAGGAGTTTTGGTTTTCCCATACATAACCTAACAGCAAGAGATCCGCAAATGGTGTCAAAAAGAGTGGCTGAGATGTGGGATGGAATGCAGGGTCAGGGTAGACCAGGTAGGTGTATGCTGTTGCAGCATGCAAGCATATAGCTTATCTAGACCAGGGGTGGGTAATAAAACTGTGGTGGTTCACCCCAGTGGGCCGCCACTGCTATATTTACCAGCACTTCCACAGGTACAGGCAATTGCAGGTCTTGTTGGCTGCAGGTCACCACCATTCCTGGTCAATGGGAATGGCAGAAAGTGCTGTGGGACCTGGACACCACTTCCCACAGCTTACATTGGCTGGGAATGGTGATCTGCAGCCAGCGGGAGGTGCAATCACCCGTACCTGCGGAGGCGTGGGTAAATATAGCAGCATCTGCAGACCACCAGGGGCTAACTCTGGTGAATTGGATCTGGCCTGTGGGCAGGTATTTGCCACTCTGGAGAGAGGGTGTAGAAAAGTGGTCCCCAACCTTTAGAGGCCGCCGGGCGCCAGGGGGCGTGGCCGGGCGCCTGCCGGGCGCCAGAGGGCGGGGACACATGCACGCCCGGGGGCGGGGCCCCCCACCATAGCCGCGTGCTCAGGGGCGGGGCCCCCCCGCAAGCGCCACGCTCCCGGGGCCGGCGCCCTCCCCCCAAGCGCTGCGCACCCGGGGCTGGCGCCCTCCCCCCAAGTGCCGCGCACTGCGAGCGGCCAATTTGCAGCGCTCCTGGGGCCGGTGTCTGGCTCCGACTCCATGCATGCACCATGTGCCTGGGGCCAGGCCAGCCCTGAGCAATTGGCGGGAGCACACAAATGGCCCCACGGGCACCGTGTTGGGGACCACTTGTGTAGATGGAAAAGAGCATGCGTGAGTGTCTGTGTCTGTGTGGCAAAGACAGAATCCTGTGGGATAAGAGAGCTGTAGGATCAATCAAACAAGACAGTGTAGGAACAATCAGAAATGTTTCTCTGTTAAGAAAAAAGTACAACTATGCTTCTACTTTGGATAGTGAGAGGGACTTTGAAATTATATGTTGGAAGTGGGTGGGCTTGAGTTAGGAAAATGTCTTCCATGGAAGCCAGAATTTGTGTTGACTTTTGTCTCTTTTGTAATTATAAAACCTGTCACCTCTGTACAATATCAATAGCATATCTTAGCAATGATTATTTTATATTTACATAGGCCATGCTATGTCATTATGCCATTTGTGAATGACATTACAAGTCAGCTGGCTCTAATTCACATTCATCATAATCAATTTCACAAGCAATTTCTGCCTGCAGCGATTGCTTAAGACCTCTAAATATATGCTGTAATTTAATGTGTTAGCAGAATTTATGTAGCAAAACATGCCTTAAACTAGGAAAAAGGTAACAGATAATAGCATAATGATTAGATACAGTAATTTGGAGGCATCTCAACTGCTTTTATGGTATAATTGCAAAGTACAATAATACAAATTTAAGAGAAACTAAAACATTAGAATGTGAGTTCTTTACAGGTTGGATAAAATAATTCAGGGAATTTACATTAAAAAGAATTACTTAACTTGCATATACTTATATGTATCTGTTTAGAAAACTATTACTTACTTCAAACCTTTCTTATTTTTTCTTTGCATCCCCTCTCATGATTATTGAACTATACACAATAGAATTATGTATAAATCTGAGTAATTCCTTATTTTACAAAAAATAAACCCACCACTTTTGTAGAAGAGAAATGGTAGTTAGCTGCACATATACTGAGGCTGTCAGAGGCAGAATAAGAGATCAAGGTTCTCATCTAAGGAGTATAGAAATGACACATTCTTCAGAGATGTGACAAACTCTCCCACTCAATGTTCCCAAAATACAAATTTGGTAGGTAAGTAAAGTCTTAAATGTCTTAATACTGAAAAATAACTGTAAACCTGTTGTGCTCAGTGGGATGTTTTGTGGGTCCTTCAGGGTAATATACTTTATGAGCTAGGCTTCACTAAATATTTACTGCCTTTTCATGCAACAATGCTATATTCACAGTGTTGGCTTTTAGCACAAGGTGCTAAAAAAGCTTTGTTTTTATATACATTATATGAAGGAGCTATTCAATATTGGAAAAGAAATAATGGGTCCAATACTAGATTTAAAAAACAGCATTAAATAGAAATGGTCAGTTTTTAAATATAAATATTTTTTATTAAAAATGGCTTTTTGACTAAAAATGTTGGGAATGCTTTTTCCTGAACACTTCCTTTTCCTTTTCTTCCTTTCTCTCAGGTGGAAAAAATTAAGGACAGGGGGCAGGGAATGAATATTTTTTCAGTGCAAAACTAAAAAAAATGTTTGGCTCTTTGAGCATTTGTGTGCATGAATCCAGCTGTAGATGTGTGCATCCCAGATGTGTGAAATTGAAATCTTTTGGCTAGCAATGCCCACCGGGGCAATACATGAGCCTATATGCCTATATCCCTCCACTTTCCTGAGGGCATAAAGGACGTAGCAGCTACAACTGCTGCTCAGTTGCTTCTTATTGCTTCCTTACAGTTTTTTTGGGCTCTTCTGTATTGCCTCAAAGTTCTGCCTATGGGGATGAGAATAGCAGTGTGCACTGAAGTGCTGCACTGTAACTGCCATGATGTGGATGTTGCAGGCACAATTCTCCTCAAACAGGAACCCTTCAGTTACAGCATAGCACTTAGATATATGCTGCTGTTCATGCCCCTGTAGTCTGAACTGAATTAGTTTAGGAAAAAAAGCTTCAGAGGTGCTGCTACACTATTAGTTCTTTTTTAAGTTTTCTTTCGTTCATTGGTGTTACTGTTTGTGTAGCTGTAAATAGAGGTATAGTAGTTGGAAATTTGCCAGTGTGTGACAGAGTGGACTAGGCACTGAGGGACCCCTGCTCGAGATATTATGAACTGGCCATATTCCACCCCAGAAAAGGGCAGTAGAGACATCCTCCCAGTTGCCTAGAATGGCTATATGGGAAGCACCCAATCAGGGGCCAGCAAGTGCTACAGGGCCACTGCAAGAGCTGTCCCTAGCTAGAACTGGGGAAGATCAGATAGTGCTCTGGACTGGCAGTATGGTCTCACCTAGGACAAGGCCTAGAGGTAAGAGTGAAGAATCTGCTAGAGTCATTGGGCAGTGGCCTAGGAAATTAGAGCAGCAAGACAGTCATTTAAAGGGACATTGCAGGCAGCTGTTAACTTCAGGGTCCCTGGGCTGGGATCCAGAGCAGGGGGTGGGCCCGGGTTGCCCCGACCCCTATTAGCCAATGGAGAAAGAGGTGTGGACTTGGAACTGAACTGTAGTGACCCAGCATGGATACAGGTGGTTAAAAGATCCCAGGCTTGCACATATGGGTTACACACACACCTATGTTGTGATATGAGGTGACAAATACCTCTCAAACTGCAGGAACACTAAGACAAGTAACCTCTTTTTCATAGAATTTAAAATCCAAAACGTTCTGCAAAAAATTTCAAAGCAGTTAGTGCCCTGATTTTTTTCTATAGAAAATATGTTTTTAACCAGATATATTGTCAATTATTTGAACATTTTCAAATTGAAGTTCCATGATGTATTGTTACATGTTTTCATATGTAGGCTTTTCTGGGTTAGAAAGTGAAATTATTTCTACAATTAAATGTCTCTATCCAGAGACAACCCATACCTCCCAATAGTAGGGGTGTGGAGTTGGGGCAGCTGGCTTCAGCAGTGTTATTGAGTGTGTTCATACAGCCAAGCAGCAAATCTTGGGGAGGCACATGACCCATCATGCCCACCCACACATCATCTCTGTATCCACCTACAGTAGTTAAAAGAAGGCATTATGGGCTTGATCCAAAAACTGCTGGAATTAATGGAAAGATTCCACTGTCTTTAGTGGGGTTTGAATCAGGAGTTGGGTGCGTCTGCACTGCATTGCACCGTAGCTCAAAATAAGATGTGCAATTTGCGTAGCTCAAATTGCGTATCTTCTTTCAATCTTCTTTCAAAAGAGCTTATTTTATAGACAGCGACAAATTTCAAAATAACCCACTATTCCAAAATGTCCCTTACTCCTCATGGAATGAGGTTTACAGGGATTTCAGAATAGTGAGCCTGTTATACTTCGAAATATTCCGCTGTGAAGATGCAGAATAGCTATTTCGGGATACCTCCATATCCCGAAATAGTGCTGCAATGTAGACGTAGCCTTAGATTCTCTGTTTCAATCCTTTGTCACTAGGATTGAATATGACTATTTTATACAGTCAAAAAAGCCTCTGGATTTTTTTCATCCTCAGTGGAACTTAATTTTCTTGAACTTAATTTTCTTAATTTTCTGTACCAATATGCAGGTGTGTGCTGAAACTAGTATTGAAGAACTATAATTCAGCTGCTAAGCAACTGAGAATTACAGGTTATTTTTCCAGCCTTCAGTATTACATTGTGTCAGGAAAGCATCAGGCATTTCAACAAGTCCATTGAAATGCAGAGGATGTGGAGGAGATACCCAAATCAGAGCTATTCTTTTCAGATGACAAATCTGAAATACTGTCCCATGATGTGTCAGAAGAAGAGATTTTTTAGAACAAACTGATAAATTAACAGTAATAAGTCACCCAGACCAGATGGCATTCACCCAAGAATTCTGAAGAAACTCAAATATGTTCAAACACATGTATTAACAGGTGTGTTGTGAGCAAGACACGAGAAGTCATTCTTCCACTCTACTCTGCTCTGGTTAGGCCTCAGTTGGAGAATTGTGTTCAGTTCTGGGCACCGCATTTCAAGAAGGATGTGGAAAAATTGGAGAGGGTCCAGAGAAGAGCAATGAGAATGATTAAAGGTCTAGAGAACATGATCTATGAGGGAAGGCTGAAGGAATTGGGTTTGTTTAGTTTAGAAAAGAGAAGATTGAGGGGGGTCATGATAGCCGTTTTCAGGTATCTAAAAGGGTGTCATAAGGAGGAGGGAGAAAACTTGTTCATCTTGGCCTCTGAGGATAGAACAAGAAGCAATGGGCTTAAACTGCAGCAAGGGAGGTTTAGGTTGGACATTAGGAAAAAGTTCCTAACTGTCAGGGTGGTCAAACACTGGAATAAATTGTCCAGGGTGGTTGTGGAATCCCCATCTGTGGAGATATTTAAGAGCAGGTTAGATAAATGTCTATTAGGGATGGTCTAGACAGTATTTGGTCCTGCTATGAGGGCAGGGGACTGGACTCGATGACCTCTCGAGGTCCCTTCCAGTCCTAGTATTCTATGATTCTATGAAATTGCAGAGCTACTAACTGGTTATTGTCGCAAGAATCACAGGTCCGATGATAAATACCCAAGGGGAGAAGGACAGAACCAGGTGGACAGTTTTATCAAATAAAAATTATTTATTTATGACAGTGGTGAATTTATAGTATTTATTCTAAGATTTTTAATAGACTGTGTTAATAATGAATTTACAGTATTTATTATATTTATTCTATGGTTTCTAGTAAAACGTGTCAGAGATATAGGGATGGGAATGGCAAGGGGAATAGTCTCTAATCTTAAAATATCCAGCTACAGTAATAAAATAACAGTGTTAACTACAAACTCTTCTGTACTACCCAAAAACAACTACAACACTAAGCTTATACAACAGGAAAAAATCAAATCATACATACCAACTTACACAGCA
Organism: Pelodiscus sinensis; assembly: GCF_049634645.1. NCBI lineage: Eukaryota > Metazoa > Chordata > Testudines > Trionychidae > Pelodiscus > Pelodiscus sinensis. The sequence goes on along the minus strand of NC_134712.1, from coordinate 210,299,866 downwards.
CATGGAACATTTCACAGATATCGGTTCGGTTGCGAAGGCCTTGATTACGCCCGAGAGTCGGGGGAGGTGGCTGATTGGTTGATCAGGCCGGCAGCGCTTTGAAGTATGCGAGAAGGCACACGCACGGTGGTACGTGTGTTGCTAAGACCTCCTAGAGCGAACTGTGCCATGGGTATTTATCCCCAAATCTGCACATCACTTCCCTGCGCTTGCATATTACCATATATGGCCCAATGGTCACCAAGTGGGGGGGGTCTGTGTCCCAGGGGTTGGGCCAAAACTGTGCAGGTTTCATGCGACCAGGTAAGCCCCGCAGTTCTCACGCCAAGGTGACGGGTGGGAGAGTCTGAGGCTATTTTCCCCTTTTCACACCTTCCCTTTTTCTAAAGGCAATGGTATGCAGGAAGGGTGCGGCTGGTTTCTCTCAAGGAGTACTGCAGCCCACTATAGCAAGAGCGGCCTGGCCAAACTTTTTTTCTGGGGGAGCAGTTTCTTTTCTCTAACAGTTATGTTACCTTCACTGAAATGAGCCTCTGTTCCAGATGACTAGAAGATAGCTAATGTAATTTTTTTTAACAAGGGCTCCAGAGGCGATTCTGACAATTACAAGCTAGCAAGCCTAACTTCAGTACTGAGCAAATGGGCAGAAACTGCATTAGAGAACAGAATTGTCACACACCTTGATTAACATGATTTATAGGGGAAGAGTCACCTGGGCTTTTGTAAAGGAAAGTCATGCCACACCACTCTATTAGAGGTGGCCAATAAGTTTGTGTGATCCAGTTGATAAAATGTCATTTGATTGTTCAGAAAGTTTTGACAAGGTCCCTCACCAAAGGGGTCTCTTAAGGATAAGTAGCCATGGAATAACAGGAAATATCCTCTGATGGATTAGTAATTGGTTACAAGATAGGACACAGAGGTAGGAATAAATGCTCGCTTTTCACAATGGAGATGTAAATAACGGAGTTCCTCAAGGATTTGTGCAGGGACCCGCATTGTTCAATATATCCGTTAATAATCTGGAAAAGGGAATAAATTGTTAGGTGGCAAAGACTGCAGATTATACAGAATTACTCAAAATAATCAAATTCAAACCTGACTGTGAAGAGTTACACAGGGAGTTCACAAAACTGGGTGACTGGGCAACACAGTGACAGATGAAATTCAGCTTTGTTAAGTGCAAAAAAATACACATTAGAAAAAAATTAGTCCTAGCTACACATATATTCATGGATTCTAAATTAGCTGCTACCAGTCAATAAAGAGATTTTAGAGTCATCATCCAATCTTCTCTGAAAACATCTGCTCAATGAGTGGCAATAGTCAAAATGCTAAAAATGTTAGGAACTCTTAGGAAAGGTGTAGCCAATAGGACAGAAGGTATAATGTCCTTAATATAAACCTATGATGTACGGAAACCTTGAATGCTGGGTCCAGTTCTGGTTGCTCCATTTCAAAAAGGTTATAGGGAAACAAAAATAGCAATAAAAACAATCAAGGAGATGGAACAACTTCCATGGGGGAGATGCAAAAAAGACTGGGGCTGTTCATCTTAGAAAAGAGATGATTAAAGGGGGATATGAAAGAGATATGTTGGTTGGTAGGGCTAGGTCCAGAGTGACTTAGACACATTGGAGGATTGGGCCAAAAGAAATCTGATGAGGTTCAACAAGGAGAAGTGCAGAGTCCTGCACTTGGGACGGAAGAATTCTGCAGTCTGGGGATTGACTGGTTATATAACTGTTTGGCAGAAAAACACTTGGGGATTACAGTGAATTAGAAGCTGAATATGAGTCAACAGTGTGCCCTTGTAGCCAAGAAGGCTGACGGCATATTAGGGTGCATTAAAGGAGCATTGCCAGCAGATCTAGAGAAGTGATTATTCCCCTTTATTTATTGCTGGTGAGGCCACATCTGGAGTATTGTGTCCAATTCTGCCCTCTAACCCCTCACTTCCCCCATTACAGAAAGGATGTGGATGCATTGGAGAACGTCCAGCAGAGGGCAACAAAAATGATTAGAGGCACATGACTTATGAGGAGAGGCTGAGAGATTTGGGCCGATTTAGTCTACAGAAGAGAAGATTGAGGGGGGATTTGATAGCAGCCTTTAGCTACCTGAAGGGAAGCTCATTAGCAACAGATGACAGAATAAGGAGTAATGGTCTCAGTTTCAGAGCGGGAGGTCTTGGTTAGATATTAGCTATTTCCCAGTAGATAATGCTGCAGGTGGAAGTCATGAAACTTTGTGCTTATACAATTTTACTGATTATGAAAATTGTTTTTATAAAATCTCATTTCTCTCATGTGACAGTGTATAAGCTGAGCTGATGTCTTTGCACACCTGTAGGCAAGCACTCCATGCCACAAGTAGTCTTAAGTGTTGTGTTGGGGAAAATCTCGCTCCCCTGGGGTACAGAGTCCCAGGACCCTAGGAGGGCTTCCTTCACCTGCAGGTGCAAGCTAGAAGCAAGCTTAGTTAGTTTGGATAACATACTCAGTCAGAGAGTTGAACTCCTCACTTAGGCTTTTTACAACCCTTGGGGGAGATAGCCCCACTGCCATGGGTCGGCCAAAGACTATTTCATAAGGTGTGAGATTGTGTTTTCTGTTAGGTGTATTTCTAAGATGCATTAGCACTAAAGATAGGGCCTCTGGCCACTTCAGTCCAGTGTCAGCGCAGACCTTTCCTAACCGTTGTTTTATGTCTAGGTTTCTTCTTTCCGTGTGGCCGCTAGCCTGTGGGTCGTATGGGGTATGGAACTGTTGAGAGATATTCAAAGCCTTGCAGATGGCCATCATAAGGGATGCAGTAAAGTGGCTCCCTCTGTCAGAATCAATTCGTAAGGGTATTCCAAACCTAGGAATGATCTCAGTCAGTAACTTCTTTGCTACAGTCACAGCATCTGCTTTTCTGCAAGGAACACTTTCAATCCAGCCACTAAACAAGCATACTATAACAAGACAATACTGCAACATTAAACTGCTTACAAATCACACATGAATTAGATACCCTTGCAGCTTCTAGGCGTACTATTGTTTTAGGATCTGTGAGGCCACCCCCCCTTTGCTCATGTGTGTCATCTGATGAGACACCTGAGCAAGCTGCCGTATGAGAGATCTTGGGGCGACTGGGTGACCACCAGGTGCAAACATTATCCTAGCAGGGGATAAGGAGCAGCTGCTTTCTCCCAAAGGTTTCTCTCTGCAGGTTGAGCAGCTTGCTGTAGTTCTATCAGGTCCTGCAAAGAAACAGGAAGAGAAAGAGAGACCAGAATCTGAAAGGGAGCCGGAGGTCCATGTGCTGCTGCATGTCTGGCTGTTGCATCAGCACTCCCATTACCCAGAGAAACAGGATCGGTAGCACCTGTATAGGCTGGGCAATGAGTAATACAGAGGGATGTGGGTAGCTGAATGGCATCAAGAAGTTGGGAGGTAAGGGGACCATGAGAGATAGTGGAGCCAGAAGAGGTTGTTTCCAAATTTGTCCTGTGGCATGACAGACAGAGAACGCATACTTTGAGTCAGTATAAATAGCAGCAGACTGTCCGGAAGCTAAAAGGCAAACACAAGTTAAAGAGATAAGCTTCTGTCCCTATCCAGCAAGACATTTTAACACATGCAAGGTATCAGTTTTACACCCTTTCTCAGTTTTTCTAGCAATTAACACATCATCAACATACTGAACCAACACAGAGCTGCAGGGAAGAGGGATAGAATTAAGGTCAGCTTTTAAAAACTTGGAAAACAGAGTAGGGCTTTCACAGTAACCTTGGGGAAAATGTGTCCAGGTTAATTGACGACCCTGAAAGGAAAAGGCAAAGAGAAATTGGGAATTCTTATGCACTGGAATAGAAAAGAAGGCAGAACATAAATCTATTATAGAGAACCTTTTAGAAGTGGGTGGAATAGTGGAAAGAATAGTAGGAGGGTTAGGTACTGCTGGAAATCTAGTGATTACAAACTTGTTAATGGCTCTTAGGTCTTGTACAAATCTATAGATTTGCTTACCCTGGCTGTCAAATTTTTCCTCCTTTTTCACAGGTAGTATAGATGTATTACATGGTGAAGTTGTATAAACAAGTATCCCTTGTTCAAGGAGGGAAGAGATTACATGCTTAATGCCCTCTTCTGCCTCCCTAGATAATGGATACTGGGGTACCCTCGGGAAAGGCTTGTTGTGTTTGTATGTTACTTGCACTGGTGTTGCAGAGGCTAGCAACCCCACTTCATTCGCATGGGCTGCTCACAATGTTTCTGGGACATCTGAGAGGTCCAGGAGGGGTGTATGTCCTGAGATCTCATCAGATTCCTCTGAGAGTAGTAATGCCATCGAATTTGGAGCCTGATGGGGGGGAAGGTCAACAAATATCCCTTCCTCTCTACAGAGAAGGTTTGCACCCAATTTTTGCACCCAATTTACACAACAAGTCATGTCCCATAAGGTTTCCAGGAGAACAGGGAGATAACAGGAAAGAATGTTCAGCTGACAAGGGTCCAAAGCATAGTGGGGGTGCAGATGGCACATCTGGGGAATCAAGCTGTTTCTTTAGAGTAGCCAATTGTTGCTGCAGCTTGTCAATAGAATCTTTTTGGCTAGCCATAATGTTCTGATTTTTTTCTTTCTTTCCTGCCACATCCTCCCAGAGGCACCAATATTCCATCTGGTTAGGATGTTTTTCCTCGAGGAAAACTCTAAGATAAGCAAGCTTTTCTAAGTCAAAGCTACCCTCTAGTTGCCATTTTTTCTGGGAATTCCTCTGAGTGTAGCTATTCCAAAAGCTCATTAATTTCTTAAGTCTTCTTAGTTTCAAACCTGCTGGCAATTTACCTAGCTGACTGTAAATTCTTATTATCTGAGACAAGGGAGTCCCAGGCTGTGAGAAACCTTTTCCCTCAGTCGGAGACAGACTCGAGGGAGCAATCCCACCCATGTTAGCACTGTCCTGTCCAAGGACAGCACAGGAGCCCAACAGTACTACCCTTTCCAAGGATAGCTCAGGCATCCAGCAACACTACCCTCTCCAAGGATAGTGTGGGAGTCCACACAAACTGTCAGCTTCACTCACACTCCTTATGTGCCGGGGGAAACCGCCCTTGCTTTCGGCAGCTGTTCAGTGACACTGACAGCACCAGTGTGGCTATGGTCCCATTCCGGACTTCACTCACTCAAAACCATGTGCTTGGACTCGCCACCAATCAGTCAGCAACAAAATCCAAGCTCTATTTGGCTATACCCAGCGTTTTCATTTTAAATCTCCCTCAAGCCTCTTAAAGAAAATGTTGGAGCAAAAGATGACTTACCGCCAGCCGGTTCCAGCTGGTGACGAGAACAGGGAGGCGGACTGGGGGATTTTAAATGGATCCCTTACCCTCCAGATGCGCGCTGTAGTCCGTTCCCGTTCCCCGTCGTCAGCCTTTCCAACTGGAGTTCCAAGCCATCCCACTTCTGACACCAAATTGTTGGGGAAAATCTCACTCCCCTGGGGTACAGAGTCCCCAGAAATGTCCGAGGCTGGAGGTCAAAGCAGTGAGGCAGGAGAGAAATCTAGAAGGAAAACTTTATTATGCATGCATGGAGGCTGACAGCTACCAGAGTGAGAGCAGCAGCAGCCCTGAGAGACAGTTTCAGGGATTCTTTATACAGTATGTTCAGACAGTTTAGTTGTTGATTGTTTTCTTTAACATATCAAAGTCTCAGCAGAAGTACTCTGAGACATTTCTGTTCACATCAGGAGTGCTAGAAGTAAGTTTTACAGTACAAAGGCACATGAGAACCTGAGTGAGGAGTTACAAGGCAAACTGTGACAAAGATAAGAGTTTACATGACAATTTGTGACCGACTGGGAGTCTCCATGAACTTGAGATAGGAGGCATTGTAAGGGTCTTGATTAGAGTTAAGATGATTTCTCTCTGTTACAGGGAGAGAGGCCTGGAAAACTTTTAACCCTTACAGCAGTTTTCTTTTAGAGAGTTTTGATTTCCTCCAGTGTCCCCCCTTAGACACAATTGGAGTTATTTGATTTTTCTCCCACAGTTGCTAAGCAAAGAAAGTACTTGCTCAGTGCAAGTGCTGTGTCTGGGCTTTACATCTCATGTTCAAAGTGAACCACGCTTCTGTACAAACACAGGACAAAAAAGGGTGCCTACCTCAAATTGCTTACAGAATTATAAGAGAAGACAATAAGACCATATTGATTAGCATGACAGGCAATTGTCTGCACCCACCAGTAGCCTAACTGGTGTCAAGTTTTGGGTTTTTTTTGGGAATACATTCCAACAAATGACAGTTTTAAGATTGGGTGGGAAGGCAATGAGAAAGTTTTGTGGATGTTTACTGGGAGCTTCTCTCAAGCAGTTACTTAGTGTTCTATGCCATTCTTGGAGTATACTTAAGAATTGTGAGTCAAAAGCAAACATAAAACATTCTTTTTGGAAATTGTCCATACTCCCAGTATTTCAAATGTCATATTCTTCACAGTTTTGGGATACAGTTTTTTATGTCTTGCAGCTCCTACTTGATATCTATCAAGCTTATCTGATGAGGGAGGGGAATGTAGAAAAAGCAGAACCAACAACAATTGTTCTTGGAGCAACTCCTGGTGGTTGGTTATCTATGGCTAGAAGGTAGAATGATGTTTTATTTCCTGATGGTTAATCAAAATCAAAATGGTGGGAAATGAGAGATGAACTTCAGAGGCTATTATGTTTCTAATTCTTAATCTGATTTTTGTAGTTTATCAATAATGATATGATAAAGTTTGAGTTTCAGCCTTATAAGAGTATCTACAGTTTACTAAAATAGGGCCAGATTGGGGGTTTTTATTCACAGCGCATGCTGGAGAAGATATAGAGGGACTTGTCTGCTGCTTTCAGACAAAATTCTTCCTGACAGCTCCTTGGAAGTATGCATTGCAATAGTGGAAATTCCACTACCCTTTCAGAAAGGTTAAAAGCTTGCTGACTGCTGCAGGCACATGGATGCTGTTATGACCCGCTCTCTTCTTGCTTCCTTTTGGATGCTAAGTGTTAGAGGAAAGAAGATGGTGAGGGACAGAACTTTTTTAAGTGCTGTCTAGCCCCTATACATCAATACAAGTCTGGGCATAATCCAAGCCTTTAATTTTTGTTGCACTGTAGCGATTTTAATTGGTGCTGCAACACTCTCCACATAATACAATTTCATTAAAGCAAATGAATTACTGGATTGTTAGTTAAGGTGTAGTAGTTTGCAGTAATTTGTTTTACTGCTATATAGCTGGACCTAGCCATTAAATATAACTGGCTTTTGTTTTTATATAGAAATACTTCCAGTTAATATGTCAGTAAATAACAAAAGAGGGAATAGTAGTTTATCTCAAAAGCAACCCATTTTCTATTAAGTGTTTCATTTGAGAGAAAGGAAATATAATTTTTCCAAGCCACTTGTTTACATCATTGAATCTAATCTGACCTTTTCACACCTAGTTCTCAAAGCACTTTTGAATAAAGTGAAGCTGTGACTGCTGTTTCTGAGGATGCTTTTGGCTGAATTATAATTTTGGCTATTCGGGGATGAGGGGAAAAAAAGCTTAGGGCACTAAAGGAGTTATTTGTTCTCACCTCTCTCTATGCTGCCAACCTTTTCAAGTGATGTGTTGAAATGCAGTGTTTTTTCTTTTCCCATATAAGCTTGCCTAATACTCTTATAATAACATAAGAGTCTGTGCACGGTACATGTACATGCAAAGAGCTGACTGGTTTGCTGAAGTCTGGTAGGTACAGTAATGGTTCACGTAAGACTTGTAGATGTGTGCTTTCATTCACTTCACTTAATGGGACAGATGAGTCTTTGAAAGTGTGGCTTGTGTGGTCCAAAGGTGATGAGATCTTTACTAACTTTTCCCTCCATAGAATCCTATTAAAGTTTTGTGCTGTGGCCTAAATTTCTGATATAAGCAACTTTGTCCTTGTCACAGCTCATTGTGTTAGTGATTCCCTTCACACTGAATGTGCCTTATGATTCAGCTGAGTCACCGGTTGCAATTTGCTCTTGTTTTCGAGGATTCTCAAAACCATCAATTTGTCTGCTCTTGATATTTTGCCTTTCTTGAAGCTGCTTTTTACTACCATAGGAACCGCTTGAAGTTTAAATATAGCAGATAACTTTTTCAAGTCAAAATAATTAGGAACTACAATGCTACAGGTTCTAAAGACATTAGAAATCGGGAAAGGTCTGAGAGATACACGTAGACTGCTAAGAAAATTACTGAGATTATTGCTTGATGTAAAAGCTTACTTGGTCCCAGATATACTGTAGCTCCATATACACATCAGATAACTCCAGATTCTAACTTCAGCTTTAGAAGTTAAAATAATAAAAAAAACCCAACAAGTTAAAATAACTTAGAAAAGTTATATGTCTTCAAGTCACCAGGGCCTGATGAAATGCATCCTAGAATACTCAAGGAGCTGGTAGAGGAGGTATCTGAGCCTTTGGGTATGGCTACACTGTGGTTTTTTTCCTCAAAAGGAGGTATGCAAATCATGCTCTCATTTGCATATCTTCTTCCGATTCTTTTGCCAGAAGAGGTTTTTCCAATATTTGGCTCTTCTACACGGGACCAAATGTTGGGAAAAAAACCATCTTTCAAAAGCCCCCTTATTCCTTGTAAAACGAGATTTACATGGGGTTTTGTAAGAGGGTTTTTTTCTAACATTTGGCTCCGTGTAGATGGGCCAAACCTCTTCCGAGAAAAGAATCGGAAGAAAATACACAAATGAGAGCACAATTTGCATACCTCCTTCTCTCCCCCCCCTCCCCCCAACACCGTGTAGCCATACCCTTTAGCTAGCATCTTTGAAAAATCATTGAAGTTGGGAGAGATTCCAGAACTCTGGAAAAGAGAAAATATAGTGCCCATCTATAAAAAGGGAAATCAGAACAAACCAGGAAATTACAGGCCAGTCAGTTTAACTTCTGTGCCACGAAAGATAATGGAGCAAGTAATTAAGGAATCCATCTGCAAACATCTGGAAGAAAATAAGGTGAGAGGTAACAGACAGCATGGATTTGTAAAGAACAAATCATATCAAACCAATCTGCTAGCTTTCTTTGACAGGATAACAAGCCTCGTGGATAAGGGAGAAGCAGTGGACATATACCTAGACTTTAGTAAGGCATTTGATACAGTCTTGTGTGACCTTCTTACCAATAAACTAGGCAAATACAACTTAACTGGGGCTAACATGGGTGCATAACTGTCTGGATAACCATTCTCAGAGAGCAGTTATTAACAGTTCACAATCATGCTGGAAGGGCATAACAAGATCGGTTCTGTTCAATATCTTGATCAACGATTTAGATATTGGTATCAAGAGTACGTTTATTAAGTTTTCAGATGATACCAAGCTGGAGTACTACAGAAAGAGAACTAGGGGTCCTAGTGGACCACAAGCTAAATATAAATCAACAGTGTGACACTGTTTCAAAAAAAGCAAACATGATTCTGGGATGCATTAACAAGAGTGTTGTGAGCAAGACAGGAGACGTCATTCTTCCACTCTACTCTACTCTGATTAGGTCTTAGTTGGAGTATTGTGTCTAGTTCTGGGCACCACATTTCAAGAAAGATGTGGAGAAATTGGAGAGGGTCCAGAGGAGAACAACAAAAATGATTAAAGGTCTAGAAAAAATGAGCTATGAGAGAAGGCTGAAGGAATTAGGCTTGTTTATTTTGGAAAAGAAGACATGATAAGGGACATGATAGTGTTTTTCAGGCATCTAAAAGAGTGTCACAAGGGAAGGCGGAGGGGAGGGGAATTGTTCTCCTTGACTTCTGAGGATAGGACAAGAAGCAATAGGCTTAAACTGCAGCAAGGAAAGTTTTGTTAGACCAGGACTGAATCTTGCCAGTTGGGGGACAGGTTCTACATCTGCACCATATCTGTATCAATGTGCATTAATCAAGTCGAACATAGCTAAAGCAATAACTGGTTTATTTAACAAAATACTAAACTTAGAAAGCAAACCTAAAATCTGGTTGTCACAATTAAAGCCTAGAATGCGGCCAGAACCCAAAACAGGAATGGTTTAAAACAGTCCTACCACTGTCTCAATGACTGGAGAAAAGAGGCAGGTGACAGGAACAAGCTGAGGCAACACGGAGTCGCAGGAACCCAGGTAAATGGATAGTCTTCTTGCTTCTGGTCTTCTTTCTTCCGTTCTTCTATGCTTGACATGCTGTCCACTGTGCGGACTGGAGGACGAGATGGTACGTATATGTGCATGTGTGACTGGCCCTGCTGCAGACTCCTAACTAAAACAAACCACCTGTGCTAGCAGTTGTTACAGCTGTGCAACTAGATTGCTGCACCACAAAGAGCTGTCAGCAACCAGGCTGGCTTTTGCCCCAGGTGGCCTACAAGACCAAACAGCCTGCTAGATGTTGCCCTAGCACCGCTGGGTTATGCTGATGACATGCACACCGAGGGCCCTGGGGGAGGGTGACCGCTCCTTATGAGCCCTCTGGTTACTGGGCAGATTAGAGTTATGTAACTATGATCCCTCTGATTACCTGGCAGATTAGGGTTATGTAACCCATATCTTGAAGAGGAAAAATAAAATGGAGGGCCTACAAGGAAGAAGAAAAGGCGGGTGCCCCTCCTCCAACAGTTTAGATTGGACTTTAGGAAAAAAATCCTAACTGTTAGGGTGGCTAAACACTGGAATAAATTGCCTAGGGAAGTTGTGGAAGCTTCATCACTGGAGATATTCAAGAGCAGGTTAGACATCTATCAGGGATGATTTAGACCATGGTTGGTCCTGCCACGATGGCAGGGGACTGGATTCAATGACCTCTTGAGGTCCCTACCAGTTTTGATATTCTGATTCTTTCTGAGAGCTATAATCACTGTGATTTTAATTGGTGCTGCAACACTCTGCACGATACACTTTCTTTAAAGCAAATGAATTACTGAGTTGTTAGTTAAGGTGCAATAGTTTGTAGTAATTTGTCTTTCTGCCTTAAGAAAATTGGGTACAGTTTGTAAGGCGGAATATGGGTGCCACTGTGGTAGCTTTTTCTAGTTATTGTTTTAAACTAGACAATATGCTTAAATAGCACATTTTACAGCATTGTTCTCCAGTGCAGATGTTTCATGAAAACCAAGTGTAATCCTTAGCAATTATTAAAAGCAAAACCATATTGTTTCTTGGCTTTCATTTTACAGTAGCCCCCTCCTTTAAAGACAGATTTAGTTGCACAGCTTGCTGTATGCAGCGGGACAAAGATATCCTTTGCCCACGCCAGAGGGCTGATCTGACACTGTTTACATCTTGGGTTGTACTAATCCCTGCGGTTACTGTACCTCTGTCTTATGAAGGCTGCATTGGCTGCCCAAATCTTGCTCTTGTCACTCCTCCATAGCAAATCCACAGGACTTCTCTGTTTAGGGTCACAGAGAGAGTAAGGGGATCTGCATGGTTTTCCCCCTTCAATTGTTATTGAACTCCCCCGTTGAGACATTCAGGGCCAAATTAAGAAAGGGGCTAAGAGGGCCCTGCAAAAAGATCTCTGGGCTGCCAAAAATCCAGATCTTTTTGTGAGGCCTCCTTACCCAGGACTGCAGGCACTAAAAGCCCCTACACATTATCTGGCCCTGTCTAGTGGGAGAGGTGTCTCTGCGCACTACCATCATCCCTGTTGGGCTGGAACCATGTCGCCAAGAGGGCTGGGGGAAGCGGTGTCCCTGCACTGCCCTCATCTACAGGCTCTGCTCCACACATCCCATTGGCTGGGATTCCCAGCCAATGGGAGCAGGGGTGGAGTCTTCAGGGAATACAGAGCCATGTGGCCACAGCCTGTCCTCAGCCACCTGCTTCCCTCCACCAAAGTAGAGCTTCCCCTGTTAATGTCCCACACTCAACCTTCTACCCCAGTCCTGAGCTCCCTTCTGTACCTTAAGTCCCTAACTCCTTCTTAGACACCACAGCCTAACCCTAAGTCCCACCCAACACCTTAACTCCTGCCCAGACCCTTCACCCCACCTCCTGTCCTGAATCCCCTCCTATACCCCCCCAAACACCTCATCCCAAGTCCCACCCGAGCCCTCACTCCCTCTCACACCCACCCTCCTGCCATAACCTGCAGCCCCCTTCAGCACTCTGCACTCCTCATTTTTGGTCCCACCCTAAATCCTAGGAACCCCACAAAATCTAATAGCCCCAGGCCTCTAGAAGAGTTAATCCAGCCCTGGTGTCATACTGCTTTACAGAATATCATCCCTCCTTGTGAAAGGTTCTTGGTTATTGAGCTATTTGTGGGAGTTTGTGCTCCTGCTAAATTGCAATCTTATTTGCTTCTAGCAAAAGAAACACAGTGATGATAAAGTTACCATTAATACCTACAAACCCCTTTCCAAGGCAATTGCCCTCAGAAAAGATCTTAATTCAGTGTTAAGGAATCAAGAGAAAAAGATTCTTCCTAAAATGTGATAGGAACCAAAACATATAAATTATGTATTTGTAATTTTGTAGAATATCCTCAGCTCCTGAGAACTGAAAGTGTTCAATGATTCACAGATCTAGCCTTTCAATCTGGCAACAAGTAGTTTTCTATAAAGTTAAGAAAATATTTAGAAAAAAATATTTGGTTTGGTGAATCTAATTAAATTCACATTTTAGAACCCCTGGAGAACAATAAATAATAACAGAAAAAAAGTAACATTTTTTTAAAAAATTATATCAATTTTGTTTAAAAATGGGTTGGTCTTGTGTGTGTGTGGCTGACTCAAATCTGAATTGATAAGTGATATATTCTAATGAGAGACACTTCTCAATCCATGCTCCTGGAGTTTCCCTTGCTTTGGAAACCGCTCAGTTATTGTAGAATAGTGTATGATGAAAACATCTGTCCCACATCAATCATTTCTTCTCAGCACTCCTAAGGTGGGAAAGTGTTGTCTATTTCAGAAATGCTTTTAAGAAAACCAGTAAATGCTGTCTATTTGTGTTGGACTATCTAACTTTTAAGGCCCGCTCTAGATTCACATTTCCGTTTTTTATTCTTTTCTACAAAAACTCTTAGCTTCTTGTTTCTCGTGACCCTTTCATTCAGCCTTCTATTTTAGTTTTCTCTTTATTTTCTCTTTATTATTTAAGTTTTTAAAATCTTTCAGCTTTTTTTTTTCACAGCCTCTTCTCTTGTGAGTGTTTCCCTCAGAGTATTATATAGTCTTTAATATTTCACTTACTCCAATGGTATTTTCATTCTTAATTTCTCCATACAGTCCAAGTCTAAGGTAATCTTGAGAAGAACTCCTGAGAGTTGGCTTTGCATTACAATGTGAATGGTACTAAGTTCACTTCAGAAATGCACCTTGAGACCCCACACTCTCCCTTTTTTTTGACTGAAAGGCTGTATGTGAATTATATCACACAACCCTTATTATCACAGACCACAGTCACCTAAGACTTAGGAAATATTTGTATCTCATATTCTGAGAAATAGTGTATCCATGATAACGTTCTGGATGATGACGTCACAAATTGTGGTCCCCTACCACTGTGTTGAGTGGCCAATGAAATCTGGATCTTCAGCATCAAAATCATACCCTTTTATTCCTTCAGCAGTGAGTAGACCTGTGGTCACAAGTCTTGGGCCAGTGCGTTACATAATTCTCCTGTTTAATAAGCTTACCAAGTCCCAGAAGTCCACACAGAAATTCAAATCCCAGCTAGGATACCATTATGTTAAAAAAGCTCCCAAAATTGACAGGTGTACCATGGTGATTCCAGATTTATCCCTGTAAACTTTCAGCACCAAAAATAAAGATTTCTGATACTTGAGCTGAAAGAACTTCTGTAGCTGCTGCTAGTAATTGGTCCCTTATGCTTTTTTCAGACCATCCACTGGGGAAAACTATCATATACACAAAGAATCTATTATAATGACCCCTTGGGTGATCACACTGATAACTTGCTGCTAGGGATGGTTGATAATTTTCTTTCAAAACTGTTTTTGGATACACAATTGGATTATGTACAAAAAAATTTTTTTTCAGGAAGTGACTGCTTTCCAGAAGAAATTTAGATTTTCTTTTTCATTGAAAAACCAAATATGAGTTGAACCTCTATAAACTGGGACTCTCTGGTCTAGCAACATCTGTGGTCCGGCAGGACCATGGTTGCTCCACAACCAGAGAGTCCTGGTGGTGGGCTGGCAGGGCAGTGGGCTGCCAACAGCAGTATCCATGTTGTGTCTCCCTTCTTACTAAATCTCTGCCTAGTCATATTTCTCTCCTTTTCAAACAATTTCTATACCTTTCTTTTTAAATTAATGCTCATCTCTAGTCTACTCATACTCCCTCCCCCCTTGCCCCACCTCCATCTCTCCATGGAGCTGGAGAGCCAGGGGAGTGAGGTGTCTAACTTGGGGGACACATCAGTGAGGGTTATTTTTTTAATTTTGTTTTTTTTTGAGCGGGGGAAGGGGGGAATTTGCCTCGCACTTTTGTGTGGCCCAACTGATTTTTCTGTCAATGGCCCTGACCCAAAAACAGTTCCACACCCCTGCTAAATAAAGACAACATTGAAATCTTTTGTATGCTCCAGTAGTCTAATATTAATAATTTAGTATTTAAGGTATTAAGAGACAAGCGAAGGCATTTTGGGTGGTTAGCTGGGGGTCCATAGAAAAGTTTACACTGAATGGGGTGGGTCATGGGCCAAAAAGTTTGAGAACCACTGCTGTAGAGTCATTCTCACTTTTTCCATGTCCTATTGCCTATTCATGGTCATTTCATAGTGACTCACCATGGAATTCTAGTTCAGCAGCTGAGCAGTCCTAAAATGCATATTATTTTCTTGCAACCTGTTTACCAACTGTTCAGTATTAGTGATCTGTCCTCTTCATTATTTACCACTCCTCCAATTTTTGTGTCATCTACACATTTTATCATTGATGAGTCTATGTTTTCTTCAAGGTCATTGATAAAAATCTTAAATAGCATAGGGATGAAACATCACTTGGGACCCTACTAAAAACACATCCATACAATCATGTTTCCCCATTTACAATTACATTTTGGGACCTATCGGTTAGCCAACTTTTAAATCCATTTAATATTTGCTTTGTTCATTTAATATCTTTCTGGGAGTTTTTTAATCACAATGTCATTCCATATCAAGTCAAAGAAGTCTAGGTGTATTAAATCAAAACTATTAGCCAAGCCAGTAATCTTATTTTTAAAAAAACCAAGTCAGTTTGACAGGGTCTATGTTTGTAAATCCATGTTGGCATTAAGTATATTACCCTACTTTAATTCTTTATTAATTTAGACCATATCAATTGCTGCACTATCTTGCTCAGGATTGATGCCAGATTGACAGGCCTATTACCCAGATCATACCATTTATCCTTTTGACATATTTGCACAATGTTAGCTTTCTTCCAGTGTCCTACAACTTCTGTGGTGTCCCCAAAACTTACTGTAAATCATTATTAATGCTCCAGTGAGCTCCTCAGCCAGCTCTTAAAAAAACTCCTGGTTGCAAGTTAACTGGACTTGCTGACTGTAAAAGTCTAACTTTAGTAGAAGCTGTTTAACAGCACAATGTCACATTGCAAGAGGCTCAACTCTTCAGCTGAAATCACATATGATATTTCCCTTCTAACTTTGTTGCATGTGTAACTGACACCAGGTGGATTTCAACCTGGGACCTCTGGAGCTGAGTAGAGGAGCTTCTCCCCTGAGCTAAAAGGTAGTTAGTGCCCAGCACATGCTGTAGAGATCTCTTGATCTTAGCTGTTGCTGTGGTCTCGATACCACTTGCATTGCTCAGTAACCACACAAGGGCTGCATCTAGACTGGCAAGTTTTTCCGCAAAAGCACTTGCTTTGGCGGAAAAACTTGCCAGCTGTCTACACTGGCCGCTTGCATTTCCGCAAGAACACTGACGGTCTCATGTAAGATTGTCAGTGTTCTTGCGGAAATACTATGCTGCTCCCGTTTGGGCAAAAGCCCTCTTGTGCAAATGCTTTTGTGCAAGAGGGCCAGTGTAGACAATGCGGTATTGTTTTGCAAAAAAAAAAAAGCCCCGATCGTGAAAATGGCGATCGGGGCTTTCTTGTGCCAATCTAGACGCGGTTTTGCACGGACACTTTTCCGTAAAAAGTGCTTTTGCGGAAAAGCATCCGTGCCAATCTAGATGCTCTTTTCCGCAAATGCTTTTAACGGAAAAACTTTTCCGTTAAAAGCATTTGCGGAAAATCATGTCAGTCTAGACGTAGCCTAGGTGTGTGGGTTACACATGCACAGTGATTAGTATTATCACTTGTTGCTTTTCTGTCCCAACAGCCTGCTCTTGCTGTGCTCTCATGCTCAGAGTCATGATGTCATCACCATTGTGTGCATCATTCCCATCTTGAACAGCTCGAACTGAATCTTTGAGAACTTCCTCTGCTTTTTGCATATGCTGCTAAAATGACCAAACCAGCTGCATTGCAATAGTGTCCTAGTGCATTTTTAACCTACCCATAATGTCTCCCACAGTAAATGCCACAACATGGCATGGAACGAAGGCCAGCTGCTTTCCTTTGCTGCTGTCACACTGCATGTACCTCAGAGGGTGTTATACCTCCTAAAGCTTTCATCCTTTCTCTTGAGGCTTCTTCTGCATACCTGAGGTCAAAACATCTGTCTAATGTGAGCTTGCTTTCCCAGTGCAGCTGCTCTCTTAGGTGGTGATCCCAAGTGCTGAAGAGTATCCTGTCCTGAATCAGAGAATCTGTCCAGACCTCAAAATTGCACATAGCAGCTAGCATGCTTAAGGCAGTAACATAGGGCTTTCTCTCCTCCCCTTTGGACTACACCTGCATCTTTGCACACTTTTGTTCTACTTCAGAGGAAAGTAGCTCTCCAGGATTCCTAGGATATTGTGAAACGTGAGGCAGCAATGAGCTTTGGAGTGCTGCAGACATTCCAGCCACATTCCCCAGGAAGGTGAAATAATAGTTTTGTTTTCCAGCTGCTACCCTCCTGCATAACCACATTTCTCTGCAGCTCAAATTCCTTCCACCAGACCCATCTTTGGCTAGGTTTGTGTCTGCAAAATCCAAGCCTCTAGGGGCTTCAGACTGTAGTTTCATGGCTTGCATGGCCAGATATGGCACGTTACGGCTGTGCAGTTCAAACACTGCCACCATGTTGCATTCTCATGAGAGAAGCTGTCTGAGCTGTTTCAAGCCTAATTCATTGTATTCCCTGTTTTCTTTGTGCCACGTCAATAAGGCTACATCTATAGAATAATAATTCTGAAATAGCTTATTTCAAAATAGCACATCTACACTGCAGGGAAGCCAGAAAATTAGTCTGAGGCAGGCTTCCCTAATGCAGACATGCTATGTCCATTTAGAGAGCCAGGAGGAATAACTTAGAATGGTCCTGGTGAGGGGCTATTTTGAAATAGCGAAAGTGGAGCAGCTACACACGCCTTATTTCAAAATAGTTATTTTTTCAGAATAGGCATTATTCTTCTTAGAATGAGGTTTACAGAAGTCAGAATAAGGCGTCCGTTATTTCAAAATTATTTCAAAATAATGGAATTGCTGTGTAAACACTCACATAGTTATTTTGGAATAATGGCCGTTATTCCGAAATAACTTTGCTGTGTTGACACACCTTAACAATCCACCCTGGAAACGTAGGCCTCTAACTCCAGTTCCACTGATAATACTTTAATATTGATTTATTTTTTGTTCTAATGTTGTGTAACACATGGGTGTAGTGAAGAATGGGAGAATCTTGTAGAAGTAAGCTAATTACCCTTAAATAGGTGTAAGTCCTAATTATTAGAGGGTAAACCAATTACCAAAGCCTGTATTCAATCTTCAATTTAACTAATGAAGTTCTATGTAGAAAACAAAAGGGGTCATGTGAGTCAAACAATATCATCTGCTGAGTAACCTCTAGTGCAGGTTTGAAAGCAGATCCTAAGTAGATGACCTACTCTTGAGTTCCCTGTGGGAAGCCCACTGACAAATTTTGAGTGAGCTTTCTTGTGTGTCTATACTGAGGTTCTTGGAATCCATGGCAAAAACTATTGTGGAAAGGAAAGTTTTCTTCACAACTAACCTCTGGATCTCTGAGTAAGGCTGTGAAATTACTTATTGAACTATTATGCAGCTCAGATGCTCTATTCAGATTTTAATTACCTGCAGATGTCTATTTTGTATTCCCATTGTTGGTGGCCATAATGTGCATTACTGCCTCTCCATAGTCATTTACATAGATAAGAGTCAAAATGTTTCCTGTTTGTGGTTTTAAAGTCCCATTGCACCATTTTAAACCAGCTCTAGCATTTATTACAGGAATGCATTTTAAAAAGCAGGCTTTCAATATAAAAATATACTTTTATACAAAGTATTGTGGCATATTCTAAACATTTTTTCTAATAAAAAGTGAAGCAACCACCTCTCCATGTGTGACAAAATAATAATTAGTTAGTAATCTCAGAGTTGATGTCTGCTTTCTAAGAAGTGTAACAATTGCAAAATCAGAAATGTATGGCATTGAGAGAAGAAAAAGTGGGTTCAAAAAAGAATGAGATAAGTGCATGCGGGATAGGTCTGTCAATGACTGTTAGACATGATGGTGAAGGACACAATCCTCCAATGTCCCTAAATCTCTAACTGCAGAAGCTAGGTCTGGATGATTTAATGTTTCTAGCTTTTGCAGTTTTTCAAACTCCTTATCTGTTGGCATTGATAGATGGTGCTTTTGAAGAGCTAATGTGGATGTGATAGCAGCTTTATTGTGAAGCAGGCACTGAATCATAGCCAATGTGGAATTCCATCTGGTTGAACTATCTTGTACCAGATGTTCTTGTTTCTGTCCATTTGCAGCTTGTTGTATTCCTAGCTCTGTACTGTTAGCTGGACTGTGTCTGAAATGACCCACACGTTTTCTACATTTTCCCAGCACATTTTCAAAACCACCATCACTGAGTGCTACAGTAATGGATTGCTGCAGACTGTGAGTAACACATGTCATGTGTTCAAAAGGCAAGTGACTGACCGCTGCTACCATGTTATGTGCACTATCAGTAGTAATTGCTGTCACCTTTTCTTGAATATTCCAGTCTTTCGCAACATCCATGAAACACTCTGCACATGCTTCAGCATAATGTCTCTCTTTAGTATGAGTTACTGTTACAGCAAGCCACTGTAGTGTTCGTGTAGCATCAATCAGATGTGCCAAGATGTGACACCAAGATAGCAATGATTGCTCAAGGATGATCAGTGATCACCAGTCAAACAACAGCCAGTGCAATTTTCAGAAGCTCCAACTTTGTAGTCTTTTCATTGTCATATAAGTCATTTATTTGTGATGCAGTGGTTCCTCCGGAGGGCAAGGTGTATGACTGATTGGAAGATGCTATTTGAATAATATCTTTTAGTCCTCTGTCATTTACAATGTTGTATGGTCTGCAGTCCATAGCTAATCACTTTGTAATAGCATTGGTTAAGGTGTTGTATTTTGTTTGATCCATGCGCTTGTAGCGATCCTGAAACTCTGTAATTGTCCTTTTTGGTGGCTGGCTGGACTCATTTGCTGCTGGTGGATTATCTGTAGCACAAGATCAGAAGGCAAAAGCATGCTTAGCACATAGTTGGTACTGAAGACTTGAAGTGCTTCAATGGTATTGGAACTCAAACTTGTAGTAGCTACAGATAACAGTCCTTTTAGGCAAAGAATGATCTGGAAGTATTTTAAACATAAACTTCCCATTCAAAATACCTGAACTGTTGCTGCTTTGATCCATTAACTTTGCCTGATATTTTATCACTATAGATCATGAAAACACAGCAGAATTGTGTCAATATCTGAAATAATTCAATACATTTTTCTATAAAATCATCATCAATATATTTGTGTCCAATTCAAAAGGGTCCTTTTTCATTTCAGCCCCAGCTGCAGGCGGCACAGGGCTGGAGGGGGGTAGACTCTGAAGTGGGCACTGCAGAATTGGGAGGGGACTCAGCCCCCAACTACAGATGACACTGGGCTTGGGGTGGGGGGGTCAGCCCCCAAGCTTGTGGGAGGGGTAATTCCTGGGGTGGGGGTGGCAGGTAGACTTCACCATGAGCAGTGCAGAGTTTGGGAGGGGGGAGTCAGCCCCAGAATCAGCCCCCCCGTTTTATCTTTAAAAATATGGTCACCTGGGAGGGGAGAGGGACAGGTGTCAGGGTCTTTACTTCTTGCTTACTTCTCCACTGGAGCTGGGATCACGTCTTCAGGTTTTTTTCTTTCTGGCTGCTTCATTTTTCTGTGCGCCCTCTGCTGACGGTTTTCATTACTGCACTTTACCAGAGAGTCTCCCGAGAAGCTCATGCTGGTTTGCAGCCCTCTGCAGATTAGCACACAGTAATTTTTTTAACACTGTTAATTCTGCCCTACCTTAATTGCAGGTGTTAACGTGCGTTAATTGACAGCCTTAATCATAATCTTTGGTTTGCAATATGCTTTGAGAACCTTCCGAATGAAAGGTGCTGTATTTATGTAAGTTTTATAGTAGCACTTGTGCTCTGTGTATATTGGCAAAACTCTACAATCTCAAAGAATTAATAGACACAAAATAGATATTAGAAATGGTAACACACAGAAACCTGTAGGGGAACATTTTAACATGCCTGGACACTCATTAATGGACTTAAAAGTAGCCATTCTTCTTAAAAGTAAGAATTTCACAAGCCAGCTATAGTGAGAGAGTGCAGAAGTGACTTTCATATGTAAATATGACACCTTCTCACTTGGTTTGAACAAAGACTTGAACTGGTTAACTTATTATAACACCAGCTTTCCTTACATTCAACACCCTAATGACATCAAAAGGAAAGTATGGGATACTTCTAGCCCACTCAATAAATCTCATTAGCACCAGGACTATATTGACAGGTAATTTTTCCCCTTTCTTCTTTCCCTTCTTATTTTGAGGGTTTTCCCTCCCCTTTTTTTCTACTCAAGATTATCTCTTCTGAAGAAGTGGTTTTTTGTCACAAAAGCTCATGATACTGTATATATATGACTAGTTTTTTCAAAAAGTTGTTTTTATAGCATATCCATGTAAGTTAGAGGTTGTCATTAATTTGCTAGATTGTAAACTTCAGGGGGTAGCTGAGTTAGTCTGTACAGGATAAACTTAAAAAACAAAAACTGCTCTGGTAGCACTTTATAGACTAACAAAACATGTAGATGGTATCATGAGCTTTCAGAGGAACAGCCCACTTCTTCAGATGACCAGAGTTTTTTGCTAGATTGTGTGATTCCTGTGATAAGGATGAGATAAGTAATATGCATAAAAGGAGTTAATCTAGAGTTGTAGGAATAAGATTTGCAGCATGCAGCGTGACAACTTGAGATTTTGAAAAGTGTGTCACGTGTCCACCAATAAATCACAATCAGAGAGAGAAAAGTGGCAAAGTTCACCTCATCTAATTCTCAGCACGCTCACAGGCCCAAACTCAAATTGTTTTTGACAGGTAGACAGAATGGAAATGGAAATAGGTCAGAGCACAGCCCTGGGAATGAACCCTGAATTCCAATCAGTGTAGCAGCACAGTTGCATTATTAATTACCTAGGTGAATGTTTACGTACAAACCTCCCCTCTCTTTTCCCTGCACCCTATCCGTAGCAAAAGGAACTGAAATATCTGTGTAGAAATATGCCCAATGTTTATTTTATGGGAAGGAAACATTTTCCTTTCCTGTTGCACAGATAAAGAGGGATGTAAAAGAATAAATAATGAACAATCAATGATAGCAAGTATTAGCTATGAAATTATGGTGGACATAGCTATGATTCCATTTTCTGTGACAGCTAGAGGACAGAGCTATCAGGGATTCAAGGCTCTTCTTTTGCTTTCATATGTCTATAAAGTGCCATGTAGCTCAAAATAAGCTATGCAATTCAAGCTACACACATTGCATAGCATATTTCAAGAGTCTATTTTGAAATCTGGCACTGTCTACACAGCGCCAAATTTCGAAATAGACCACTATTCCAACAAGTCCTCGTGGAATGAGGTTGACCGGGACATCAGAATAGCAAGCCCATTATTTGAAATATATTTTGAAATAACAGGTTTGTTGCTAAGACGCAGAAAATGTTATTTCAGGATACTGGATGTAACCCGAAATACTGCCTCTGTCTAGAAGTACCCATAGAGGTTTCTGTTTGTTCTTTCATTGTTAGTTCCATCTCCTCTTAAGTTACAATAAATTATCCAGACAGTTATTAAATGTTTTGCACTCCATTTTATAGAGAAAATAGCTGGTATAAGTATCCTTTTTCTATGTCTATGGGTACATCTCACTGAATAGCAGACAGCTCTCACTTTGGGGAAGAGAACAAAAATTGGGGCTGGGTCGCCATCTTCTTCACCCCTCATTGTTCTGGCCACATAACTGCATAAATCAGCTTTCATTGTTCTGATCATGTTATAAACAGGTAAACTTTCATTGCTCCTGCTTCTTCCTCATCCAGACAGACTCTAAGGCTATATCTACGCTACAGTGATCTATCAGAAAAAGGTATGCAAATTGCGGTATGCAAATTGCGTACCTTTTTCTGATAGGTTTTTCAGAAGAGGCTTTTCCGAAATTTGGCCCATCTACACTGGGCCAAATTTTGGAAAAATCTCCTCTTTCGGAAGAGCCCTTCTTTCTCATAGGAGGAGGAATACAGGGCTTCCGAAAGAGGGCATCTGCTCTTCTGAAGGAAGAAAAAAAAAAAAAGGCAGAAGAGCAGATGTATTCCCTGGACGTGGTGGAGCATAGAGTAGACATACCCTAAGTCTCCTGGTGGGACCAGCTGTTGTGAAGAGTATGGGACATAACCTGACAAAGCTGGGAGGGTATGTCTACACTACAGCGCTAATTCGAACTCACTTAGTTCGAATTAGTTAATTCGAACTAAGCTAATTCGAATTAGCACATCCAGACTTAAAAACTAGTTCGAATTAGCATTTTTCTAATTCGAACTAGCATGTCCACACTGAGTGGACCGTGAACAGAGGTCAAGGATGGCTGGAAGCAGTGCCGGCAGGGCATCAGGTTAGGACTTAGAGCGTGGAGCTGCTGCCTCAGGCTAGCCGAGGGCTCTGCTTAAAGGGACCCGACCCCCACCCTGGACAGACAGTTCTCAGGGGTTCCCCGCTTGCAAAGCAGTCCTGGCTTGGAGTGCCCTGAGTGCCCACACTTGGCACATCACAGCACTCCGCCATCAGCCCGGCTGCACTTGCCGCAGTCTGCCATCCGGGGGGGGGGCAATACAGGGGGCTGCAGGAGAGCTTCCACCCCGAGGAGCCCGCAGAGCCACCCCAGTCCTCCCCATCGGGGGCTCGTACCCCATTCCTCCCTCACCTCCTTCCACTTACCCCTCCCTAGCCCCCTTCCTGATGTACAAAATAAAGGACACGTGTGTTCAAAAATAGAATCTCTCTTTATTGAACAAAACTCGGGGAGACTGGGAAAAGGAGGTGGGAGAGGGGAAGAGAGAGGGTGGGAGAGGGGAGGGCAACTAAAATGATCAGAGGTTTGGAACAGGTCCCATATGAAGAGAGGATAAAGAGACTGAGACTTTTCAGCTTAGAGAAGAGGAGACTGAGGGGGGATATGACAGAGGTCTACAAAAGCATGAGTGGTGTGGAGAGGGTGCATAAAGAACAGTTCTTCATTAGTTCCCATAATAGAAGGACTAGAGGACACCAAAGGAAAGGAATGGGTAGCAGGCTTCAAACTAATAACAGAAAGTTCTTCTTCACAAAGCAAATAGTCAACCTGTGGAACTCCTTGCTGCAGGAGGCTGTGAAGGCTACAACTAGAACAGAGTTTAAAGAGAAGTGAGATAAAGTCATGGAGGTTGGCTCCATGGAGTAGCCAGGGGGTAGAAATGGTGTCCCTGGCCTCTGTTTGTGGAAGGCTGGAGATGGATGGCACGAGACAAATGGCCTGGTCATTGTCTTCGGTCCATCCCCTCCAGGGTCCCTAGTGTTGGCTGCTGTTGGCAGACAGGCTACTGGGCTAGATGGACCTTTGGTCTTACCAAGTACGGCCATTCTAAGCTCAGGGCTCAGGGTCGGGGGTCTCACTGGACCACCCTGATTTTCATGCAAACCTGCTCCTGGGTGGCCAGGCTGGCAGCTATCCTGCCCTAGACGGCCACTTTCCTGTGCCTAGTGCGGAGGTCGTGGATGAGGTCCACGATGTCCGCACTAGACCAGGTGGGTGCTCGCCTCTTGCGGGCCCGGGTAGGCTCCCGGGAGCTGCCAGCCTGGTCCCGGGAAGAGGCGGAGAGCTGGGTGGCAGCGGATGGCTGGCTCGAGCCGTGCCAGGTGCAGGGTCTGCTGGCTGGGTGCTCGCAGGCTTGCACCTGGCATGGGCACCGTAGCCAGCCCGTGCCCCTTTAAGGGCTCTGGGGCTGGGAGGGGGGGCAGAAGAGTTTCCCTGCTGGTGCCCAGAGTGGCCACCAGGGCAAGCTGGGGAGGGCTAGCCTCCCACTAGTTCGAATTAAGTGGCTACACAGCCCTTAAATCGAACTAGTTAATTTGAACTAGGCGTTAGTCCTCGTAGAATGAGGTTTACCTAGTTTGAATTAAGCGCTCCGCTAGTTTGAATTAAGTTCGAACTAGCGGATCGCGTGTGTAGCGCCTATCAAAGTTAATTTGAACTAACGTCTGTTAGTTCGAATTAACGTTGTAGTGTAGACATACCCGGACAGATAAGTTACAGTCATTTTGTAGTCTGGTCTGCAACATGGCATTAGGCAACCTTTACCTTCTTATAGCAGAAATTCACATCGCTTCCATTAGGAATCCTGAAGTTGG
Source organism: Pelodiscus sinensis (assembly GCF_049634645.1). Lineage (NCBI taxonomy): Eukaryota > Metazoa > Chordata > Testudines > Trionychidae > Pelodiscus > Pelodiscus sinensis. The sequence continues at coordinate 210,274,998 of NC_134712.1, read as the reverse complement.
TTCTAAGCTCTAGTGATTACTTTTAAATCCCTCCCTACCTTCCTGGCACCAACTCATTCTTTTGCCCATTTATCTATTCCAATACCTAGATGGCCAACTGGAATGCACAGACCATTTTCAACTGCTATTTCCAGTAACAAAACCAACTACCATGGTTGGTTTTAAAGCCTTTTTTGTACAAAGTTGATTCTGAAAGTGGGGGTGAGGGAGTATAAAAACGTAATGAGGTTTTCCTATATTGAAATATTCCTCTAGGGTAACTGATGGAAATAGAACATTTCAATTTTTGAGGAGTGATGATCCCATTAATAACTATCCCTCTTGGTGAGAGTTCTGGTGGTAGTAATATGGAGACAGATGCTGGCTTTCAACTTGGGGTGTGTCTAGACTACCTAGTTTTGTCGACAAAAGTGGACTTTTGTCGACAAAACTATACCAGCGTCTACACTACCGCTGAGTTCTGTCGACATAACGTCGACAGAACTCAGCAGTTTTGTCGACGCTGGTAAACCTCATTTTACGAGGCATAACACCTTCTGTCGACAGAACTCTGTCAACAGAAGGTGTTATTGCCTGTAACATTGCGTCCAGACTACGGAGTTCTGTCGACAAAGCAGCTTGCTTTGTCGACAGAACTCAATGTGTCTGGACGCTCTTTGTCGACGGAAGTTTTGTCGACAGTATCTGTCGACAAAACTTCCGTCGACAAAACGCGGTAGTCTAGACGTACCCTTGGAAAGAAGCTCTGGCCAATGGTGGCATAGCAGGTGTGGGGCAAGGGCATAACTTGGGCAGATGGGGCTGACAGCCTGGCAGTATGAATAGGGAATCTGATGACTAAAACAAAGGAAGATTGTAGCATGTAGGTCCTATGTCAGCCATAATGTTTTGTGAATCTAACTTTTGGATCCTGCACTTAAGTGCTACCGTGGCAGGTGGATGCATTATCTATTGCATGATAGTCAGATATGATTTATTATTTTTATTGAATCATCAACTATGCAGGTCAGAATGAAAAAGCTTCATGGACTGTTTACAGTATGGTTCTATTACTTACATAGCACTCGTAGCATATATAGGGTATTACATTCACTGGCTACTCCCATTCTGAACACAGTTGAGAAGAAGTAAGTGTATTAGTAATATAACATTAATCATCTTAGAGTGTGGCCAGCCACCAGCTTGAGGAAAATAAATGTGAATAAGGAAGGAATCCAGAGCCCTTTCTGAAGCTATTTAAAAGAGGAAAGGCTTCTGCTTTGCTGGCAGTTATTAACAGGCAGGATGCATCTTCTGTTTGGCGAGCCAGAAATGCCATTTCCCATCAACAGCACTCATCACTGCCCAGTTCTGATCATCTCCCAGGGGGAGTTACAGCTATTCATCTGGTTTGGTTTTCTACAGACACAGGTGACCTTTTGCACTCAACCTGTGGCTGGCAGTTTAATCAAATAACTTGTCTAGTAATGACCCTGGGAAGCACATTGAAAAAAGCAATCCATCCCTCTCTGGCAGAAACTTGGAGCTGTAGTATTCATTACTGCTGTCGGGTTCTGCTATTTGATAGTTCCAGTTTCCTCTCCTGCATTTCTGACTGGCTTTGCTTTTCACTAAGGACCTAAATGCCACCACATGCAATTCCTTCTTTTTAGGACATGATAATCATGTCTGTCCTTGTTGCAGTTTAATGGGAGGATGCACTGTAATAACACAGTCCTAGAACTGCAGAATCAAACCTGCACCTGAGCCTTCTTTGAACTGCATTAGAAATGGGGAGGTAACTTCATTCTTACTGAATTTCTGATGGCTTTTATCTCACTGATAGGACAAGGTAGGGGAAGAAATGTGTTTTATTGGCCCAAACTCTGTTAATAAAAAACAAGCTTTCAAGTTACAAAGAGTTACAAGTCACCTGAATAAGAATTCTGTGCAGTTTGAAAGCTTGTCTCTTGCACCAGAAGAAGTTGGTTGAATAATATATATTCTCTAACCTAATCTTGCTAATCTCACTACCATGACCATCACAGATACCATAACACTTTATCTCATTACCTTAGTTCATCACTTCATTCACATTCTTGTGGCTCATAGTGTGTAAAAATATCTAATGTTCCAGGTCACATGGGCATTATTGCTATTTACTTCTTTCTGTTGGGGTTGTGCCCAATGACCCCAATTAGGCTCCATCATTGCAAATGCTGTGCAAATGCACAGGAGCTGGAGAGTTCATATTCTCACAAAGAGAAACAGAAGACAAAGAGGGTATGAGGAAGGGGGGTGCAAATAAAGTGATCAGGCAGGCTTGTTAACTTCCTATCTCCTGTCTGTCATGGAGCAGGAGTGGGGTAAGAGGGAAAAGTAGAGATTGGATGAATAGGATCAAGGGAGTGGGGACACTGCTGGGGATGGAAGGAGAGGGAGGGGATCATGGAAACCAGGGAGAGTGAGGTTTGTGGTGAGGGGAGGAGGAGGAGGAATTTGGGGCAATCAGGAGACAAAATACTAGTTTAAAGCTAATGTTACAAAAAGCCGTCTCCTGCCATTAATGATGTCCAGGGGTGTGTTCTTTGTGAGGGGGCATAAAAGAAATGGGGGTCCCATCTGAGCGTCTCATGCCCTGTTGTTGCTCACTGGGATTGGCTGCAGCCCTCAGAACAGTTCAGCATCTCTCTGCTGAGAGAAGGGGGATAGAGAAGGGACTCTAGAGCTTCTGAAGTAGGGACTGACTTCATCTGCTCAAGTCTGGCTCCTGGGGAGTTGTGAGGAAAGCAAAGTTCCCAGCTCGGCTTCTCCTATGGCTGTTGATCGGCAATGCGATTATTGCCAAGTAAAGCTAATTTTGAAATGTGCCTATAACTAGGTGACTTCATAACAGAAAGTCTGAAGGGCTGGCATGCATCTGAATTATATAATCATCTTCTGTCTACTACCCCTGACATGCTGGTTCGGAAAAACAAGCACCCTTGTACCATCTGCCTGGATTGCCCTAGTTCAGTGACCCTGGATGATAGGGAAGGTGTCACACGCAAGCCTCTATGGAACACTATTCCTGAATGTGGCTCATCTGTAGCTTAAGGAATTTGTAGAAATTTTGATACTTTATCAATAAGGGAGGCCAGAGAAATGCTGCTCTTTTCTACTATAGCCAATGTGAAATCATGCCTAGAAGAACTGCTCCAGATAATGAACCATTTAGTCAGCCAAGACTGTTTTCACCCATCGAAGATGTAGTGATAGGCCTTTTTTCACAATTAAGATGGACCCGAGGTGGGAGTGTGATGGGGTGGACAGAGCCCGACCTCCCTACTGGAGGCCTTTCAGCACCCTAGCCAGCAGCAGGAAGAGTGGAGAGGTCCTCTGAGCAGGGTAGAAGGGCAGCCTATCAGGGTACAGCAGGCTGCTATATAAAGAGCTGCTAAGTGAAGGCCAGGCAGTTCCATCCTGGAGCTCAACCCAGGCAGACCTCTGGACTGACTGGGAACATCAGCACCTGGGCCAGCTCCGAGTGGGAGCTGAGCCTTTTGAACTAAGCAGGGCTAGATCCTTTGGCAAAAGGCTAGCCTGCAGCGACTCGGAGGACCCCTAGGCAAGGGGGAACTCTGCACCTCGGCCACAGATTGGACTGTGCCTCGCCTCTGAGCAGGCAAGGTAATTATTGTGAGACTCCTTTTAGCCACCAAGGGGTGCTCACAGACGGGACTGAAACTGTTACAGGGAGTCATACTGTTCCCTCCCTCCAATGAAATTCAGATTGGTGTTGAAGATAGTTGTTTTAAATGTATGGATGATAGTCCTTTCTGTGCGAACCATGAAGCTCTTCCCCACAGTTAGTAGAGAGTTCTTGGATTCACGCTGATGGAGATAACAAGACCTCTTTCAAAAAGGTGTTATCAACAATCTATAAATATGTGGTGGTCCAGACCTTACTCTGAACACCATCATTCAGCATCAAGTATCTTGTCATTTTCTCTCTCATCTTTCTTTTGCCTCTCTCTTCACATATTCCCTTTCTTAAACTTGGTGGCGATCATTAGAGGCTTCAAGGCTGCAGGGTTATGAAGACACCGAGGTCTTGGTATCCATTTTATCAAGAGTGGGTGTGTATTCTAAAGAACACAAGAATCCTTTTCATCAAGAGTCTCTTTGTTGTTCTAAAGAAGTTCCCAGGCTCAGTCCTGGCAAAACAAAATTGACTAGCTGCCCTCCATACATCTTCTACATCGGATTTGTATGATCTATAAGGTGGAAAGGCACCACATCTTAATACTGAGCCCCTCTCCCTGTAGTTCTCAGAACTAATGGCAGTTTCAAAAGACATTTCCTGTATAAAATATGTTTATAAGTAATGTGAATGAATGTCAGGATTGTCCCACTTTCTGTATCTCTTTACTTGAATCTGCCTTTAAATACTTTGGATAGCAAATTTCACATTAAACCTAGCATAAACATGAGTAAAGCAGATGTTTAAGTAGTGAAAAAATAACCATGGCATGGGTGATATATACTTTCATCTTTTAGCAAATAAAGAAGTGACTGAAACTTGCTATTAGCAGACCATAACACAGAATAAGTCTGTTCAGAAGAAGAAATAATTCCCTGTTATTTTTGTACAAATTGACATAATGAGCTGTCACTCCATTATTATCTCTGAGCATTAACTGACTCTATTATGCAAGGTAACACTCAGAATAATTGTTACTTATCCACATGTACATACATTGAATAATAAAATAATTAGACCTTTTAAACAAGATTGAAAGGATTCCACTTAATGTAATCCTAGGTTTCTGATTATAAGGTTGGAATAAATAACATCTGGCAATTTATCAGTTTCAAACTAGTAAATTCTGGATTTCTGGTGGTACTCACTGTGCATAATATTTTTGAGCTTGTTCAGACATTCAATTATGGAATTAGAATTTTAAATACATTTTCAATATGATATTTAAAAGTTCAGAGATGAAGAAACAATGGATGTTTTTAAGAGATATAAAGAGATGTTCCATTGGCTCCCATTTTCTCCTGGTTTTGGAACTGAGAATTACTTGTGCTATCATTGCTTCTTTAACAACCCCTGAGCAGATGAAGTGCAAACTGCTTCCCCTCAGTGTCTGTGCCAGTGCTAGCATTAATGCAGGGATTTTTTGGTTTTTTTTGCCTCTTTCCCCAAATGGAATTTCTTATGCAGGGTCCCCATGAAGAGTTACAGTATAGTACTTTGGTGCCCACTGCTGTTCATACTCCCATTGTCTGAACCGTGGGCCAAAGTAGACATAACCATAGTCTCTCTGCCTCAGTTCCTCATCTGCAAAATGGGGATAATAGTACTTTCCTTCCAACAACTCTGAAGTAGGATAAAAGATTGTGAGGAGCTTGGCTATTATGGCAAAAGGGCCATATAAGTACAGAAGGTGTGAGTAATAGGGGTCAGAATCTGGCCCTGGTTTTATGCATTCATCCAAGGATACCAAAGACTGCAAGAAGTTCAATCCATGTAGAGTTTTGTATGGCTGTCTTAGTGATCCCAGAGACCTTTCCCACCTCTGCAGGCAGTGCATGCTCTGAGCATGCAGTGGGGTCACGTTGACATTTCCATCTAGGGCCTTGAGGAGTAGACTCTCCCTGCGAGTGCAAAGGGCAGGCTCTGGATGCTGTGTAATAGTGATAGTATAGCCCTAGGCCTCACACTTCAAACAGTTCTTTGCATCTGTGTAGTCACCAAACACACTGGAGCCAGGATTTGCCCTTAATGCAATTAATGAAAAACATCCAGATCTCAACGCTCACCAAAGCATCTTTGCTGCACCAATTCAAATGACGTAAAGTCGACAGAAAATGTAGTGCAAAAGAAAGCATTAAAAATGTTATAATAGGGTCCCAGATGCAACCCAGGGATTCATCCTCCTTGCTACTGCTTATTATTTTCAAGAGATGAATCTCCAAATATTTTGCTGAATCCCCTTTTGTTGATACATAGTCTGACTCTCTAGTGTGCTGATGGGAGGTCTAATTTGATCCTTTATTTATTCCTGACCAGTGATTGATTTTGCTTCATTTGGATTCCAGAGAAGCGACTTTGACCTACATAGATAATGCACTATGCTCACACAGGGGATCATGCACACAGGCCATTTATCACTTGCTAAATTATTTGTTGGGACACCCAGAAACTTACTACATCATGCCAGATAAATGAAGAGGAAACAGTCAATCTCAGCTTTTGCTCAGAATCCCAGATGCTGGGTTACTAATGCCAATGATGAGGAACTGGAAGCAGGCAAGTGGAATGTTTTAATTCTGCTTGTTGATAGTTGTAAACATAATTGGTTTACATCTTTGTTCAATAACTTAATTAGAGAGTGTTTCTGTTTGTGAATAATGTAGGATTCAAGGGAGGATGGCTTGCAAATTTTCATGACTCCATTGGATAAAGGACAGATAATTCCTTGTTTTGCCGGAAGGTGAAATGATAAATAAGGATCAGTAAATGTTGATTTTCTGGACCTGGAAAACAATTTGTAAAATACCAAATTTGTCAAATGATTTAAATATATGGTCTAATATAAGTAAAACCCTCCTTATTTTCCTTGGAATGCTAATGGAGAGATGACTGCAGTTTTCAAAATCCAGATTGTTAAAGCCTGTGCAATACCGACCTCTCAGTCAAGAGTTGAAATTGGTTTCAGCTCAAGTACACTCTTCTCAACTGATTCTATACCATGGACAGATGAACAAGAGCTGGGTGGGAATTTTTCAAAGAGGCTTTTTTCTGTTCCAGAAACTTGCCATTTTGACAACATTTTTGTCAAGAGAATTTTGTAGGTTCAGGAAGGAGAGGCTCTCAATTTATCCCAGAAGAGCTAATAGCTCCATAGTTAGGGCACTCACCTGAGGTATAGAAGATCCAGGTTTAAGTCCTAAGGGCAGGAACTTAAAGCTGGATCTCCTACATCTTAGGTGAGTGTCCTGACTGTTGGCTGTTCTGGGATTGAGCTGTTTCACTTGTTTTTTTTGCAAAAGGTCTCATTTGCATTCCACTGGGGGAATTAATTTAAATTAAAAAACCTTGAAATGTTTTGAAAAATGGAATTTTGTTCCAGCCCACTCCAATGTGAGCCTCAATAACGTCTTTGAAAAGATACTGGATAAATATACTTATAGAATTGTAGAACTGGAAGGACATTGAGTGCAGTCCCGTGCACTCATAGCTGGACCAAGCACCATCTAGACAATCCCTGGCAGGTGTTTGTCTAACCTGCTCTTAAAAATCTCCAACTTCCCTAGTCAATTTATTCCAGTATTTAACTGCCATGACAGGCAGGAAGTTTTTCCTAATGTCCAACTTAAACCTCCTTGCTGCAATTTAAGCCCATTGCTCCTGGTCCTATCCTCAGAGGTTAAGGCAGGGGTGGGCAAAAGCCTCTCAGTGGGCCAAATCAGGCCTGCCTAGGGCTTTGATCCAGCCCACGAGGCAGTGCCAGGCCTCGCCCCCTAATGAGCATGCACTGTGATGAAAGGAGTTCAGCCCTGCCTCTCCTTCCCCACCAGACAGCCACTGGAGAGGAGGCAGCACGGGGGCTGAGGTCCTCAATGGTGCCTCAATCATGCAGCCTGGGCTTGGCCCCAGGCCACCTGGCCGCAGTAGCAATGCTTCTGGGACTGGCCCCAGACCATGTGGCTGTGGCAGCGGTGCATCCAGCCTTGGAGGCCGGCCCAAGGCTATTGTGCCTCTGGGGCAGCCTATGGCTGTGGTGCCTCCGGGGCTGGCCCCAGATTCTGTGGCTGAGGCAGCTCTAGTCTCTGGGGCAACCTGTGGCCGTGGCACCATCCGGGTGGCTTGTGGCCAGGGTGCCTCTGGGGCCGGCCCCAGGCTGTGTGGTTGTGGTAGCAGTACCTCTGGCCTCCAGGGCCAGCCCTGGGCCTTGGTGCCTCTAGGGGTGTCTCTAGGCCATGTGGTTGTGGCAGTGGCATCTCCAGCCTCTGGGGTGGCCTGTGGCTGAGGTGCCTCGGGGCCAGCCCTGGACTGCGTGGCTGTGGCAGTGGTATCTCCTGCCTCCGGGGCCATGGCAATGGTGCCTCCAGCGCCAGGCTGTGTGGCTGTGGCACCAGTGCCTCTAGGACCGGCTCTGGGCTGCGTGGCTGCTGGAACAACAGGGCCTCCCTCAGGGTGGCCGGGACAGCGTGGATGCAGCCGTTGCTGCTAACGGGCACAAAGCCAGGTAAGGTTCCTCCTCATCCCCAGAATCCTCCCAATCCCATCACTTCCCTCCTCCCAAGACCTGGCACCTGCAGCTTGCTCCGACACTCTCCCTTGTTCTTGCACCCTCTCTTCTGGCCACACACTGCACCCTCCCTTGTTCCTGCTCCCTCCACCTGGCCAGACACCCTACTCCCAGCCTGCTTCTGGACCCCAGCTTCCTCCCAGATCCTGCACCCCATCCCTATCCTACTTGCTAGCAGCCCTGTCTCCTGCATTGTACCCCTCATTTTTGTCCTTACTCCAGAGCCTAAGGGGATGCATGAAATCCACTCGTTCCAGAACTCCAGAAAAGTAAATCTGGTTTATGGGCAGCCCTGAACCTCAATATCCCATAAGAACATAAGAACAACCATACTGGGTCAGACCAAAGGTCCTTCTAGCCCAGTATCCTGTCTGCCGACAGTGGCCAGCACCAGGTGCCCCAGAGAGGGTGGACCGAAGACAATGATCAAGTGATTTGTCTCCTGCCATCTCTCTCCAGCCTCTGACAAACAGAGGCCAAGGACACCATTTTATCCCCTGGCTAATAGCCTTTTATGGACCTAACCTCCATGAAATTATCTGCGTCTCTTTAAACTCTATTAGGGTATGTCTACACTACCACCCTAGTTCGAACTAGGGTGGTTAATGTAGTCATACAAACTTGCAAAAGAAGCCCGGGATTTGAATTTCCCGGGCTTCATTTGCATGTTGCCGGGCGCCGCCATTTTTAAATGTCCGCTAGTGCGGATTCCATGCCCGCGGCTACACGCGGCACGAACTAGATAGTTCAGAATAGGAAGCCTAATCCGAACTATCTAGTTCGTGCCGCGTGTAGGCGCGGGCACGGAGTCCGCACTAGCGGACATTTAAAAATGGCGGCGCCCGGCAACATACAAGTGAAGCCCGGGAAATTCAAATCCCGGGCTTCATTTGCAAGTTCGTATGACTACATTAACCACCCTAGTTCGAACTAGGGTGGTAGTGTAGACATACCGTTATAGTCCTAGCCTTCACAGCCTCCTCTGGCAAGGAGTTCCACAGGTTGACTACATGCTGTGTGAAGAAGAACTTTCTTTTATTAGTTTTAAACCTGCTACCTGCTTCCTGCTTCCCTTCCCCTCACTCCATGAGTCTGGGGCACCAGAAGAGTGAGGTGTCTCAGTTGGGTCCTCAACAGTGAGTGTTAGGGGATTTTGGAGGAGTTTTTTTGCCTCTCACTTGCATGGTCCTGATTTTTTGGTGGCTCAGTGACCCCCGACCCAAAAAGGGTTCCCCAACCCTTCCCATAAATAAAGAAAAAATTGAAACCTTTTGTTTTGGACATATTTTACTTTATTTAAAATGAAGTTTGATAAACTAACATGAGAAAGTTAAAATGCTTAATCTGTTTTATAATTTAAATTAAACCGTTCTCCCTAGCTACAGTTAGTTCAGAAAATGTCACCGTACCCAGCAGGGTAGTTCTCAACCCTGCCCGCTTCTGCCCAAGACCCTACCCCTTCCGCCTGAGGCCCTGCCCCTTCTGGGTCGGCCCATGGCCACTTCTGAAATGTGTGAAGTGGCCCCCCCCTTCCAAAATTATTGCCCACTGCTGGGTTAAGGAGAATAATTTTTCTCCTCCGTGTAACAATCTTTTGGGTACTTGAAAACCTATCATGTCTTATGTGTTTTGGTAAAGTTCTCTCCCATTGCTGTTATTTATTATTTGTATCTAGTGCTACGTGCTTTAGTTGAGTTTGTGATCCATTGTGGTAGGCACTGTACACATTCTGTAACAGATAGTTTCTGCACTGAAAGAGTTTGTATTCTAAATTAGAGATTTAAAATCCCAGTTAATCACTGGTTAGATGTTAGGTTAATCTAATGTTTAACTGGTTAACTGAGTAAGCGGGAACCCGGTGGAAGACTGCTTCAACCTGGCTGGAGCAGCCCTCAGTCTGTGGGGTTCCCACTCCCAGCCCCGTGCTGGGGCTGACTCTCCTGGCTCCCAGTCCCCGCCAGCTCTTGGCACCCAGCTGCTGAGGGAATAGCCTCTGTCTGTGGTGGGCCAAATTCCCTGCGTACAGAGGCTGCTCCAGACCCCAGAGCAGCCTTTGCCTGAGGGACACCCAGGCCCACTGCAGACAGAGATTGCTCCATACAGACTTTAAATGTGAGTTTCCCTAGTCCTGGGGGGAATTCTGCAATTTTACTATAGTTCCAAATGCAACAATTGGAGAACTATAGTAAAACTGCAGAATTCTTCCAGGACTAGTTTCCCTATAATAGAAACAGCACTGTGTATATTTTTGTCTGTCGTCCTGTAACTATGGCTGCTAGCTGAAGGAATGTCAGTAATCTAAAATTAATTGAGATTTAACTAAGAATGTCCATGAATTAAGGTTAATCTGCCACTTAGTTCTATAGAGAACTTTGAAGCAAAGTACTGTAAAACCTCAGGGTAACAAACAGCAGAATTTTGGACTGACTATTCCACTACACACCTCATTTGGAACTGGAAGTTCATGTTCAGTTGTAAACTTTTGAAGGAATAATGTTTTGTTCAGTTACAAACATTTCAGAGTTATGAACAACTTCCATTACCAAGATGTTTGTAACTCTGAAGTTCTACTGCAGATAGATAGGGATGAGCTGATTTATAAGATTATTTAAGAGAAGGCTAGGAAGGCCCCTTTATAAAAATATGTAGTGATAATTTTTTTCCCTGTGGTAATGGAGAGCGGGATTTGAGACTTCAAATCAGGCCCCAAACTCTCCTGGCATGGCCCTGGACACAGTTTATTCAAATCTGTTTGTCTAGTACTAATATGACCATAACGCTATAGCACGTTAAGGCCTGGTCTATGCTAGCGGATAAGTTCGAATTAAGATACACAACTTCAGCTATGTTAATTGCATAGCTGGAGTCGAAGTATCTTAAATCAAATTTTAGCACTGCCCACAATGCGGGAAGTCACAGGAAGCACATTCTCCCTTCAGTGTCCCTTATTCCTCATAGGAGCTAGACTACCGGCATCGAAGAGAACGCCCTCTCAGTTTGTATTAGAGAGTCTTCACTGGACCCGCTAATTCAAACCCCAAAAAATCGACTGCAGCTGCTTCAATCTTATCTGTAGTGTAGTCATGGCCTAACTGAGCATGAGTGGAGTTATTTATTCCAGCAATGAAATGGGCTCATTAAATCAATTATTATGAAATTCTAGCAAGGTTGAAAATGAAGTGAAAGAGCTTAAGAGTTCTTTTATGACAGTGACTTAGAAGATTCACATGAACAAAAAAACCTAGGGAGGGTTGATTTCCCAGGATAACAGGATAATAAGCACTGTAAAAGTGTTCCTGACTGCAATGGTGTGGTGCTTAATAGGTGGGAGAAATGCTTGCCACAAAAATGTGTATGAAGCTAATCTGAAGAGAACAAGTGGAACTGAATTTAGGACCGTAAGTAATAATTTTTGGGGCGAGGGGGGATAGCGAAACAGGCTTGCCATACCTGTCAGCCATCTGCTGGGTTAAATGGGCTGGATGCATTTATTTATTGTCAAAAGCAGTTTAATTTAACAATGCTTTAAAGGGTTTTCAACAAAAATAAACAATTGCAAATATGCAGAAAGTTTTATTTCGACGCAGCTTAATCAGGGTGATGGGAAAAGTCCCCCCACCTTCAATGTGATGAATGCATGTCAGTATTTGACTTGGCCTCTTGCCAAACATGGCTTTCATTAATCACACAAAAGGGGTGCACACGCCTACCCCTGCCAATGATCATCTACATAATCACCTCAAATCACATCACTGTTTAGCCATCATTGCGTGAAAAGCAGCTTGCTTACAGTATTCAGTCATTCTCTTCCCATTGGCTGGGATAGATCTTTTCTAGATGTCTGGTGGTTCTAGTCCCAAGCCTGTTTTCTTCCGGGGCAAAATTATACAGTAGTTATTTCTGCTGCTGTTTTATTGTATTCATGAAAATAGAGTTGGGCAGGTTCTTTTCAACTGTGGAATTTGAAGGATGCCTATAATCTCCTTTACTCTTGAAAGTCATATTATTTCTTATATAAGAGCTGCCCATGCGGATAGCACCTTTAAAAAAAACAATTGTAACCCTGATCTTTTAACTAAACTCAAATTATACCCAAATCACCTGCTGCTATAGTAATAACTGAACCATAAAATGACTTTTTCGGAGAGACGTGAAGTTTCAATACATTTTATCACACTACATCTCATGTCTGGAATAAGAGAGTAGCTTATAAAAGGAAAAAAGGCCAGTGCTAAAATGCCACCTATAGAGCTTAAAGTATATTTATCCTCTTTGAGCTTTCATTTATTCTTATCTCAGGAAAATCTGCTATTTTCATACTTACTGATGTGTGAAAACCTTGCAAGATACCATTGGTATTTTGTAACTCAGATCCCTCGGTTGTGTGAGAAAAAACTATGGTGTTCACAATGTTGTAAAAACATTCTAGGTGGAGGACATGATGCTATGGAGGATGGCCATGCTCCCAGCTTCTCCCATTCCTGCCCGTCTCACCTGCAGAAAACAAATCCCTCCAGAGAGCTCGTACAGGGTCAGTTATAATAGCAGTAAATTTGATGATAACCTCCACTGGTAGAGAAACTACAGATTGAACCTCTGTAGTCCAGCACCGAACTGTGGCATAATTTTAGTTAGTCGGATGTCCACTTATCATGGGTGTCACCAAATTTCCTGTTTGTTTTCAGCCATAAGTACTGGCTTTCAGTATTCTGTGCTATTTGGCTCCAATTTACCCTAAGGCTACGTCTACACTGGCCCCTTCTTCGGAAGGGGCATGCTAATTTTGAATTTAGGACTAGGGAAATCTGCAGGGGATTTAAATATCCCCCGTGGAATTTAAATAAACATGGCCGCCGCTTTTTTTCTGGCTTGGGGAAAAGTCGGAAAAAACTTCTAGACTGGCGCGATCCTCCGGAATAAAGCCCTTTTCCGGAGGATCTCTTATTCCTACTTCAAAGTAGGAATAAGAGATCCTCCGGAAAAGGGCTTTATTCCGGAGGATCGCGCCAGTCTAGATGCTTTTTTCCGGCTTTTCCCCAAGCCGGAAAAAAAGCGGCGGCCATGTTTATTTAAATCCCGCGGGCGATATTTAAATCCCCCGCGGATTTCCCTATTCCCAAGTTCAAAATTAGCATGCCCCTTCCGAAGAAGGGGCCAGTGTAGACGTAGCCTAAGAGTGTGTCTACACTGGCCACTTGAATTTGTGCAAGAGCTCTGACTTTGTAATGTACAAAATCAGTGCTTCTTGCGCAAATACTTTCACGCTCCCGCTCTGGAAAAAGCCCTCTTGCGCAAGAATACTTGCGCAAGAGGGCCAGTGTAGACAGGGAAGAACTGTTTTGCGCAAAAAAGCCCCGATGGCTAAAATAGTGATCAGAGCTTTCTTGCGCAAAATCATGTGTAGACTGGCCACGGATGCTTTTGCATAAAAGCACTTTTTGCGCAAAAGCATCCATGCCAATCTAGACACGCTTTTGCAGAAATACTTTTAACGGAAAACTTTTCTGTTAAAAGTATTTCCGCAAAATCATGCCAGTCTAGACACAGCCTAAATGTCTTCTAAGAGCCCAGTTAGTGGTATTAGCAATGCTTCCACTGCTCGACAGTATGGACCTCCCATAGTCCAGCAAATTCTCTCATTCGGCACCAGTCAGGTCCAAGGGTGCCAAGCTGGAGAGGTTCAACCTATATCAGTGAATGGGACTGTTCAAATGCTGACAGTAATGTACTCAAATGCTCAGCTGGATCAGGGCAAGAGTGTGGAGTAGCTTGTGAAACAGAGCCCCAAATGCTCAAGTTTTATCCACAATAAGACTCTCAGTTCTGTAAGTATGAAAGCTAAAACTCTACTTTACCACTAACAGCTAAAGAACAAAGACAGATTTCTCTGCTGTTCATTGGTTAGAAACAAATGCAAGAGACTGAATTTCAAAGAAGAATTGTACATTTTCCCCTCAACTTTTTGTTAGAGAAGAAACAGGAGACTCAGGAGTGGACAGAGCAAATAGACTTCTTTATGGCAGATACTCGGTCCCCTTGGGCCCCCCAACACAACATTCTGAGTGAGCAATGATGTTAATTCACACTTCTATCACTAATTCCCCATAAGCCTTATTTAGTAATGTTAACTCCTATATAATGAATATTAATAGGCAAGTGATGAGTATTATTATACCCACCCCTGTTTACTGTTTAGGATTTTCAGTTAGATCAGCACTTCTTTACATTACATACTTCCCAAATCAGCAGGTTACAGAGATTACAAAGGATGCGATCCTGAAAGTATTTTTACAGAGCAAGTTGGAATAAGCAAGAGACAAAGTAAAGAAGACACTAATCAGTTCAACTACATGCTTTTCTATCTTTATAGGCTGCAAGAACGATGGGAAAGAGCATGTTTATGTATCAGAAAGGATATTACCTGCACTAGCCAGACTTCCACCACTACTGCCTTCCCAGGCCCTATTAATTCTTACATATCCCAAAAGTTTTATTTAAAAACTAGGCGAATTTAGTCTAATTCAAAACAGCCAATTATGTTTTTATTGTGAACAGTTAAGCAATATTTCACAGAAAATTTAAAATAGCATGAGTAATTGAGCAAATATAAACTTGATTATAGTTAGAAGGAAAAATACCTGACGGTACGTCTACACTAGCCCCCTACTTTGAACTAGGGAGGCTAATGCAGGCATTCAAAATTGCAAATGAAGCTCGGGATTTAAATATCCCGGGCTTTATTTGCATGTTCCCGTCCGGTCGCCATTTTGAAATTCCACTAGCCCGAAGTAACTGCCCGCAGCTACACGTGGCAGCGAAACGGTAATTTGAACTAACTGTTACTCCTCCTGGAATGAGGTGTAACAGTTAATTCGAACTAAGGACTTAGTTCGAATTACTGTTTCACTGCTGCGTGTAGCCGCGGGCAGTTATTTCGGGCTAGTAGAATTTCAAAATGGCGACCGGATGGGAACATGCAAATAAAGCCCGGGATATTTAAATCCCGAGCTTCATTTGCAATTTCGAATGCCTACATTAGCCTCCCTAGTTTGAACTAGGGGTCTAGTGTAGACATACCCTTAGTGAATAGATTGCATAAGATTAATTTAAACAACTAGGCTACGTCTAGACTGGCATGATTTTCCTCAAATGCTTTTAACGGAAAAGTTTTTCTGTTAAAAGCATTTGCAGAAAAGAGCGTCTAAATTGGCACAGACGCTTTTCTGCAAAAGCACTTTTTGCAGAAAAGCGTCCGTGTCATTCTAGACGTGGTTTTGCGCAAGAAAGCCCCGATCGCCATTTTTGCGATTGGGGCTTTTTTGCGCAAAACAATACCTCGTTGTCTACACTGGCCCTCTTGCACAAAAGCATTTGCACAAGAGGGCTTTTGCCCAAACGGAAGCAGCATAGCATTTCCGCAAGAAGCACTGATTTCAGACAGTAGGAAGTCAGTGTTCTTGCGGAAATTCAAGCGGACAGTATATACAGCTGGCAAGTTTTTCTGCAAAAGCAATTGCTTTTGCGAAAAAACTTGCCAGTCTAGACGCAGCCCTAGGTTTTAATAAGATACCTTAATTTGCAGGGAAATAATTTCTCTAGGTAAGAAAAATTATAGTACTTTTAATGTTAATCGCTTACATAAGAACCGCCATATAGGGTCAGACTAATTGTCCATTTAACTTCATGCCTTGTCTTTAGAGCCCTGAAAATTCATGGGTATCTGAATTATATCTATGGGTATCTGCATCTACGGATGTCAGTACAGATATCCATGGATCATTTTTGTAGCTGCAGATGCGGATGCAAATTTTGTATCTGCGCAGGGCTCTACTTGTCTTCTAAAAGTGGGAAATGCTAGGTGCTCCTGAAGGAATTAAAAGAATAGGCCAGCGGTGGGCAAATACTGCCCCATGGGCTGGATCTGGTCCACCAGGATTAGCTCCTGGCGAGCCATACGCCCCCATCCCTGCTATATTTACCAGCACCGCCGCGAGTACTAGCTGTCACAGCTTGCATTGGCCACGGATCGCTGTTCCTAGCCAATGGGAGCAGTGGAAAGTCCACGCTACTTCCCGCCACTTCCATTGGTCAGGAATTGCAACTCCCATTGGCCATGTATTGCCATCACCCATGCCTGTGGCTGTGTAGGTAAATAGAGCAGCAGCAGCCAACCAGTGGCTAACCCTGGTGAACTGGTGCCATCTTATTACCCACCTTTGGAATAGGCAGTCATCAAGTGTTCTAACACCTGTTGTCCACTCCTAGCTTCCAGTGATCAGAAACTTAGTTCTTCTCTTATTTACATTTAAAATCTTATAGGTATTTACAGATACATATCGTCTTACGATATAAGTGTAGAACAACAGCCAGGAAGCAGACAAAACACATCTACAAAGCTATTTTTCTTTCTCTTTCCTCTGGCTCCTGTGAATGTGTGGGGTTTTTACACTTTTAAGAGAGTCACTGCTGAGGAAAGGCTATATTAAAAATGTATTTTATACTTTACTCAGAACAGTCAGTGTTAATAATAATCTGCTATATTCTTCAGTCTCTTGGTATTCATCTTGAGTACTTAAAGTACTTTAAGCCCTGGAATGACTCCTCTGATACAATCTGCTAGGTATCTAATTGTACCTAAGTTAGCAATTCTCAAATCTTTTCAGATTTTCTTTTGGAGTTTCTCACTTTTTGTGACAGATCAACATTAATCTGTCATTAATTCATATCTGTGATAGAGCAGACTAAGTTAAAATCTAAGTAATACAAATGTTAGCCCTCCAACTAGGACAATTTAACATGCAAAAGCATGGTAATTAAGCTAGATATAAAAGTAAGTGTGTGTGTGTGCTGGGGGGCTTTTTGGAATAAGATATTTGCAAGCACTCAACTGGGAAGGGGTTGCAAGCACTTTGGAGGACAGACATAGAACTCAAAATCATCCCAACAAGTTAGAGAATTGGTCTGAAATAACTAGATGAAATTCAATAAAGACGACAAGTGAAAGATATTTCTCTTAGGAAGAAAAAATCAAATATATAAATATGAAATGGGGAATAACTGGCATGGCAGCAATGCTGCATAAAGGGAGTTAGAGAGGGTCACATAGGAGTCAACCATGTGCCATAGTTGCACAAAAGGCTGATATTCTGTGGAGTAGCTCTTGATGTCCCTACATTTCTGTTGTGGTGTTATTTTGCAGTCAGATTCTGTCTTGTGCTCAGTAGGAGCTGTGCTCCCTTGTGCCTCTGTGCAGCCAGGCCTGCAATGGGAGGAGAGGGTGTGTGCCAAGGAGGCAACTGTCTAAGCCCAGTGATTCCAAAGGGTCCGGGATCCCAGCTGCCTCAGCCACTACAACTCCACTAGTTGGGATGTGTGAACATTTTTGTAAATAAACAAATAGAACTAAAAATACCTTGACTCAACTTCACGGACTTATTTACCAAAGAGAACATGACTTCATAGCTCCCTAAATGTGTCTCTCCAAAGGAGCACCTGTACTAATAGTTTTAACACCTTCAGTTGCCCCTACAGAATCAGACACAGGTTACTCATCCACTGTCAGAATCCCAACAAGAGCAGTCAAGACCAAGGGTCAAAGTCAGCGTTCCCTCTAATTTTTTCCATCCATGTGCAGAACACATCTTGTTATGTGCACTGAAGTGTGCAGATGAGCACTACCATTAGAAACATATGCTGTTGGTTGTGGCCACTCTGCTAATCAAGTGGGCAGCATTTGAATCTCTCTGGGGTGGCTGCCCAAGCACTCAGCTTGCAGGGAACACTGGTCAGAGCAGGGTCAAATCTGAAGTCGGGAGTAACTTGGGAGTTTGTAGCTGGGTTCCCAGGGGCAGCCTCCGAGGCTTCAGGCTTTGAGTGAGGAGGTGACATCCAAATCAAGCCAAGTTCCAGCCAGGAGTTCAGGCGCAAGGAAAAGGAATAGTTGTAGTAACTACAGGAGAGCTCTGCTGTTGCCTGGAGACTTACTGGAACACCTCCTGATTTTGTATAGGGGAGGATATCAATTTGGAGCCATGTGATAACCATCACCCCCTTGAGGTGGAACTTCCTCACAGCAGGTGATGAGAAACAGGGTGCAAGTTGGCTACAGCTGCTGCTGGGAGGCAGCCTGCAGATGCCAACTATCTGGTAGCTCTGGAGGTCTGGGTTCTATAGGGCCTTCCATTTACACCTTGATACAAATCTGATTGGAGGGGGGGTTCAAGCATTTGAAAATATCTCTGGGACAAATTCACCATAAGGTAATGTCTGCAGTGCAATTAAAACCCCCTAGCTTGCCCATGCCAGCTCCCAGGGTTTAGGCTCAGTAGGCTGTTTAATTGTGGGGAGCTTTGTTTAGGCTCAGGCTGCAGCCCAGCTGTGGCACTCTCCCATTTCATAGGTCCTAGTGCTCAGGTTGGAACCTCCACATGGCAGTTAAACCTGGCAAGCCTGAATAAGCTGGCACAGGCCAGCCAGGGCATTTTAACTGCAGTACGGACTTACCCTAAATATCTGTAATGTTCATAATATCTGTGGAGTTGCAGCCTGGCAAATTCAGTTCAAATAATATTTAGCCTGTTATTTAAACCTTGACTAAACATAACTGGCTAGTTAAAAAGATGAATTCAAAAAGTGCATTACACTTCAAAGGTCAGGTGGTACCATTTTTTCTTGCACTGCAGAGCACTTAGCTATGTTGCCCCATTGAAGTTCCAGTTTCCAATCAGGCGACTTGTGCAAGTAAAAGTTCACCAGTGTGGGTAAATATTGCTCAGTCAAACCCTATATAAGAGACCACTCCTAAGCCCAAAAGTTATTATCTAAACAGGATGGCTGTGTCTAGACTGGCATGAAGAGTTTTTCCATTAAAAGTATTTCCGCAAAAAAGTGTCTAGATTGCCACGGATGCTTTTGCGCAAAAAGTGCTTTTGCGCAAAAGCATCCGTGCCCAGCACAGATGCGCTTTTGCGCAAGAAAGCTCCGATGGCCATTTGTGCAAAAAATTAAGGTGCCTGTCTACACTGGCCCTCTTGCGCAAGTATTCTTAGTATTCAGGGCTTATCCCTGAGCGGGAGCGTCAAAGTATTTGTGCAAGAAGCACTGAATTCTTACATTAGAATGTCAGTGCTCTTGCGCAAATTCAAGCGGCCAATGTAGAGAGCTGGCAAGTTTTTGCGCAAAATCTTGCCAGTGTAGATGCACCCTGAGAAAATCTCAGAGCAACTGGATTATAAAGGTTTAAAGGAAGAAAAGAAAACCAAAGTTTCATACCCAGGATCATAACCCACATCCGAGCCTCTATAATTAACCAATATTCTGGCTTAGTTGTTTTTACTCTTTGTGAGGAAAAAACTGTGAAAGATTTCTGCTTCATTTGACATTACAACAAGACAATCACCTCAAAATAGCATCTAATCCCCAACAACTGTATCCTGATGTATCAACAGATTTTGTTTACCTTTTGTGACCACTACCAAATAAGTGGAAACAATAGCTTCTGAGGGAAATCTGACCAAACCTTTGAAGTAGGAATAAGAGCCTCCGGAAAAGGGCACTTTTTCCGGAGGATCGGGGCCAGTCTAGACGCTCTTTTCCGGCTTTTTTAAAAGCCGGAAAAAAGCGGCGGACATTTTTATTTAAATGCCGCGGGGGATATTTAAATCCCCCGCGGATTTCCCTACGACGACTAGTGAAATTTACATGCCCCTTCCGGAAAAGGGGCCAGTGTAGACGTAGCCGTGGAGATTTTGGCAACCAAATCTGGGGCATGCCTATTCCTGTATCCTTTTTGTGTTAGATGAACTGAGTTCCATTCAGTTTTCAGTGTTGTGTGCTGGGGGACCAATCATACTCAAATAGCTGCTTAGAGCAGCAGTGTCTTAGTGGAAGTTTCTGCAAGAGGAATCTGAAAGCCCAGCATTAAATATTTCATAGCAGTACTGGAAGATGAAAATTTTCTCAATACCCTTGACCAAAGTTTCCATTCCCTTGCCTGTGCTGTGGACTGCAGATTGCCTTCCACATCAACGGTAGCTACATGTTGGAGATGTGCGAGTGGTAGAATCTGGGCCTGCATTAATCAGGAAAAGCACTTAATGTCTTTCAAAGCCATGTACTTACTCAACAGGACCAGAGAGGTCTCTATGTCTAGACTGAAAGTTTCTTTTGGAAGAACATTTTCCGGAAGAGATCTTCCAGAAAAACTTTTTTTTAAAAGAGAGCGTCTACACAGCAAAAGGGCAACGAAAAAGCAATCTGCTTTTTTGAAAGATAAAGTCCACATTCATTGGACACTATCTTGCATTTAAGGCCACCCGGAACCAGTCCAGGCAGGGCATTAGGTCAGCAGTTGCTTCCGAGTGCTGTTGCCTAAGGCTAGCTGAGAGACGCACTTGAAGGGACCCCCTTGGACAGCCTGTTTCTCTGCTTCTTTTGTGTGCTTGCCTACCTCTCGGAGGGAATGCAAAGCTTTAGCAGTGCGTACTCTGGTTGCCCAGCTTTTGGAAACACAGCATTCTTCTTGCCATGGAGCCGGAGCTTTCCCTGGGCATGCGATGGGCCCATACTGCCATGCTGCAGTTTCTGCGGGCTACCTTCATAGCCCTGCATGAGCTTGACACCAAGCTCATCATTGAGACCCTCTCCCTGTGTGCGGGAGCAAGACCCTTGCAAACGCACCCCACAGGGGGAAACGATTTTGGAGGCTGGCCTCCAGTTCCGACTGGTGGGACCGGCTGCTTATGGAGAGGTGGGATGACCAGCAACTCCAAAACGTCCGCATGCGGAAGGTCATCTTTATGGAGCTGTGTGCTTGGTTTGCCCCTGTCCTCTAACAATGGTACACACACCTGCGGCCTGCCATCCCCTTGGAGAAGTGGGTCGCCATCGCCGTCTGGAAGCTTGCCACCCCTGACAGCTACCGATCAGTGAGCAACCAGTTCAGCATGGGAAAGTCCACTGTTGGGGCCCTTCTCATGGAGGTAAGACACTCTTGGGCTGCAGTCCCTGGAGGATGGGGGAAGTCCTGGAAAGGGGGACCCTAGGGAAAGGGAGTTTGAGGACTGTGGGGGTAGGCTGAGAGTCAGGGGGAAGCCCCATCCCTGGGGGGATTGTGCCATCCCACCCTCACACAGCCCTGCTTCTGGGGAGGGGCTCACAGGGGGTGGCTCCTGAGGTGTTTGAGAAGAGGGGAAAAGAGGCAAATGGGCAGGCACCTCCCAAGGGCTCAGGCACTCCCTCACATTCTCTGGTTTGTGTGTCTGTCTCCTTCTGCAGGTTGTGAGGACCATCAACTCCATCCTGCTGCACAGGGTCATCCACCTGGGAGACCTGGATTTGCCGTCCTGGGGTTCCCCCACTACAGTGGAGCAATTGATGGAATCCACATCCCAATCCATGCACTGCATCATCGAGCCACGCTGTACATTAACAGGAAGAGCTATTTCTCGATGGTGCTGGAGGCCCTGGTCCACCACCATGGACAGTTTACAGACATTTTCGTCAGGTGGTCAGGTAGGGTGCATAACACCTGTGTATTTAGAAACTCCAGCCTCTATCAGAAGCTGGAGGCTGGCACATTCTTCCCCCAGTGTGACTTTGGGGTTGGGGACGTGCAGATGCCACTGTGCATCGTGGGAGGACACTATTTACCCCCGATGCTGTGGCTGATGAAGTTGTACAATGGCCACCGGGACTCTAGCAAGGACCAATTCAATGCCCATCTCAGCCGAGCCTGCATTCAGGTGGAATGCATCTTCAGCCACCTGAAGGCACAGTTCAGGTGCCTTCTGACCTGCCTCAACATGGGGAAACACAACATCCCCAAGGTGGTGTCAGCATGTTGTGTCCTCCACAGCATCGTGGAGAGGAAGGGGGAGGCCTTTCTACCGAGGTGGGAGACAGAGGATGGCTGCAAAGGGAGTGCCTTTGAATATCCGCAGGCAGCTGCCATCCACCAGGCCCATCAGTTGGGGGTGTGCATCTGGGAGGCCCTGAGGGAGAGTTTCTCTCAAAGACCCCAGTAACTCTCCCCAGGGCCTGCCCACTAGGGGCCTGTGCTTTGTTCCACTATCCCTTTCCCACCACAACCCCTCCCTTCCCCCCCGGTCCCTAAACTCTCAATAACCGTGCTTCCAGGGGTGGGCCCATGCATGCGTCACATGCCCAGGGGTGGGGGCTGCCCACGTGCCCTGAGTCCAGGGCCGGCACCGTGCATGTGCCACGCACCTGGGGCAGGGACCGCCCATGCGCCCTGAGCCCAGGGCCAGCTCCATACATTTGCCGCTTGCTGGGGGTGAGGCCAGCCCAGATGTTTCGGCGGGCGCATAAATGTCTTGATGGACGCCATGGCATCTGCGGGCACCGCGTTGCGGACCACTGAACTATAGAGTTCTGATTACTTTGGACAGAGTGGCCACCAGGGCACCTGTGTTATTTCCTGGAGGCCTCTTCTTTTCAAAAAATCCCTCTGCCTCATCCACACATGACTTTTTCTGAATAAGCTCTTTCAGAAAAAGGCTTCTTCCTAATAGAAAGAGGTTTACCGCAATCCGAAAAATCCTTCTATTCTTTCGACTTTCTGTTGAAAGAAAGCAATAGCAGTGTGGACGTAAGTGTAGTTTTTCTGGAAAAATGGCTGTTTTCCCAGAAAACCCTGCAGTGTAGACATACCCTCAACGTCTGGATACTATAAGCTGCACCAAGACTGCAGTGAATTGCATTCTGTGAATGCCACAGACACACTGAACAGACTTTTTCAAACTTGCAGCCTTTCCTCTTTACTTATACAAATTGTGAAGTATTCTTTCAAATATTTAGGCAATCTTGATGCTTAATATTAGAGGGGGTGGAAATGATGTTACAACTGCCAGCTGAAAGGTGTCAAACTCACAACATGCTGTTTGGCAGCTCTGAAAGTCTTTCCTTTTAATTATTGATGGTATTTTAGAATAATGCTCGGGTATGACACCCTGTTATGATAGGTAGCAGATGGGATAAGTAAAGAATAAGGGGATGATATTCCCTTTATCCCATCCCCTGAAAGATACAGACAAGCTTTGAGATCATGAAAGGTTTAGAATGGAGAGCATCTGCTTGTTTGTTACGTTTATTTTTCCTATAATCATCGCTCTTTATAGCTATGGTTTTTTCAGAGGGCTCCCACAGGATGTTGTAGAACAGCGAGCAGGAAGGCTGGTAGCTCAGCAACTGAAATATGATTAGCATTATGGTAGAGAATTGACTGCCAGTCAGCCACCTTAAGAGTCTGAATTCTGTGTCTGCCTGTTCTTATTTATTGAGCCCTGCTGGGGTGCTTGCTTAATGCTGGGCATCATTTGTTTGGGTCATATGTAGCTGGCTTAGAAATGAAAGCAGCCTGTGCTTATGATGAGCTAGAACATACTGTGAGGCTTCATGGAGGAAAGCACCAAGGGCTTGACATATGTATGTGCCAACAGAGGGAACAAAGAGCTCTTTAATGAGACATATTGTGGTGAATCTGCGGAAAGCATAAGAGACGAGATTGTATAATCCAAAACTGAGTCAGACAGGAGTTAGAATACAATGGGAATCAGGTGAAAGGAAATTGTTGACACCTACTGCGCATGCCTTACAGAATGTATTTAACGAATTTAGGATTCTGTGAGAGCCGAAGGGTAGCACGGCAAATATGATGGGAGCTGGGAATGCAGCCAGCACTGAACTCTCAAGAGAGAAATTCCTGCAAGTTTGCAGGACATTTTGACCTAAAGTTTTCTTTAGAAGAGAAAACAATTCAAAAGGGACATACTGGCACTAGCAAAAGCTTTATCTGGCTTGAAGACAAAATGAAAATAGAATTTGCTCCTAGAGCTGATCATGAAGCTTCAGCGCAAAATGCAAGCTCCCCTCCTTGACCACAGTAACAACCCAAGCCAAATGATTATTAGGGCTGTCAAGCGATTAAAAAATTAATTGTGATTAATCACACTGTTAAACAATAATAGAATGCCAATTATTTAAATATTTTTGATGTTTTCTACCTTTCTATCCCAAATATTTTTATCTCAATTACAACACTGAATACAAAGTGTACAGTACTTACTTTATATTTTTTATTACAAATATTTGCACTGTAAAAAAAAAAGAAATAGTATTTTTAAATTCTCCCATTACAAGTACTGTACTGTAGAGCAGTTGTAACTCATACACCTCATAGGGAATTAACTCTCTAAGGGTATGTCTGCACTAGCCCCCTAGTTCGAACTACACGTCATTGCAGGAGGAGTAATAGTTAATCCGAACTAAGGATTTAGTTCGGATTAACTTCTGACTGCCGCGTGTAGCTGTGGGCAGTCAGTTCGAACTAAGGGGATTAGCTAGACAGAAATGTATACTCTATCCTAAATTTACTCTGTGGCATTGCAGGGGCAAGAGAAACAGCTTGCACCTCTCCTATTCAGGGGCTGGTGTAGGCCTAGTTTGATTCCTTCCGGAATAAAGTAGCAGCAGAGACTCCTCAAGGAGTAGAATTCTCCAGCTTCTTACCCATATCTTCAGATGCTATGGAATGATATCTCTCCATGTTTCCTGTGCACAACAATCAGAAAAGAATTAAGGATGCCACCAAACATGTCTAAGCCTTTCTGGTTTGTCTTAGGTGTGAAATTACGCAAGTGCATACATGCACCATGCACGATTGGAAGTTGGAAGTTTCTATTCTCCTCTCTCATAACACATGAACAAGGGACAAATGAAAGAAATTAAAACATGACAAATATGAGCTTGGCAAGGAAATAATTTGCCACACATGTATAATTAAGCTGTGGAACTCATTACCAGTGTTGAAGCCAAAAATTTGTTTAAAAGAGATTGGAAATTTATATGGAAAGAACATCCAGAGTTGTCATAATTAATGAGAATAAAAATGTTGGAAGCAATATTAAAGCCTGTACTTCTAGGCTTACACCTACCTGTAGCTATTAGAGACCTTTATATGAGGTCCTTTATAGGAGGCTGAGTTTCCCACATATGACTACTACAGGTTTTTTTGCCATCCTCAGAAGCTTCTTTCTCCCTTTAAGTATAGTTGTGTGTGTCACAGGATAAAATCCTCATCACTAGACTGGTGCCTCGTACTGGTCATGCTCAAAACGAATGCCCATGTCTGTAGTCTGAACACCAACTCTGTCTCTGTTCCTGCCTACAACTCCTATCTCAGCTCCTGGAACTGCAGCATCCTTTTCTAGACTCAGCTCTCCAGCTAGGTCACCATCTTCTTTATCCCCTTCTCAGGAGATATCTCTGTCCAACAGTCTTGCCATGTGCCTAGTGACCAGTGGGGGTGGGGGAAGGGAGAGGAAAGGAGATGGAAAAGAAACCTAACCCCATCCACTACTCCAGACCAAACCTAGGGACTCTGTAAAATAGCAGTCTCCTGCTACTGCTTTGTAACCTAGGTCGATGTGACTCTGTTTCCCTGGGCCACTTCCCCATGGCCCCAGCATCTTCTGTGCTCTTATCTCTAGAGCCCTGCAAATATGAGTGGTGTCTCTTCTACATCCATGGACCATTTTCACAAATAGCATCTTGGATGCGGAGACAAATTTTGTATCTATGCAGGGCTCTGGAGGTAAGGGATGGGTGCGTAGCTCTGAAGAACCATGGCACAGACCCTCCACCTGCCCTGGGCAGGGAGCCTGAGGAGCAGGGACATGAGCTGAGGAAAACTCAGGCTCTCCTGCCCCACTTAGGGCTAGAGGAGAGTCCGCCACTGCTGCCTGCCTGGATCTTATCCTGGTCAGGCTGTAGCCCCCACCCAACACTCTGGGTCAGAGATGGGCTAGGGAGAGTCCCACTGGTAGTGGGGGAGGGGAGGACTGCAACTCCACACCAGGCTTAAAAATGAGTTGGCCTTAGAGACTAACCAAAAAATAGATGGTATCATGAGCTTTTGTGGGCACAACCCACTTCTTCAGATGACAAATAACAGTTCTCTCAGCCCTCCAGGGCAAAGTTTCTTAAATCCTGGGTTCTCAGCAGCAACTGTCCTTACTCTGCCTTTCAGCTCCCTTTTTTATGCACCTGCAGAGCCCTGATTGTCTGTTCTTCACAGCCCCACTCTTATTAGCTGCTCATTCTGCAGCCTCCCTCGGGTTCTATTAACTCTTTGTCCTCCAGTTGGGGTAGATGTGCCATCAGAGAGAGAAAGAGAGAGAGAGTAGTTTAGAGAAAGAGACATCTGTTGAGTAATGTCCCTTGCCATTTAAACTGACACACCTCACTTGAGTGATAACTTATTATAGTTGGTGTACTGCATTCTCTGTATGAAGGTTTTACAATGTATCTGAAATCAATACTAAATAAAGCAAAAGGGGATATAAATACAGCAGAACGTGCTCATTGGAAGTCTGATGTAGTAGAATTTCATTTGAAGTGAGGTAGACTGAAAATCTTGATTGGTTTCAGTACATTAAAATTTACCGATTCCAAATCAGGTTACTGTGAATCTGCACATTGGATCTCCATTTACACTGAAGCTGTTTTGCTGATAAATTACTTCACTAATTAAGGGCCCCCCAGTAATATGCATGTTAGGAAATGAAACACTGATGTAAGAGGGAAGAATTGTTTTCTCAATATGGCACACCTCAAGTAGTTGCACACCTACACAAATACTATATAGATCCATAACACAATGTAATCTCTTATACTGTGAAGCATGATCCTTCTTGTAGCCATTTATGTGAATATTCATGATTCCATTTGTACACAAATGGCAAACTGGTACATGGAGCCAACCCTTAGTCACTATAGAGTCAACCAGACTAAAAGTGTTTTCATGGGGAAAAAACACAGGGAAAAAAACTTGCATTAGATGAGAGAAAATAGTAATTGTCTACTGTTTATATGATGTGTTTGTCAACAAGGGCAAATTCTAAAGTCCTTACTTCATTTTTGTTCAAGCAGAAAGTTCATTGCCTGAGTAGACTTGGCTCTGAGTTTTTGCTTAGTGAAAAACAAGTAAGGGGCCCAAAATCCTAAAGTTCTTATTTTCTAAAGACATGAATATGTCTGCCTGCTTCTGTAGCAGATTTGCCTGAAGGTAAATTGCACAAGGTAGTCTTAACTACTTCCAAGTGAATAAAAAGTCAAACTGTCATCTGCTTTTATGGTGATTATCGAAGAGCAGTTCTGTTTGGAAAGACTGGGACTAATTCTGTTTTCAAATGCAATGACAAGTGGCAATGAGAGTGGTTACGCCATCCAAAAATGTATATGTGTATCAAATTTGTTTGTAAGGTAATTGAATTTTGGGACTAATGATGAGCAGAATGAAGTAACCTGCAGGATGCAAGCAATGTTGATATTTAATAAAGTTTGCAGGAATGAATTATTTTGCTTTTATGAGAGTGATATCTTGAGTAAAGAATAGATATTAAAATGTGTTCTCTATTCAGTTTTGAAACTAATAGTAGCTATTGAAAAATGGAACTCATTCTTTTATCCTAATGGCTTTTGATACTTAATAAATAGAAAAGTGCTGCAATTATGTTTTCTGCTATCAAACAGTGTTACATTGTAGACTTTTAAAAAGCTCTCACTAAAAATATACCAAATATTTTGGGCCACATTTTAAAAACCTTTTGTAGAGTTTTCTTTCTGCCTGGCCCATTTCACTGGGATTTTCTGCTGGAGATGAATATTTGGATCAGGATGTTAAATAATATTAACATGTTTAAACATGTTTAAACAAACATGTTTTGGAGGATTCCAGCAAGGCTTAAGCCTTATAGAGTGGGCCCTATCGAATTCACAGCGTTGAGAAACATCACGAATTGTGAAATCTGGTCTTTTGTGTGATTTTACCCAATACTTCATAGATTTTACTGGGTGTCTCAAACTGAGGTCCTGATCAAAAGGGTGTTGAGGGATGGGTCACAATGTTATTTTAGGGGTTTTATGGTATAGCCACCCTTCTATACTGCCTTCAAAGCTGGACAGCTGAGAGTGGCAGCTGTTGGCTGGGCACCCAGCTCTGAAAGAAGCACTCTGCCAGCAGTAGTGAGGAAATAAGGATGCAACACTATACCACACTGTTCGTACTTCTGCACTGCTGCTTTTTGGATGACCGGAGAGTGGCAGCTGCTGACTGAGAGCCCAGCTCTGCAGGCAGCAGCGCAGATGTAAGGGTGGCAATAGGATACCGTGCCATCTTACTTCTGAGTTGCTGCTAGAATAGCTCTGCTTCTTCAGAGCTGGGATCCTGGCTAGCAGCTGCCATTCTGCAGCTGCCGATTTCTGAATGAAGCACCACAATCTCTCCTACAATAGCCTTGCAGTTCCCCACCCCCCAACTGTTTAAGTCGGGACCCCCTACAATTATAACACTGTGAAATTTCACATTTAAATAACTGAAATAATAACATTTGTGATTTTCAAAATCTTATGAGCATGATATTAACCAAAGTGGAGCATAAATTTGGTAGAGCCCTACTTATAGACCCAGAGCACTGGGTATTATATAGTGATTTCTTTTATTTGTACGTGCTTAAAATGACGAGACTAAACATTGCACATTAATTCTTGTGGACTTCCCTTTTTAAATCTTAGGCCCTTCAGCTTTATTAGGTTTCAAACATGTTCAGTCAAACATTCTTATTCAAGAATATAGTTAAGCAAAGCCTACTGAATTCAAAATGAAAAATTATGCATATGCTAAGGTGCTGTGCTGAATAAGGATGGATTTATGCACATCCATATGTGGTTTCCTGGATCATGGACCAGAATGCGGTAGAGTAGTTTCACGTTTGTTGGAAACATATCTCATGGCTTTAATGCCCGAATTTAGATTCAACTGTTTGTTTTTATTTACTGGCAATTCTGTGGTACTCATCATTCTACTTTCTGAATTAATCCTCCCCCAATACTTTTCAGAGGGAGTATTCGTATCCTATTTATAGACAGGGAAACTGAAGTCAATGGGAATTGGGTATCTAACGTCTGTTTAAAAATCTAGTCTCACACGACTATGAGATTTTCTCAAATTCACACATGAAGACTCTTAGCTGGAAATAGAACCCAGGTGTCCTGGCTCCCAGTTTTGTGCCTCATCTTTCTTTCTTTTTGATCATATACCTCTTATTTGTTTACACGGAACCCTGACTTTCTAAATACCATTGCTATAAAAGGATTAATCTCTTCTAACATTCTTGCTACTATTTGTATTCAAATAAATTCAAATGAGGGAAATGCACTGGCAACAGAGAAGGAAAAACCTGTCTGCTTAATGTTTTACAGTAAGAAATAAAAAGCACAGCTTCAAAGTAATGTCTTACAGGAGATTACATTATAATATTATTGATCTATACCATGAATCATGTGCATCCTTGTAGATTTTTGTGTGAATAACGCTGACTAAACTAATCAATGTGTAAAGCTCCTTTGAGAGATTTCTTCCTCCTGAGACTGCTTTTCATTAGAAACAGCGTGATTAAAAACATTGCAATGCAACAATGGTAAATGGAAATGAAATGTTGGAATTTGCTATTTCTAAACAGTCTCTGAATCCTTAAAGGGCAAACTTCTAATACTAAGCCAAGATAATGCTCTCCAAGACTTCCTGGTTCATTCTCTCATTTTCCTTCTAGAGCAGGGTCTATAAAATTGTGAATAACTTCAATACCTTTAAACTAATATCTTAACAATGGAATTTTACAAGAAGACATTATGAAGTAATCTATGTTTTTTCATTTAAACTTACATTATACAAAGTGGAATGGACCAAATCCTAAGGCCTTTACTGGGGCAAAACGCTAATTTCTTTCATTCAAGTACTATGCTAAACTATCTGTTCCATTCTGTACTTAGCTGTGATGCTCTGTGTTCATTCCCCTAGGTGAAGAAGAGGTCTGTGTAAGCTCAAAAGCTTGTTTCTCTCATCAACAGGAGTTGGTCCAAAAAAGATTTTACCTCACCTGCCTTGTCTCACTAATATCCTGGAACCAAGATGGCTACTACACTGCATACACTGATTTCAGTTGGCTTTTGCTTGGATAAGGACAAACTAGGGTAAGGACACAGAAAACACTTAAGGCTCCATTTTACCTTACACAGAAATAACCCATATAAGCAACAGTTATTTGTGGAATTTCCTCCTACTTCTTTTCAGTGAAGTGGAAATGGTTAGCTCCATACCAGATGTGGTGCGTGTTCTGCCTCCTTTTGAGATTCCTATAGATTTCCAATGATCTTCATAAGGTAATAGGCAATCACATAGAAATCAAAGTCCTTCCCTCTTCAATCTAATCCTATAGACTTCTGTTGGATACTGGGAGCAGTAGCTGTGTTTCCATGAAACCCACATCAGAACTTGGGCTCCAGAATACAGAAAGGGAAACAGGTGCAAGTTAATAAAGCCTGAAGCTGTATTGCTAACTTGTTTTGTGTTTCCCTGTAACTTAAAGGGCCCACCTGGTTTTCCAGCATGCCCATGCCAGATTCACTTTCCCTAACTCAGCAGAGCTGTAATCCCTTTTGTGCATGTGGTGATAAAAGGTGGGCACACATGCTGTATTTTCCATCACATAGTTCTAAAATAAGGTCTGACGGATTTCATTTTGCAAGGGATCTATTAACAGTACTTGCACCTTCTCTTCTTCTAACAGTGCAGGCTGAGCACCAATGTGCTTCAGACCCACAAGTTCTGAATTGGGAAAATATATTGCCAGCATGCAGGAGGAGAATTGTTGGGAACCATCAAGTTGACAAAGTATTAGAACAAGTGACCAAGAGTCATGTTGAGTATTTGGATATTTTTATTTGTAAAGGTTAAAAAATGCAGCAAATTTAACAGGTCATTTTGAAAAAAAAAGCCTTAAGTGATATAGAAGGGACCTAATTTATAGCTCTCAGGAGTTGAAGTGATTCTACTGCAAACTAATAAATACTGATGAATTTGAAAAGGACATTTTGGAATATTTGCAGTAGATACTGTTTTTTTCTCTCATATTAGTGGGAAGTTGTTCTTGATATTCAACAGCCAGGAAACCTACTGTTTCTGAAAATGGGCTTTTCCCCTCAAATGGAAACATATGTTGCCTGTTGCTCACAGATGCATACTATTCAGGACTTCTTACAGCAACCCTTTCTGTGTTGAGTTATAAATGAGTGCAAGGAAACTTTGAATATCACAGATATGTTGTGACCAATATCAAGAGGTTAGAGAAATGAATGAATAGGAAAACTAAGCAAGTTCAAGTTTGCCACAAAGTCATCAAAAGGCAAATTCATCTGTCTAAGGCCTACACTTATCCCCTGAGATCGATGCTCTAGAGATCCATCTCCCTGGGTTTGATTTAGCGGGTCTACTAAGGACGCACTAAATTGACTACTGATGGCACCTTCTTTGACCCTAGTACTCCATGGAGTCATGAGGAGTAAGGGAAGTAGATGAGAGAGGTTCTCCCATTGACCTCACGTAATTGGGGTATCATAAAAATTCAACTTAAGATACATTGACTCCAGCTATGCTATTGTTGTAGCTGGAGTTGCGTATCTTAAGTCAACTCCCCACCTCCCCCAGTGTAGACATGGCCTAAATAACTCACCCTCCAATATCATTAGAAACCCAGATTTTCATTTTAAACAACCAACCATACATTTAATTGCAAATATTTGAGAAATGGTTTAAAAACACAAATGGGGGGGAGGGGAGATTTTTCAGCTGAATTCACATGCTTTACAAATGTTAGCCTCACACTTCCTACTCATTCTCTTTAGTTTTTTAGTCTTGGTTGCTGCAATGTGGTAAGTGGCTTTTCTTGTATGTAGGTTACACAATGTAGGAAATGCAAGGGGAAAAGAATCAGTGAGACTGTTTAAATAATCCTTTTGTGAACATTTTTAAAAATGTCTTTTTCATTGCTGATAGAACAACCAATTTCTGCTCAATCTTTTGAGTGGAACATAACCATATAAAAGTCATTTTCCAGAAAGTTACAAAACACTGCTATAAGTAACTATCGAATAATATATATAATGAATGAAATACAAATAGTTAATGTAACTCAGTGTTTCTCAACCTTCTTTATAAAGTACCCCTTTTTCAAAATAAATAAATACATTATAAGTACTCCCAGTACCTACAGTTTTCAGACACACACATTTTTTTCTATCATTGCAACACATTTGTTTAAACAACTTAATTGTAGCCAGGAGGTTAATGAAATTTTTGGGTGTAAAAAGTACAAAAATTATAAAATGGTGTAAAACTTAAAACAAAAATCAGTTTTCTCCAAATTTCGGTTGTATTGACATACCCCCCCAATGGTACTTGAGTACCCCAACAGTACTCGTACCACTAATTGAGAAACACTGATAAAACTAACCATATTATCACCATAGATAGTGAATGAGGCATGGCTACACACAAAAGGAGGAAAGATCTGACATTTTCTACAGAGCCCAAATGCCCAATGACTGTATTAATTATCAGTCAGAGTCTCATCCCCTTATTCACAGAGTAATTTCTTTAACAGCAAGTAGTCACACTGGAGTCAATAGGGCCTAATAAGCTCAGATGTTGTTCAGCATCAGTTAAGGGATCAGAATTTGGCTCCTTAATTTTGATTGTCAAAAAATGCTATGTAAATACCTTTGGCTTCTACTTTAACTACAAGCATTTCCCTGGTAAGTACTGAGTACATTTAACTCAGTCACAAATGGAACATATGTAATTCCATGCCACTTGTGTGATCAATCCTCTTCATAGGCTATGCTTCTCATAAAGGGTATGTCTACACAGTATTTCGGGATAATGTCCATTATCCCAAAATAGCGTTGTGCATGTCTTAACAGCACTTCTGTTCTTTTGAAATAATTTCAAAATACCGGGCGGCTTATTCTGGCTTCCTGTAAACGTCATTGCACGAGGAATAAGGAAGATGCTGGGACAGCTCTCTATTTCAAAACTTGGCATGGTCTGGACAGCACCAAATTTTGAAACAAGTGTGACAGGGCAGGTTAAAGGACTTGATGGAAGGGAAGAGAGGCAGCTCTTAAAAAAAAAAATCTACAGCCCCAACTGGACCGGGGCATCGGCCCAACATCCCTTTATTTTGCTGAGAACAGAAAGCTAAACACTGAGAAAAGGCAAGTGGGATTTGTACCATGGCTCCTAAACTGCAGAATAGTGGGTAGAACAGAGGTCTGGGATCCAAGAGTGGGACTGACCCTGCTACACAGGCTATCTCGAAATAAACTATGCAATTTGTGTAGCTCAAATTGCGTAGCTTATTTAGAGCTATGCACAACTGTGTAGATATACCCAAAGAGTGTTGTTCAAAATGTGTGGACTCAGTGTAAATTAATGTTACCGTGACAGCAAATTAGTTACCTTACAGGATTCATTAATACACAGCAGTTTGTATTCATAGGTGGTTTACAAAGCTGGTAAACATCATATTGTGTGTAAGAAAATAATTTGTTATTTATAGCAAAATGTATATACAATATAGCATAATAAGTAATAATACATAACAGCACTTACTTAGTGTTCAGTCACCGCTTAAGCATTGTCACTCCGCATATGCTTTCACATCCACAAAATCCCATTGGTGTATTGGATTACTTAAAAATCACTTCACACAAAGGGTATAATTCTGCTATTTTCTTACTGGTGATTAACATCTGATTTCCCAAGCAGTTCCATTGGTGTGGTGAAGCTGTTTGCAGTGCAAGGTGGAAGCAAGAGCGGCAGAATCTGATACAAAATAAGAATGATGTAGGACACTGAAATTTCTTGTTGTTCATTCCTAAAAATATGATTACAACTCCATGAGCTACAAACAACTCCAAATTATTACTGGTAATCTAAAAGTATTTTGTTGCTTTCAAAAGATGTCCCTGGGTAAATTCTTGTTATGAGTCCAGTGCCATTTCCCCACTTTACTTACCTTTAATGTGAATGTAATACTCTGTGAAAAGCACCATACTAATAACCTTGACGACTGAAATTATTAGCTAGAAGAAATGCATGCTGGCCAGCATACTACCCAGCAATTTTGCTTCCCCTTAGATCAGAAGGACTCAGCTATTCAGGGGCACCATTTCAGATTTTGGTGGGGTTGGGGTGACCTTGGGCAAACTGGTGGGGTTGGGGTGACCTGTATATGCCATTAAGGAGGGTGAGGAGAACATGGCAGGACAGACTGGCTTCAGCAGTGTTACTGAATATGCTTGGTACAAGCCAAGCAGCAAATTCGGAGGGGGGGGGCACAACCCAATCCACCTTCCACCCCTCCATCACCCCTTTCCAGGGGCTACTGAAGCACTGGAAAACTATTTTTTTTGGCAGATAACTTATCAGTTAGCTGACAAGAGGAGCACTGTATCTAATCCCTAAATAAAAGAAATAAAATTAAATAAATATTAGGCCCATTCAGCTCTAATTTTAACATATTCTGACATCTTGTGGCAAGTCACTTAAGGGACACTGGTTAGCCTTAAAATATTAATATATATCAGGGGTGGGGAACCTAAGGCCCAGGGGCTGGATCTGGTCCCTGGCTTGCCTGGATCCAGCCCCCAAGGCTTGGGGATTCCTCTCCAACATTGGGGAGCCCATGCTCCTGCCCCCCACTACAGCTTCCCTCATGGAGCATTAGGTAAGCCAGAGCTGGATCCGATCCACTGGCTCTGCCTGGTGTGGGGAGGAATCCTTGTGCTGCTGTTCCTTCTCCTCTTGGCTGGCAGAATAAAGTGCTGCCTGGAGGCTTTTCTCCAAGAAAATCTACTAACCCTGTCCCCTTGAGGTTCTGCTGTGTAAGGAGAATGTGGGCAGTTTCTTTTTACTTCTCAGTTAGGGGCGATGTCAGTGAGGTGTGTGTGTGCGGGGGAGCGGTAGGTGAGTGGGGGAGGAGTTGTATGTATTGTCCTGACTGATTTTTCTGTGGGTCAGCAGTTCCTGACCTAAAAAGGTCCCCCCCAGATATATATTCATACTTTGTTACTAATCAGAGAGAGAGAGCACGCGCGCGCACAAGAGAGAGAGAGAGAGAGAGAGAGACTGACTGACTGACTGTCAGGACTCCTGGGCTCTATCTCAGTTCTGAGAGGGAAGTAGGGTTTAGTGGATTACAGCAAGGGGCAGATACATTTGGGCACTATTTAAGAATGGCCATACGGGGTCAGACCAATGCTCCAGCTAGTCCAGTGTCCTGTGTTCCAACAGTGGCCAATGGCAGGTGCTTTAGAAGGAATAAACAGAAGATCCATCCCCTGTCAACCATTGCTAGCTTCTGGCAAACAGAACTGTAATGAGGTGTAACATGGAACGAGGTGTAACAGTTAATTCGAACTAACTGTTTCACTGCCGCGTGTAGCCGCAGGCAGTTATTTTGGACTAGTGGAATTTAAAAATGGCGACCGGACAGGAACATGCAAATAAAGCCCGGGATATTTATATCCTGGGCTTCATTTGCAGCTTTGAATGTGTACATTAGCCTCCCTAGTTTGAACTAGGGGGCTAGTGTAGACATACCCTCACTGTTTAACCTAGTGGTCTCCAACCTTTTTATGCCCAAGATCACTTTTTAAATGTCAGAACAAGACAAGATCTACTGCCCCATCCTTCTCCCAAGACCTCACCCCTTCCTTGAAGCCCCGCCCTCCTGTTCTTCTCTTCATCACTTGCTATCCCCAGCCCTTATACACTCTCAGGGTATGGCTACACTGCCACTTTTTTCCCGATCCTTCTGTAGGAAGAGGTTTTCCCAACATTTGGCCTGTCTAGACTGGGCCAAATGTCAGAAAAACTGCTTTTTTTGGAAGCCCTCTTATTTCTTATGAAATAAGTAATATAGGGGTTGCCAAAAGAGCATGTTTGCTCTTCTGCTAAAAAAAGCAGAAGAACAAACACATCCCTGGACGTGGAAGAGTTTTTCTGGGATACCTCTGGAATCTAGAAAAACTCCTGCAGTCTAGCCATACCCTCACTAGGTTGAGACAGGAAGTGCAGGCTTTGGGGTGGGAATGAGGGATTTAGGTGTGGGAAAGGGTGAGAGGTGCAAGCTCTGGGAGGGAATTTGGATGCAGGTGGATGTGGAGAAGGGGATGCTGGCTCGGAGAGGGGGCTCCATTTTTTAATAAAATATGATGTCAAACACAAAGGCTGTGTCTAGACTGGCTGGTTTTTCTGTAAAATCAGCCGCTTTTCTGGAAAAGCTTGCCAGCTGTCTACACTGTCCACTTCAATTTCTGCAAAAGCACTGACTTCCTACTGTAAGCAGTCAGTGTTTCTTGTGGAAATACTATTCTGCTCCCGTACAGGCAAAAGTCCCTTTTGCGCAAAGCTTTTCCGCAAAAGGGCCAGAGTAGACAGCTCAGATTTGTTTTCCACAAAAAAGCCCCAATCGCGAAAATGGCGATCAGAGCTTTTTTGCAGAAAAGCACATCTAGATTGGCACGGACGCTTTTTCGCACGAAGTGCTTTTGAGCAAGAGTGTCCGTGCCAATCTAGACGCTCTGTTCCGAAAATGCTTTTAATGGAAAACTTTTCCGTTAAAAGCATTTCCGGAAAATCATGCCAATCTAGACGCAGCCAAAAAGTTTCAGCATTGTCTTTATTCATGAAAAGAGTGGGGAACCTGTTTTGAGTCAGGGGTCACAACAGGCCCTTTTTCTGTTGTGAAAAGTCAGTTGGGGCCACACAAGTGAGATGCAAAAAAATAACTCCTTCAAAACCCCACAAACCTCACTAATGTGGCCCCAACTGTGCTGGTGGGAGCAGGGGACATGGTACTGGCGAAGGGTGTTAGTGGGTACTGGGACGAGGACAGGGTGACAGTGGGTGCTGTGGCAGGGGATGTGGGGCAGGGTGCTGGGGTGGGAACAGGGTGCCAGTGGGGGCAGGGAACAGGGTGCTGGGGTGGGGGCAGGGTGCCAGTGGGGGTAGGGGAAGGAAGCCCGGGCATGTCCCTTCTCTGGGGACTCCTACCTGTCCCCCCTCGCACAGGAAGTCCACGGCGCACGCCTCCTCTGGGAACTCCGACCCCTTCCTCGCAAAGGAGGGAAGCCCTGGGCATGCCTCTTCTGGGGACTCCTACCTCTTGCCATGCAGGAAGTCCCTGGCATACACTTCCTCTGGGGACTCCTAACTCTCCCTTCCCCACCCTGGAGGTCCCTAGCATGCAACAGACCTGGTCTTTCAGGTACCACATTGGCTGTTTGGCCATTGATGGACCTGTTCTCCTTGAACTTTCAGGTACCGCGTTAGCTGTTTGGGAGCAGCCAGCGCACTTCCTGAAACCCTGGAGGTGGCATGCAGTTGCGGGACTTTCATCCACCCCGCAGGAAGCCAGCGCTACCTCCATTGTCACTGGAGGTAGATAGTGGGGCATCCTGCAGGGTGAGGGATTGCGAATACCTCATGATCGACTGGTCGAGCCCTCCCGATTGACCAGTCGATTGTGATCGATGAGTTGATGACCACGGGTTTAACCCTTTTCCAAGATCATTTATGAGTAAGTTGAATGGCTGTGGTCCGAATGCAGACCCCTGTTTATTCTTACTCTTTTTTCCTATTTTAAAGTGGAGTACCCAGCAATGTGTTCGTGATCACCTAACAATCCTTCAATTATTTGAATGACGAGCCTTTAGATATTTTAATCACCCTGCCTCCCTCTGTTTATAAAGAAACTCCCTGCCCCAAAGGCAAAGTATTGCAGTTAAAAGCTGCCTCTGGAGCTGGGGCATGTGCCTTCAGCAGACTTCAAGTATGAAATCCCAGTTCAAATGAGGGGGGAGGGGGCTCCTGACCCCCTCTAGCTGTCCATAAATGGTGCTTTTATAGCTGTTTCATAAAAAACTTATAGCTCATTTCAATTTCCAGATTCTGCCTCCTTTCCACGTACTACCTTATTCCAGAAGTAGTCATTTTAAAATCAATGTGTTGGCTTGAAGACTAGGGCACCATTCCATACAGAAATCTGGCAGAATCTGACCACTTGTCTTTGCTGTTTCTTCTGAAATCATCAACAAGGGAGCCACTTTTTGACATGTGCACACCTGTCTATTTTGAATTAGGCTGAAACTGCTAATTTCTACTATTTAGTCTTTGAGGTGCTAATAAGCTATTTGTTGTTTTTTAAGTTTTCCCATTACAGACTGGCTCAGCTATCCCTTTGAAACTTATGTACCCAATGTCCTCTTCCCTCCCCTTCCCCCCCTCCCCCCCCCCCACACACAGGGGCAGATATAGGGCAGGGCGAACGGGGCGGCCGCCCTGGGCCCCGCGCTTCAAAAAGCCCTGCGCATAACGTCACTGCGCATGCGCCGTGGCAAAGGGGGGGCCCCGTGGAATTATGCTGCCTGGGCCCCCGCAAAACGGCCATCTGCCCCTGCACACACACACTTCCCTTATTTATTCTTGGTTCTGGACTTCTAACAGTCCAGTCATCTGAAGAAGTGGGCTGTGCCCACGGAAGCTCATGATACCATCTACATGTTTTGTTAGTCTTTAAAGTGTTACCACACTATTTGTTTTTTAAGTTTTTCCTGTTACAGACTAACTCAGCTACCCCTACACTCTAAAGAATAGTTAGCTGTCTACCAGGACTGCCAACCTCACTGGCCAGTTGGAGTGACTCCGCAATAGTTGAAAGACTGCATATCACAGAGTGAACCCGTAACCACTTAGCCACCTTGCAGGTGTTTCATAACATGAACAGCAGAATGGTTTATCAGGCCAAAAACTGAAATATATAGAAATACTTAGTATAAATCCATGGATTTCATCCAGAAAAATGTTGGAAAGTAATTTTAAGTCTAAAATTAAATGGTGTGTATGAAATATATGGGCCATATCTAATAGGTATCTAAGTATAATCAAATGTGGCTAGTTGATCTTGACTATATATTTGACCTTTATCCAAAGACAGCTATATTTTTAAACACATGGTGTACAAACTATATAGAACCAAATTCTGCATTTTGTGCCTGCTAAAGTCAATGGAAAAACCCCTATTGACTTCATTAGGCTTTGGTTTGGACCCTAAGTAACTTTGTAATGTTGTTATTGCAGCCTTTTAGCCTACTACTATCCACCCTTCTTCTTTTACCTTCATTATTTATATTATATCTAAAATATAATTCCATATTCTACCTGGCCCTTTTCTGGGTGCACAGTAGGTCAATAAACATGTAAGGACCAAGCATAATTGCATTACATAATTGTATGCACAAAGATTGCTCAATCCATTTTACCTCAGAAATACATGGTACCCAAAATCACAGGCAAGAAAGAGAGAGAGAGCCATAGATTATATTTGCCCCTCCTACCAAACAATGCATATGTGATTATCATGTGAGGGATAATCAGTTGGATTCCATAAAGAGGCACAGCAGCAGATATACAGCTTCCGTGTGCTTGAAAAATCTGATTCCACTTTGCCAGAACTTCACCCTTCTCCCACCTACACAATTTTATCCCCCTTTCTCCTACAGACAGTGACTACATGGCACAATTGGAACTTCCATTGTAAACTCTCCTGGAAGGTAACTGGTAGAACTGGCCAAATTGAAAAATTGAAGAAAAAAAAAAGTTTTGGGTCAAACAAAACATTTTGTTTTTTAATTTAAACTTAATAAAATCTATATGAAAAATGCTTTGAATGAAACAACAGAACATTTTCTTTTGAAAATGTCTGTGAAATGTTTAGATATTTTCAGAAGTTTTGGAGAGTGTTTTTTTTTATTAAAACAATTTGACAAACTCAGCACAAATTAGGGAAATGTTTTGGCTAACTAGCATTTGTATTTTCAGTGAAAAACTTTCCACTAAAATTTCACCCAGCTCTTGTCCCTTGTCTTGTATGTTTCCTGTGAAGTATTTAGTGCTGTAACACTAATATATGAAAATAAGACCATCAGAATTTTTCCCTGTAAATCCTTGCAAAGGGCACCCAAAATAAACATCTTTTAATTAGATTTTGGTCCAAGTTTGGATCTGAGAGACACCAGCTGTTGGCATGAAGGTTACATAAATCTGAAAAGCATAGATGAGTACAGTTTGAGAATGTAATAGGCTAGTTATTATGTGAAAAGTCGCATTTTCTTTCAGAGGTGACAGACACTAAAAGTCTAATTCAGTTCTCAAAAAGGAACTTTTATTCAGCTATACAACAAATCATTATTTATCTTAGAATCATCCTAATGTTTCAAATGTTCACACTACTGACTGGTCAAGATTTCACTCACAATTCTTAGGCATAAAAAGAAATTCAGTTATTGGGGATGTCACTCCCAACCAAATGTGCAGTGTCAATTTTATTGCAGCCTGCTACCAGAAATGCACATGGTTTTCTGCATTTAACATGCATTTTTCGATAGCCTGTTGTTCTTTACACACTAAACAGGGGACTGCAGACAGGGGAGTTGAAGAGGGAGTTGGGCAGAGGGAGTAACTGATGGTGATGAAGACCCGAAGCGCTTGTGCCAGTACTTCTCCTGTCTCCTCCACCTGTGCCTGTATCCAGACAGAGAACCTGAGCATGGATGCCTCTACCCAGGTCCTGGTGTGGTCTTGCTGTATTTGTGGCTTGCAATTCCCACTGAGTGATCTCCAGGCTGGGGGAGACAACCGTTGTGAAAGGTGCCTGCTGGTGGAATCTCTCAGGCAGCAGGTGGGAGAGCTACAGGAGGAGGTGGCCAGGCTGAGGAGCATTCGAAGCCATGAGGAATTCCTGGACAGTATTCCTGTGGAGTCCACGGAGGTCACTGTCCTAGGCTGTGGGACTGTTGACCAGCCACTTATGGAGGAGGGTGCAGGGTGAGAACTGGCAGCTGGTTACTTCCGGCAGCAGGCAGTGTTCCACCCCTGCTCCTAACCCTCCCACTGTGTTGTTACATAACCGTTACACTTTACTTTCAGCAGGAGACAAGGAGTCACCCCCCACAGTGGAGGAGACCAGGCCTTGCACCACCAAGGTTGAGCAGTCTCCTGCCACCACTGCGAGGAGGAAACGTAGGGTAGTGGTGGTTGGAGACTCTCTTCTGAGGGGAACGGAGGCACCCATCTGTCGCCCTGACAGCTCATCTCGAGAGGTATGCTGTCTGCCAGGGGCCCGTATCCGACATGTTACGGAGGCATTGTCGAGGATTATCCGGCCCTCTGACTACTACCCCATGCTACTCATCCACGTGGGCACAAATGATACTGCCAGGTGTGACACTGAGCGGATCAAGTGTGACTACAGGGCTTTGGGAGTACGGGTGAAGGAGTTTGGAGCGCAGGTGGTATTCTCTTCTATCCTTCCTGTCAAAGGTAGGGGCCCGGGCAGAGAGAGGTGCATCCTGGAGGTGAATGCCTGGCTGCGACGATGGTGTCGCCAGGAGGGATTCGGCTTCCTTGATCACGGGGTGCTCTTCCAGGAAAGACTGCTTGGCGAAGATGGAGTTCACCTTTCCAGGAGCGGGAAGGCCTTGTTTGGACACAGACTGGCTAACCTTGTGAGGAGGGCTTTAAACTAGGTTTGTTGGGGGCAGGTGAACAAAGCCCACAGGTAAGTGCTGCATGTGCGGGACTGGGAGATGGGTTGGAAATGGGGGGGACTACGGCCTATATTGGGAAGGAGAAAGGAGGGTCAGGGCACAACAGGGAGGCAAGATCAAATCAGTATCTTAGATGCCTATATACAAATGCGAGAAGTATGGGTAATAAGCAGGAAGAACTGGAATTGCTAACCAATAAATACAACTATGATATCATTGGTATTACAGAAACCTGGTGGGATGGGACGCATGATTGGAATGTTGGTATGGAAGGGTACGGCTTGCTCAGGAAGGACAGACAGAGAAAAAAGGGAGGAGGGGTTGCCTTGTATATTAAAAATGTACACACTTGGACTGAAGTGGAGATGAATGTAGGAGATAGCTGTGTAGAGAGTCTCTGGGTTAAGCTAAAAGGGGTAAAAAACGAGGGTGATATCATGCTAGGAGTCTACTACAGGCCACCTAGCCAGGTGGAAGAGGTGGATGAAGCCTTTTTTAAACAATTAACAAAACTATCC
The DNA here is from genome assembly GCF_049634645.1 of Pelodiscus sinensis. Taxonomy (NCBI): domain Eukaryota; kingdom Metazoa; phylum Chordata; order Testudines; family Trionychidae; genus Pelodiscus; species Pelodiscus sinensis. Next base: position 210,232,670 of record NC_134712.1, on the reverse strand, counting down.
AAAGCCCAAGATTTGGTGGTGATGGGGGACTTCAACTATCCAGACATATGTTGGGAAACTAACACAGCGAGGCACAGGCTATCCAATAAGTTTCTGGACTGCATTGGAGACAACTTTCTGTTTCAGAAGGTTGAAAAAGCTACCAGAGGAGAAGCTGTTCTGGATTTGGTTTTAACAAATAGGGAGGAACTAGTTGAGAACTTGAAAGTGGAAGACAGTATAGGGGACAGTGATCACGAAATAATAGAGTTCATGATCTTAAGGAAAGGTAGAAGGGAGACCAGCACAATTGAGGTAATGGATTTCAGGAAGGCAGATTTTGATAAGCTCAGAGAACTTGTAGGTAAGGTCCCATGGGAAGCAAGACTGAAGGGAAAAACAACTGAGGAGAGTTGGAAGTATTTCAAAGGGACGTTATGAAAGGGCCCAAAAGCAAACAATTCCGCTGTGTAGGAAAGATAGAAAATATGGCAAAAGACCAGCTTGGCTTAACAAGGAGATCTTGCACGATCTCAAAATAAAAAAGGAGTCATATAAAAAATGGAAATTAGGACAACTAACAAAGGAGGAATATAGGCAAGCAACATGGGAATGCAGGGGCAAGATTAGAAAGGCAAAGGCACAAAATGAGATCAAACTAGCTACAGGCATAAAGGGAAACAAGAAGACCTTTTATAAATACATTAAAAGCAAGAGGAAGACCAAGGACAGGGTAGGCCCACTGCTTAGTGAGGAGGGAGAAGCAGTAACCGGGAACTTGGAAATGGCGGAGATGCTCAATGACTTCTTTGTTTCGGTCTTCACCGAGAAGTCTGGAGGTGTGCCTAACGTAGTGAATACAAGCAGAGAAAGGGTAAGTTTAGAAGATAGGATACACAAAGAACAAGTTAAAAATCACGTAGGAAAGTTAGATGTCAGCAAGTCACCAGGTCCTGATGAAATGCATCCCAGGATACTCAAGGAGCTGATAAAGGAGGTATCTGAGCCTTTAGCTATGATCTTTGAAAAATCATGGCAGACAGGGGAGATTCCAGAAGACTGGAAAAGGGCAAATATTGTGCCCATCTATAAAAAGGGGAATAAGAACAACCCAGGAAACTACAGACCGGTCAGTTTAACGTCTGTCCCAGGGAAGATAATGGAGCAGGTAATTAAGGAAATCATATGCAAACACTTGGAAGGTAATAAAGTGATAGGGAATAGCCAGCATGGGTTTGTGAAGAACAAGTCATGCCAAACTAATCTGATAGCTTTCTTTGATAAGATAACGAGCCTTGTGGATAAGGGAGAAGCGGTGGATGTCATATACCTAGACTTTAGTAAGGCATTTGATACGGTCTCGCATGATATTCTTATTGATAAACTAGGCAAATATAACTTAGATAGGGCCACGATAAGGTGGGTGCATAATTGGCTGGATAACCGTAGTCAGAGAGTTGTTGTTAACGGTTCTAAATCCTGCTGGAAAGGGATAACAAGTGGAGTTCCACAAGGGTCTGTTTTGGGACCCGTACTGTTCAATATCTTCATCAATGATGTAGATATTGGGATAGAGAGTACGCTTATTAAGTTTGCAGATGATACCAAATTGGGTGGGGTTGCAACTTCTTTGGAGGATAGGGACATAATTCAAAATGACCTTAGCAAGTTAGAGAAATGGTCAGAGGTAAACAGGATGAGGTTTAATAAAGAGAAATGCAAAGTGCTCCACTTAGGAAGGAACAATCAGTTCCATACATACAAGATGGGAAGCGACTGTCTAGGAAGGAGCATGGCGGAAAGGGATCTAGGGGTCATAGTGGACCACAAGTTGAATATGAGCCAACAGTGTGATGCTGTTGCAAAAAAAGCAAATATGATTCTAGGTTGTATCAACAGGTGTGTTGTAAGCAAAACTCGTGAAGTCATTCTGCCGCTCTACTCTGCACTAGTTAGGCCTCAGCTGGAGTACTGTGTCCAGTTCTGGGCACCACATTTCAAGAAAGATGTGGAGAAATTGGAAAGGGTACAGAGAAGAGCGACAAGAATGATTAAAGGTTTAGAGAACATGACCTATGAAGCCAGGCTTCATGAACTGGGCTTGTTTAGTTTGGAAAAAAGAAGATTAAGGGGGGACATGATAGCGGTTTTCAAATATCTAAAAGGGTGTCACAAGGAGGAAGGAGAAAATTTGTTCCTCTTGGTTTCTGAGGACAGGACAAGGAGTAATGGGCTTAAAGTGCAGCAGAGGAGGTTTAGATTGGACATTAGGAAAAAATTCCTAACTGTCAGGGTGGTCAAATATTGGAATAAATTGCCAAGGGAGGTGGTGGAATCTCCCTCTCTGGAGATATTTAAGAACAGGTTAGATAGACATCTGTCAGGGATGGTATAGACGGAGCTTGATCCTGCCTTGAGGGCGGGGGGCTGGACTCGATGACCTCTCGAGGTCCCTTCCAGTCCTATTATTCTATGATTCTATGATTCTATGAAACAAAGACTATAGGTACCACAGCTTCAGAGGGGTAGCCGAGTCAGTCTGTAACTGGAAAAACTTTAAAAAGAACAAATAGTCTTGTAGCAGTTTACAGACTAACAAAACATGTAGATGATATCATGAGCTTTTGTGGGCACAACCCACTTCTTCAGATGAAGATGATTTTGTTAGTCTGTAAGGGTATGTCTACACTACAAAGTTAATTCAAACTAACAGCCGTTAGTTCGAATTAACTTTAATAGGGGCTATACATACAAACCGCTAGTTCAAATTTAAATCGAACTAGCGGAGCGCTTACTTTGAACTAGATAAACCTCATTCTACGAGGAGTAACGCCTAGTTCGAATTAAGGAGTTCAAATTAAGGGCTGTGTAGCCGCTTAATTCGAACTAGTTGGAGGCTAGCCCTTCCCAGGTTGCCCTGGTGGCCACTCTGGGCCAAACCAGGGAAACTCTTCTGCCCCCCCTCCAGGCCCCGGAGCCCTTAAAGGGCCATAGTCTGGCTACAGTGCTTGTGCTAGTTGCAAGCCTGCCAGCACCCAACCAGCAGACCCTGCACCTGGCACAGCATGAGCCAGCCACCCGCTGCCACCCACCCCTCCGCCTCTTCCCAGGAACAGGCTGGCAGCTCACAGGAGCCTGCCTGGGGCCGTAATAGGTGTGCTCCCGCCTGATCTAGTGCAGAGATCGTGGACCTCATCGAGGTTTGGGGGGAGGCCTCCAACATCCATGATCTCCGCACTAACCACAGGAACGTGGCTGTCTACAGCCGCATGGCTGACAGCCTGGCCACCAGAGACCACATGTGGACCCAGGAGCAGGTCCGCTGCAAGATCACGGACCTGCAGCAGGCCTACTCCAGGGCCTCCCAGCCAGGGGCCAACCCGGAGGCATGCCCTCATTATGAGGCCCTGGACCGCATCCTGGGGGCTCATGCAATCTATGCCCCCCGGGTGGTGATCGACCCCGGGGCAGAGGGATCCATCCCTGACACGGAGGAGGAGGATGCCGAGAGCCAGGAGCCTACAGGGAGCCTGCCCAGGACCCAGGACTCCCGAGGCACCCCACAGAGCACATCGGCTGTGTCGTCCGAGGCTGGGGAGGGTTCCACATGTGAGTACCACCATGCTCCCCTTATGCGTATGGGGGCGTGGGGGGAGAGGGAGCCCAGGGACCGTGCACCTGGGCCTTGCCCACCATGGAGCAGCAGCTGGGTGTCATAGACTCTAGTTCCTCCATTTTGTTACCTAGGCTTCTCGCATTGGTATACAAGCATCTTAATTTTTGCTGTTTCACCTCACTCACATTCTTTACTCCATTTGGCCAGGACATTGTACCTCCAATATGACCTATTAGACTAGTATCCACTCTGCCCTTCCTCCTTATGCTCATTCTCCTACCCCCGGCTATATCCTTTCTTACTTCGTTTTCCTCCCTCTCAATGCTAAAATCCAGCATAGAGATTACCTGGACATCTCCCAACTGTCTCCCCCAAATTCCTAGTTTAAAGCTCTCTTAATCAGTTGTGCCAGCCTCCATCCTAGAAGTCTATTTTCCTCCTACTTAGATGAAGTCCATCCTGAGAGAACAGTCTTCTGTCCGTAAATGCCTCCCAGTGGCCATACAGCCCAAAGCCCTCCTTATAGCACCACTGCCTAAGCCACCTATTGAGCATCATAATCCTATCACACCTTTGTTGCCCTTCTCTAGGAACAGGCAGTATCCCACTGAAAATCACCTGAGCCTCGATTTCCTTAAGCGTCCTCCCCAACCTGGCATAGTATCCCTTGATTTGTCCCAGCGACAATCTAGCCATATCATTTGTTCCTACATGAAGGATGATCAATGGATTCTTTCCCGCTAGCCTTTAGTTCAACCTTAGTTCCTTAGTTCCATCCTCTTCAACCTTAGTCATGCAGGGGCCCTGGCCTGTTCCCCACATGCCGACCTCGCCTTGAAGAGCGGGGGTGGGTTTCACCTACTGTGTCTCCAGGGAGAACTGACCACTGCTCTTGTTTCACCACAGCCGCAGCACCTTGGACTGCAGGGCGCACCACCCCGCCTGCAACAGCCACCTGCACCTGGGCCAGCAGGCGCACCCGCAACCTGGAGGACTACCACTGGTGGCACCTGTGGCTACTGGAGCACCAGCTCCGCACCCAGGACCACTGGGTCCGGGAGGACCTGCGGCTGTGGCAGCGGAGCTTGGAGGTGCTGGAGGAGCAGAGCCGTGCCCTCAGAGGTCACCTGCAAACCTTGGTGGACAGGTTCCTGCCTCCTCCTGCTCCAGCCCCTGCGGCTGCCCCAGCTCTTGCTCCACCAAGAGGATTTTGCATCTCTTGCCATATGACTAATATATTTTATAAAATTCATTCTTCAGCAGGATACAAATAGCTCGCTCATTGGTGCATTATATGCCATGGACATCCTATTTACCTTAATGCACACTAAAACTGTAATGAGTGTTACAGTGTCTGCATATCACAATATATTTTTCCTAGCTTCTGGAGACAGAGAGTGAGAGTACTTCAACATGGGCACTTCTGCTTTACGGGCAATTGTCTGAAACCAATAATGAGACTGTTAATAGCTAATGTGTATAATAAAAAATTAAGCATTGCTCATCAAACTGGGAAAAGCTACTTTGCTGATATAGTCAAGCTTCCTGCGGCTCTTGTACTGAATTTCTGCCAAGTTTGTTGTCTGTACTCACTCTCCAAATACACTCTCTAAACACAATGTAATGATAATATTTATTATTTAATATTATAATAATATTTAATATGAATGGATACTTTCCTGCTTTACAGGCATTAAGAGTGTGTAACAATTGTAGGTAGCCCACAGTAAGGACAGAGCTGATTGTCCAGAGGGACTGATCCAAAGTGCCTGGAGAGAATCCTATTAACTTCAATGCACGCTGAATGGACTGAGAGAGAGCCCTAGGAAGCATTCTTCCTGAAGGATAGTTCCCAGAGTTCCCCAGTTTTCAGGGGGACCAAGCATTCTGCCATGTTGGGAGTGCAGCCCACCTCTGGCCAGCTACCTCTGTTGACAGGTGCATGGAGAGGAAGCATAGATGCAGGAATTAGTGGTTTGAGGGGTTGCTGCAGCACCCCCTGGGCTTCTAGCCTAGTGCCCAGAGTCCTGGCTGCCTCCCCATGCACCATGGACTCTGCTGCTATTCCCATGCCTGGGGTCCCAGTTGTTGCCCTGTACACGCGGGGTTCTGCTGCCAGCTCTTTGCCCTGTGTCCTGGCTGTTGGTCCTGCACACCAGGGCTTTGCTCCTGGCTTCATCTGGGGGGCAAGGACACAGGTGAAGGGGAGTGTCAGCACCCCCCACTCTTAAAAATGTTCTTGTGCCACTGAGAGGAAGAGGTAACCCCCCAAAAAGACCCTTTATCCATGTAGCTTTCCCTCATGCATGGAGGTAGAAGCCAATAATTGAATTAGAGCAGGTTTCTCACTGTCATTCTGTGCTATACCCATATTAGACTTCAATCAACATGCCAATTATTAAAGTCAGAAGATAAGAAAGAGGCAGTGTGTGTTCTATTAGACCATGCCATAACCCCTTGAGCTCTCTGAACAGTTTCCTTTCCAGCTCTAACTCTTGTTGATGGTTAATGTATGCCACTATCAGCCTGGACTCTAATTCTGGAACTTTGGAAAAGTTTTCACAGGAATTCAAATGTTGCTGTTCAGATTCTTCTCTAATTTTATCTGACAGGGCTAAACAACCAGCATTCTCCTACAGGGGAAATGGTCTGTGGTGCTTTGTATTCTAAATGGGTAGGCAAGTTTTCAATATTCAAGGTGATAAAAGACACCCACTTGCAGGGGAAAATAAATTGATTCACTGCAGTAGTTTCTCCAGAATGAAATGGTACCTTGCAGTTTGAAGTGCTTTGCAGCAGAGAATTGAATGGGGTATGAAAGGAAGGTGATTGTTGTAGCCTTCTCAAATTAACAGTGGAGATAACGTGTATGAGAAATAACCGCAGACTTTGTTCATTAGTTCTTACGGTTGATGTTTAACAAAAGAGGTGGGGGATGGAGAAGAGGGAGGGAATTGATTTCATAGACTATGCACTAGATACTAGAATAATATTTAGACATTTTAAGATCCCCGTCTACACAGCCAAGCTTAACAAACTGCTGTACTCTACTGTGAGCAAAATGAACTATAACATGGTTTGGTCACCTGTAAGTGGGTAGGCTGAAACTAACATGTCAAATCTGCTGTAGAGATCGTAAGACCAGAATTTGACTCAACTTTACCTTTTAAATTTTTCCTTGATTTTTTCCTTTAATATTTTCTTTTCTTTTAGAAGTTGTTTTATTTATATACCTTTCTTTGGATAAGGCTCTGAGATATCTCCAGAAGACAAATAAACAAGTCTGGATTACATTCCCACAACATCTGTCTGTGGATAGGAATCCCCTTAAAACAGGTGTTCCCAAACTTTGTGATACCGCAACCCCTTCTAAGTTGCTTGCGACCCCCCTCTAAGTTGCTGTGACCCCCCGGGGGGGATCGGGACCCACAGTTTGAGAAATGTAGCCTTAAAGGGATTCTGGGATCAGTCACTATCTGGGAAAGCCTGATAGTGATGCTCAAACAGAGCCACAGTTCCAGAGAGGGAAGGCAGAGCTCCTGGAATCACAAAGTTTCCGTGAAGATGGCACTGTCATCCTACAGATAATCTGGGATTCATGGGGCTTGAGAGCTGGCCAAGTAACTTGTTTAATAGGGTTAGGAAAACAGGTCTCTATTTTGTATCCATAATGTATTTGGGAGTTAGCAGATTATGATTTACCAATTCTGTTTAGCTGTGTATAGACATTGGAAGAAATGTTATGTTAATTGTGGTGCAGTTCTTCTTAGATGCTGAACACAGTAGCAGTAAAGCTTGTTCTTTCTACTTCAATCTCTTTCTGATTGGCATCATTATTTAATTATAGTGCTGTTGCCTACAAGTGATAGCATGCAGATTCAAGGAAACAAAAACCTTGCATGGTGAAAAACACAAGAAAACTCCAAACAAATAAAAAAAACGTAAGGCAATTCAGGGGAAAACTTTGCAAGGAGACTCTTGTGGTGTTTTCTGTTCCCCTACCTGTCTCCTGAGAATTTTTCCTTTGGAAGGGGTCACTGGTTCCTGAGAGAGAATTTTGCGATCTGGCCCATTCATAATAATTTGTTGCTTTTTCTCTTTTCTGAACTTTTTATGGATATTTAATACACTATCCAGTAAACTGCACTGTATTTACAATTTGGTGTTTTCTCTCTCCTGATCTTCCTGCCCTCACATAAGGTGTTCTGGCATTATAGCTGACACATACAAAACGTCTTCTCTCAGGTGCCTGAGTTAGGATCCCCTAACTCTCTTCAGAACTTTCCACAGGTTTAAAATTTCCCATGTCAGTGGGCTGTAACTGGGGGCGTAAATTGCATAACAGCTCTCCTCCAAGGTATGCCTCTAACAAGTAGCTTTCAATACAAAACCTGTAATTTCAATTACCATGCTTTTGTGTGAGTTCCGAGGCACAGTGATCTCATCTTTGCAGTTCACTGCATTGTGCTAACAGCCTGTAACAAAGCTTAGTCTTGAAAATATCAGGCATGATGAAACTCACTCTGAATTACGATACTTTCCTATTAACTTTCATTATAAATACTAGCACCGCATTGTTATTATAAGAGCTAGGAAAGGGAAGAGCATGTCACTGCTGATCCAGTCCTCAGCATGCCTTTATTGTGGGCATTGTGGATTTCACAATCACAGCCCTGCTTCCTATACCAAAGTTATACTGCTCACTGTACATATGAAAATGATTCATCTGATTATTTTAAGGAGCACACCTATGCTGTCAATTTGATGTTAATAAGGCTTGTGTGACAAATGCTCACTTTAAAGCTAGGAGGCATTACAAATGAGCCAAATCAGTTAAGTTGAAGTTGACGTGAGAGTTCTGCAATGCATGAAGACATGAATAATCCCTCCCTACCTTTCAGAACTAGAGGAATCTCCCTCAATTGGCTAAATCTGCAATAATCTGCCCTCAGGTAAAATTTCCTCCTAGCCTAGGGTATGTTAGTTCGAACTAAGCTAATTCGAACTAACGCGTCTGGAACTAAAAACTAGTTCGAATTAGCGTTTTGCTAATTCGAACTAGCATGTCCACATTGAGTGGACCCTGAACAGGGCTTAAGGATGGCCGGAAGCAGTGCCGGCAGGGCATCAGAGGAGGACTTAGAGCGTGGAGATGCTGTCTCAGGCTAGCCGAGGGCTGCGCTTAAAGGGAACCGACCCCCACCCCGGACAGACAGTTCTCAGGGGTGACCCGCTTGAAAACCAGTCCTGGCTTGGAGTGCCCGGAGTGCCCACACTGGGCACATCACAACACTCGGCCATCAGACCGGCTGCACTTGCCGCAGGCTGCCATCTGGAGAGAGGAGGCAATTGGGGGGCTGCAGGAGAGCTTCCACCCCCAGAAGCCGGCAGAGCCAGCCCAGTCCTCCCCATTGGGGGCTCGTACCCCATTCCTCCCTCACCTCCTTCCACTTACCCTTCCTTAGCCCCCCTTCCTGATGTACAAAATAAAGATAACGTTTCTTCCAACATTGACTCTGTCTTTATTGAACAAAAGTGGGGGAGACTGGGAAAAGGAGGTGGGAGAGGGGAAGAGAAAGGCTGGGAGAGGGGAGGGCAACTAACATGATCAGGGGTTGGGAACAGGTCCCAGATGAAGAGAGGCTACAGAGACTGGGACTGTTCAGCTTAGAAAAGAGGAGATGGAGCGGGGACAGGATAGAGGTCTCTAAAAGCAGGGGTTGGGTGGAGAGGGTGCATTCAGAAAAGTTCTTCATGAGTTCCCATAAAGAAGGACTAGAGGACACCAAAGAAAGGAATGGGTAGCAGGCTTGAAACTAGTAAGAGAAAGTTGTTCTTGACAAAGCAAATAGTTAACCTGTGGAACTCCTTGCTGCAGGAGGCTGTGAAGGCTACAACTAGAACAGAGTTTAAAGAGAAGTGAGATAAAGTCATGGAGGTTGGGTCCATGGAGTAGCCAGGGGGTAGAAATGGTGTCCCTGGCCTCTGTTTGTGGAAGACTGGAGAGGGATGGCACGAGACAAATGGCTTGGTCACTGTCTTCGGTCCATCCCCTCCAGGGTCCCTAGGGTTGGCTGCTGTCGGCAGACAGGCTACTGGGCTAGATGGACCTTTGTTCTGACCCAGTATGACCATTGTAAGCTCAGGGCTCAGGGTCGGGGGTCTCAGTGGACCCCCTTGATTTTCATGCACACCTGCTCCTGGGTGGCCAGGCTGGCAGCTCTCCTGCCCTAGATGGCCACTTTCCTGTGCCTAGTGCGGAGATCGTGGACGAGGTCCACGATGTCCGCACTAGCCCAGGAAGGTGCCCGCCTCTTGCGGTCCCGGGCAAGCTCCCGGGAGCCGCCAGCCTGGTCCCGGGAAGAGGGGGAGGGCTGGGGGACATCGGGTGGGTGGCTCTGTGCCGTGCCAGGTGCAGGGTCTGCTGGCTGGGTGCTGGCAGGCTTGCACCTGGCACGGGCACCGTAGCCAGCCCGTGCCCCTTTAAGGGGACCGGGGCCGGGAGGGGGGCAATAGAGTTTCCCTGGTGTTGGCCAGAGTGGCCACCAGGGAAACCTGGGGAGGGCTAGCCTCCCACTAGTTCGAATTAAGGGGCTACACACCCCTTAATTCGAACTAGTAAGTTCGAACTAGGCTTAATCCTCGTAAAATGAGGTTTACCTAGTTCGAACTAAGCGCTCCGCTAGTTCGATTTAAATTCGAACTAGCGGAGCGCTAGTGTAGCGCCTATGAATGTTAGTTCGAACTAACGTCCATTAGTTCGAACTAACATTGTAGTGTAGACATACCCCTACTTAGTTGGATGATACTTGACACATGAGATTTTACATCCCTTCCAAACTCTTAGCCATGTAATATTTAATCCCTGTTTTTGAATCATTCATGCTAAGCAGTTTTGGGATCTATTTATTTGCATTGGAACATTCCGCAAACAACCAAGTTGTAACTAACCTTTAAACAGTTCTTTGTTCTCCTCTCCTTTCTGAAATGTGGTGGGATGGCTACTCTTCCTTGTCCATTGTAGATGTTGAGGAATGTAGCATCACGACTACCAGAGGTCTTGCTGCATCCCTTGTAGTTCATCAAGCTTCAGAAGTGCCTCGTCTTCAGTGGGAAATGCCACTGGAATGCCAGAGAATTTCAAAGGGGGAAAGAATTTTAAAAGCAGCTGAGCTATACATTAATCCTGCTAATTACAAATATTCATTTTGGCTTTAGAATTTAAATTTCTGCTCTTATCTGGGAACTATGGTAAATGCGGCAAATAAGGAAGCAGATCTTGTCAGCCAAGGTGCTTGTTGATGAAGTAGCCCACACTGTAGCCAACATGCTAAAAAGTAATGAAACAAAATGTAGACCCCAGAGAACACAACAGTAGACAATGTATAGAAAATAAGCTGAAAATGTAAAGGCTGTTACATCCAATCTGCAAATTCTCAGTATGTGGAAGTCTCCTTTACATTGAGGAGAATGCTCTCATGAAATATTTATTGGATTAGACCATTTTGTCTGAAACAATCCTTTTTAACCATTAAAAATCACAGGTTAGCTGTCTACATATGCGTAACAGTTACTCCAGAGGAGATTCAGGACTAGTTTCTGATCGCATTTCCAGCAAGGTTAATCTGAATCATATCTCTTGAAATCTGGGAATTGCACCAGATTTACATCCATGAAACCAAGATCAGAATCTGCCCCTTTTCTTCATCTTTCACTGCCATATGATGAAGAAAAAATTGACTGAGTATTGCTTATTTCAATTCATTCTCACCATCACACTGTTTGCTTGAGCAGTTCACCTATCTGTTTTTACAATACAAACACTACTTTCACCAATCAACTATTTATTTCTATCATAGGCTGCTTTTATACAATACTTATGTCAAAATGCATTGGTGGCTCTGGATAGCACATCTGATGTTCTGTACATGGTGCTGCTCTTGTCAGGGTAACCCTTAACTGTAGGCAGCATAGATAATTTTTCCTAAGAATTTGCCCATGATGTTATGTTTCTACATAATTACATTTTCCTCATCATCTCTCATGGCAGCAAGCATCTTTCACAGTTGCTGTCTTAGTCACAGAGTCATAACATTTCATTTAAAAAACCTAATTGGCATACCCAAAATAAAAGATGTGAAATTTAATGAATATTTAATGTTTTATACCTCCTACTAAAAAGTTCTGGCTCACCTCCTGACTTTATTGTTATGCACACAGCCCTGAATATTGACAGGTGGTGATTGGCTGACATCTCACTGACAGAGAGGGTTTATCCACTGAGACTAGCATTCTGAAATAAATCTCTGTATAAACCATTTAACAGTAATAGAAAGAGAACTAGAAAATAGACGGCTGAGGGAGGCTGTGATAGTCATTCATTTCTGAAGTCTGATTTCCAGTCCAGCCTGAGTCCTAGCAGATATCTATTCACATAAACAATTCAACAATGATTTAGAAAAATAGTAATCTTTGCTCAAGGGAAATCCACCCAAGATGGAGTGTAGAGGGAGACTGATTCACGCACAAAGAGAACGGTCTCTCTACGTCAATTAGGAGACTGTACATCAGCATCAGAGACATCATTCCTGAAGCTGAATTTGACAAATGAATTGTGATGTTGGCTTGTCAAGTTTAGGGAATTAAGGATGTGTGGGATGATCTCTGTGTGTGCATGTGTGTGTGTTTGGAGAGTCCATACATGAGTGAAGTAGCCTAAACATAATCAACTGCTCTTCCTATTGCTTTAGCTTTCCTGGGGACTGTAATCTTTTGTCACAGCTTCAAGGATCAAATGCCTTAAGTTCGGATTCCTTCTTAGGAAGTTGTGTAATTTGAAACTACTGCTCATATTTTATAAACATTTGACCAAGTTCTGCTCTGGATGCACCTGTCCTTTACATGGAGAGAGAATATCTGCAACTGTCTATTTCACAATGTGAGATTGATCTTCTGGGATTCAATTTAGTGGATTTAGTTAGGACCTACTAAATTGAACACCTAGGGCGCTCACCAACTCTGGTACTCCACAGGTTCGCAAGGAATAAGGAAGTTGATAGGAGAGTTTCTCCCATTGATCTCCTGAAGTGGAGATTCTGCAGAAATTCAACTTAAGGTACATTAACTCTAGTTATTCAATTCTCATAGCTGGAGTTGTAATCTTCAATTGAATTTCTCCCCCAGTGTGGACCTGGCCTGGGAAATGGAAATGTTACTCCCAATCCTGTCTGCATTAAAGGGTAGTTGTGCCATTGATCATGCCCATGGACTGCAGAGAGCCACATCTAAAGTCAATTGTCCATCTCCATTGTTTCTTTGTATATAATCAATTATTTGGTTGTACTGCTGACAAACTCAACCAACAAGCAATTTTTATTTGTCAGGGGAGATGCAAACATAAATATGTACAGTGAAATTCATTGAAGAAATCACCCTCACTTGACAATGACCACCTAAACATAAACAACCAGCCAATAGGAGCTGAGAGATTGGCTTGGGGGATGGGGACAGCATAAATCTCTCCACTCTCCCAGAGTTGAGAGCCACATGGAGGGAACAGCCTGCAGATTTAAGAGGTCTGGGGCTGCAGTAGGCAGGGAGCCCAGCCTGCTTTGGGGGTGCTGCAGGGCTGCTGGCTGGGATACACTTAGGTAAGTGCCTCTTAGCCAGAGCCTACCTCTGGCACCCCTAACCCTTCCGCACTCTAACTCCCTCCCCCAGGTCACCATCCAAACCCTCTACACCCCACTGCCTCAGGTCACAACTCCCTCACAGACCTTATACCCCCCTCCTACACTCCTGCCTTAGGCCAAAATACTCTCCTGAACCCATACCCCTTCCCTAAACCCTACATTCTAATCCCCTGATGCAGGTCACAATCCCTTCCTTCATCCAAACTCCCTCTCAGACCTCACACCATCTCCTGCACCCCAGTCCCTTATCCCATGTGCCCTTCTGCACCATCCTAAACCCCGGACACTCTCTACAAAAAAGTGTGGCCCTTGAACACTTTCCAAAATCTTGGAGTGGCCCTCCGCCAAAAATTATTGTCCACCTCCACATCTTCACATTTGCTGAGAAGTGTTTTTCCATTCAATTTTTGTTAGATCACCTCTGTTAGGCTAGTGATTTTTATTGGCTCATTGAGTGGCCACTTAACAGAAGTTCTACTATTATTTATTCTGACAAAAGGTTGTTATGGCAGTGTGCATTTTTAAAATGTCAGATGTAGTTGGAAATCCCCAGTAAAAAAGGGAAAGAACAGAGGTGAACTAATAAAGGTAGAACAAATTTGTACTCATTAGGTTTTGGGAGTAGACTTTTAAGATAGGCTGTTGTCTAATGATATACCTCTTGGTATTTAAACTTTTAAGTCTTTTTGGTGGGACTCACCTATTTCTGTCAAGAATCATTTTAGTCCTTCCAAAATGCTCTGAGATGTTGGACTTAATATTTACAAACTTCCAATCCAAATAGTTCTCTGCCTACAGGAGCTGCTGAATGTATATGTCAGATTTTCTAATACTTTTGCTTTTATGTATCTTACAAAGTTAGACGAATAGACTTTGATTTATAGAAAATGATTTAAAGAAGTTTTTTGAAGCTGTAATTTATGCTGGTTAATAGTGGGAGGGAAAAGATTTTTTTGTTATTTCACATGAGAATTGTGAAATGTTTTTCTTGTATTATATATTCCACAATCTTCACAGCTGAATAGAATCAGGAAAACAAGAGAGCCTGAATTATCCTCTTTTTTTCTTCTCATAGG